>NC_138775.1:92393670-93052420 GCF_965119305.1 Pelophylax lessonae
GAGGGAGGGGTTAAGTGTGTCCTAGGGGCGTGTTTCTAACTGTGATGGGACATGGCTACTAGTGTAAAAACAGAGATCAACGGTCCTACATAGTAGAACCGTCTGATCTCCATTTTTACACAGGGGAGAATGACAGGCGGCTTGTTTACATTAGCCGCCTGCCTTTCTCCCTTCCCGGCGAACGATCGCGAGTGACCGGCGGACATCGGGTCCGCCGGTCACACGCACTGACTTGTTAGGGAACGAGCCAGGGCGGGCGTGCGCCTCAGCAGGTGCGCGCTCGCCCGCTATTGGCTTACAAGCCAGTGACAGGCTAGTGACGTACCGGTACGTCACTTTGCCTGGCCGGGGCTGACCACCGCGGTATATGTACTTGCGGCGGTCGGCAAGTGATTAAACACAAAATGGTGCTTAGAGTCTATGGCAGAGGACTGAATAAAAGTGATGCTCTTGCAAAACAAATCAAATTATAGAACTAAAAACAGGTGTGAATACCTAGTGGTAAAAAAGTGAGAACTACACACCTAACACCCTGGGGCAAAGGTAAAGGTCAGGACCATTATGGTGGAGAGAAGTTTGATGAAGTTGGCACATCGAAAAAACTGTAATACGGCAGAAATTTCAGGCTAGCTGCAAACAGACTACTAAAATCATCCCAGCAACTTGCCTAGGTAGTAACTAATGTATTAAGTAGCATACAAGACAGGATAATGAGACATTGGCACAGGTCAGCATGATCATTTTGCAAAGGTATTAAGGAACGCAACCGCAGCATAACAGGAGAAAAGAAACACAAAAAAACCTTTAGATTCCACAAGGATATTCACCCAAACAATAAAAGCTACTGTGATTGAGAGGTTATCTTGTCAGCCAGTGTATGTATTGATGTCAGAACTGCAAGACATAAGAAAATACCACCATGACTTTCAACCACAGTAAATGATACCTGAAGGCAAATTAGAGCATCTTGTTAGACACAGCTGAGTGAGCATATTTCTTGATGTCATATATTATTCAGTGTGTTTTTGGTATATTATGCTGTGTTGAACTACAGTTGTATTACATTACTGATTTATGGTATTTTCAGTGTATTTTGAGAATACAGTTTTTAATCTGTATGGATTTTTGGCAGTTTATGCTTGCTTAGTGTGTAGTCTTGCCCATCTTGGTGTGTTATACATGGTATACTGAGTATGTTATTGTAGGTTATATAGGGCAACAAATCCTGCCTTTTCACTTTATTGGTTGCAGAATTATTACATTATGTTCAGTTCACAAAACCATAAAACATGCAGTATTTTAATGTGTAACTATAGTTTTGTTGAAAAAAGAATATATCCCTTCTGAATTATCTATGTGCATTGATTGCAAGGATATAACATACTTTGGTGCAGATTCATACCTTTTTTTTCACTATGTCTTTTATATTACTGATTCCTGATGAATGCTCTCTGTTATTAAAAAATCACCTAAGCCAATCTCAGGGTTCCAAAGACAAAAGCTACAGTATCTGCATCCCTTTAGTAGATAAACCTTAGGGAGAAATGCACCAAAAATGAAAGTCATATTGCAGAAGATGTCTAAAATTTGACATGTGTCTCAGTGAAAACCGATGAGCAAATCACAAAAGCAGGAAATTACATATCTGGGGGCATTCTGAATACCAGTTGTGTATGTAATGCCTCCTAATTTTGAATACCTTAAAATTCTGAAATTGTTTGTGTAGCAATGTTTTATGCTATGCTGATTTTTTTTTTTAAAAGAAAGTGGAGTTTTCCTTTAATTTCTTGTATATAGTTTTTTAAAGCTTGGTTCACACTAGCTGCGGCCGCAGCTTGTAGCAGGGGGTTCGGTGCGTCCCGGTTCTCCATTTCAGGTGCAAATCGGGTCCAAATTTTTGCCTGAATTCGGACCTGAAATGGAGCCAAAGACACACAGGACCCTTTCCCAGTGTGGACAGCGGCCACCCTGGAGCTGTGTGAACTGGTTCCATTGAGAACCGGTCACACTCTCCTGACATGCAAACCCACATCCAATTTGCATAAGTGTGAACCCAGCCTTAAATAACTTTCAGCTTATACCACACAAAGCAACTACAGTAAATTTACCTCCCATATGTTATTTTTAAAGGTCAGCAAGCTTTCCAATGATGCTTACCACCAGAGTTGCAGCCTCAAATTACATGACTCTGGACTCCTGTTGTGACAGCTGCAAAGGACAGTACTTTAATGAGCACTAGGTCTAAATTTTCACAAATTTAAATGTAATGCCATGAAAATAGGAAGATTCAAGGAAACCAATGGGCAACAAGGCAGGCACTTGTAGAAGATAAATGCCGGAAAGAAAATGTTAACTTCTTGTTTGGTAGGCAGTGTTCTCTCTGTGTGTCGCCTAAAATGTTTGTTTACATGCTTAGCCACATAGGAGTGGGATCCAACTTTCTAACTTGGATCAAGGTCATCTATTCCAAACCGACAACTGCAGTGTGCACCCAGGGCCGGATTAAGAGCATCATGGGCTTGGTGCTGAGGATTTTGAAGGGCCTTAAGGGCCGTGCCTTGGCATGCACCCAGAGGAGGAAGGGTGCAGCCATGCATGCCTAATTCAACATGGGATGCTGTCTCTGAAGCCCATAAACACATCCATGCATCGGCAACTGTCCCTCCTTGTCCGGCCTTCGTGCTGTGTGGGGAGGTTCTGAGGGAGCTTCCTGGGGAAGCGAGCATAGAAGCCAGACTTCTGTGTTTACAAGTGACAGAAGAGCGGTAACAGTGAATATGGCCAACCCGGGGCCTATATAAAAGGTAGGGGCCTGAAGCTGCAGCTCCAATAGCCCCTACGTTAATCTGGCCCTGTGTGAACCAACGGCGTGACCTCTGTCTACTTCCCGCTGTCCAATGGTACCCACTAGGGGTGCCCCCTACTGGCCCTGATATTTATTTTGTCTTTAGAGTCTTTTTTGAGCCGAAATCTGAACATAAGGGGTTTCCTGGTGGGCCCCGTGGATTATAAAAGTGGCAGCTTTTGCTGACGTCCTGATGTTTTTTGTTGTATCCCCTGAGGTCACTCTTTTGAACCTTCTGGAGGAATTTCAGCAATATGGCACTCTCTCAAATTTTTAAATAAATACAAGAAAATCAGAGCTCTTTAAATATCTTCTTGACCAGGTTCCGTCCCCCTCATTTTTGCTTTCCATTTCAGTCGACTACCTCTTTGAGGCCAATTTTACCCCCATCTTATGCCATATAACAGAAGACCTGCGGAAACAGGTCAACAATTCTCCCTCTTTGATGGGCAGAAATACCATTCTTGAGATGAACATCCTGCCTCAGTTCCTTTACCTATTTCAGATGCTTTCTATTGCGTTTCTCTTGTCCTTTCTTAATAAAGTACATAGTGCTTTTATCCGTTTTGTGTGGGCAAAATCTCACCATTGTTTTTCAAATACCTACCTATCCATGCTGAAGATATACGTAGAAATGGCCTTCCCAGTCCCTCTTCGCTATTGTTAGGCAGTCACCTTGCCAGAGCACTCCCTTGGGGGAGAAACAAATGTCTCAAACAGTGGCTTCATCTTGAACAATCTTTCACCAACATTTCCCTGCAATGTCTATCCTGGCTTGAAGCTCCTAGTTGGCACATCCTTAGCAGACATCCCCTTATAGAAGCATCTCTGGGGGTTTTGCAATGGTGCAAGGATGCTGTAGTTTCAGACTTTGCCCTTTCTCGATTATACCCAGTGATTGGCAACTCTACTTTTCTACCAGGGTGAATAGTGAGATTCAAACAAGTTATACCTCTTGTAACTTTTTTACTTTGCGACTTCATGTCTGGCCAGGAGATAAAAGCTCAGTCGGTCATTCGAGAGCTGTTTTTACCACCCCTAGACAACTGGCATCTACAACAGCTTATCTGTTGTCTTACCACCTTACCTCTTCGAGGAATAAACTCGATCTGTGTCTCGATACAATCCTGTCTCGGAGGTCTACATACAGTTCCTTGGACTCCAGTGCTTGGTTTGACATGCACTTGTAACTGTGGAATCTTATATAGACAGGTGTGTGCCTTTCCAAATCATGTCCAATCAACTGAATTTACCACAGACAGACTCCAATCAAGTTGTAGAAACATCTCAAGGATGATCAGTGGAAACAGGATGCTCCTGAGCTCAGTTTTGAGTGTCATGGCAAAAGCTATGATTACTTATGTACATGTGATTTTTTTTCCTTTTTTATTTTTAATAAATTTGCAAAGATTTCAAACAAACTTTATTTATATTTTCATTATGGGATATTGTTTGTAGAATTTTGAGAAAAATAATGAACTTAATCAATTTTGGAATAAAGCTGTATATAACAAAATGTAGAAAAAGTGAAGCGATGTGAATACTTTCTGAATGCACTGTATGTATGGACTGCTGCTGTTTAACTAGTACTCATATTACAATCCTTCCAATAATCACAGCGCTCTCCTAGAGTCCTACCAAAAGCTTTTTTTTTTTGTTTGTGTAAAGTGCAAGGTTTACCCACCATAGCCTGCAGGGCATGGTAAATAACATCAAATAATCATTTTTTTCCAGTCCAAAAGAATGTCCATGTATACAACAAAGTCCATCAAATAATGCATAATAAAGTGTAACAAAAAACTTTCTTATAGTGCTCCTTATGCAAAGTGCACCAGTGCCAATCACCTGTGCATATGCAAAAAAGTGCTTCTGTGCTGTAAACATGCTGTGTTTCCTCCACCACTCTGCCTGCTAAAACACTCACCAGATCTTTTTGACTTTGTGCCGCTCAGCCACAAAGTCTCCAAAGGCTTGTTGATATTACCCACCTGGGTCTCTGCAGTCAGGTAGCTCCTCCTCTCCTCCAGCTTATAAAACAGTCTATTCTGTGGCTGGTGAAACGCGTTGGATGGGACTATCCAGTGATGTCATATCATGGCCAGTGGAATGCACGCCGCGGCAATGCTTACCGGCATTATAGTGATTTTCTATCTTGCACAAAGTGAGTGTAAACTTGTTTTTATGGCATTCTTTTAATAAACAGTATTATACTATGTGGATCCGGGAATAGATTGTGGTATAAGCTGGAGGATAGAAGGAGCTGCCTGACCCTTGCAGAGACCCGGGAGGGTAATATCCACAAGGCTATGGATATTTGTAGCTGAGAGGCACAAAGTCAAAAAGATCTAGTGAGTGTTATAGCAGACAAAGTGGTGGAGGAAGCACGGAGAGTTTACAGCACAGAAGCACTTTTTTGCATATGCACGGATGATCTGCACTGGAGCACTTTGAATAAGGAGCACTATAAGAAGGTTTTTTTTGTCACGCTTTATTAAACATTGATTGATGGACTTTGTTGTTAACATGGACATTCTTTTGGACTGTAAAAATATGATTATTTGAGGTTATTTTGTCATATTGCCTTTGAAATTGCTTATTTTGAACTCTGTAAGTATTCTTCCTATCTGTATGTAAAATTCTTAAAATAAAGAGTGTTAAAAAAAAAAAAAAATGTTTGTTTGCCTGGCTGTTCTTTTTTACTAATGATGCTAGTGCTCTTTTCATTCCATGTAGCACTTTTATGAACTCTTTGTAAGGGCCATTACACACCTTTTGTGATGCAGGGCAATGCAGTGTTAATGCGCATGTTACCGCAAAGCACATTAATGTTGCATTACGTGTGTTAGAATTTATTTGAGTGGCACCTCAACCCACTAAGGCAGGGGTCTTCAAACTATGGCCCTCCAGTTTTTTAGGAACTACAAATCCCATCATGCCTAGTCATGGCTGTGAATGTCAGAGTTTTACAATGCCTCATGGGATGTGTAGTTCTGCAACAACCGGAGGGCTGTAGTTTGAGGATCCCTGCACTAAGGCAACATAGCTCTGATGCACATGTGTTCTAGTGCACCATAATGCTCGGTGACGATGTACCATTTGTTATGGTATACTGTGTCAAAATGAATGGGCTGCTTTAACTTATTGCACACTGATGCATGACACAACCCTTACGTTAACTCAACATGCAAAAAAGTGTGATTCCAACCTAAAAGTATTCATCCCATATTTATCTCTTCCCTTAAAATAACCAAACACAAGTCACGTTTCTATTCAGTGCAAGCATAGTGCAATACTGCCTTTTCCTCTTCTGCAGGGTCAAGGTGTTCTATTTCACATGCTGCATCTAACATTTAGGACCACTATGTGTTATAGTGATGAGTTGCCATGACAACACTCCCTGGCGAGAAGCGATCAAATGCAAGGCAGTAAAACACAGGAAATATCTAACTGTGTTTTGTGATTTCTAGGTTTAGCAATTAGCACAAACTCCTAAATAAATCTTAAGTAGCAAACACCACCTTCGGTAAAATTGAAGAAGCGCGTATGATGAATATCGTAATGCATATTCTGCTGTAACATAGACAAATATTTAAACAAGCTGTTTTAAAAAGCGCATATATTAGATGCATGAAAGGCTGAACATGTACTTTTAGAGGAAGGGTGTACATTTAGCTAAAATACAAATAAATTGCTGATGGATGGCATAATCCTTTAGGACTAAATTACAAAGGTATTGTTTAATGTTGTAAGATTTTACCTGAATGGACTGCTATAAATTTGTAATGCAGGAGCTGGATGCATAAATCAGGATTAGTTCACAAAGCATGCTATGCTTAAAGCTGTATTAACACCCCCCCCCCTTCCCCAAAAATCAACATTAAAATGTCATAACTTGCAAGTTATTAATCCCTAAATGTGGAGGCTGTATTATTGTAGTCTTCTTTGCTTTTGGCTTTCTTCCCTCTTTTTTCACCTAGTGATCTGACCAGTAATATACTTTCTGTTCTAATATGGCTCTGCTGTGGATAGAGGAGCAATAGAGACACCATTGGACAGCAGCATTGTTAATCTGGGGAGAGGGTTGTTGCCTTTTGTTCTGTGTACCTGTGCATACACCCCAATCATTGTAGTAGCATACGCCTATACACATCTAGATCCTGAGAGATCTTTACACAAAAGAGGTAGTTCAATCAGCAATACGCATTTATTGAAAAGGTTACATAATATATAAATATATACAAATTACACACTAAACAGTATTTGCAACACATGGTTAGTACAGATCTCCTAGCGTATATGATATTTACAAATTACCCACAATAGCCATATTTACAATACCATGTCCATATTGAGCATGGAGTTAAGTTACCTTTTCACTTCAGGCATGGTGCCTGCCGTGTGTATTCAAACACCAAAGAGAAAAAGCATGTATACATTCTAAGTGTGGGATATATAGTCTATATTTAGCTTCATCCTAGTCTGCTTGCAAGAGGAAGTTCCTCGCCCTCTTCCTACAATAATATAGATCTGGTTCAGCTGTCCTGCCCTGTTCCTCCCTCTGGGCGTATCTCATTCAGGATTGGACAACTTCCTCCTCGCCCTATATTGAGCATAACCCAGCCTCTCGATAGCCCTCCTCTCTGGGGGGGGGGGGGGATTAATCATGCAAATTGCCCATCCCTGAACCGACGATCACCTTCATTGCATATCTAAAGACTGAGTCTTTGAATTAGAGGGTGTGATAAAGGAATGACCTGTCATGGACGATTGTCAATTATTTTCTGGCCCCGTAATGTCTGGCTAACAGGAACTTAAGTACAGATTGGTACTGTTCTGCATATCAGTTTGTTTTCTAGTGCAAATAGCAGGGCAGGCATTTCAAATGGACTTGTTAATCAAGTTACTATTGCCTGCAGACTGAAGTCACACAACTTCGTATAATTGATAATCATATATCAACTAAATGTAAAATCAAAACTCAATATCTCGTACATATATATTTACACCCATCTATATACAGTCACTAATGGGGATTTATACATAACTCATCATCATCACAACACAGTAATGGAGATCACACATAAACTCATAAGGCAACAGGCTAATGTTATATATACTAGCAGATTTAGATGGACAAATTAAAGCCATACCCCAGCTAACACTTTTTATGTAGTTGCAGCAATGGTTTTTCTTTTGGGATAAAGGTTAACATAAATGAATAAAAGCTGACCATTGTAAGCTCCCCTGTTAGTGTTCAATGATTTGTCCCAAACCTCTAACTGCCACTTTAACTTTACACCTTGAAGTTGAACAAGTTGAAAAGTAACAAACTTGGGTTACACGCGCAAAGGCATTTAGCCACAGCAAGAATCTACTGACTTCTACAGCTACAATTGACAGCTGTGTGCAGATAGCTTGTAGTGGATCTGGGTTTGACAGCTGTTGGGGCCAAGCTGTACATGTTCCACCTCACTGCTTCTTGGATGGAGACCCCACCTAAATGCCTTTGTATCCACCACCTTGAATACGTTCTCCCAGTCATTGGCCCATTCATGGTATCCTTGACCATAGGTCCACATGAAATAAAGGAATGTCCACCCAGATATGTTTCAGAAGTTTGATGCAATTGATACTTCTTCAACTGAATCATCGACATGATGGCAGAATACTATCAGCAATTACATTTATGATGCAGCAGTCTTATCATAGCAGAGCACAATTACACCTCTTCAGCCAGCTTCCCTTTATCCATTTTCTAGAAAGCACCACAGAGCTGGGACAACTTCCTAAAAGTATTCTAGTCCTTGAGCCCAAGGCCATTGTATTCAATGCCACAGGACCAGCAGCTGAGGGTCAGGGATGATATGGTCCCTCTATCAGCATACTGCTACTCTCGCAATGTCCCCTCTGTCATCCTGCCCAGCCAAACACACTCCCTGATGTTTTCTGCTCCCAGTTTGTCTGTTCCAACACACATAAGAGATCCCCCCCCCCAATCACATATGCACCAAGCTATTGGACCTGCAGAAGAAGGTCAGGGGTAGACAAGGTGACTCCACCTTTTCCCCATGTGTTCTGTACCACTCTCCCTGGAAGTTCAGCCCTGCCTAGAGGTCTTTATGGCAGCTGTGACTCAGGATTACATCTTGATACACCAGGGTTATCCAGCTCTTATGTCGTGTTCTCCCTGGCACATATATAACACTACCCTTACACATGTCATCACTAAAGGAGGGGAAGATACCAAGGGGCACTAACACCTGCCAGCAAGGTGTGGCCACTATGCACATACAGTGCAATAACAGGCTGTCAGCAGACACAGCTATTTATGGTGGTTCGTACAGCCAGTAATTACCTGCACTGATCATGACTGCAGGTAATCACTGGCTGTGCAAACAGCTGTCAAACCCAATTGCAGGAATCAGTCAATTCTTACTGCTGGGATTGCAATATGGCTAAACGCCTATGGTAATGTAGTCTAACTGCCTGGATCACCAGGTGAAAATAGAGGGAAAAAAGCCAAAAAAAAAAGGAAAACCAATGCAGCCACCTCATATAAGCGACAATATAAGACATTTTTGTTCTTGGGTTTAATTCTGCTTTAAAATGTACAGTCCTGTTGGTGAGTGTCTCCTAAGCAAGCCAACAGCTAATGGACATCCATGCATGCACACTCCCAGCAGGAGTTGTGTGTGTCCATAAACACACACAGTGCTCAACAAGCCACAGCTCCATCCTCCTCTCTCCTCCCAGAAATTTGAATTTGAGTGAGGGCAGCAGGAACCCTTTGGTCTGCTGCCCTCCGAAATCAAAAGATTGGGGAAATGACAGGTGGGGACAACAGACCACAGGTAGGTGTTTGTTTTGTATCTCAATGCAGAGAATGTATTATGGTAAAAAGCCTAGCATTTCTTACCACTTTAAGGGTGGGAATAAGATTTAGGAGGGCAGTAGTTTTAATATGAAGCTGAGAAGAGGGGGCATGACCTCAAACTAGCAAGAGGAAAGTTAAAGTATTATTTAATAGAAAGAGTAGTTGATGCTTAAACAGACTTCCAGCAAAGGTAGTGAGTCAGTCAACAGTGGAGAAATTTAAACATGCTTGGAGCATGCTTTATCTATATCTATCTATAAACTCTGATCCATACAAAAATGTTAAAACGAAAAAATAAACTTTTTCTGCCATCACTTTTTTAACTTTTTTTGTTCTTACAGGAATGCCCAGCACTGTCTGCATGCTATGAAGCTATCTGGGTGTAACTGAGTCAGGTAAGTCTGCTAGAAGAGGACAAGAGAGGTTCATCTTTCCTCTGTCTGTCATTTTGCATTGCATACAATTTGATTTACTTGCTATTCATGTCTTAATTACAACAACGGCTTGCTATTCATGTCTAAATTACAACAACACCTGAGCCTCAAGAAAGCTGGGAGTATTGCTTGGAGTTTCTTACCTGCTAAATATAAATTGTATGGTTTGCTATAATTATTATTTATGTGATTAAAAGCCATTTAAAAATGTTTGTTTTTTTAAGACATGTCTATCCCAACTTTAGGTAGCATAGAGGCTGTGTAACCTTTTTTTCTAGAGACCTGATACCATCTATGCACAATGAGTATCTTCTATCCAGACTTGAACTCATCTTTGAGAACAAATTATTTTCTTTTTATTACAGTGTTTATCAGCAGATTCAGGGGACAGCGATGGGAAGCTCTCCTTCTCCTGCTTTTAAAAAGCTATTTGTAGGATGTATCAAATAACAATGTATTTAACCCCCCCCCCCCCCCCTCAGCATCATTCTCTGAGAGTGTACAGCAGTAGATAAGATACATTGTTGATGAGTATGGTATGGGAGGGTTCAGAAAGTGATTTTAATGTATTGGTTGTGTATAATATTTTCATCTGTCCAGGCATTGTCATCAGTTTAGACTATTCAAATGATTTTTGATGTAGATGTGTCACATTATGATGGGAGATAGGTGATGTCAATATTTTCCAAACCTAGAGATCACAGAACTTGTTGCACTATAAAAGTGCACATCCAAGATTCATACTCAAAGGTCTACCAGTCTCACAACTGCTAAAGGTGTTCCATATCTGTTTTTAAACACATGATCGTGATAAAAATAACCATTATGCCTGAATAATTCCATCAGGGCCTAGCCTAAGAAGGTCCTTACATGGGCCCTTAGTAGAGCCAAATAAATCTATTGTGATACCAAGTGTACACGGGTTACTGACATTGTACCATTTGTATAGATCTTTAACTGTGCCTCTAGATGTACCAGAAAAGTCTCTCTCAAGAATGTATGCATTTTAAAAGCTAATTTCCCTTTTGCGCCCTGCAGTTAAACAGGAGCCTCTCCAAGTATACAGGCTCAATAAAAGTATTAGTACACACTTAGTACAGGCCCATCCTGTGCACAGATATGCCTAGAAGCCATGTAGGCCTACTCACAAACAGGTAACTTTAAATGTTACAATCATATTTGTAATTCCATTATTCCTAGCGAGGACATCTACCACCCACAAGCATTAATTATACGTGATATTGACTTCACTGTATGGTTGTTGTCCTCCATGTTCCTTGATTTATGTAGGAAAGACCATTGGAAATGTTTATGAAACATTGAACAAGTACCAAAACCACATGGGGGGGGGGGGGGGTTTGACTGAGGATGTTTGCTGTTAGGCGGGTAGGTGTTCTTGATTCACACCCACAGCTCTTTGAGCTTCTTTGAGCTTATGATGTTCTCTTTTTTGATCAAAACCTAACCAGTTGATTATTTCTCAAAATGCACTTGCTACCTTTTGCTTTTTATGTTCTGTTGCTGTCCCTTTGGCTCTATTACTTTTTTGTTGTCTTGTTGCCTAAATATAAGGTTCTGCCTGGTGTACTGGCATCACTTCTGGCAGGAGTAGGAGTGGCTGGGATTGTGAGACTGGGTGGTTGCTATGGGGAGCCCTGTAAACTTCCTGTTGTCTCAGTATTAATCATAGTAATAGGAAACACAAGGGTAATGTAAGGACACTGAATTTCAAAAAAGCCAATTTCCCAAAACTGTGCTCTTTGCTAGAAAATATCAAATGGGATAGAACCCTGGGAACAAAGAACACGGAGGAAAAATGGGAGTGCTTCAAGAGCATACTAAACAAAGGGATTGGCCAGTGCATCCCAAAGGGAAATAAATTTAAAAGAGCAAAACTAAACCCTGGGTGGCTAAACTCCAACATAAAAATGCATACTTATACTAAAGAAACATAAGGGGGTATACAAAGTACGGTTAACATGAAACACACACAGACATCATAGGTTGAACTGGATGGACTGATGTCTTTTTTCAACCTCACAAACTATGTAAAAAAAAAAAATTATATTTCAGTTCTTCTACAGACTTCTTCTGGTACTGATCATATGACCAAAACATAAAAAATAGACTTTTAGTCACATGATTCTTACTAAAGACAAGGGTCACCCAGTCTGAACTGTTAAACTCCCATTTATCAGAGATTGCATGGCCAAATGCCTAGACGTTTTGTAATGTGATCAGTACTGAGGGGAACTAGGAACAGCATTTATGTCCAGGAAATGTAAGAATTTGGTTTCATTTAATACATAATATTTGTCAATCCCAGCAAAACTGTTAATAAAGATTCATGTTAACATTTTAATAAAGGTCTAGAATAGTCGTCCCCATGTGTAACATGAAAAATCTTGTAAATATATGCCCTAAATGATGTATATTTATATATAAAAAAAATTACCAGTTTAACTTGATTTTCTGATTAAATACATGCACATACTGTCAGGTATCCAATACAAAGCAACTTTTACTTAGCTATTGTTATCTACAAACATAGTTATATTTGATTGGGAAGGCTGGTTAAACTGGTATGTTTACTCTAAAGTAAAGGAAGACACACAGAAAACTAGGCGAATGACTGCTGTTTTTCAATGCATATGGCCCTGAGTTACAGTGGACTGAATTTAGATAATTTCAGATTTTGTTGATATCTAAAAATCCACCAAATGCACATGAAAAATATACAAATCTCTCCGATGATTCCTAACACAATTCTGAGGATACTTATCAGTAGTAAATTATTATTTTTTTTCGTACTGTCACCAATCCGTGTCCCCGATCACTACCACGCCAGTTATACAATGACGCTGTACTGCACTTGTGACAGTATGTAAAAACAAAAAGAAATCGTGAAATGTTTTTTTTTTTAATTTCTTCATTTTCGTAAAAATTATGGAAAAAAATTACAACTTTAAAAAACCCGCTATGCCTCTAACTAAATACCTTGAACTTGTCTACTTTCCAAAAAAGGATCTTTTGGGGGATATGTGTACTGTCCTGGCATTTTTTGGCCTCAAGAAATGAGATCAGTCATCAGTACATCAGGATTGATCAATTTTCAGATACTGTATATTCTATAGTTTGTGGACTATAACTTTCCTACAGACTAAATAATAGACACTGATTTGGGTTATTTTCACCAAAGAATTATAGCAGAATATATGTTGGCCCAAATTTATGAAGAACGATTATTTATGTACAAAATTTTATAACAGAAATGAAGAAAAGAGCATTTTTTTTTTCCAAAAGTCAGCCTTTTTTCATTTATTTAGCAAAAAAAAAACCCCAGTGGTGATTAAATACCACCAAAAGAAAGCTCTAGTTGTGTGAACAAAGGTATAACAATTTCCTATGGGTACAG
Source organism: Pelophylax lessonae (assembly GCF_965119305.1). NCBI lineage: Eukaryota > Metazoa > Chordata > Amphibia > Anura > Ranidae > Pelophylax > Pelophylax lessonae. The sequence goes on from NC_138775.1 coordinate 92,407,239, forward strand.
TGTTGCATGACCGGGCAATTGGCGTTCAAAATGCGGAAGCGCTAAAAGCTGAAAATTGGCCTGGGCTGAAAGAGGTTAAAGTGCCAGGTATTGAAGTTGTTAACATTATATATTTTTTTTATTAATTTACAAAATGTAAAGTGAGCAAACAGAACAGAAATCTAAATCAAATAAATATTTGGTGTGACTACCATTTGGCTTCAAACCAGCATTAATTCTTACACTTGCACACTATGTATAGTTGCACAAAGTCAAGGATTTTGTAGGTTTGGAGTCAGGTGTTTGATTAACCAGTTATACCAAGCAGGTGCTAATGATCATCAATTTAAAATGCATATTGAAAAACAGTCATTAACTGAAACAGATGTGTAGGAGGCTTAAAGAAGTTGTAAAGTGTCAAGGATTTTCACCTGAATACATTCTATGCATTCAGGTGAAAATCCTTTTTGGTTGCACCCCCCAGACGCCCCGTTATTCTTACCTGAACCCGAACGTTCCAGCGATGGGCATGAGCCCAGCAGCTCCAGCACGCTGTCTCGGGTCCTCATTGGATAGATTGATAGCAGCGAGTCCCGCTGTCTATGTCAATGGACGCAGCAGCAGGACTCCTGAGCATGTCCGCACGGGTGCCACCATGGAAAGCAGTTCTTCATGGGGGCACCTTTACAATGAACCTTTACAATGACTTTAAAACTGAGGAACAGCCAAACTCTGCTACTAAGACGTGTGGAAGACAGTTTAATGTCACCGTTCATACACCATGGCGAGACTGAGTACACAAGGTAGTTATACTGCATCAAAAAGGTCTCTCCCAGGCAAAGATTGCAAAGCAGACTAGGGTTTCAAAATGTGCTGTTCAAACTCGAAGAAGAACAGAGAAATGGGCAATGTTGATGGCCGTGGACGCAGTTGTCAGCCAATAACTTAATGCAGCAGTTCAAAGACAAACCATGCTCACTTCCCATATGGAAGAAAAATATATTTCCAATATATTTAGGGAAAATTTTTTTAGAAATATATTGGATATGGCCAAAATTGAAGCATTTCAAATATATTTCCAATATATTTGAAACAAATAAAAAATTTTTTTTTAAAATATATTTTAAATATATTTTTCTTCCATGTGGGTTCCCTTCGACATCAGAAGATGACCAGCAGTGCCATCAACACAGAACTGGCAGAAACCAGTGGGACCCAGGTACACCCATCTACTGCCCGAAGATGCCTGGCCAGAAGTGGTCTTCATGGAAGAATTGCAGCCAAAAAGCCATATCTCTGACGTGGAATAAGGCTAAGCAACTCAAGTATGCACAAAAGCATAGGAACTGGGGTGCAGAAAAATGTCAGAAGGTGCTCTGGACTGATGAGTCAAAATTTGAAATAATTGGCTGTAGTATGAGGGGTGGTTTGTTCATGAAGGGCTGGAGAGTAGTAATATAATGAGTGTTTGCAGGCAACAGTTAAAGCGGAGTTCCACCCTAAATTTATACTTACCTCCATCTTCTCGCTCCGGGTCACCTGAAAAACAAATGGATAATCGCAATTTTTTTTTTTTCTACTTACCTCGTATAGAAGAAAATATACTTACCTTACTTCCTTCTTCCTCCCCTCGGCGGCCACGGCGATTCATCACTTCCTGGCTTTGAAATGATTCCTGGGAGCTGAACGTCATCGCTCCCAGGAATCAATGCGCCTGCACCGGCCCCGACGTCAGTTCCGGTGCGCGCGCGTCATTCCCTTCTAAACAGCTTCTGGGCATGCCCAGAAGCTGTGGAGGGATGACGCGCGCGCACCGGAAGTGACGGCGGGGCCGGCGCAGTGCATCATGGGACCGAAGAAGACTGAAGAGGACGCAGAAGAGGATCGCGCTGGCTTCAAGCTGCCCACACCTGAGATGGCAGCGTTGGACAATACTTTTTCAAGGTAAGTATTTCTCCTAAAAGGTAAGTGCAACCCGGGACAGATCAGAGGCTAGCCATTGTGGAATGTACTATCCCTGACTGTCCCGGGGGTATTTTTATTAAAAAAAAGTATTCCCAGGGTGGAACTCCGCTTTAAGCATGGTGCTGGTTCCTTGCAAAATGACAGGCCAGAAGGGGGGGGGGGTTGAGCATGCACCCCCCCTTGCTGAACCATACTAGGCCACATGCCTTCATCATGGGGGTACCATGCCTGGGGGGCCTGGTGTGGGAGTGGTTTAATAGTTTAGAAAAGGAATAGTGGGAGGGTTGGCACCACTCAGTTCTCTCAGTGTGCTGTCAGCTGAGTGCTTTTTCTGGTGGATCCACAGGTATTTTTCCTGTGGTGCTACTGAAGGAGAGATCAAACATCTCATATCTCCTCCTGAGTTCATAGCCGTCAGATGCTGATGGGCTGTGGCCAAGTTAACAGTAGATTGAGTACTGTTTGTACTCAATCTACTCAATCAGAGTGTAGGGAAGACATCTAAAAACCTGTCACATGCACAAGGTTATCACATAGGGGTTTATAGGCACAACATAGAAGGATGACATAATATACATTAATATGTATATGTTGATGCAGTGCAAGGATGTAAATGGACCAATATTATTTTGGGGATAATATTCAGACCAAAAAATTTGTATTGTAGCATATGTGTAAAAATGTAAAAAATGGTTCAGATTAGGTCTAGATAGGTTAAGTGTGTTAGAGAGGGCAGTGCCTAGACAGTGACTTGCAACACATGTCATCCAAATGAATAATGCTTGTTGAAAGGAAGTGACATCATCAGTTTGGGGCCTTCTTGTGTTTTGGTATTGAATTTACTAGAGCATGGATGGGCTCCAGCGGCTGACACCTGGCACTCCATCAACTAAAGGGAAGTCTGGAGTTTTGAGCAGTGGGATCCTCTTTGGATTGCATTGTGAGTTTGTGACAATAACTTTGTCATTGCCTAAGACAACAAAGTAAAACATATATCTATTTTTATGACTAACAAAGGTTTTGTTTTTGGTGATATTGTCTTGAAAAAAAGATTTTATCTTTTATGCAATCCATAAACATAAAAAATTCACTTTTTTTCTACTTTGATCAGTGTTAGTTTTGAAAAAAGAATCTTATGGAGGCACTTGCGAGCAGCGATACGAGATGACCATGCTGTGATCTCGCTCCTCATCCCCTGGACACATCGGACGTTCCATAAATATCCTGTGGAGCCTAACACACACATTCCAGCCACCCTCTGCCTCTTCACCCCCTCCTGCACGGATGAGAAGAAAAAAAATGGTTCAACACGCTCCTCCAGTGCCAAGTGGGCCAACCTGGAAGATGAGACCCCGCCCAGGGACTCTGCTAAAGCACCAGCCTCGAGTTTGGAGCTCCTCTCGCCCCTGCTGACAGGTGAAGTGGACCTCCATTCTGACCCTGACAGCATAGCACATGCCTCGCTGCCACCAGAGCCTCCCCTATTGAGAGATGCTAAGTTACTGGGGCGCTTTAAATCAGTGCTGCAGATGAAGTTATCTGCAGCCACCACTAAACTTGCAGCCCATCTCACAAAGGAGATCCGTGAGATGGGGAGCTGCATGAATGACTTAGTGACTTAGAGGACAAGATGGATTCTGCTATAACAGTCCTAGAAAACCACAAATAAGACCTTTCTGACCTTAAAAAAGAGCTGATGTCAGCCTTGCTGTGGCTTGAGAACTATAAAAACCATTCTTGCAGCATAAATCTATGCCTGCGTGGTATCCCGGAGATGGTCTCTGATCTCACCTACACTGCGACAGCCCTGTTCCAGGAGCTGGTTCCTGCTATACCAATTGATTGTCTTGAATTTTACTCCATTTGAGCCTTGAGGGGCTGAGGAGACAGGATGGTGCACCTAGAGACATCATCATTATGTTTACCTAATACCGCTCAAAGGCAACCTTCCTGATGGCGGCCAGGAAAAAAACAGAGCTGTGCTTCCAAGGATACCGCTACTAGCTCTTTTCTGACCTTCCACAGATTATCTTACAGAAACTGCGCCAAATAAAGCCATTTACCACCGTCCTTCTAAATGGCCGCATCAAGTACTTCTGGGGCTTCCCCTTTAGGCTGTCTTTTCACTTCTAGGGTAGGAGCCACTCTGTCAGCACCCCTAAGGAGGCCCAAGCAACATTTGAAGCCTTACATCTTCATCCTACTGAAAGCTCCGGCTTGGGCATGACATGGGCCCTCGAGCTCTCAGCAGGCCCTTAATAAGCTTAGCCATCTCTGGGAAAGGTCTTCTGGCTGCAAGAGATCCCATCGCCGCTCGTGATCACGATCAAGTCCTCCACACTCACTTCCAGGTTGTGTGTCCTGCTGGAATGCCTATCCAGGCCTTTGTTGTGGAGCCTTACCTCCTAATCTTGGCTGCCATGTTCGTGAGTTTTGGCTGTGTGTCCTTTTTGATGTGTTACTATTACAGTTGTTTCCTTGTTTTGACTTCCGAGGGACTTTTCAGATACACTGTTGAGCAGTAAGTCCCCTGCTACTTCTGTGGCCTCCCCCTTAGGATGGCTTCCTTTACTTATGCTGTGACACCTGTTGAATCATTCCGACAGTCACATTGGAACTGTTATAGATGGGTACACTTTGCCTCTGAGAAGTAACCTACACCCATACTGTGTGACAATGGTATAGCATCTACCTGCTCTTTATCACAGCTTTCAGCTCCTGGTGAACGCTCTAGGCACTTTGTACATTAAATACTGAGGATTATTTTATAGTGCCCCACATTATGCCTACTACTCTCCAACCTTTCAGCCATTCACAGGGCTCGGTCATGTTTTATACGGCTTAACCCTGAGGCCCACTGTAGGCAAATGGAAGAGTTAATGATGTTTTTATGTCTAAAGTTTCTTAAGTTGGATCTGCTACATTTTACAAACATTTTATCTACACCATTTTTTCTATGTATGTAGGCTGACCTCCCCGTCTCCATCAAACCCTTTTTTCCCCTTCCACGATCCTTCTGATCCCCTTCTATCCCTCTCCTTACCCTCCCCACCCTTACCCATCCTTTCCTTTTATGCTGGTGGTGACGTGGAGGCCGCCCTCTTTCTAATGATAGTTTCATACATGTTTATTTCTGTAGATATTCATGTCATATAATGGGCATTTGGGAGTTGTGAACATACATGATATTTGGATCTGTGCCACCCTCCCGACTCCCTTAAGGTTATTATTTTCTGCACATTTGTTGTCAGCAATCTGTTGGCCTTTGCTGCTTAACTGTTTTTTTAGGGGCCTTTTTGTCCTATCTCTGGTGTGCACCCTCCCTCCTCCCCCCCGACTGAGTTTGAAAACTTGCTACCTGTGACTTTCCCATGCCTTATTCCCTATCTTTATGTGAGCTATTGTTTTGGGTACTTTTGCAGCCATGTGTCCGGTGGTGGAGTTACCTTCCCTGGACATCCCCTATTGTTGGGATGTGTTCCACTTGTATGGTGTTTTTTGCCTGCAGCTACTATTTGTTCTCTTCTCTTTCTTTCTATTCTCTCATTCTCCTTCTTTCCCTCTTTACTTTTTCCCCTTGGGTACTGGGGTTTGTGAGAGTGCCTGTCAGCCAGCACCTGCCCTCCTAATTTCTGCTGACAAGCGCCTTTACCATTTTCCACCATGGTTACCCCTCTGTTGAAAATCCCCTCACAAAACATTTGTGGCTTTAATTTGCCCCTGAAGTGATCTAAAGTGTTCCACCATCTTAAATCTCAACAAATAAATATAGTATGCTTACAGGAGACCAGGTTCGCCCAGTCCTCATCCCCGCAATTTCTTTCCCACATTATCCATCGTTTTACACTGCCTTGGCCACCACATAGGGGTGTCTTGATCGCATTCAAATGCAACCTTTCTTTCACTTGTGCACTGGAGATTGCAGACCCTACAAGCCGGTATTTGGTCCTACAGGGGACCTTATGGGACCAGGGCATTACTATTGTCTCTTACTACGCACCTAATAGATTTCAATATAAGTTCTTCTCCCATCTTTGGAAAATAGTCTCTCAACATCAGAAGGGCTTGCTCCTTCTTATGGGTGACTCTAACATTGCCCTCAATTCAGCTTTGGATAGACGATATGCACAAGGGGCTTCCCCATCTCATGGCCCGGCCCATGAAGCCCAAGATGTGTGCAGTCCTGCAAACCTTTGGCTTGATAGATGTTTGCAGGGAGCTTCACCTGATGGATTGCGATTTTACCTATTGATAGCTTTTGCAGGATTGACCACATCCTCATGCAGGTACACAATCTCCCCCTGGTCCATAGGATCTCTGGTCCGACCATGACCCCTTGGTTCTTCTCGTTTCTCTTTCAGGCCCCATTAAATGCCCCTTTCAGTGGCAAATTAATTATTCCATTTTTTAACTACCCAGGACTTGCCAGCATATCCAGTCCTCTATACAAACATATTTTGCCGATAATGAAGGCTCAGTTACCTCAGTGGTGTCTCTGTGGGAAGCCCATAGGGCTACAGTCCAGGGTTGCATTATCCAACTTGGATAATCTCTCAAAAGTGAGACAGGGAATGGTGTATCACTAAACTACAGTCTCTTCTAGAGGCTGCGGATGCATTTTGTAAGGCACGTCCTACTACAGCGCATAGAAGGACCTGCGACTCCCTGGTGACAGAGCTGGACCTTCTTTGCACTTCCCGAGCTGAAAAAGCTTTGTGCTGGTCTAAGCACAAGTACTGTACCAGTGCAGACAAGCCAGGGCCCATGTTGGCCAAAAAATGTAATTCAATGGGAAAATCGTACAGGCCTGTTTGGCTTCGGATGCAAACTGGGGTTCTCACCTCTAACCCCCTGAAAATCCTATCAGGCTTTTCTGAGTTCCTTTCCTCGCTCTATACTAAACTGGGTCCATTCCCCCAACAAAAGGCAGAACAGTTTTTCCGTGGCTTAAACCTTCCTACATTTCCAGACGGGGCCCGTGATGCCCTTAATGCAAGTATCTCGAAGGCTGAGGTTCTCTAGGCAACCAAATCCCTAAAACCCTCCAAGGCCCGGGCCCTGATGGATTCTAAGGTCTTTATTAGAAGACATTCTCTGTGTTGTTGGCACTTCACTTGCTAACTACTTCAATGCCCTGAAGCATGGCTCATAGACCTCTCTAGATGCCCTGAGGGCTCACTTTTTAATGGTCTCCAAAAAGCCAGAGGAAGTGAGTGAACCTCAGGCCTTTCGACCAATATCCCTTCTGAACGATGATTTGAAGACTCTAGGCAAGATCTAGGCAAGGCGAGTACATGCATCAGTAAATATATGTGCCATTTAATCCATAGGGATCAGGTGGGCTTCGTCCCAGGAAGGCAGGACGTTGATAATGTTTGCAAAGTTATACATCTCATTCATCTATTACATCATCGCAAAATCCCTGGCTTCCTTCTCTCCTTAGACATTTATAAGGCGTTTGAAACCCTGTTGTGGGAATTTTTGCAATTTGTGCTTGCTCGTTGGGGTTTTGGGGAAGCCTTGTTAACCTGGATCAGTGCCTTATATTTTGCTCCAACAGCTTCAATTAAGTATGCTGGGTACTTTTCAGCACCTTTTCCTATTTATAGAGGTACGAGGCAGGGTTGCCCCCATATCTCCCGCTTTGTTCCTCTTGGCATTTAAACCTCTAGCGATCCAAATGTGACTGGCCTCCCCTTTGCAGTCCATGATTTCAAACTAAGCCTCTTTTCTGATGATGCCCTCCTGACTTGGACTAGCCCCCTTACCACTCTCCTCAATTTGCTACATCTTCAGCTATCTCGGGCCTTCACATCAACTTGGAAAAATCTGTAATTTAAAATGCCTAGAGCCTGACCTAGTAGCACGTTTACAGTCCCACTTCCCCTTTTTGCTGGACGTCTTTGTCTATTGATTATCTTGGTGTTAGACTGACCCTCGCTTACTCCTCACTATTCATTGCTAATTACCATCCCCTACTTTGATGGGTGACCACTCTCATGCAGTCGTGGCACACCTGTCTTGGATAGCTCATATTAACTTGGCGAACATGACAGTCTTACCTAAGCTTTTATACTATTTCCGTATCTTACCTGTGTGAGTTCCTCTGCATTTCCTCCGTCTACTCCAGAGAGGATCCTCCGCCTTGTCTGGGCTAACAAGCACCCTAGAATTTCTAAGGCTACCCTCTTCATACATAGACTACAAGGGGGCTTGGGGGTCCTCCATGTCTCCAAACACTACCTGGCTGCCCATATCTCCCAACTGACTCTACTTCATGTCTTCTCCAATTTCCCCCTTTGGGTGAACTTAGACTTCCCCAATCAAGCTCCTCTCTCCATACATGCGCTCCTATGGCTCCCTCAGAAACTAAGCCCAATGGCTCTAAGTCCTCTTATGCAACATAGCCTAAAGTTGTGGGACTCGGGAGTTCGGTATTCAAGCTCACATATGTCTCCCTTTCTGTCCCTGTTACCCATTACTAATGACCCCCTGTTTCCCCCTGGCCTTGATTAATCTCAGGCGTTCGTGTGGTGGACCTCCCAAAGTCTTACTCATGTATGACATCTGTTGACCACACAAGCTCCACCGACATGGTCTGTCCCATGATGCTCCCCACTCAGAGTTTTTTCGCTTTCTTCAGCTTCAACAGTGGCTAGCATCACTTCAGCGTACCTCCCCCTACTCATTCCAGAAAACTGCTTTCGAACACATCTGTCAACATTCCCTGGATCTCATCTCCACCCTCTATGCATCTTTGAATGGACGATCATCCTCATCTCACTTTCATGTGGCTCAGTGGGAACAGGATTTAGGTACTGGGATCGATCCGGCAGACTGGAGCAGGGCTTGGTCTTCAGTTGCTAAATGTTCCTTCAACACTGCCACTTTAGAGGCAGCATACAAAGTGTTGTTACGGTGGTACTGGGTTCTTACATATATTCCCTGTGCCCGCCCGACTTCAAGTGATCGCTGTTTCTGGGGGCGTGGCCATCTTGGGTATGTTTTGCTTACCTGGTGGACCTGCCTGCGACTGGTGGGCTTTTGGCCCCGAGTGCTTGGTTTGCTGTATTCCCTGTTTTATTTGAACATCTGAAAGGAGGCTAAATTTTCCTTGCTACATTGCCCCATCCTGGGCTTATTTGATCGTCAGCATAAATTGGCACCCTACTTGTTTATTGCTGCTAAAAAGACGATCGCCCAGGCATGGAAGAAACCTACGGTCCCCTTCCAGGGAGTGAGAGACCGCTTGAAGGTCATGATTGATGGTCAATCAACAAATGTCCAATATTCTTAAAAACACACACGCTAAATTCCTTAAAGTCTGGGAACCATGGTTGACATATGCCTTCCTCGATCTCCCTCCGGCAAGTGTAAGTTGGCTCTAACTGGTATCTTAAACAATACCAGATTCCCCAATTCTTTGACTTTCTTCTTTACGTCACCTTTATCTTCTTTATTTCTTACCTCCCTGTCCTCCTTTTTCTCTTGTCGGGTGTCTAAGCCCTCCTTAGTTGTCTATAGCTGCCCAGGACTATTTGGAAAAGAGTTACTAGAATGTGGATCCTGGCTATTTTTGCACTCTATGGGGTTAGCTCCAAGGTATATGTATGTTTCTGTGTTTGTCTAGTTAGGAGGCCTTCCCTTCTCTGTTTAAACTGTGTATTTTGTATTCTTTATGCTGCCAGTCATAGCCCACGCGTGAGCAGACTAGGTGCTTTTGATACTACCATTTATGTTACTGATATACCTGCAATAAAAATAATTGAACAAGAAAAAAATGATCCTACTGTAGATAAAAATAGGGAGATCTGCAGAGTTGTAGTCATGTTGGAGGGTGAAGTATAATGTGTGATATATGTTGTGAATTCATACGTTATTGCCTCCAAAGCGGTGAGCTTGGAATCATTTGGCATCTAGAGCTCAGGAATGGTGATGAGAAGTTTATAATTTTGATTCAGCATAGTGAGAAGTCTACCATTTTTATCTATGTTTTCAAAGACTTGCTAGGTGTAGGTGCAAATTTCTCCTGATGGCCATGAAAGAGTCATGTTTATCAGAGGTGGAGTACAGCTATGTCTCTGTTTTTGTTTTGATTATGAGTGTTCTGGTCAATTTGCATATTTTTCTTTGCATTGGCATACAGTAGTATTTAAGAAGCAACCTAGCAACCAACGCAACTCCTAAATTTATGTAAGTATCAATTTTTCATATTTTTCTAAATATAGGAGGTGTCAAGCGAGTGACCAATGTCTATTGCACTGCAGCCATTACTAAAGCCCCGTACACACAGGCTGAATGTTGGGAGACATTCAGCCCCTGTGTATGTCAGCCAGGCATCTTATGGACAAGCATGCTAGAAAACCAGCAGCCGACCCGCACCCGATCAGCGCTCTCAGCCAATGGCTGGGAGCACTGACTGGAGTGTTCTGGTGGAGGGGGGCGTCCCCTGTCAGAACACAACAGCTCAGTGGGGATGATTGCTGTACTAACATCGGATCGTTAGTACAGTGGCTCCGACCGGAGCTGTCAGTTTTATTAGTGTGTACCAGGCTTTAATGTCTCAGTGTGGGATGTTTGGCCTCATCCGGCAGGCTGAATAAAAGTAGGAGATTTTACAAATGCTGCAGCAGCCAGAGATAGGGCACACTGTATTCAATATAACTTCTTTTTACTAATCAAATATACAAAAATATGGTCATACTTCATCTTAAACATTGCTGGCATAGATTCGCTGTTAGGTGCTGGAACAAGTTCCAGCGCTCATGGGACATGTCCGGGACCTAAGGGATGCTGGAATTTTGTTGATGGTGGGGAGGCATACAGTTATTCTATAAAGGGAAAAACTTCCTTAAAGCAGATTTAAACCCAAAAGCAAATATGTATTATATTGCAGCTTACCAATTCTTAGATGTGATGGATGCATTTTTCTTTTTAAAGTTTTTTTACTTCTATTTTCAGCTAATGATCCAGACAATAAACCTTTTATTTTTCAAAAATATCAAGCTCTACAGCAGAATGTATTAGATTACATAGATGAGACAACCCATTTAACACTGGCAATGGTGATTAAAATCTATCAACTTTTATTTATTCATGTTCAAAAACCTGTTTGCTGTAACTAACTTTAAAGTGCAAGCAGGAGCTTGGCTTCAGTTGGCTAGTGTATTTAAAACTGCAAATACATTTAACACTCCCTTTCCCCCCAGACGGACAATGCTGCCCCTTTTGTTCTTTATACAGAGTGGTCTCTCACTAATACAAGAGGTACGTTACTGGGAGAAAACCAGGTAAAAACAGTGGGGGGAAAGCCAAAATAAAGAAAACTGGTGCAGCCGCCACATCTAATGAATGGTAAGCTGAAATATATAATATTTTTGGTTTTGGGTTTAATACTGCTTTAATGTTCGGTAATCTTGTTATGTTTTGTTTAAAATTAAAAAAAGAAAATGCAGAGTACTTCTGGAACCGCTTACTTTTTTTTTAATTATTTTTATTTTGCTGCATTAAAGTACAAAAGAAGAATAAAAGAAAACAGAATAAGACACAGGTAAAACAGTTACCCACAATAAAGTACACATTGTGCTCCACTCCGTGCCCATTCAACAATCATTAGTTCCCAATGTAAATAGACAAAATATCAGAATCAAAGACAGAAGCCAAATAGGGACAATATAGAAACAAGAGGATGCAAAGTGCACAAATAAACAATATATTGTTACAGGTACAAATACAACTCTACCCCAGCGACAAGGAATGTTCTGTGGGATCTAACATAATTCAAAATCTCCCGGGGATATGACATACAATATGAGCGGGCCACCCCTAAGAATTAGGTAGCATGTTTAGAGCTACAAAATGCCCATAATTGTGACTAGTTTAATATTGCTGTGTCTGAAGTGTCCAACCAAGCAGACCCAACTTTCTCAAATTTGGTTAGGCATGCTGTTGTAAGTGGCTTTATATAATTGAAGGACCGAGTTAACTAACGCTTCCCATTTGTCCAAAGTGGGGGGGGGGGGGGGCTTGGGCTTTCTACTGTAACACTTTGACAAAGTCAGGAAGTGACGAAACCCGTCAGATGCGTGGTCACACGATGTACCGGATGATTGATCGGGTGAGCGGAGGTGTCTTGCCCCAATCCCTGCTTATATTGCATCTTTGATTGATTGATGTGCTTTGCAAGTGTATTCTATGTACGTGCATTTAGTGGATGATTGATTGAATAAAAGTGTTTTTACGGTATTGCGCTAGTGGAGCTTTCCTCTCTTTTTTACATGATATGAGTGGAATGGTGGCTTGATAGTTACCAGGGACCCAATATTTCCTGCATCCTGTGCCGTGGTGGAATACCTGAGCGTGATTAGCCCGATCCATGGGAGTAGAGGGCAATAAGTGCGGGTGAGTGGCCTGGCTGAGGGGAGTGGAGCACAGAGGTGGTGGATCTTCTGGGTGTTTCTCTATTCAGTTGGCACTGGAATCTCACTGGATCGTCATATTATCACTATTCTTCTTTTTCGTTGGACTGTTTTGTGGACTGTTCCTCTATTGTCTGTTATAAGACACTCACAGTGGAAGTTTATTACAGCACTATTCAGTTCATAGTTTTGATTATGTATACACATGAGGTCACATTGGTTTATGTTGGGTGACTATGTATGTACATGTAATCACATTTGTGCGCTGCTAGTGGGTCATTCTTCACTATTATTTTCAAGTTATATTTATTTAAGCGGCAGCACAGTTATTCATTTATTTATATATTTATATATATATATATTTTTTGTTCACGATTCTGACGCAGGATCAGTATATAAGCGTGAGAGCCTGCAATATATATATATATATATACAAATACAACTTTACCCCAGCGGCAAGGAATGTTTTGTGGGATCTCACATAATTAAAAAGTTCCCGGGGATATGACATACAATATGACCCCTAAGAGTTAGGTAGCATGTTCAGAGCTACAAAATGCCCATAATTGTGACTAGTTTAATATTGCTGTGTCTGAAGTGTCCAACCAAGCAGACCAAACTTTCTCAAATTTGGTTAGGCATCTCCTGCTGTTGTAAGTGGCTTTATATAATTGAAGGACCGAGTTAACTAACGCTTCCCATTTGTCCAAAGTGGGAGGGCTTGGGCTTTCTACTGTAACACAATTGTTTTCCTGGTGAAGAATGGCAATAGACCAATGGGCATCCTCAATATTCTTTTAACAGCCAGGAGATTCGGACTCACTTACTTTGATGATCAGAACCTATAATGGGAAACTATAAGGTTCTGTTTACATTTAGGCAGTTTCCAAGAATAAAACAGTCACAGGGAAATTTCAGAAAACCTAAAGCTGCCACACAAATCTATCAGGTGAAATATTATATTTGTAATGCAGTTTAGTGCATTATACTGTGGAATACATAGCCTGTATGAATGGAAACTCTGGGGGAGGTCCATCCAGCCTGGACTAACCAGGAATGCAGTTCCCCCGGTGCAGCCTGCTTTTTTACCGACTTTGGGTCCCACTCTAGCCTCAAATCTATGCCCAAGAGTAATTCCCTGTTTAGCAAATTACAGAAGTCAACACAAGATCATCACAATGGTGCCAACTTTACTGAAGCAATGTTTAACAGTATAACAAAACTACAATCATTGTGGACAATAATGGCTCCTGCATTATAGAACAGCTGCTAACTTTTTAGAGGAGAGAGACCTGCGCTAATATATCTAGATAACAAGTGTTCATCCTTCCTCCTAATGAGGGATATTGACAGTCTTACCTCCCAAGCAGAAGCTGTCCCCACACTTCCCCAGAAGAGGAATGCTGACTCAAAGCGACATACACCTACATGGTCTTTCCCAATTCAGGTCCATGGAAGAAAAAGTGGAGGCTGACCCATGGCACTAAAAAGTCCTCTACAGATTGCTCTCTCATCCTCCAGCCTGCCTATATACAGTATATCACTCCAGAGGAATCACAGGGGGGTTGGAAAAGAACCAACTTGGTGAGACACTGACTTAAGCCTGCTACAAACTAGCAGTTTTTTTCGTTCAACCCAGCGGGCTGAATGGAAAAAAAACTGAAGAGCTCGGGAGGAGATCCTGTACTAACAATCCGATGTTAGTACAGTGATCTCCTCCACTCAGCTATTGTGTTCTGACAGGGAGAAAGCGCTGATCGGCAGACCATTTTTGGATATGCACCTTCGGCAAAAACTGGACGTTCAGCTGGCTTCTGTCGGACCCGCTGCAGTACACATGGGCCGAATGTTGGCTGGTTTCTATTGAACCGGCAGATACCACCTGAAATTCAGCCCATGTGTACAGTGCTTTAAAGAGCTTGTATCTTGTTACACTACTGTATTTTAGGGCTCTTTGAAGTGTCACTTTTGAACTGTTAAACAGTAAGTTCAAAAAGTAAAATGTGCAAAAGGTTAAGAAAATGTTAATGTTATTTCAAGCTACATGTTCACTCTGTTAACACTGTAGGATTTATTACATTAATATCTGGTTATCCTGTCATAAGGATCCTTGTCCAGGCAATTTCTGATATAGGGTTTACCACAGGCATAAATAAATGGTGGATGGTGGCTCAGTCAAAGTCTCATCCAGACCACCATGGTTGCGCAATTTAGGAGCTGGTTCTTTCCCCCAGCCTTCGCTACTGTTTTTTTTTCTTTTCGATCAAACTCTTTTAAAAAAAAAAAAAAAGGAGGCATATGAAACAAGGTGCAGTACAATAAAATACCAGTACATGATATTACAAGGAAAAGGTAGCACCCATGTGGAACAAACAGAACATCCGTATAAAGAGGAAAACACAAAATATTCTTCCAGTATTAAAATCCAGTCGTGTATTATACTTATCCAGAAATTTCAATAACACAATGACAATCAGAAATAGAAAATACAGTAATGGGTGATGGAAAACACATAATAATACTTGCTGTGTATGTGTGATAGAGAAATCAATGAATTCATATGGTTAGCATTCACACAGTGTCAGATTCATCATCAATGCAGGTAGAGGATTGGTCTAACCACCTGTCCCAAATCTTATTTTATTTAGCCGGACATCTTCTATGAATATAGATTACTTTTTTATAATGCAATGTAAGATTGACAGCTAATATCCATTCTTGAACTGTTGGCGGCAAAGCCCTGAGCCATACCCTAGCAATCAAAATTCTAGCTGTAAAAAAGTGTTTCTTGTAGGAAAATATGAAGATGTTTATTACTGTCCTGATTGGAGAGTAGACCCAGCAAACACTATTTAGGGCATAGGGTTAATGGGGAGCCCATGCAATCTTGCAGATTGTAATGTTCCGGTACCTTTGGTACCCTAAATTACACTTTCCACAAGTGTATGCGCCCTACCATTTACTTTTGGAAAGGTGCGCATACACCTTTAAGACTGGAGCTGTCATCACTCAGCGCCGGACTAGATGGCTATTTAAGGCGTCGGTTCTCACTCACATGTGTTCGTTCAAACACCCTTATCTGGATGCTAACCTTGCTTGAAGCTTCCATGCTTGCAAGCTTACTTCGCTGACGGAACCTCGCTGCGCTGATCCCTGTATCCCGCTACTGGATCATCCGCCTCTCCTGAACCACCCTTCGGCTGTATCGCTAATAGTGCTAAGTACCCCGCAGGGGAATTCTCTATAAACTTATACTAAGCTTACACTATCTAGCTCTGCATAGTAGAGACTGTTTATCACATCTGCATAAACTAGATTGCTAGCTCTTGAGACTACTGCTACTTTTCTGCACTGGGTTGATCTCTTTTGTATGTCCACCTGCTATTCTATCATCTGCTATCATACAACATTGCTAAACCTTCCTGCATCCATCTGCTACTGTCTCACCTTCAAGTGTCTATCACCTACCACCTCCACTCAACCTATCCCTCAACCTTCATCATTGTGTTACCACATATATAAAGTTACTCCAGGAACCAGCTTGCTAATTGTGTGTATTTACTGGCTGAAATAAGACCTTCCACACATTATGAGTCATTGCGGTTGGGAATGGTATCTCAGCATATCTCTTACATGACTACTGACGTGGAACTATTTCTGCAGCTGAAAATCCACACCATATAAGAAACGCAGGAGCGTTACAGATTGAACGAACCCAAAAATGGATTCAGCAGAAATAACCACTCAGGTGACACAATTAAAACAGCAAGTATCTGCGTTAATACACGCACTTGCTGAATTAAAAGAAGACAATCAGGCTCTGTCGCAGCAGGTAATTAGACTGACACAACTTACGTCTGCTCAGTCCCCTGAACCCAAGATAAATCCCCCTTTGGTATTTACAGGCGATCGCAAAAAATTTCGCGAATTTAAAAACGCATGTGAGTTACTTTTTTTGCTAAAACCTCGTACCTACCTTACTGATCACATTAAGGTTTGTACTATTATTTCTTACCTATCAAGCGATCCTCGAGCCTGGGCAGATTCTCTTTTTGAGAAAAACGACCAGCTTCTCAACTCCTATGCCTTGTTCCTGGCAGAGCTCACTAGCCTATATGATGACCCCAATAGGCAGAGTACTGCTGACCTTCAGTTAAGATCCTTGAAACAAGGAAGGAGGCCTGTGGAAGACTTTGTCGCAGAGTTCAAGAGATGGACCCTTGATTCAGAATGGAATGATGCATCTCTGAAAACCCAATTTAGGCTTGGCCTATCAGAAGCCGTTAAGGACGAGCTCGCCCGAGCGGATCTGCCAAAAACCCTGGATGCATTAATACAACTCAGTATTACCATAGATAGAAGACTACGAGAAAGAAAGGCTGAAAAGATGGGAATGCCATTATCCGTTTCCTCTCGGAGTCTGGCCGTTCCTATGGAGGTAGGAACCATACGCCCACCGCTATCAACTATGGAAAAAGCCAAAAGACGAAATGAAAATCTCTGCTTGTACTGTGCATCCCCGAATCACAAGATAAACGTCTGTCCCCTAGTCAACAAAAAGAAGGGTGAGTGTTCACATGTCTCTCTAGGAGGATTGACAACTTCATTCACTAACCCCTACATTTCTGTTTTTTTGACATTACAGTGGGACCAGAACAGGATTACTACTAAGGCCATGATTGACACAGGATCTTGTGGAAATTATATGGATATATGTTTTGCTGCTTTAAATAAAATTCCTATTATTTCTAAACTCAAACCTGTCTCAGTAAGTCTTATTACCGGTGTTCCGTTATCCTCTGGTCCGATCACCGATCAGACACAAGCACTTCTAGTCACTATTAACGAGTCTCATAGGGAGACTTCTACCTTCGATTTAATACCATCACCCCACTTTCCCATTGTGTTGGGACTTCCCTGGTTGCACACACACCAACCAACCATAGATTGGAAGAAACGGTCCTTGACCTTCCCTTCTTGTTATTGCGAGGAAACATGTAACCTCCCGTTTTCCGGGAAGATTCTGTCTGTGGTGACAGATGAGATTGCACCACTATGTTATCAGGATCTTTCTGAGGTTTTTCTTGAGAAAAATGCTCAAGCATTACCTCCTCATCGAGACTGTGATTGTAGCATTGATCTACTCCCAAATAGCAAATTGCCGTTCGGTCATGTTTATCCTCTTTCACAGGATGAACTTGCCCATCTCAAAACCTATTTGGATGAGAACTTGGAAAAAGGTTTTATTAGACCTTCCACTTCTTCCACAGCAGCAGGACTCTTTTTTGTTCGCAATAAAGATTCAAGTCTCAGACCTATCATCGACTACAGGAAATTGAATGCTATCACAATAAAAGATCGCTATCCTCTACCGCTTATCCCTGAGCTCATTGAGCAGGTGCGTGGAGCTACCTATTTTTCAAAATTAGACCTGAAAGGAGCATACAATCTCATTCGAATCCGTGATGGACACGAGTGGAAGACTGCGTTCAGAACTAGATACGGATTGTTCGAATATCTTGTGATGCCATTCGGCCTATGCAATGCCCCTGCAGTTTTCCAACGATTTATAAACGATATTTTTAAAGACTTACTAGATGTCTGTGTTGTGGTATATCTGGACGATATACTTATATATTCACGGACCCTGTCTGAACACATAAGACATGTAAGACTTGTATTATCGAGATTGCTTGTACATAATCTTTATGTGAAGCTGAAGAAATGCTTGTTCCATAAAGATGAGGTACTCTTTCTAGGCTACATCATATCCAAAACAGGAATCGAGATGGACATGAGTAAAATATCCTGCATTCAGGATTGGCCTACACCAACTACACGCAAGGCGCTACAGCGATTCCTGGGATTTTCAAATTTCTACAGGAAGTTCATAAAAAACTTTTCTGCTATTGTGAGACCCCTCACACAGCTCACTAGCATAAAAATACCATTTAAATGGTCAGAAGAAGCAAATAAGGCTTTCCACTTGTTAAAGACAAGGTTTACTTCCGCTCCCATATTACGCCATCCAGACCCATCCCTCCAATACATTCTGGAGGTAGATGCGTCAAACCTGGCAGTAGGAGCAATACTCTCCCAACGACCTACCCCCACTTCACCACTTCATCCAGTCGCCTTTTTTTCTAAATCCCTGAGCAGTCCCGAGATAAATTACCCCGTGGGTGAGAAGGAACTGCTTGCTATAAAATTGGCTCTGGAGAATTGGCGACATTTACTCGAAGGCACCCAATTACCAATAATTATATACACGGACCATAAAAACCTCCAATATCTTCAGACTAGCAAAACTCTCTCGCATCGACAGGTACGATGGTCACTATTCTTTCTAAGGTTTAACTTCCTAGTGACCTACACACCTGCAGATAAGAACAAAAAGGCGGATGCACTATCACGACTAACTGAAGAAAACTACTTTGAAATTCCTTCCGTTCCTATAATACCTCACAAACGCATTATTGGAGTTGTCCGTTCCTTGAAGGAAGAGGTTCTGCATGGTATAAGGTTGGATTCACCCCCACCACAACTAAATACCGATGCAGAAGGCTTCCTCTACTACAACGACAAACTTTACATACCACCTACCCTACGCACCAAGATCTTGGAATTATCGCATGATGTGCCTATGGCAGGACATATGGGTATGACAAAGACTTTCAATTTGATTTCTCGGCAATTCTGGTGGCCTGACATGAAAACATCTATACAAAAATTCGTCTCTTCATGCAATGTCTGTGCCAGGTCCAAAATTGACACTACGAGACCATCCGGTCTACTATGCAGTCTACCAATACCCCAAACTCCATGGGAGGTTCTGTCATTGGACTTCATCGTAGAATTGCCTCCTTCCAAAGGATTTAATACCATCTTGGTGTCAGTGGACCATCTGACAAAGATGGCACATTTCATTGCTATTCGCAGACTACCTTCGTCCAAACAAACGGCAGAACTCCTGATGAAACATGTCTTCAGATTACATGGTATCCCAAAAACTCTTTTGTCTGACCGTGGATCCCAATTTATTTCTAAATTCTGGCAAGAACTATGTCACATACTACGGATTGAGCGGAAGCTCACTTCTCCTTACCATCCGCAGACCAACGGACAGACTGAAAGAGTCAACCAATGCATCGAGCAGTATTTACGTTGTTACACTTCTTACCAACAGGATGATTGGTTGGATCTTCTCCCCCTGGCAGAATTTGCCTACAACAACGCAACTCACAGTACAACCAAGCAGAGTCCGTTCTACTTGAACTATGGGTTCCATCCCTCTATTCTCCCTCCACGCATCCTTCCTTCAAATAACCCAGTAGCCTCAGACTATCTTTCCCAAATAAAGGATTCTCTGGGTTTACTAAATACTACCATTGCACACGCTCACAGTCAACAAAAGAAGTACTATGATCTTCGTAGAAGACCTTCTCCACAGTATACTATCGGGGACCTCGTTTGGCTCTCAACAAAAAACTTGAGACTGAAGATCCCTAGCAAAAAGCTTGGACCTCTGTTCTTGGGACCTTTCCCAATCAAGAAACTTATTGGAAAAGCTGCAGTGCAGCTTACATTGCCAATGGACCTAAAAATCCATCCCATTTTCCATGTGTCGCTACTAAAACCCCATGTTCCGGACCAAGGAATAAGGCCTAATATTCCACCTCCCCCTCCTGTACAAGTTGAAGGTAGAGAAGAATACGAGATAAAAGAGATTCTGGATTCTCGTATCTACAGAAGAAGACTTCAGTACTTGGTTAGATGGAAGAACTATGGGCCCCAAGACGACACCTGGCTAAACACCTCTGACATACATGCCCCTAGATTAATCCGCAATTTTCATGCGAGATACCCAGACAAACCAGCTCCAGAGGCCTTCAGGAGCAGGCCTTAAAGGGGGGGTATTGTAATGTTCCGGTACCTTTGGTACCCTAAATTACACTTTCCACAAGTGTATGCGCCCTACCATTTACTTTTGGAAAGGTGCGCATACACCTTTAAGACTGGAGCTGTCATCACTCAGCGCCGGACTAGATGGCTATTTAAGGCGTCGGTTCTCACTCACATGTGTTCGTTCAAACACACTTATCTGGATGCTAACCTTGCTTGAAGCTTCCATGCTTGCAAGCTTACTTCGCTGACGGAACCTCGCTGCGCTGATCCCTGTATCCCGCTACTGGATCATCCGCCTCTCCTGAACCACCCTTCGGCTGTATCGCTAATAGTGCTAAGTACCCCGCAGGGGAATTCTCTATAAACTTATACTAAGCTTACACTATCTAGCTCTGCATAGTAGAGACTGTTTATCACATCTGCATAAACTAGATTGCTAGCTCTTGAGACTACTGCTACTTTTCTGCACTGGGTTGATCTCTTTTGTATGTCCACCTGCTATTCTATCATCTGCTATCATACAACATTGCTAAACCTTCCTGCATCCATCTGCTACTGTCTCACCTTCAAGTGTCTATCACCTACCACCTCCACTCAACCTATCCCTCAACCTTCATCATTGTGTTACCACATATATAAAGTCACTCTAGGAACCAGCTTGCTAATTGTGTGTATTTACTGGCTGAAATAAGACCTTCCACACATGATGAGTCATTGAGGTTGGGAATGGTATCTCAGCATATCTCTTACATGACTACTGATGTGGAACTATTTCTGCAGCTGAAAATCCACACCATATAAGAAACGCAGGAGCGTTACACAGATCTGGACCACCTGTCAACAATAGCCTTGAATGACTGGGAAAGACCATAATACTGTAAGTGGTAAAAAGAACCGCTAAGTTCCCTACATCTAGGACAAGAGGAACTATGCTGCCGCCAATACCTAGATAAGCAGATAGAAGTTATGTAGGCTCCATGCAAAATGTATAGATAAGGGAGACAGTCAAAAAGTTTTGGGGATCAGCTCTTGCTCAGACACATTCTACTCCCTATTTTATATGGGAGGCCAAACTGGGCTTTGACTTTACCCCAACTGCAAAAAATAATCCAACTTTCCCACATCTCATCCATAATTACCAAAAACCAGCAATCCTGCTACAAGTTCCTCTATCTGTGGTACCGAATGCCCCACCCCTTGGCAAAAATTTTCCCAAGAGCAGATTCTAAGTGCTGGAGGGGATGTACGCAAGACTTGACTATAAATGTACAGTATATGGCCAGAAGGGGGGTATCACAGGGATTGTACTGTTAGTCTGGCTATAAACTGGCCAGTAATTCTTCGCTGTGTAAGTCTGACTCCATTTCCAATCCATGGATGAGAAGTCTTTTCCCAAGTACTTTTGAGACCAGTTGTAGTTCTGATATAATCTTGTTTTCTCCTTCTTTTCCTTCTTGATTCTAGTTGGTCAGTGGTCTAGTTACCTACTTTAGATTCAGTGATATTTATTTTGCTCTGCTAGGATGCTGTAGTGTCAGTGACCAGTATCCTGTGATGTAATACACATGCCCGTATAGGTCTAGTCTTTTTCAGTGCAAATTAAAGGGAGTTATTACTGCACAGCTCTCGTATAGCAATGCACAAAAGACGGCCTCATCAGACGGCCTCATTGCATGCGTGTACTGATTGTATTTACCCCCATATAACTATATTGCCATATCCAGTTACTTTTTCTTGTCTTAATTTTTCTTTATGTTGTTCATTTGTAATAATTTGGCTTTTCTTTTCTGTACTGTATATGGTTGTCTGAAAATGCAATAAATATTGATTATCCAAAAAAAAAAAAAAAGAAAGTTTTGGGGAGACTAACTTGCAGGATTTAAGGACATCCTCCCAATCTTCATCCTCCAGCTCCCTCACATCTGCCACCCATCAAGTTTTCAATTGGAAATCTAAGTCAGCCACTGCCGGTTGGGGAAGGCAGTTATAAAAAGTGGGCATCAACTTTTCAGGGTCAGTACATCAAAAATACGTATAATGGGTAAAGGGAGAGAAGGTGACAGAGTCTCCAAATTGAGTGCGTAGTGCATAGCGAAGCTGGAGGTAACAGACGAACATGGAATTAGGCAGCTCAAATTCCGACTTAAAATCTTGAAATGACTTCATACCACTACTAGTAAATAATTGGGAAAGGTATATTCCCCCTCGAGCAAACCACAACTCAAATTCAGGCAGAGAAACTAGTTCTGGCAAACAAGAATTGCCACAAAGGGGTGTGTAAACATGTATAGATGGAGCTTTCATTTTGCGTACTTCCAAACCTTACAATGAGGGTAAACCAGTCCCCTACGACCTCCCAGGTGAGCAGGATCACGAGTATCACTGAAGAGATGGGTGACCAAACCAGAAATATGTAAACATGCTAGGGTAATAAAGCACCCCCTATTCTCTTTATCAAAATAAAAAAAATGGGACAACTGGCCCGCTAAATAGTACAGGTTGAGATCTGGAACAACAGTACCTCCCAGGTCCGTGAGGTTCTTTAAGGATATAATAAATTCACACAAGGGTTTTACACTATGTGGAGCATTCTCTTTCATGTTCTGGGAGCTAACTCCTGGGAGTGATATATAGGAGTGATATCTGGATGACCATTACTGTGCAATCTCCTGTCTCAAAGGGGATCTTCTGTGTACGCCTCAGGAAGATCCTGGCCTGGGTTGTATGGCCACATGCCCTATTGACTTTTCTTTAACCAGAAAGTCATATAAAGTTGGTAAGCCTGCATTTTTACTGTTAAGGTGGTGTCACAGCTAGAATTCCTTAAAGCAGAGTTCCGGCCTCGGAAATAATTTTTTTACTAAAATACCCCCGGGACAGTCAGGGCTAGTGCATTCCACAGTGGATAGCCTCTGAACTGTCCCAGATTGCACTTACCTTTAAGAAGAGATACTTACCTTGAAAATTTCTTCTCCAGCGCTGCCATCTCAGGTGTGGGCAGCTGAAGCCAGCGCGTCCTCTTCTCCGTCCTCTTCCGTGTCCTCTTCGGTCCTACAATGCACTGCACCGGCCCCGCCGTCACTTCCGGGGCAGGAGCATCATCCCTGCACAGCTTCTGGGCACCGGAACTGACGAGCTGGGCCGGTGAAGGTGCATTGATTCCTGGGAGCGATGACGTTCAGCTCCCAGGAATCAATGCAAGCAGGAAGTGATGCCGCGGGCCGCGGCCACAGAGGGAGGAAGAGGAAGAAAGGTGAGTATATTTTCTTCAATATCAAGGTAAGTAAATGAAAGAGTGTATCAATGTGCCTTAATGAAATATTAAATTTCATGATAAATTTCAGTTAGTGCCCACTTTATAGTGGAATGTGGTCCCTTGCAATTACATATTAAACACATCTCATTCATCCTGGACACTTAACAGTTAGGCTTCGCATACAGATTACAGACACATTGATAAGTGTTTACATATTAAACACATCTCAGTCATTCATCCTGGACACTTAACTTTTGCATATGGATTACAGACAACACCTGAACACATTGACAATTACTTACATATTAACACATCAGACAGCTGAGCAGAGACGGAACGGCCCTTCCACAAACGCAATTTCAGAAACACTACACCCCACATTTACAACAATATGTTAGGGAAAACAAAAGCCTTGTCATGTATTGTTTTAGTAGATATATTCTATTGTTAAACTGATCCATGGATTGTACACTAGTTTGAACTGGTTTTTCCCTCTCAAATGTCCCATAAATATGTGAGCCGAAATGAAATAAATCAGATGTATCCTCATGAAGCTTAAGTGCTGTATGTCTTTACATCTGGCCAGCAGAAGGAAAATTCACTACACAGGGGAGTTAGAACTGAAGGGTCTTAGGTCCGGGACCTAAATGCAAAATCATCTTGCAATGGCCTCCTGACGTAAATGAGCTAACAGTAAACAAAAAAAAAATTGTGACTATCGATTTCTTTTACAGGTGACACTGAGCAAGTGGATGGCCCAAAGTGCATTTTGAGGCCGGAACTCCGCTTTAAGGGTGATGGACTTCTCATTACATGCACTGACTTTTTGAACATTTTGAGCATTTTCTGAAGAGCACACATCATTTTATTTTTCATCTTTCATTTTGAATTTTCCATTTTTCATTTAAAAAACAAAAAAATGACTTTGTTCATTCATTTGGACTTCATTTGATGTGCATTCACTTGAATTTTATGTGAAGTACATCCAATCATATCCAACTCTGTTTCAGAGGTTATTGTATGCATATATTTGTTCACTCCTAGTGGTACTATCACTATTTAGCGTGACTTTTTGTATGTTAAAGTTTTTTAAGGAGCGCCATGATAATTTATGTCGGTAATTACCCCATATAAAAGTGTTGAGAATGGATTCCATGGATATAAATATACAGAGCGGTAGATATACAGGGGTATGCCAGAAAATGTATTAAAGCTTGGGCAGCAACATCATCTTTACTAAATGTATGCGTCCTATGACCCCAAGAGAGAGATGGGACCATGTCTGAGTTTTGGTCTTGAGTGTCGCATATAGAGGTTCCCAGTTGAATTAAACATGGTTGTCCGGGGAGCTGTGACCTGATTACCCAGATGTTTGATCTAACTGGCTCTTACCAGGGTGAGGGAGGCTTTTGGACTTTTTCCAATTAATTTGTAGCGCTGAAAATTCCCTAAAATGCCTAATAAGGTGTAACGCTTCTGAGGCATAGAGCAAAGGGGATAGTGGGCATCCCTGCTGCATACCCCTAGATAGAGGAAAAGGGCTGGAGACCCTACCATTTGCCCAGAGGATAACTTTTTAAGTTAACGAGCAGGTGATTGATTGTTGAGTTGCAGGTGCCTAATATTAAAAGTTAACTCGAGTAGCTCCCGCCCTTTGTCTAGAACTGTCCTGCCCCCTGCTCTCAGCCCTGTGCACTCATGTAAGGTAAGAGATTGAAGAGGCTAGGACATGGCTGTGAAAGTTGGGGGGGGCGGGCACTACTGTGAAGGGAAAACTGTGATGGGAAGTGGGGGACTGTAATGTAAAGGAGGGGACTATGATATGCAGGGTGGACTAAAGCCACTGATGTAAGAAACAGCAATGTAAGATGAGGTAGGCTGTAATGTGAATGATCTGGGTTATCGCACGAACATTCAGGCCCCTGCTGGAAGTAAATGTTAATGATCATATTTCTGTGAATTTTATTTCAATACCTCTAGTTTAAAACATCCCTGTCTCCATGTCCATATCTCCAAATTGCACATTATCGCACTATAAAGTGACAAGTGGCCATTTTAAAACACATTATACAGGCATAGTCCACTTGTCAATTCAGGAAAACCTAAGAAATGCTATGTAACCATCACTGGAATGTATGTACACATGAATGGCTGCAAAGGGGGACGCATAAAATAAGCAGCACTGAGATGCAACAAAGGATGACAATACAATGAAAACATGTATTTCTTTAAAACAAAATTCCAATTATTTTTGTATTTATAAAGTTTTAGCTAATCAAATTTCATTTAGCTAAGGCTTACATCTAATTAAAGCTAAATTTCAGGCAATATTTAGCAACAATTACTATGTTGGTCATCAGCCATTCTCTTGAGATCTTGATTTAAAACTAAGCTCCAGCTTTTGATACACTTTACATACACTTTGGGTCAAGCTGGCCCAAACAAACTATGTCCGTCACTAACATGTGAGGCCGCTGGATTTGCTGTATAAACTATATGTAGTTGAGGCTACATACAGCATACCGCACTGTGTTCTGGGTTTGAGCCGAGACTTCCTGCCTCAGAACACAATAGAGTCTATCTTATTGGCACTCAGCCATTCAGAGAAAACATTGAAGCCCGCCTCTGCGACTTAGCCAATTTAGATGAAGCTTTTTCTTCATTGCTAGTGCAGCACCCTCCTAGGTAGGTGCTAGGTAAAAGTATCTTATGCTCCTTCTGCTTATCAGGAGATGTAGGTAGATATTAAACTGCGCTAACCCTATAGTGGAGGATAGGAAATCCCACCACTTGTAATGATTAGGTGGCAAGAGTATATTTTACCATGCAAGGTGTATATAACAACGTGTCAAGGTGTTTCTACCTTGTGCTGTGTGAAAAATTAAAATAAATCATATTTAAAAAATTGTACCATCAATATACTCAAAATATTGCATGTAGGCCCTTACCCCTAGTAGATATGAGGACACAAAAGATAGGAGAAAGTGGGGCTTTGCGGGCCAGTGGGAGTAGAAGGATCACACCAAAACCAACTTCTAAAAATAATTTACATTTTATTAAATTTCATCATAAAAAGCATAGGCGTATGCGCACATGTTGACAAAGACAAAATAACATAGAACAATACTGATAAAATCAATTATTAGGAGTCATTTAAATAGAAATACATCCCATAAGGGAAAAGAACCAAGAGCCTGTATAGGATGGAAAGAGTAGGTCTCAGATGGAATGCGGTCAATGTAGGTCCCCAGCAAGCCGGCGCGTTTCGCTCAGGGCTTCCCCAGGGCCAGAGAGACCATGACAGACCGGTATTTCCTTTTCAATGACTCGGGAATGGCAAATTGGTGACACGTAAAACACTGGATATTATTCCCTTAATATTTGTATATAGCCTCCAATGTGTTCATATATTCACTCATTTATTTTAGGCTAGGTCAATCACCGCAAAGAGCACCGCTTTTTATGCTACATAAAATAGCACTTTGTTATAACTTGATAGTCAAGAGTCTTATATATGTTCAACTGTTCTGTTCTGGAAGCACGGTGGATACCACACTGGTGGTTGCACTTGACATATCCACCTATCGTTTCTTTTTCCCTTGGCCAGAGCCGATGGGGTGGCTATTTGATGTATATATGCGATATAGATATGCAGTCCTTACAGCCTGTTTGCAGTGTATGAGTGGCTTCGGGCAGGAACCTATAGCATCATCTCATCCTATTCCAGAACGGTGGGGGGGGGGGGGGGGGTGGTATATCCCAGGTCCAACCGGTCCTTGTAGTTGTTCACGCCAGCCAGCCTGCCTTATTATTAAGGTGCAATAAAAATCAGCAGTAAAGTGCCACAAATGATTGCAAAATGCCTTCATAAAGTGTATAGTGCAAAGGTGCTGATATTAGTTACTCAATAAATAAATCAATTATTAAGGTGCAAGATACTGTAAACCAGCAAAAATGAAGTGCAATATAATCCAGCAATAAAATATCACAAAATATTCACATATATAGTTCATAAAGTCCATAGTGCAATAGTGCTGGTATAGAATAGTGCAAACAGTGCAAAACAAAGTCCTTTGGTGCAACTATGGTAAGTGCCAGTGCAGGTGCATACACATATGCAATAGTGGTGTGACCCTCCGCTTCACTTTCGGTGTTAAATGGTAAGATTTCCCACTTACCAGATCAAGTGGATTCCAGTTGGCATACGCCAGCAGGAATCGGTACAGGCTTAGTCACAGTGGTTCCGGTTCCCTGGTGGTGAGTGGGGGTCCACAGTTTGCGTCTGTATGTGCTCAGGGTATAGAAGAAAAAAGGCTCCTCATAGTGCAGACGGTTAAAAAAATTTAAAATCCTCTTTTTATTAAAAATATCACGCAAATAACAAAAATACACTCGCTGAGTAAAAAAGACTGGTGCCCTTTGCAGACTGGGGTGCCTCGCGGCTGTTCCCAATGTCTGCTCGTGTATCTCGCGCCGTACCCGGAAGTGGGAAGACGGCGTGCGGTTCAAGTGAGGGCCCAGATCGAGGCAGCGTGCGTTGCAACTTGACGCGTTTCGTCATAGAAATGACGTCATCGGAAGGGGAGCCTGATCTATTAGGTTGCCTGTTGCATGTTCCCAGGTGTGATTCACTGGTTCTAAGGGAGTGTCCCCACTGCATACAATAGGGGAGCCTGTTGGACAGTGGAGAAAACCTAGCCAGTGACACATTGGCTTTTGTGAGAGTCCCAGTGGGAGGGCATTTTGCAGTGCATCCTGGGATTGCTCATAAAAGCCGGGGGGACATGTGACAGGGCGTCTTTGGCGGGAAGCAGAGTCCCAGGAGGAGGCTGATGGCTTGTCTCTCCTCCTGCTGTATGAGGAAAGTGGTCTTAGGCAGTCAACCTAGTGAACCAGGTGTGGAGCTGAGCTGCAGAGGATCCAGTGGAGCTGACAGTGGAGCTGCTGGCAGAGTCTTCTGGGAAAAACAGTGTCCGTGGGTACCAGGGGACCTGCCAAAGGGTCTGCCCAGGAAGGGAGACCACTCCAGTGAAGTCAGAGGATCAAGGGGCTAGCTCACGCAGAGTGTCAGAGTAAAGGGGGTGTTGTTTAGAATCCTGAAGAATAGGGACAAAGCGGGTGCCAAGTATGACCCTGAAGAGTGATTCACAATACAGAGCAGTTCATTTAATTCTTCTTCACTATAGTGGCAAGGTGAAGCAGCGGCCTTGCCGCTTTCAGCTAATCAGAAAGTCACAGCAATTGTGCATAGTTATTCAGTTGGAGTATCCCACTCATCCCTTTTCCTATCCCAAGTTCTCAAATAAATCAACAAAAACCCAAAACCCCTGGACTGTTTTCTGACTGAGCAAAGCACTTAGAATATGCTATTTTGTCAAGTTGTTGGTTATGGGTAATCCAGGGGAATCCGTAACCAGCAGCTACCAAGGGAGTAGTACTACACGAGAATACATCACTTTCTCTGAATAGCTGAGCGCCGATCAGATAGTCTACCATGTTCCGGGTATGAGATAGGATTCTCGGCTCGAACCTGGAACACAGTGCAGTATTCTGTATGTAGCCTCAGCTACATATGATTTATAGCACATCCAGTATCATGTTAGTGAAGGACAAACATCCACTGGCCACTTTATCAGGTACACCTTGCTAGTACTATGTTGGACCCCCTTTTGCTTTTAGAACTGCCTTAATTCTTTGTGACATAGATTACAAAAAGGTGTTGGAAACATTCCTCAGAGATTTTGGTCAATGTTGATATGATAGCATCACAGAGTTGCTGCAGATTTGTCGGCTGCACATCCATAATGCAAATCTCTCATTCTACCACATCCCAAAGATGCTCTATTGGATTGAGGTCTGGTGACTGTGGAGGCCATTGAAGTACAATGAACTCACTGTCATGTTCAAGAAACCAGTGGTGAGATGATTTGAGATTTGTGACACTGTCCTGCTGGAAGTAGCCATCATGGTCAGCAACAATACTCAGGTAGGCCGTGGCGTTTAAAAGATGCTCGATTGGTACTAAGGAGCCCAAAGTCTGAACCGTTGATACAAGGCAGGATGGATCTATGCTTTCATGTTGTTTACGTCAAATTTTAACCCTACCATCTGAATGTCGCAGCTGAAATTGAGACTCATCAGACCAGGCAACATTTTTCCAATCTTCTATTGCCCAATTTTAGTGAGCCTGTGGGAATTGTAGCCTCAGTTTCCTGTTCTTAGCTGACAGGAGTGGCACCCGGTGTTGTCTTCTTCTGCTGTAGGCCATCTGCTTCAAGGTTTACTGCTCACTGGCACTAAATGGATATTTTCTCTTATTCAGACCATTCTCTGTAAACCCTAGAGCTGATTGTGCATTAAAATCCCAGTTGATCAGCAGTTTTTGAAATACTTAGACCAGTCTGTCTGGCACCTGCAACCATGCCACATTCAAAGCCACTTAAATCCCCTTTTGTCCCCATTCTGATGGTCAATTTGAACTTCAGCAAGTCGTCTTCATCACATCTAGATGCCTAAATGTATTGAATTTCTGCCATGTGATTGGCTGATTAGCAATTGAACAAGTGGCTGGTGTGTGTAGTTTGTTTGAGCTACCCTGGCCTAAACTAACTATGTAAAGTGTATCAAAAGCTGGAGTTCAGGGGGGGGGGGGGGGGGTATGTCAGGACAAGTCTGATCATTGGGGAACAGGCTGAGTTTCCAGCATAGCCAGAGAGCATGTAGTTCTCTCCTGCTTAGTGTGGTCAGTTTTTAATAGGAAAGCAGAGTGACTGGCAGGAACACCAGAGGTTTCACATAAAGGAAATAATACAAAGAGAACAATATACTATTGCATACAAGTACATGGTATAGCAGACACATATTAGGAATATGAAGTGCTGGTGTAACAGGCGCTTTAAGTCTTCCATCCAGTCCAGCTGGAGATTTCTATGTTCCAAAATATTACAGACACTTAGGTCCATCACTGTGGACACCAACATGCTGACCAACACCGGGACCCTACAGGGACATGACAAGCTGTCAGCATCAAGGCCGGGACAAGGGGTGGGCAGGAGGGAAGGCTGCCCTGGGCGCAATGGTTTGTTGCAGGGATGGGGGCGCTTTGACCCTAACCCTAAGGGAAGGGGGGCTCAGTTTGGCATCTTTGCCCTGGGCGCTGGATTACCTTGTTCAGGCACTGGTCAGCATGACTGAGTCAGACTACACATCATATACAGTTGGGGCTAGCCCTACTTCTCCTTAAACATTAAAAAATGTTTCTGTGGTGGACACTGGTGCTCACACAGTCTTTGTCCTCTGAAGTCAAGTAAAACACTATTGTCATTCCATTACACGTGAAGACATACAATGGAATGAAATGTTTTGTCTCACAGGACCACGGTACTACACAGGCACTCCATAACAGAAGTTTGGTGAAATCCCAGGACCGTCCTGAGGGATCCAGGATGGTTGGGATGTATGATGTAGTATGCTTACAACACTACCACTGCTTCATTAAAATAGCAGCAGGGTGTGGTATGGGAGCAGTAGGCAGCTGCTATGTGAATGGAGTAAGTGCTGAGAATATAAACCAGGAGGAGTCATGAGGATGAAGCGAGAGGGGTGAGCTGACAAAGTATACCAAGGGAGAATACAGCAGGGCTGACAGTGACAACACTACTGCTTAGGATTTCGGTGCAGTTTTGTCAAGCCACCACAAGAAGTTACAAGCTGACTGCATTTCTGGCAGATCATCAAGTATTTTTACAGTACTTGCAGTATTTTTTAAAGAAACAAAAACATGTGGAAAAGTACGTGTTTTGGTTAGCTTAATATGTTTTTTTTAATTGTTTCTCTTACATACAGTATCTCACAAAAGTGAGTACACCCCTCACATTTTTGTAAATTATTTATTATATCTTTTCATGTGACAACACTGAAGAAATGACACTTTGCTACAATGTAAAGTAGTGAGTGTACAGCTTGTATAACAGTGTAAATTTGCTGTCCCTTCAAAATAACTCAACACACATCCATTAATGTCTAAACGGCTGGCAACAAAAATGAGTACACCCCTAAGTCAAAATGTCCAAATTGGGCCCAATTAGCCATTTTCCCTCCCCTGTGGCATGTGATTTGTTAGTGTTACAATGTCTCAGGTGTGAATGGGAAGCAGGTGTGTTTAAATTTGGTGTTATCGCTCTCACTGTCTCATACTGGAAGTTCAACATGGCACCTCATGGCAAAGAACTCTCTCAGGATCTGAAAAAAAGAATTGTTGCTTTACATAGAGACGGCCTAGGCCAGTGATGGTGAACCTTGGCACCCCAGATGTTTTGGAACTACATTTCCCATGATGCTTATGCACTCTGTAATGTAGTTGAGCATCATGGGAAATGTAGTTCCAAAACATCTGGGGTGCCAAGGTTCTCCATCACTGGCCTAGGCTATAAGAAGATTGCCAAGACCCTGAAAATGAGCTGCAGCACGGTGGCTAATACCATACAGCAGTTTAACAGGACAGGTTCAACAAAGAACAGGCCTCGCCATGGTCAACCAAAGAAGTTGAGTGCACGTGCTCAGCGTCAAATCCAGAGGTTGTCTTTTGGGAAATAGACGTATGAGTGCTGCCAGCATTGCTGCAGAGGTTGAAAGGGGGGGGGGTCAGCCTGTCAGTGCTTAGGTCTGCATGGCTGTCATCCCGGAAGGAAACCTCTTCTAAAGATGATGCACAAGAAAGCCCACAAACAGTTTGCTGAGGACAAGCAGACTAAGGACATGGATTATTGCAACCATGCCATGTAGTCTGATGAGACCAAGATAAACCTGTTTTGTTCAGATGGTGTCAAGTGTGTGTGGTGGCAACCAGGTGAGGAGTACAAAGACACGTGTGTCTTGCCTACAGTCAAGCATGTGGTGGGAGTGTCATGGTCTGGGGCTGCCAGCACTGGGGAGGCACAGTTCATTGAGGGAACCATAAATGCCAATATGTACTGTGACATACTGAAGCAGAGCATGATCCTCTCCTTTCTGAGACTGAGCTGGAGGGCAGGATTCCAACATGATAATGACCCCAAACACACCACCAATACTGTGTCCCCAGTTAC
Organism: Pelophylax lessonae; assembly: GCF_965119305.1. Taxonomy (NCBI): domain Eukaryota; kingdom Metazoa; phylum Chordata; class Amphibia; order Anura; family Ranidae; genus Pelophylax; species Pelophylax lessonae. The sequence continues at coordinate 92,439,848 of NC_138775.1, forward strand.
GAGAAAAACTGGAAGTGGGTTGCCATCATCCCTAAGAACTGTAACAAATAGAAGGAAGTTCCCCTTGGGGATCGGACTTTAACGGCAATCACACTTTCACGAAGAGTAAAATTAAATTATTTATTTTGTAACAACAAAGTAAAATAGATCAAAAAGGATCTAATAATATACAATTTTACGACATGTACAAAGTTACAGTGTGTGGGTGTAGAACCATAATGGAATGAAAGTAATACATATACTGTGGGGTATATGCTTAGATGAGGAAATACTCCAACCGACGCGTTTCAGGCGGATAAGCCTTTCTTCAGGGGTCTGGAATTGGAGAATATTGATTTCTGAATGAATATTGAGGAGCAACAAGAGAGTCGCAACAGGTAAAATCAAGAGAAATATAGAAGAGTCTGCTGTGGAGAATGTTGTCAGTGGACCAAGGTGTACTGCCAGATGGTGTCCTCCCCTCAGGGGGCTTCAGCGAGGATGCCAGACGAGTAGGCCACGGGGGTATCTCTTATGGGGTATGCCAGATGGTTACCGGGAAGTATTAGGAAGAGGGCTCCAAGTAGAAAATATGTTTCCAAGAGGAGGAAAATTCTCTTGGTATAGTTGTAAGTGAGTAGCAGTTCAATGAAAAGTTCATCCAGAGAGGGCAGAGGGGAAGGGTCATGCGTCCCCCCAAGATAATTAGGAATGGGACGACCCCAATGCTGGTGCTGGATGGGGGAGCCCGGGGATATCCAATTATTGGCCCGGTTTACTGGATCTGGATATAGGTGACCGAGGATTCAGGTCTGCGGTATGGTTCCTGTGTGTGTAACACTTATGTGATGAATTTCTTGGTATCCTAATCCAGCTGGGGTCCATAGCAGCAGCTCTTTTCTAGCTCTTTTTCATTTCTCTTGATTTTACCTGTTACAACTCTCTTGTTGCACCTCAATATTCATTTGGAAATCAATATTCTCCATTTCCAGACCCCTGAAGAAAGGCTTATCCGCCTGAAACACGTCGGGTTGGAGGATTTCCTCATCTCAGCATATACCCCACAGTATATGTATTACTTTCATTCCATTATGGTTCTACACCCACACACTGTAACTTTGTACATGTTGTAAAATTGGATATTATTAGTTCCTTTTCGATCTATTTTACTTTGTTGTTACCCAATAAATAATTTAATTTTACTCTTCGTGGAAGTGTGATTGCCGTTAAAGTCCCACCCCCAGGGGAAACTTCCTTCTATTTGTTACCAAACACACCACCAAGACAACCACTGCCTTGCTAAAGAAGCTAAGGGTAAAGGTGATGAACTGGCCAGGCAAGTCTCCGGACCTAAACCCTATTGATCATAAGCGGGGCATCCTCAAATGGAAGGTGGAGGAGTGCAGGGTCTCTAACAACCACCAGCTCCGTGATGTTGTCATAGAGGAGTGGAAGATGACTCCAGTGGCAACCTGTGAAGCTCTGGTGAACTCCATGTCCAAGAGGGTTAAGGAAGTGCTGGAAAATAATGGTGGCCACACAAAATATCGACACTTTGGGCTCAATTTGGACATTGTCACTTAGGGGTGTACTCAGTTTTATTGCCAGCGGTTTAGACATTAATGGCTGTGTGTTGAGTTATTTTGAGGGGACAGCAAATTGACACTATTATACAAGCTGTACACTCACTACTTTACATTATAGCAAAGTGTCATTTCTTCATGTGAGGGGTGCACTCACTTTTGTGAGATACTGTACATTTTAAAGGGTAACTCCACACAAACACATGGATCTTTGCTTAGCTTTACACCAGTGATGTCAACCCCCCCCTGCTGACTTTGCCAAAGGAATGAATTAGATATTCAATAGGAGAGATTGATTCTATTGTTTGTCTGAAAGCAAAGATTGTTTTGGCTGCCTTGGGCAAAAACAAGAACTGACACAGCAGTTTGGGTTAGACCTACCTTTGAACTGTTTCTTGATAAAGGCCCGTACACACATGCAGATTGTCGGCCGAAAAGATTCGGCCGACGACCGATCGGCCGATTTTTGGCTTGTTAGTATGATGCTTCCGACAGCCGACAGCGCACTTTCGGCCGAAAAGAATCTGTCGTGCAAGCATTAAAATGTTTGTATGCCGACACCAGAGCGGCCGATTGTTCGCCAGTCAATACAGAATTCGGCCGACAGACAGCAGATTTGCAAGACTGGGCATGCTCAGAAAAGAAAAAACACAGGGAAAGTTAACCATCACATGACATCACTTCTGCAGTCGGCGGACAAAATTCTTGTGCAGTCTTTTGCACTTTTCAACAGACACGACAGCCCGGGGACAAAAGACGGCCGATCGTTCGGCCGACGATCTGCACGTGTGTACGGGGCATTACATATAAGGTTTTTTTTTGTTTTTTTCTTTCTCATATTTTAAAAATGCAGCAGCAACATGCTTTGGCAAAAGTGTAAGTGATTTTTCAAGCCTGATGCCTGTATATCAGAAGTGAGGTGTATTTAATACATACACCACACACAGCACACACAGCTAGCACGAGGCTAAGGAGTATGTGAAACCGTAGTAACTAGGTCAAGTTGTTCTTATCTGTACAGTATGTGAAATGCTTTCCACCAGCTGGAGGTGAGAACCTGTTATGAACAATGTTTTTTTTTTTTTATTACTCTTTAACTTGCTGTAAAGGAAGATGTACAGGGAAATACAAGCATGCAGATGATGAAGGAATTAGTAAGCAACCTTTATCCAAGGTCAGCAGATAATAAAAGCAGATACACGGTCTGAGCAGACATCTGTGAATCACAACGGCGCTTCTCGGTATTGCATTTTCCTGAACTGTACAGATTAGCCTGTCCATATGATTCTGTTTAAGCTGCCTGTTATTTAGACTTCTAGGACAAGTCTCAGGTTCTTTGGATCCCTTAATAAAAGAAAATAGCTGGCTTTACAATACCACTACTGGCTACTAGCCAATACAGGCTTAGTCAGGCCATGGAGTGATGTCATGCGGCCTAAACCACACCTTCTATGATGATCAGTGTGGTTTAGTGCGGAATACAAATGAACACAGGGGAGAAATTAAAGGCACTGGAATGATTGGAATCTCTTCTGACAACCAGTTGTAACAGTTTGTGACCTAGTATATACAGACCTGTGCATAGACCACACTGCTACAAATCTCTTTATTACATTGCTGCAGGACTGGAGTATTCTGATAAATAAAAGTGCATGTGTCATCAGAGACAACCATTGCATGGCTGCTGCTGAAAATGCTGGTTGCCTGGCTGTATGTGGGTTCAGTGCTTCAGAATCAATGATCCAGAACAAACAAAAAAAAAGAGGGCCTCCCCATCCCCACTCTTTAATTCTGTCAAATGAGTTTGAGTTTTGGAGCAGTGGCCGGGTTTTAACCCTTTACATCCACATGGTACTTTGGACACATTCATGCACCTGGCCCTTTTGCTTTTTTTTTTTTAGAAACCTGTCAATAATGTACATGGGGGAAACAAACAATTGTTCTTACCTATATCTTTGTCATTCTTTCTTCACATGCACTTTTTTTCAACCTGCTTCTGTGCTACCTGGGTCCCCGTTACCCATGCCGTAATTTTTAAAACTTTGCTTGACACTGAACAAGACGAATGCATTAGGGTCCTTTCACACGGCCGCTCCGCTGCTTTCCGTGTGTCCGCAAATCATCCTATTTTTTTGCGGATGATTTGCGGACATCAATGTAAGTCTATGGCACTGCGGATGTCAGCGGAATACCATCCGCTGACATCCGATTTTCCTCCTTTCAGTTCTGTTCCGTTTTTTGGAACGGAACAGAACCCCATTTTTCCATCCGTGTAAAAAACGGAAAGGAAGGAAAATCGGATGTCAGCGGTGTCATCCGCTGACATCCGCAGTGCCATATACTTACATTATGTCCGCATATCATCCGCAAACGGATGGGATGATATGCGGGCATACGGAGCGGATGACAGAAATGTCATCCGCTCCGTGGGAAAAAAAAAAAAAAAAGTCCCGCAGCGGACCTTTCACACGGAGCGGCCGTGTGAAAGGAGCCTTACATTACATGCATCTGTTGAAAAAAAAAAAAAAATATTCTCTGTGAAGTTTTTTTTTTTGTTAAGCCCCGTACACACGTAGCGATTGTCGGCCGTAAATATTCGGCCCCCGAACAATCGGCCGATTGTCGGCTTGTTAGTATGATGCTTCCGACAACCGACAGCGACTTTTCGGCCGAACAGAATCTGTTGTGTAGGCATTAAAATTTTTGTTGGCCAATACCAGAACGGCCGATTGTTCGCCAGTCAGTACAGAATTCGGCCGACAAACAGCCGATTAGCAAGACTGGGCATGCTCAGAAAAGAAAAAACACACGGAAAGTTTACCATCACATGACATCACTTCTGCAGTCGGCTGTTGTTGGCCGACAAAATTCATGTGAAGTCTTTTGCAGTTTTCAGCCGACAGGACAGCACCGGACAAAAGACGGCCGATCGTTCGGCCGACATTCGGTACGTGTGTATGGGGCTTTATTCACAAATTTGTCAGCCACAAATGTTATATGGTGCATTTGCAAAATAAGGCACATGACATCATGCGCTTCTTCTTGTGCATGTACCGTATGAAAATACTGCACAATCTCGCAAGATTTTGCAGTGTATGTAAGAGATTTCCCTGAAGGCAATGGAGACGTTTCCTTCCCAGGGGGGCATCTGTGCGGCTCAGGGCTATGTCACCACTGCCTTCAGGGAGTAGTTAAACAGCAGACAAAAAATATAAGTAAAGGAAAAAAATGATACCATAATGTGCTAGTATGCACCGCATATTAGCAAATTATGGCAGACTTACCTGACAAATGCAACCCTTTAGTGCTAGGAGGAGGTGTCACCAACAGGCAATATAGGACCTAAAGTAACAAGTCCCAAAGGGGAGGCCTAGTACCTGAATATATAAAAACATATATGAATATATATAATTTTGTATATGTTTATTTATACAGGTACTACGCCTCCCCTTTGGGGCTTGTTACTTTAGGTCCTATATTGCCTGTTGGTGACACACCTCCTCCTAGTGCCTAGGCACGGTCCAGTACACATCTTAATATTGCAGAAGTGATGTCATGTGAAGCAACTTTTGGTTGAAACCAATTTGCGTTGAACCGGCATATTATGTTTCTATCTACAGCCAATATAGTTTGTATTTATATATTTGTTTCTATACATTTCTATTTATAATTGGATGTAAAATGTTTTTAATATTTAATGTACACTGCATTTTCAATAAAATTGCATTTTTAACTACACAAGTGCTCACCCTTCTTTGACAACTCCACACCCTTAAAAGTCCTAGTGATTTGGGGAACAACACGGTGAGGTCTATTGGACCCCTGTTGTTGCTCCTTGTTCTTTTTCTTGGCTTCTCAAAAAAACCCTGCCTGTCAGCGGGCTTTTAACATTTAGACTTTAATACCACTTTAAAAGACTCAAGCCTTTCCCATGAAATGTAACACATCTTACGGGCCTCTTCTGTAATAATAATAATAATAATAATAATAATAATAAAATTACCACCAAAATGCATTGGAGTAATAATAGTAATAAACACAATACAGTAAAATCCAGTAATAATGGGATTTTCGACTTACAGTATAATCCATTTTATGATGTTCATTGATGGACACAGCTCCTGATCTTCATAACCATTGGGTTATACTGCCCCCTACAGGAGTAGGACACTAGGCAGAAAAAGAATCTGGCTACGCCTATGGGCAGTTCCAGGGGGTATACTCCCTCTCTCTGCTATAGGTACTCAGTTTTGTTACAAGCAGTGTCAGAAGAATTACAACTTCACAGGGGGGGTGGGTGCTGTGTCCATCAATGAACATCAGAAAAATGGATTTAACTCAAAAATCCCATTTTCTCTTTCTTTCATTGACGGACACAGCTCCTGATCTTCATAGCCATTGGGACGTCCCAAAGCAGTGTTAAACATGAGGGGTGGGAGCAGCAAAAAAAATTTGCAAGGCTAAAAAGTAGCAAACCAGGCAACAGGAGCTCAATCAAAACAACTAAAGCCCACCTAAAAAAAACAATATAACCTCAAAGAGGATCAGATTCTCTAAACAGCACACTGCAAAACCTTGCGGCCAAAAGAAGCATCTGCAGATGCCAACACATCCAGTTTATAGAACTTTGTGAAAGTGTGTACCGACTACCAGGTGGCCGCCTTGCAAACTTGCGTCACTGACCCCTGATGACGGAAGGCCCAGGAGGCACTACATGCCAGAGTAGAGTGCGCCTTGACAGGGAAAGGAGGAACCTGACCCCTGATGGAATAGACCTGAATACCCGTCTGGTCTGATCCATCTGGAAATGGTCGCAGACAAAGCAGACAACCCTTTCCGAGGCCCATCTGTGAGCACAAATAGTGAGTCTGACTTCCTAAAAGACTCCGTAGCTGCCAGGTACACCCTAAATGCCCGGACAACATCTAAGGCATGCAAGGTAATTTCCTTTGGATGTTTAGGCCTGGGACACAGGGAAAGCAACACAATGTCTTCATTCAAATGAAATGAAAATCAGACCAAGGGTCATTGGAAGAAGACCGCCAAAGCGACCGCCTGGCCCTTGATGATACTCGGGGCCAATTTTTGTTCAACCCCCCATTGAAGGAAGGTCAAGATCTGAGCCACCGAGAAGAAACGAGGATGAACCCTAAGAGACTCATACCACGCAATGTACATCTTCCAGGTACAATGATAGATCTTCCTAGAAGTAATGTTTCCTAGCTTCCGAAGTCAGAACCAGGACAATCACCACTTGAAGCAACAGGTCTTGTACTGCCCAAAATAGACCCTGTAAACAGTCCAGGGACCTGCGTTGGAAGGAAAGAACCTTGCTGGGGGACAAGAGTGAAACCGGATCTTGTAGCTGGACCTAATGACTTTGTGGACCCACCTATCATGTACCAGGGATGTCCACGGGTCCGGAAACCAACAAAGACGTCCCCGCCCCCCCCCCCCCCGATACGGGTGAAGCTGCACCTTCATGAAGGAGCCTTGTCTGCAGGTCTAGAGAAGCCCGCTCTCGGCTTGCCAGACTAGATTCATTTGGATCCTCCAGAAGAGGCCATGAAAGGCTTTGAGCCCTTGTCAGTCGACCCCAAGGGATGAAAAAACTTCTTATGAGCCGAGAAGGAAAGCCCACGACTATGACGAGGTTCCTTGCCCTTAGTAGCCTGCAGAAGAAAAGTACTCTTTCCCCCCTAAGACCTTTAATGATGTCATCCAGGGTAGCCCCCTTGAAAGGGGAGATCAGTGAAGGCCTTTTTTAAAGTCTGGCCTGAAGACCAGCATTTAAGCCAAAAGACACGCCGCCACTAGGGGAGCCGCATCCAAAGAGGCATCACAGATAAACTGCAGCCCCTGGACCAGCTGGTCCGCCAGCTCAGCAAAGGCAAAGGGGAGCTGTTCTCCCTTCAGGTCATGGCGTAAAAGCTTAGCCCACTTGGTCAGAGTTTGCGACACCAAGGCAATGGTGACTACCGGCCTCAGTGCCAAACCAGCCAGAGTGTACATATTGCGGGCCACAGCCTCCGCCTTCCTGTCAGCCAGATCCTTAAAGGCCAGGGACTATTCAACTGGAATCATGGTTGCCTTGTTCAATCTTGAAACTGGAGGGTCCACCACTGGTGGAACAGTCCACTTCTTATTAAGGGATTCCTCATAGGGGTAACGCCTTGTAAATCGTTTAGGGACCATGCTTTGGTCGTCCCCACCCTTTAGCGACAATTCTGTCAAAATAGGCGGGAAAAGGAAACACCTTTGCCTCTCTGGATGGCTTGTGAGTGCCAAAGGGAACCTGCGCCTCCGTCGCTGCTGTAGCTGCATCCTCCATCTTCAAGGTCTCATGCACAGATAAAATCAATGCTTCCACCAGCGCCTTTTCATGCACAGTTGCAGATGTAAAGGAATCATCCTTACTATCCGAGGATTCCGGGCGCGTGGTCGCAGACCCAGCAGGGTGACCTACGTCCGCAGCAGCCGAATCAGATTCAGGATCTGATAAGAAACATGAGACAGGTGAAGGTGGGGTGCACTGTTTGCTAGCCAGTCACCTGAAAGCCACCTAAACCCAGGACACAAAGCACTCCAGGAACGCCGTCAGTGCATCGACGGTTGGTTGGGACCCGGAGGGCCCCCCAGTCTCAGAGAGGGGATCAGGTGGGGAGATGTGCTACAAAGACTCCATGAGTCACCAGGGGGACCCCACAATAAGTGTAAAACACTGCAAAGGGACAACCTCCACTGCACTGGCAACACCACCCAGTTGCCAGGCACAAAGCACCAAGTGATCCTCAGCAGAGAGGGAGAGAACCCCACCAGACTCACCGCCCATCCACCAGGATAAACTGTACTCCACGTGCGGCGATCAGGAAGTAAAAAGATCCAGGAGTCAGCACCAGGGGATGAGGAGGGGCTCCCACCAACGGGGCTCCACTGTCATGGCCGCCACTATTTTCCATGGCAAACCACCGCAAAATGGCCACCGGACAACACAAACATGGCCGCCGTGCATAGAAACACACAGGCTATCGCAAAACGGCAGCCCTGCGTGGCACTACGAGGCTCATAGGGACCTAGGTGGGATCCCTAGGCCTCAAGAACAGGCCCAGGCAGGACGGGGAGCCCTGGCAGGAACCCCCATCAGGTACAACCCCCCCCCCTACGCACAGCTGATCGTCTGGTCACCCCATCGCCAGGATAGGGCCCTCGGGTAACCACTGGATCTAGACTATCCAGCCCGTCGCCCAGTCCGTCAGTTGATTGTAGATGTCAAAGGAAAAAAAACAGGAGAATAAAATTCTATCTGAAAGAAAAAATGTTGCCAGGGCCAGAGATCTCAACAAGGAACTAGGTCCTTACCCCTGACCTATAGCAGAGAGAGGAAGTATACCCCCTGGGACTATCCATAGGCGTAGCCAGATTCTTTTTCTGCCTAGTGTCCTACTGCTGTAGGGGGCAGTATAGCCCAATAGTTATGAAGATCAGGAGCTGTGTCCGTCAATGAATGAAAGAGAAAATAATATTTATATTTTTACATTGAATGTTGTTATTCTTGCTAACATATGGGTCTATGGGAGGTTTAGTGTATGAATATTGGTACATTTAAAGCCCAACTCTGGTTTTAAAATAGGCAGACCTGGCTTTAAAACTCACTTCCTCTTCAGTGATGTCCCCAACAGTAATTTTTTTTTTTGCCACTAGATTTCTTCCAGGTTCAATCATCACTAGCATAAATCTCTGCATAACAAAAGCTTCCCAGCCTAAAGAAGAGGCAAAGAAAAAAAAAGAACCTGTAGTACCACGTGACTGACCTACAGAAGCCTGAAATATGTAAGTTTCATAAAATGCCAGGGCATTGGGCAACCTTTGGAGTGGGCTGAGAGCACTGTGGGGTGGGAAGGGCTCTGACTTTTGCTTATAGATCCTCCTGACAGAGTGGTAAATATGCTATGTCTTTCTCTTTTATCAAATAAAGAAGGTACCAGAAGCCAGAGACAGCCAGGTATCTAGACTTATTAGGCGGCAGTGGCAGCCTGTGTCCATTTTAAGTAAACAACAGACTGCTTTATGATATAGAGGGGTAAAATAAAAAGGAAAACGTATTCATAAAATTTAGATAAGTGACCCCCAGGCCACCAGAACTAGTGTCCCCATTGGAATATTTACCCTCTATTACTTTTCTGGGGGCAACCCAAAGTTTGTAATTTTCTTCTACTTTCAATGATAATGGTAAACAGGACAAATAGAGCAATAAAAACTGACAGGGGTTCTAATCCCTCTCCACAATGTTTTGCCTCTAGTTATACTTTTATTACTCGCTGTATGCCTGCCTGCCAGGATGTTCTAGATGAGCACAGCTCTGATGTTGCTAACAGATCCACACTGGGGCAACTTGGCAGCAGCATTAGGCCTAAAGTTTTTAATGGGGCCCATCCTGCTCTTACTACTGTTGCCAGAATTTAGGTATACTGTGTACGCCTAGGTTTTCTTGCCCTGCCATGGCCTTACTGCCCAACACATTTATCAAGACCAGATGTCACTTTGACAGTCGCTTCTGTGTATACTTAAACAGTGGTCCCTGCTTGCAAACAAAATTTGCAGGCTGCATTTTTTTTCTTACAACGTTTGCATACTTCATCAATAAAAATAATTATAAAAATAATATTGATACAATGTAGTTATACATTAGATACACGTATTTAGTTCTTTCATGTGGAGATCAAAGAGAAATACAAATGAAAAAAAAAAACGTTTTTACTTTTTAATAAAATTTTTTTCTATTTAATGCGTTATGAATCTTTAGTTAACCAAAGTCAGCCCCAATTAACTTCATATGTTTTGCTGATTTAACTCCTCATTTTTTAAATTGGTTTTTATCATTGATGTGATTTTTTTTTTTAAATCTCAGTCGTCGTTTTGTTCATTACTTTTTGTGGCATCACAATGAAATAAAATACACAAACATTTAAACCAGTATCATCATATGACTAGAGAGAAGATGCCAAGAAAAAAAGTACATAGGCTAAAAAAAAAATAAAAAAAATGAACCCAAGGGGGGGGGGGGGGGGGGAATTCAAGGTGTTGTGCCCAACCCGAAGTTGGGCTTATACACAGGTTCTAACGCACACAATGTGAACAGCAGACTTCACACCTATTTTCCAATATGCAAAAATATGTGTCTTTTAAAACATATGAGGGCCCATTCACACTCATGCCTTAAGCTGGATACACACTATACAACTTTTGTTTGTAGATTTCCTTTAGATTGAAGCCCCGTACACACGTACTGATCGTCGGCCGAACGATCGGCCGTCTTTTGTCCAGGGCTGTCGTGTCTGTTGAAAACTGCAAAAGACTGCACACGAATTTTGTCGGCCAACAACAGCCGACTGCAGAAGTGATGTCATGTGATGGTTAACTTTCCTTGTCTTTTTTCTTTTCTGAGCATGCCCAGTCTTGCTAATCTGCTGTCTGTCGGCCGAAATCTGTACTGACTGGCGAACAATCGGCCGTTCTGGTGACGGCCAACAAATATTTTAAAGTCTGCACGACAGATTCTGTTCGGCCGAAAATGCGCTGTCGGAAGCATCATACTAACAAGCCTACAATCGGCCGATCGGTCGGCGGCCGAATATTTACGGCCGACAATCGGTACGTGTGTACGGGGCTTTACCTTCAACTATGTAGTGCAAGGGCCTGCCTGATTGCATATAGGTCTGACCCCATATAATATGGTTTTGGTAAATCTAAAGGAAAAAATCTAAAAAAAATTGTATAGTGTGTATCCAGCTTTATGCACACTGTGCTTTTCTCCCCTGGCAGGAGAATATCTGGTTAAAAAACACATCTAAAGCTGTGCTTTGCACAGATGTTTAGGCGTATTCATGCACGTCAAGTGTTAGAACATTATTGGACTCCATTGGCCAGAATCAGGGGCGTACCAAGGGGGGAGCGGTCCGCCCTGGGTGCCACATATTGAGGGGGGTGCCGTGCCAGACAGGCTGGTGCCCGCCGCCGTGTACTGGCATGTGTAGGTCACAGGCAGCTTCATTCTGGGACAATGCAGTGTCCCAGAATGAAACGTAAATACAGCAGCCAGCCAGCTATATTTATTTTTAATCCCGATCCTTAACTGGTTGCTAGCTGCCTACCGCTTGGCGTTTAGCAACCAGTGACGTCACTGACAGAAGCTGACTGAAACCGAGTCCCCAGCATTCACAGCGCGCTCCTCCGCGCCAGAAATTAGCTCCGCCTCCACGGTCCACCCACCTCCTCCTCTTCTCCGGTGCAGTGGCATGCTCTCGGGGAGAGAGTGCTGAAGAAGCAGGTAAGTCAGTGGGTTAGGGTTTCAATAACTTTAATGCCGCTCCGCTGCCTCAAGAGGAGAGGAGATCAGAACACCTGCTGTCTGCTAATGGGGAGGACAGAGCATGGGGGGCTACCTCCTGTCTGCTGAGGGGGGGGGCAGACAGGAGGTAGCCCCCCATGCTCTGTCCCCCCCCCCCTGCAGACAGGAGGTAGCCCTCCATGCTTCTGCCCCCCCTAGCAGACAGGAGGTAGGCCCTCCATGCTTCTGTACCCCCCCCCCCCCCCAGCAGACAGGAGCTAGGCCCTCCATGCTTCTGCCCCCCCAGCAGACAGGAGGCAGGCCCTCCATGCTTCTGTCACAGCATGGAGGGGCTACCTCTTTCTGCTGGGGGGGGGAAGAGAAGCATGGAGGGGCTACCTCCTGTCTGCTAGGGGGGGGCAGAAGCGTGGAGGGCCTACCTCCTGTCTGCAGGGGGGGCAGAAGCATGGAGGGGCTACCTCCTGTCTGCTGGGGGGGGGGGGAACAGAGCATGGGGGCTACCTCCTGTCTGCTGGGGGGGCAGATGCATGGAGGGCCTATTGCAAAGGGGAGATATTAATTGATTTGCGGAAAAGTTATAACGTTAACAAACTATGGTATAGAATTGTGGACTTTTTATTTTTTTATTGTTTATAGCAGTATTATTTTTCAAGTTGATGTAAAGTTTACAAAGTTGCGCAATAAATATTCTTAAAAATATTACAATTTTTTTGTGGGTGTTTTTACATTTTAAAGTTGGGGGGGTCCGCCCCGGGTGCCAAATGCTCTAGGTACGCCCCTTAATATTCTGGCCATTGGAATGAACACTCAAACACTAAATAGGTCTAGTGTTAGGCACGTTTAGTTGTTAAAGCAGGTCAAACATTTTTTCTGCCTTTAAGAGCCCATTCAGACTAGCGCGACTTGTCAGGCGACTTGTCAGCCTGACAAGTCGCGGTAGGTCGCGGTCCATTGAGTAGTACAGGACCCGTTCTAATAGGAGCGACACAAGCCGCTCCGACTTAGAAAAAGGGTCCTGTACTACTTTGGGGCGACCTGGGAGCGACTTGCATAGACTTCCATTATGTGAAGTCCCTGCAGGTCGCCCCCCGAAGTCGGATCGCCTCAGTGTGAACCGGCTCTCAAGCTCCTCTCCTAAATGTGCTGCTGATGTTTTTGGTTTTTTTTTGCCTGTAAACACTTCTCTTCTAATATGCATGTAAATCCATATTGCACATGCACATAGTCCAAGATAGAGAACCGTTTACAGGCAGGAAAAAAGACGCCAATAAGTGTAATTTTTTAAGCGCAGTGTGCATGCACTCATAAATGGCAATAGACCTGCACTATGCAGTGCATTGCAGTTCTATTCATTATGAATGGCACCCCAGCACACTGTACAGTAGAATGCAATAAACACCTTGTGGTGTCCCGCATTGCTAAAAAAGGGCCATGTGCATTTTTTTCATTCATTTTTTCATCTTTTGTGGTTTGTTGGCAGCCCATTTATATTAAATGGGCTTGCATTAACATGATGCATGTTGACGCGTGCCTTTGAGTACCGCAATAGAATGATTAGGTGTGATGGGGCCCTAAATGATTTTATTCTCATAAAACTACATTTTCAGGAGTGCATCACTCCATCAGAGCACACCTAGTTTAAGTGGGTCTTCCATGATTAGAAAAGTGCTACCAATTCCTCTTTAGCTTGCTTACATAAAACTGAACACTTTCACAAATATTTTTAAAAAAGTATTAATGAGACTAGTTCTCCTTTAGTGCCGGTTCACACTTCCGCATGTGCGGCGATCGCATGTAATATCGGAGCGCACTGCTCCTTCATTACATGCGATCTGATGTGCAGTGCGAATTCAGCCATACACTTTGTATGGCTAAATTCGCACTGCACCCGCACAAAAGTCGCAAATGAGGCATTTTTTTCAGCCGTATCAGGATCGGATCGCACAGTGGTTCACACTTGTGCGATCCGATCTTATGCGAACTGTCAGATCGCACTGCGATATGCGATCAAACTGGGGGTGTCGTTAACATTTCATTGACACCCCCTGCGTATCGCATATGGCAGTGTGAACTGCCAGATGTGTGTTTGCGATGCGGGAACAGGCTGCGAATTTGCAGCCTTCCCGCATCGCACAAGTGTGACCCGGCACTTAAGTACAGTCTGGACAGAGTTTCTTGTCTCCTCTCAGGTCACAAACTCACCTCCCTTAACCACAGGAAGATTTACCCCCCTTCATCACAAGGCCATTTTTGCGATATGGCACTGGGTTACTTTAACTGACAGGTGCGCTGTCCCTAAACAACATTTTTCCCCTACAAATGTAGCTTTCTTTTGGTGGTATTTGATCACCGCTGCGTTTTTTTTTTTTTTTGCGCTATAAACAAAACTGTAAAAAAAGAAAAAACAATATTGTCTAAACACAGCGGAAGCGGGCCACTTCGAGTGCGCTAGTGCACCCCAAAGTGCAGGATCATGTACTATAGGTACATGATCCTGCGTAGCAGAGCCGCCTTGCCGTCGTATATATTTGTGCAGTATACGGTTGGCAAGTAGTTAAATATAGGGTTTATTGTTCCAGTTGCTACTTTCACAAAATGAATTCAAGCAGCAAAGTATAATGCTGTTTATTTCAAGAAACTGCTTTACATGGATGTTGTGTATACTGCGTGAAATACCAAAAGAAATCTCGCCTAATGTTCAGGTGAAAACAACAAAAGGTTACCCGAGTAAATAGGCAAAACTTGAAAAATAATGAAATATTTGGCAAATAATTTGCCATTTTTTAACCCCTTAGTGACTGAGAGTAAAACAAATGTTAATGCCTGAACACAATTGTGCAAGTTTGAGAGGTGTTCGGAAAACTGTACATACACTACTTTGTGTATCCAGGTGGATTATACCTTGTTTTTTTCAGGACGAATTGGGCTTTCAGTTGGTGGTAAATAGTAATGGCTATCTACTGATTATTTTTTTTTTGTTATTATTATGAAAGGAAAACTGGCCCAAAATAGTAAAATAAATAAATAAATTTAGCTATATACAGTACTTCTTGCTATTGCCATAATTCACCACCAAAGAACAACCCAAAATAAATTCTTATGATCTTGATGATCACAGCGATACCACATATATTTATGTTAGTTGTTGTTTGTACCAGTAGTAAGGCCCAGAAATGTGCATTTTGCTTTTTTATTCTACCTAAATCACACTGACACTAATTTTAAAAACCTAGATCTAGCTATTTTCTTTTTTCTGCCATACATTCAGAAGAGAAAGTAAACACATTGTGCGCTGCGTAGTGACTTATTACTGTGATAGCCAATGAGAGGCTATCACAGCGATCAGGTTACCCGAAACCAGGATTCCCGGGTCCCATTCATTATTACGAGACCCAGGGCTCCTGGAGAAAACCCACACTTTTTGCTTGGAGGGCGCTGTTTGTAATATATACCTCAAAGTGCAATATGTAATCTTTACTCAGTTTTGGATTTTGTAGGCCATTCGATTTATGCCCTCCCCATACAGTATTACTGGTTTAACTTTCTTTAACCTACACGGGCTAGCCAAACTAGGGGGGGGGGGGGGCTATAGGTGGTTACCGCAGCAACATCAGCAGTCAGCAGTCCACTAATGCTGAAACCTCTGCTGGCCAGCTTCTTAGGGCCCAAAACCTTGCATTGTAGTGCTCTGGGAAACGTCCCTTTAACAGCTAGCACATGCTAAGGTAAAGTGTTCCAAGCCAGCAAGTCTTTCCCAGTGGTCCCTCACCAGTCCTGTATAAGCAGAGGCTTTCTGCCAAAACACCAGGCTCAAAGGGATTCCCTCTTTTTCTCTGGTGGTATCCCCTCAGCGTATGGCTCATTACAACTCACTTCCTGCAGTCGAGGTCATGATCCAAGGCTCAAGGATAGCATCCTCTCTGCCTTCTCTGCTCCCATATAAAGAGTTACTGCCCTCATTGCACTCAGGTGTCTTTGCATCAGCCCTAGTCTCCCCACAGAAAGAATGCTTTCTTCATCCTTCTGTCAGGGTTCTCAGCAGCAGCTAGGGAGACCAGACACATGTAGCTACACATCAAAACGGAGACCAAACCATATAAATAACCTTAAAGTGAGATTTATTACAGTGAACCACATAAACAAGCATACACAGCAACAGTGAACATGGAAAATGCCAGCAAACAAACCCAATCCCAAAGACTAAAATAACTAAAGAACCTAAGAACTGACAATCTACAAATATATGCAATATACTGGACAAGGGGAACAGGGAAGCAAGGAAGAGGGCAAACAAGACTGGATACAAGGCAGAGAGCAAGGCAAAGAGGTACAGGATAAATCAGGGTATGAATCAGGATCACAGACACTAGGTACTGACAGCAAGAAGGCAATCAAAATAGTGACATGCCTGGGAAAGGGAGGAGCAGCCTAAAATAGCCACCTGGCAGCTGAACCCAGGTGTAAGTGATCATAGAAGCCTGCTGGCTTCTGGGAGACACCTGCTGGTGGACACTGGAACTGCAGCATTCTGCCCAGGGCAAAACAATGCCACCAGCAGGTGAACTTAATCCTAACACCTTCAGCCCAAGAAAACTACTGCTATCCCTCCTCTTTAATGTCTCCATGATTTTCCTCAGAGTCTCTCATGTACTCCATGTTCCCCGGGTGCTCCCTGGTGGATGGAGACAGGATTAACACTTGTTGTATCTGTGTAGAAGTCCTTTGTGGATGCACACACACAGCATAGTGAGGATGCAGCTGCTCCTCTCCTGACAGTTAAATACCGGTCTACACTAGAAAAAGCCTTGTGATAAGTTTTCATAAAGTTCCTCTTCCTGTACATGTATGTCAGAAGATAGGGGATGCAACTGACATCATAAAATAGGATTGTTCAAGTCATCTGAAATTTATTTATTTTTTACTAATTCTGAAAAGCAGAAGGAATTAACATGTTGTATTGATTGGCTGTAAAGTGATGATTGCACCAATACTTGTACCGGTACCCTATTTACAGGTTTTCGTTCCTAGTCTCTCTAAAAATGTTTGTACCATCGTCGATTGGATCAGTGGCGGCTGCTGCCCTCCCATCCATGCGTCCGGCCCCCTAATCTGCATGCAGAGGCGCCGGACGCATGGAGTACAATGGGATTTTTTTTAATTTGGCATCACCTGATTAGAGCCAGAGGCTCTAATAGGTGCGATGCAAAGGGTGGACCCGGGGCACAGAGCAGTGCGTCTGGAGCCCACCCATTGTGTGACAATAGCGAATGAAAATTTGCTATTGTCACACCGATCCTCCTCCTGGCCAATCAGGAAGCGCGTCCGATACGCGCTTCCTGATTGGCCGCAAGGCAAACCCCTTGCCATTGGCCGAGGAGGAGGCGGGACCGGAAGGATTCGTGGAGTCGTGCCGCCGATCACCGGGACTCAGAAAAAGCCGCCCGCCGCCGCTGCTGGAAGAACTCATGGAGACTCGCCGCCCGCCGCCGCTGCTGCTCCAGTTAGGTAAGGGGGCACGCACGCTGATCTCTGCATTGGGGGCATGTATGCTGGTCACTACATTGGGGGCACGCACGCTGATCTCTGCATTGGGGGCATGTACTCTGCATTGGGGGGCATGTACTCTGCATTGGGGGCATGTATGCTGGTCAAGTCACTACATTGGGGGCACGCACGCTGATCTCTGCATTGGGGGCATGTATGCTGGTCACTGCATTGGGGGCATGTATGCTGGTCACTGCATTGGGGGCATGTATGCTGGTCACTGCATTGGGGGCATGTACGCTGGTCACTGCATTGGGGGCATGTATGCTGGTCACTGCATTGGGGGCATGTACACTGATCTCTGCATTGGGGGAATGGTATGCTGGTCACTGGATTGAAGGGGGCATGTATGCTGGTCTCTGCATTGGGGGCATGTACGCTGACCTCTGCATTGAAGGGGGCATGTACGCTGGTCACTGCATTGAAGGGGGCATGTACGCTGGTCACTGCATTGAAGGGGGCATGTACGCTGGTCACTGCATTTAAAGGGGGCACGCTGGTCACTGTGCATTGAAAGGGGGCACGCTGGTTACTGTGCATTAATAGGGGGCATGCTGGTCACTGTGCATTGAAAGGGGGCACGCTGGTCACTGTGCATTGAAAGGGGGCACGCTGGTCACTGTGCATTGAAAGGGGGCACGCTGGTCACTGTGCATTGAAAGGGGGCAAGCTAGTCACTCTTCATTGAAAGGGAGCACGCTGGTCTCTCTGCATTGAAAGGGGGCACACTATACCTTAATTATTGAAGGCCCCTTTCACACTTTTGCAACCTCAAAGTCATGCAATTTTTTACAGCGTTTTTTGCCGCAAAGCAATGCCTATTACATTTTTCTGTTTGCGCCCCCCCCCCCAAAAAAAAAAAATTTTGAGCACCACTCGCCACAGAATTGGATGAACAGATTGTTGGGTGGGACTAGGCTGTCATGGTGCATATTAGCACCAATGACAAAGTTAGAGGAAGATGGAGTGTCCTAAAAAATTATTTCAGGGATTTAGGAGCTATATTGAAGAAAAGGTAGTATTTTTAGAAATACTGCCTGCAACTGGAGCCACACCAGAGAGGAAGCAGGAGCTTAACAAGTGGCTGAGGAACTGGAGAAGGAAGGAGGGTTTTGGGTTCCTGGAGACCTGGGCTGACTTTTCATTCGGTCACCGGCTTTGCAGTAGGAACGAACTACACCTAAATGGAGAGGATGCAGCCCTGTTGGGGGAAAGGATGGCCAAAAAGTTAAAGGAACTTTTAAACTAGGTGATGGGGGGAGGGGGGGGGTAATCAGAAGGCATTTTTCAAGCTAGTGAATGCATGGCAGAAAGTGTGACTGTGGTCAGTTTACCCAGAGTACCTAAGACCAGCACAAGTGGGCTAGCTAAATTCTACAGCAGCCTCAGAACAAGCAGGGATAAAACAATAAATGGCTATACAAAATGAAAGGCATGTTCACTAATGGTAGTAGTCTGGTGAAGAAAATGGAGGAACTGGAACTACTGATGCATGAGGAGGATTTCGACTTTGTGGGAGTAACAGAGACCTGGTTTGACAGCTCACACAGGGGTGTGAATGTACATCAAGAATGATTTGATGGTAAACAAGATGGACAACATTTTGTAAAGGGGTGGAATCCTTGTGGCTGGAGCTACAAAGTGATGAAACAAAAGGGAAATAATTTAGGTTGGTATGCTACAGGCCCCCTTACCAGAAGAATGAAGAGGAAATCGATCTCCTTTCACAGTTACAAATGGCGGTAAGGCAGAGCAATGTTATCTCCTAAGTGTCAGATTATACTTAGTAGTTGAGGTTGAATAAAGACAATAGTCCATCCAGTTCAACCTGTGTAGGTGTGTGTAATCATTTCCCATACCCATGAATGTTTTGATCTTTGAGATGTACATCCAAGAGTCTTTTAAAAGTAGCCATACTCCCTGCAGTTACTACCATTTGTGGTAGAGAGTTCCACAATCTTGTAGCCGTTACTGTAAAAAAAAAACCCAGCGTAGCCTGAGGTTAAATCGATTCTCCTCTATTTGCATTGTATGGCCTCGTGTCCTCTTGCATTTATTGCGACTGAATAGTTTTTTTTCTATGCTGAGATCACCGTTGAGGTATTTTTAAATCGCTATCATGTCTCAGGCGTCGCTTTTCCAGGGAGAATAAATCAAGCGCTTGTAAGCACTCATCATAATTAACCACTTACCACATACTGACGTACCCATACGTCGGGTAACTTTGCGGGGTTATACCGGGATGATGCCTCTAGCTAGAGGCGTCATCCCGGTACCGTGGTTTGAAGCCGACGGTCGGCTTTCCGTCGGTAACGACCGCTGCGGCACGGGAGCCGCTCGATCGTTACCAGGGTGAGCGGGAGGGGATGTCCCCCCCCTCCCGCCGCCTTCCGTGGCTTTGCTCGGGGCTCCCGGTGGGATGGCACGTCCGCCGGCTGGATGGAGTCCCGATGAACGCCGGAAACAGCATCGATCGGGTCTCCGATGACGTAACCCGGAGGCGGCGTCCATGACGTCACTTCCGGGTTACTGCAAAAGGCGGCAAATTTAAAAAACGGCTGTATGCAAAAACGCCGTTTCGGCGTTTTGCATACATGGAAGTGTAGTGGAGGGGACCCTCGATCCCTCCATAAAGTGTACCTGTCACTACATATTGGTGTCACAAGGGATGTTTACATTGCTTGTGACAGCAATAAAAGTGATCAGATTTTTTTTTTTTTTTTTAAAAACCTGTAATAAAGTTAAAAAAAAAGAAAAAATAAATAGGAAAAAAAAAAAAAATTTCGCCACCCCCGTCACCGTTAGCTCGCGAAAAAAAAAATGTATACGCAAGTCGAGCCGCGAATTAAATCGCTGTTCAAACCACACATGTGAGGTATCGCCGCGATCGCCAGAGCGTGGGCAATAATTTAAAAAAAAGAGCTACACTCTAACTCTAAACTGTTAAATAAATTTAAAGCGTCGCCGATTGAGATCTCTATTGACCGTAGTTTGTCGCCATCCCACGGGGGGCGCAATTTTAAACCGTAACATGTTAGGTATCTATTTACTCGACGTGACATCATCTTTCACAATATACAAAAAAAATGGGCTAACTTTACTGTTTAGTATTTTTTAAATGCAGTGAAATGTGGTTTTTCAAATTTTTTCCAAAAAAATGGCGTTTTAAAGACTGCTGCGCAAATACCACGTGACAAAAAATTTTGCAATGACCAACATTTTATTCTCCAGAGTCTTTTCTAAAAAAATATATATAATGTTTGGGGGTTCTAAGTAGTTTTCTAGGAAAAAATACTGGTTTTAACTTGTAAACAAAAAGTGTCCGAAATAGGGCTGGGGCTTAAGTGGTTAAGGTCCTCCAATCCCCTAGCTAGTTTAGTTGCCCTTCTCTGGACTCTCTCCAGCTCCAACACATCCTTTCTGAGGATTGGCGAACAGAACTGGACAGAATACTCCAGATGTGGCCGGACCAAAGTTTTATAAAGGGGTAGGATTATAGTTTTATCTCTGGAATACATCCCCTTCTTTAACCACTTAAGCCCCGGAAGATTTTACCCCCTTCCTGACCAGGGGGTTTTTTGCGATTTTTTACTGCGTGACTTTGACGGACAATTGCCCGGTCGTGCGACGCTGTACCTAAACGAATTTCACGTCCTTTTTTCCCACAAACAGAGCTTTCTTTTGGTGGTATTTGATCACCTGTGCGATTTTTTGATCATGCGCTATAAACAAAAAAAGAGCGTAATTTTTGCAAAAATAACAATATTTTTCACTTGTTTTTTATATGAAATTCCCCCCAAAAAAATGTAAAAATCAAATTTTTTAACATTTTCGGCCAAATTGTTTTACGCTACATATGTTTGGTAAAAAAAATCGCAAAAAGCGTATTTTGATTGGTTTGCGCAAAAGTTATCGCGTTTACTAACAAAGGGAAAGATTTTTGTCATTTTTGGTGTTTTTTTTTAACGAGTAATGGCTGCGATCTGCGATTTCTTTTGCGGTACTGCGACATTGCGGCGGACAGATCGGACCCTTGACTGACATTTTTGACACTTTTGGGGGTACCAGTGACATTACTGCAGTAATCAGTGCTATATATATGCACTGTTACTGCAAAAATGACACTGGCAGGGAAGGGGTTAACTGTATTGGACAGGGAGGGGTTAAGTGTGTCCTAGGGGCGTGATTCTAACTGTAGGGGGACAGGTCTCCTAGTGTAAAAACAAAGATCAATGGTTCTACATAGTAGAACCGTCTGATCTTCATTTTTACACAGGGGAGAATGACAGGCGGCTTGTTTACATAAGCCGCTCTGTCTTTCTCCCGCTGTACCGGCGATCGTAGTGTGACCGGCGGACATCGGGTCCGCTGGTCACACGCCCGCACTCCTCTGTGAACGAGCCGAGGCGGGCGCGCGCCTCAGCGGGCGCGTGCTCGCCCGCTATTGGCTCTAAAATGAGTGACAGGCGAGCGACGTAGACCTACGTCACTCTGCCTGGCCGGGGCTGACTGCCGCAGTAAATATACTGTGAGCAGTCGGCAACCGGTTATGCATGCTAATATTCTGCTGGCTTTGGCAGCTGCAGCTTGACATTGCATGCTATTGCTTAGTCAATCTTCTACTAAGACTCCCAGATCTTTCCCCATTTTTGATTCCCTCAGAGGTTCCCCCCCTAAAGTGTATTGTGCGTTTATGTTTTTAGTCCCCAAGTGCAATACCTTACACTTCTTCACATTAAACCTCATTTGCCATGTATTTGCCTACTCTGTTACTTTATTCAGGACATTCTGTAAGATTTTTGCCTCATGATGTGAAGTTATTCCCCTGCTTAATTTTGTGTCATCTGCAAAAACTGAGGAGCTAATGATCCCGTCCTCAATGCTATTTATGAATAAATTGAACAAAATTGGTCCCAGGACTGAGCCTTGGGGGACCCCACTTACCACCCCAGACCAGTGTGAGTATGCGTTATTTATTACCACCCTTTGGACACGCCCGTTTAACCGGTTTTGTATCCAAGAGCAAGCATTGCGGTCAATGCCTGCAGACCTTATTTTGTAAATTAAGGGTTTGTGGGAACTGTATCAAATGCCTTAGCAAAATCCAGATACACCACATCCACAGGTCTCCCCCCCTATCTAGCTCACAGCTCACCTCCTCGTAGAATATTAACAGATTGGTTTGACAAGAACGCCCTTTTGTAAACCCATGCTGATTACTGCTGATGATGTTGTTCTCTTTAGCAAATCCTTGAATATAGTCCCTTATCATCCCTTCCAGAAGTTTACATACTTTTGACGTCAGACTGACCGGCCTATAGTTTCCCGGCATATGCCTCTGCCCTTTTTTGAATATTGGTATCATGTTTGCTTTCCTCCAGACACCTGGTACAGTTCCTGTCAAAATACTATCTGCAAAGATCAGGAATAGTGGTCTAGATATAACCACGCTTGTATAAAGTACTTGAAACCCATACTTGAGTAAAAGTACAAGTGCTCGATCAAAAAGTGACTTGAGTAGAAGTGGAAGTGCTCTATCAAAAAGTGACTTGAGTAGAAGTACTAAAGTATTCAACATTTTTTGTACATAAGTATTGCAAGTAGTTTTTTTTTTTAATTTTGCTACTTAAGTACTGAAAGTAAAAGTACCAGTAGTTTTTAAAAAAAATGTGCTACTCAAGTACTGAAAGTAAAAGTACAAGTACTGTGTTATGTAGTTATTAAAGAAAGAAGTCAAAAGTTTGAACATCATATTGTTTTTTATTATTTCAAATGATTAACCTAAAGGACAATCACAATTCCTTTGGCTGTAACTTTTTGTAAACAAAAACAGATAAAGTATGTCCCTCCCTTTCCCCTTTAAAGCATCCCTCCTTCTCTTACCTGCATGTTTTTTTTTCTCCACAGCTTATTGGTGCCCAAAATCATATATAAACCAATGTGATATACAACAATATATTCCAATAATGAAATAAAGGAAGAGTGTATGAAATCAAAGTCAATAAAAAGTCCATATAAATAATGCCATAATGCCATAATACCATATATATGTGACAAAACAAGATGAATATATTTTCAAAGGTGCAGGAATCAAACAGGTGCTATTCCAAATAATAGGTGCAGACTCCCACCACCTTGTGGATTTCCCCCTTACCCGGGGGATGAAGGTAAGTGCAAAAAAATATCCAAATACTCTTCCAGTGAAACAAAACTGCAAAACCTGTGCTCTCAACTTCCAGTGAAAAAAGCAAAATCAGCCTCTTACCAGAAAAAAGGTTTATGTACGCTTGTGACTCTCCTTGGTTGGAGGAGGTTCTCTTTCCCCTTAACAGCAGATATGTAGACCATTTTATTTATACATACAGTAGCATTTATTTTTGTATGCGCTGATTTACACATGACATTATACATATTTTTTTGAACTTCATGAAACCTGCCATCTACTGTTCTGGCAGTGGTAATTTTTATAATTATAACGAGTAACTATGCAGCACAAAAAAAAATATCGGAGTAGAAGTATTAAAATCATCGAAAAAATGTAGTGAAATAAAAGTGGAAGTAGGAGAAAAAAATTCTACTCCAGGAAAGTACAGATACCGCCTTTCGGTACTTAAGTACAGTAGTGAAGTAGTTCTACTTAGTTACTATACATCTCTGGATATAACCTTACTGAGTTCTTTGAGTACTCTCGGATGCACACCATCCGGGCCTGGTGATTTACTTATGTTATTTTATCCAGCCTTTCCCTGATTTCACCCTCTGTTAGCCATAGCAGCAAGTCCAGTGAAGTACTGCTATCCATAGAGTCATGGTCAGTATACCCCTCCTTTTTCTGTGTAAAGACTGAGGAGAAGAAAGCATTGAGCACGGTTACTTTCTCTGTGTCCACTGTAACCATCCTCCCATCATCGTTAATTATGTGTGCAACATGCTCTGACCTTGTTTTTTTGCTTATGGAGGACCCAACAAAAAACAAGGCTCTGCTAGACCTACTAATTACAAACAACCCAGAGCTAATAGCGGACATGGAAGTAAGGGATAACACAGAATCACAGGGCATTCTCTGTAAATTATAGTAAAATAAAAAGTAGTGATTGGCTCGGGTGTGTTCCAAACGAGCCTGACAGGAAGTCATCATTGCACACCGCCAATCATCGGCAGTGAGGCATTTTCCGGCTGGCAGCTGCACATACACACGCTGCCTATGATTGGCGGTGTGCAGTGCTGGCTTCCTGGTGACCTTGATTCAAACACACCCAAGCCCATCTCTAATGCCCCATGTCCCATAGGACATGTATATTGAATTTCAAGAGAGCAAACTTTACCAAATTGTGCTCCATACTTCATGACATTAAATGAGAAGATATTCCACAAGAAAAAACACAAAGTAAAAGTGAATGTGCTTTGAGAACATCCTAATTTTTGGTATTAGGCACTGTATTCCAATGGGTAATAAATATAAAAACTAGGGTTAAACCTGAGTGTAAAAAGGCACATTTAAAGAGAAAAAAACTGTTGTTTAGAAAATACAAGGCTGAGGAGACGCCGTCAGCATTTTAGAGCTACAAAGAATGCAATAAAAAAACGTAAGCGCGCGATTAGGGCTGCAAAAATAGACCACAAAAGACACATAGCATAGCGGAAAAGAGTAAAAAGATTTCCAATTTTTAAAACAAAAATATATAAATTGTAAAAAGGCACAAGACAATAGTGTGAGCAACATAGCAAGGAGTATACCCTTGTTGCTAATGGAAGCCAGTGTTCTTAAAAGACTGGAGAAACTTAATGCGAAAAAATCACCAGGACCCGATGGCTTACACCTGAGAATCCTCAAAGAACTTAGCCAGGTCATTGCCAGACCATTATTCCTAATCTCTGAGGATAGCTTACTAACCGGAATGATACCAGCGGACTGGCAGAAAGCGAACGTTGTACCAATATTCAAAAAAGTGAATTTGCTGACAAAAATAGTATCATTAGTAACCAGCATGGGTTTATAAAAAAAATTGTTCTTGCCAGACCAACCTGTTAACATTCTTTTAGGAAGTTAGCTGTAACCTGGATGAATGCCTGTGGATGTAGTGTATCTAGATTTCGCCACAGTACCCCATAAATGCTTAATTTACAAATTGAGATCTGTTGGCATTGACTATAGTGTATGTACCTGGATAGAAAACTGGTTACAAGGGAGTGTCCAAAGGGTGGTGATAAACAATGTATGTTCTGAATGGTGTGAAGTTATGAGTGGGGTGCCCCAGGGCTCTGTCCTGGGACCAATTCTGTTTAACTTGTTCATAAATGATATAGAGGTTGGTAAAAATAGTTAAATCTCAGTGTTTGCTGAAGAGAAGACTTCAACAAATTAGAGGGGTGGGCAACTACATGGCAAATGACGTTTAATATTGATAAATGTAAAGTAATGCACTTTGGAGCTAAAATATAAATGCAATCTACTTGTTAGGGGGAGAACCCCTGGGGAAATCAAGGATGGAAAAGGATCTGGGGTCCTAGTTGATGACAAACTCAGCAATAGCATGCAATGCCAAGCTGCCGCAAGCAGGCGATAAGCATGCATCATAGTTACATAGTAGTTAAGGTTGAATAAAGACAACAGTCCATCCAGTTCAACCTGTGTAGGTGTGTGTGGACGTATTCATTTGCCATACCCCTGAATGTTTTGATCTTGGAGATGTATGTCCAAGAGTCTTTTAAAATTAGCCATACTGCCTGCAGTTACTACCATTTTTGGAAGAGAGTTCCACAATCTTATTGACCTTACTGTAAAAAAATCCTTGCGTAGCCTGAGGTTAAATCGCTTCTCCTCTAGTCGCATTGTATGGCCTTGTGTCCTCTTAGATTCCTTGCAACTGAATTTTTTTTTTCTATGCTGAGATCACCGTTGAGGTATTTGTATGTCGCTATCATGTCCCCACTCAGGCGTCTCTTCTCTAGAGAGAATAAATCAATCGATTGTAAATGCTCCTCATAATTTAGGTCCTCCAATCCCCTAACTAGCATAGTTGCCCTTCTTTGGACTCTTTCCAGTCCCAGCACATCCTTTCTGAGGAGCAGTGACAAGAACTGGACAGAGTACTCCAGATGTGGCCGGACCAGAGTTTTATAAAGTGGTAGGACTATAGTTTTATCTCTGGAATATATCCCCTTCCTAATGCATGCTAATATTCTGCCAGCTTTGGCAGCTGCAGCTTGACATTGCATGCTATTGCTTAGTCTATCTTCTACTAAGACTCCCAGATCTTTTCTATTCTTGATTCCCCCAAAGGTTCCCCCCCCTAACGTGTATTTTGCATTTATGTTTTTAGTCCCCAAGTGCAATACCTTACACTTCTCCACATTAAACCTCATTTGCCACGTAGTTGCCCACTCTGTTATTTTGTTTAGGTCATTCTGTAAGATTTCTGCATCATGATGTGAAGTTATTGTCCTGCTTTATTTTGTGTCATCTACAAAAACTGAAATTGAGCTAGTGATCCTGTCCTCAATGCTATTTATGAATAAATTGAACAAAATTGGTCCCAGAACTGAGCCTTGGGTCACCCCACTTACCACTCAAGTCTGAGTATGCGTTATTTATTACCACCCTTTGGACACGCCCCTTTAACCGGTTTTCTATCCAAGAGCAAACTTTGTGATCTATGCCTGCAGACCCTTTTTTGTAAATTAAGTGTTTGTGGGGGACTTTATCGAATGCCTTAGCAAAATCCAGATACACCACATCCACAGGTCTCCCCCTATCTAGCACACAACTCACCTCCTCGTAGAATGTTAACAGATTGATCTGACAAGAACGTTCTTTTGAAAACCCATGCTGATTACTGCTGATGATACTGTTGACTTTAGCAAATTCTTGGATATAATCCCTTATCATCCCTTCCAGTAATTTACATACTATTGACGTCAGGCTGATCGGCCTATAATTACCCGGGATATGTCTCTGCCCTTTTTTGAATATTGGTATCACGTTAGCTTTCCTCCAGTCACCTGGTACAATTTCTGTCAAAATACTATCTGCAAAGATCAGGAACAGTGGTCTAGATATAACCTTACTGTCACGGAACCATGAACCAAACGTACAACAACAGATAAGTGAAAATAAGAAAGCTTTATTGAAAAACAAGCTATAAAGCAAAAGTCCAAACGGATGGCGAAACCGATGCAGAGTCTTTGCGAAGCCAGGGGTCAGGAACCAGCAGGGTAGTCAGACGAAGCCAGGATCAGGAACCAGCAGGGTAGTCAGACGAAGCCAGGATCAGGAACCAGCAGGGTAGTCAGACGAAGCCAGGAACAGGAACCAGAAGTAGCAGCAGTCTTAGTAGCATGTGAACACAGGAGGACCAAGCAGGGAACTGAAGTATATATATGAGCTAGGTATCCAGCTCCTCCCAGTGGGAAGGAGGAGCCGCAGGGTGGGAGGCTACAAGAAACCCAGAAACCAAGATGGCCGCCAGCACATGTCAAACGAAGGAGAACAGCAAGAAGGTAAGACCATGACAGTACCTCCCCCTCAAGGGCCCCTCCTCCGCGGAGTAAAGAACGGTTTCTGAGGGAAGCGTGCGTGGAAGGCTCGGAGCAAGGCAGGAGCATGGACATCTGCGGAGGGAACCCAGGAACGCTCCTCTGGACCATAACCACGCCAATGAACCAAAAACTGCACCCGACCGCGGACCAGGCGTGAGTCCAGGATATTGCTCACCTCATACTCCTCACGATTGCCCACTCGGACCGGACGAGGCCGAGGAACCGAGGAAGTGAAACGATTACACACCAGAGGCTTCAACAGGGAGACATGAAACACGTTGGAGATCCGCATGCCAGGAGGAAGCGCAAGGGCATAGGCTACCGGGTTTACCCTGCGAAGCACTCGGAAGGGACCAACAAAGCGAGGCGCCAGCTTGGGAGTGGGCACTCGAAGGTTGAGGTTGCGGGTGGACAACCATACACGGTCTCCGGCCTGGTAGGAAGGAGCAGGCGCTCGTCTGCGATCAGCCTGGAGTCTCTGGCGCTGCGCAGAGACCTCAAGGGACTTCTGGATCTGTACCCAAGAAGCACGTAGGACGGAAAGGTGATCCTCCACAGCCGGAAGATCCTGGGGAGAGAATACCTCCGGTAACACGGCAGGTTGGAACCCATAGTTGGCCATGAAGGGAGACGTCCCAGAGGAAGAGTTCACCGCCGTGTTCCTGGCAAACTCAGCCCAAGGCAGGAGGTCAACCCAATTGTCTTGGTGATCGGAGACATAGCAACGAAGGAATTGCTCCAAGGCCTGATTGGAACGTTCAGCGGCCCCATTGGACTGAGGGTGGTAGGCCGAGGAGAAGGAGAGATGAATCCCCAACTGGGAGCAAAAGGCGCGCCAGAACCTGGACACAAACTGACTCCCCCGATCCGACACAATCTCCTTGGGCAAACCGTGCAACCGGAAGACCTCCCTGGCAAAAATCGTGGCCAACTCCTGTGCAGAGGGTAACTTCTTGAGAGGAACACAGTGACACATTTTGGAAAACCGATCCACAATCATGAGAATGACCGTATGGCCTCGGGATGCAGGGAGGTCCACAATGAAATCCATCCCCAGGTGTGACCATGGGCGCTCTCCGGTGGCTAAGGGTTGCAGAAGGCCCAACGGAAGGTGCCGAGGGGACTTACTCTGGGCACAAACGGAGCATGCCGCTACATATGCGGCGATGTCGGAACGTAGGGAAGGCCACCAGAACAGACGTGAAACAGCCCAGGACAGCTGATTCTTTCCAGGATGCCCCGCGGTCTTGGAGTTATGGTAGGTTCGCAACAACCGAGTGCGCAACTCCTCAGGCACAAAACATCTGCCGTTGGGTCTCCCAGAGGGAGCACCAGATTGAGCCGCCAAAATCTGCTCACCCAGGGGAGAGGTCAGGCTGGTGCGAATGGCAGCCAGGATCTGATTCGGAGGTATGACCGAAGTCGGAATCGACTCCTCCCTGGACAGGTCGGAGTACTGCCGTGATAAGGCATCAGCCCTGATGTTCTTGGAACCGGGTAGGTAGGAGACCACGTAATTAAAACGTGACAAGAACAGAGCCCATCTGGCCTGACGTGGTGTCAATCTCTTGGCCTCAGAGAGGTAGGTCAGATTCTTGTGGTCCGTCAGGATGAGGACCGGAACCACCGAACCCTCGAGCAAGTGCCTCCATTCTTTAAGAGCCTGCACGATGGCCAATAACTCCCTGTCACCAATCTGGTAGTTGCACTCCGCGGAAGACAGTTTCCGGGAGTAAAACCCACAAGGAAGCAGAGGACCCTCTGGTGTTCTACGCTGAGACAGAAGGGCGCCTACTCCCGTCTCAGACGCGTCCACCTCGAGGACAAAGGGCAACCCAGGGTTGGGATGCGACAGAATCGGAGCCGACACAAAGGCGGACTTTAGAGCCTCAAAAGCTCGGATGGCCTCGGGCGGCCAGACCTGGGAATTACTGCCCTTCCTGGTCAGATCCGTGAGAGGCTTGGCTAGCATGGAAAAGTCCCTGATGAACTTCCGATAATAATTGGCGAAGCCCAAAAAGCGCTGCAGGGAGCGAAGACCACTGGGCTGGGGCCACTGTAAGACAGCCGAAACCTTCTCAGGATCCATGGAGAACCCCTCAGCGGAAATGATGTAACCTAAGAAGGTTACCTGGGATCGGTGAAATTCGCATTTCTCAAGCTTACCGAACAGCTTGTTCTCTCGTAACCGTTGCAACACTCGTTTGACATCCAGAATGTGGGTCTCCATGGACTCAGAATATACCAAGATGTCATCCAGGTAGACCACCACACACTGCTGCAACAGGTCACGGAAAACATCGTTGATGAATTCCTGAAAGACTGCGGGCGCATTGCACAGCCCAAAGGGCATAACCAAGGATTCATAATGACCGGTCCTGGTGTTAAACGCGGTCTTCCACTCATCGCCCGCCTTGATCCTTACGAGGTTATATGCCGCCCTCAGGTCGAGTTTGGTAAAGACCGTGGCCCCTTTAAGACGATCGAACAGCTCGGAAATCAAGGGTATCGGGTAAGCGTTCTTGATCGTGATGCGATTGAGACCCCTGTAATCGATGCAAGGCCTCAACTCACCGCCCTTCTTTTTCACAAAGAAAAATCCAGCCCCTGCCGGGGACGAGGATTTGCGAATGTGTCCACGTGAAAGCGCCTCCCTCACGTACTCCTCCATGGCCTCATTCTCCGCTACCGACAGTGGATAGACTTTGCCACGAGGAGGAACGGCACCAGATTGTAACTCGATGGCACAATCGTATGGGCGGTGCGGAGGTAGGGCAACCGCGCGCACCTTATCGAATACATCCCGGTACTCCTCGTATTCAGGGGGCAACAGAGAGTCCGAGGAAGTACACAGCAACTTGACAGGCCCATGGATGCAACTAGCCCCACACTGCGGTGACCACGAGAGGATCTCGGCCGATCTCCAATCGAAAATCGGATTATGCTTCTGGAGCCAGGGGTACCCCAAGACCACCGAGTAGTGTGGAGACGAAATAACCTGGAAGCAGACCGACTCTCTGTGGACGGCACCAATGGCTAACCCCACTGGAAGGGTCTCATGAGTCACGTGTGGCGGCAGAAGGGGTCTGCCGTCTATCGCCTCAAGAGCCAGAGGAGAACCTCGAGCCTGCAGAGGAATGGAATTGGCGGCAGCGAACACACTATCAATGAACAAACCACCAGCACCAGAGTCCACCAACGCCTGGGTCGTCACCGAGCCCCCGACCCAGGAAAGGACAACAGTGATCAGTGGTTTGTCAACACGGGAAACCGGGGACGAGGAGACTCCACCCAAGATCTGCCCCCGACAGGATCTCAGGTGCGAGCGTTTCCCTGGACGGTTCGGACATGCCAACCGAAAATGCCCACCGAGACCACAGTACATGCATCGGCCCTCGCGTCTCCGGAGTACCCTCTCCCCCTCGGACAGGCGAGCAAACCCCAGCTGCATGGGTTCACCCCCAGACAAGTCATCCCCAGGAGGCGTGGGAGGAGAGGGAGGCACGGGTGGGACAACAAAGGTAGGCGCCAATCTGTTAGGAGGCCTCCGCAGACTCTCCTTAAAGGAAGGTCTCTCCCTGAGTCTGGTGTCAATCAAAATCAGGAAAGAAATAAGAGACTCGAGCTCCACTGGTAGGTCCTTAGCTGCAACCTCATCCTTCAAGGCATCCGAGAGACCATGAGAGAAAGCAGCGACCAGAGCCTCATTATTCCAGCCCACCTCTGCTGCCAGGGTACGAAACTCAATGGCGTATTCAGCTACGGATCGTGAACCCTGTCTGATGGACATAAGGAGCTTCGCAGCAGAGGCAGCACGAGCCGGCACATCGAATACCTTCCGAAGAGAAGCAACAAAACCGGAAAACTCGGCAACCACCGGATCGTTGTTCTCCCATAAAGGGCTGGCCCAGGCCAAGGCCTTGTCCGAGAGCAGCGAGATTAAGAAGCCCACCTTTGATCTCTCAGTAGGAAAGGCATGTGGCAGCAACTCGAAATAAATGCCCACCTGGTTAAGGAAACCTCGGCACTGAGTTGGCTCTCCCCCAAAGCGCTGTGGAAGGGGGGCAGAACCGGACATACCCCGAAACACCGCAGGCGCAACAACAGGTGTCGGGGTAGACTCTGGCGCAACAACCGGAGCGGCAGTAGGAGCGGACCCAGGAGCGACAACCGACCCATCGGCAACGGGAGCGAAATGAACCGTGCGTTCAAGCAGGGTTTGCAACGCCACGGCGAACTGACCCAACAGGTGATCCTGCTGATCAAGTCTGTCAACCAGCGTGGGTAGTGAGGATGGCCCTGCACCGTCAGAATTCGTGGCCTGGGGTACCGTGCGTTCAAGCAGGGTTTGCAACACCACGGCGAACCGACCCAACAGGTGATCCTGCTGATCAAGTCTGGCAACCAGCGTGGGTAGCGAGGATGGCCCTGTACCGTCAGAATTCATGGCTTGGTCCTAATGTCACGGAACCATGAACCAAACGTACAACAACAGATAAGTGAAAATAAGAAAGCTTTATTGAAAAACAAGCTATAAAGCAAAAGTCCAAACGGATGGCGAAACCGATGCAGAGTCTTTGCGAAGCCAGGGGTCAGGAACCAGCAGGGTAGTCAGACGAAGCCAGGATCAGGAACCAGCAGGGTAGTCAGACGAAGCCAGGATCAGGAACCAGCAGGGTAGTCAGACGAAGCCAGGAACAGGAACCAGAAGTAGCAGCAGTCTTAGTAGCATGTGAACACAGGAGGACCAAGCAGGGAACTGAAGCCACAGACCTCCTATATATATGAGCTAGGTATCCAGCTCCTCCCAGTGGGAAGGAGGAGCCGCAGGGTGGGAGGCTACAAGAAACCCAGAAACCAAGATGGCCGCCAGCACATGTCAAACGAAGGAGAACAGCAAGAAGGTAAGACCATGACACTTACTGAGTTTTTTGAGTACTCTTGGATACACGCCATCCGGTCCTGGTGATTTATTTGTGTTAATGTTATCAAGCCTTTTCCTGATTTCACCCTCTGTTAGCCATAGCCGCATGTCCTGTAAAGTACTGCTAACCATACAGTCATGGTCAGTGTACCCCTCCTTTTTCTGTGTAAAGACTGAGGAGAAGAAAGCATTTAGCACAGTTGCCTTCTCTGTGTCCTCTGTAACCATCCTCCCATCATCATTAATTATGCGTGCAACATGCTCTGACCTTGTTTTTTTGCTATTGATGTATTTAAAGAATTTCTTAGGGCTCCTTTTACTTTCCTTTGCTATATGTCTTAGGCCCCATGCACACGGGGCGTTAGAAAAAACGTGCGTCAAAGTTAGTTCTGACGCCGGAAAAAGCAGCTGTAAAAACGTGCTTTCAGTAGCTTTTTCCATTGGCGTTATTGCACGTTTTGCCACGTTGCTTTTAGCAGCGTTTTTTTTCTGCCTTCATTCAAAATCAATGGTTCCCTACGGGAGCCTATTGATTTGAATGGAAGTCGCACCGCAAGTCGGATCAGGATGATCCGACTTGCGGCGCGACTTGCGCTGTGAGAATCTTGAGGGGGAACTCCACACCAAAATGGGAATAAAATGACGTGGGGGTCCCCCCCAGGTTCCAAACCAGGCCCTTCGGGTCTGGTATGGAATTTGAGGGTAGCCCCACGCCGAAAAAACGGCATGGGGTCCCCCCCAAAATCCATACCAGACCCTTATCCAAGCATGCAGCCCGGCAGGCCAGGAAAGGGGAGGGGACGAGCGAGCGGCCCCACCCCCCCTGGACCACACCAGGCCACATGCCCTCAACATGGGGGGGTGTTGGTGCTTTGGGGCAGGGGGGCTCTGTACCCCCCACCTCAAAGCACCTTGCCCCCATGTTAATGAGGACAAGGGCCTCATCCCCACAACCCTGGCCAGTGGTTGTGGGGGTCTGCGGGCAGGGGGCTCATCGGAACCTGGAAGCCCCCTTTTACACTGTACCCCTACCCATTCACCCCATAAAAGGCAGTGTATGTGAATAATGACAGGAGACGTTTTGGAAAGTTTATTTAAAATCTTCATCCGGTCTTCTCCACTCTGGTCTTCTCCACTCTGCTCTTCTGATCTTCTCCTCTCCGCTCTTCTGCTGTCCAATCTTCGGCTCTTTTGCTGTCCGCTCTTCTACTTTTATGCTCTTGGCTCTTCTTCTTCCTCCGGTCCTCCTCCGACGATGTCTCCGGTGATTATGCCGGTCTCCGGTCTCTGCAGCTTGTTATATAGCCATTAGGGGCGTGGCCTCTAGATGACGTCACCGAGAGGCCCGCCCCCTTATGTCACATACGACGCCATCTCTGCAGAGACCTGGAACTGGAGAGAGTCCAGAGAAGGGCAACCATCTAATAGTGGGGCGAGAGGACCTCAGTTATGAGCTATTTTAAGCTTATTTTCCCTGCAGAAGAGAAGCCTTAAATGGGGATATGATTGCAATATATAAATACTTAAATGGTGATTCTAGCATAGAGAGAAATTTGTTCAGTCTCAGGTCGCTCAAGAGGACATTTGGCCACTCAATGAACTTAGATGAGAAGCGGTTTAACTATAAAGTGTGTAAGGAGTTCTTTACTGTTAGAATGGTAGTGATGTGGAACTCCCTTCCACATACAGTGTCGTCAGTGGGAAGTGTTAATGATGATAAAAACATCTTAGGCACTGTAACATAACCAATATACACAGAGATAAGGGATGTGCTAGAATCAAAAAGCATACACACACCTACATAGGTTGAACTGGATGGACTGATGTCTTTATTCAACCCTACCAACTATGTAACTATACTTTAATTTCAGTCTTTGTACATACGGGGGGGGGGGGGGGTATATACCACACACTTTACTAGCCCACTATCTCTAAAGTGTAACTAAATGCAAAACTTTTGTTTGTTCTTTTTAGTTTTGGGTAAAACGGAAAAGTGTGCCCCCATTAATGAGATTCCCCTATTTGTCATTTTTACCATTATCACTGAAAGAGAAAATCCCAAATTGTAGGTTCTCACCAGTTCAGACATTGAGATTAAATCTTTTAATGGGGACACCAGTTCTGGTGACCCTGGTGACAACCAAGGGTTCCCTAATTTTGGAAGGATTTCCTTTGAGTTTGTGGTTTGGCTATAGGACAGGAAGTAAAGCGGAATCTCCCCAGTGGAACTCAGGTACTAAGAAACAACTGACAAGGCTTATAATCCTCCCTAACTCTATCCAAAAGAGGATCTTAACCCCCAAAAGTAAATTCTAAGTTAAGTATTTAGGTGTATTATACTTTCCTTCTTACCTGGTATGGCAGGTTGAGCTAAATTGGCGATACACCGAAAAGCCACTGCACTCCAGGACTCACGCTGCCACCTTCTTTGGGATGTCATCAGGAGGCTTGCTGTCTTTTCCAGGTCCTAGCACTTGGCCTCCTGATGACACTCATTGGGCATGCACTAAATTAAAGCCTCTTGAGATCTGTGACGTGGGTATCCCAGGAGGCTTCAGACAAGGAGATGTCTATCTGGCCTAGGCCAGAAATGTGGAAGCACAGGCTGTGATCCACAAAAGGCATCCACTTTATAAATCAAATTGGTGATAATTGCAGAAAGGCGGGGGAGGGAGGAACACATATAAATAAAGTTGAAAAAGGAGTAAAGTTCCACTTTAGGTTCTATTTTCAAACATAATTAAACTTCACAATTTAAAAAAAAAAAAATAGGCCCCCGGTAGCTGTTAGCCATTATTTACTAGTATACACAGCATATTAGCACATTATGGCAGACTTACCTGTCAAACGATTCCTTCTACTGCTACACTGTCAGTGCTTCCACTGTTCACAGGCATTTACATATTCTCCAGGTCTTCCTTCAGTGTTTGGTCTGTTTGGCCACTTGATTGATCAGGCCATGATGACAACACTTCCATGCATGCACGCAGAAGTCATATCATGAAAGCACAGAAGAGGTAATGTAAATGTACACTGAGCTGTGCATGGCAGCTCAGTGTACATTAACTCTGACAGGCAGGGAGAAGTACGTAGTTAGGGCAGAAGAGACCAATAGGGTCTCTTCTCTCATAAAAACCCCACCTATCAGCATTTTTTGGGGGTTCAATTCCCCCTTAAGCAAAACAGATAATGTCATTGACACAGAGTGAAGATATAGCTATATATCCTCTGTGCAGTATACACACTGTATGTATTGCTATACACAAAATAGAGTACACGGGTCAACCAGCACAGCAAACAAGTATTTACAACGTGTGCCTTTTACATCTGCTATGTCTCTAAACTCCAAGCTGGCCCCACAGCTATGCTTCCTTGGTAGAACTACACAGTCACAGTATGCTACATTTCTAATTTTCCTGTTTATGTAGAACGATATGTCCCCGCATGCTACACTTGAAATAATGTGGAATTAAAACATAATTACCTGTTTAAATATGCAATTTTTCATTTACAAAAAAAAAAAAAAAAAGAAAAAACCCCAAAGAAAATAGAGAATTCATAATAAATAGTTACAAAAATGTACTTCAAATTATATTTGAATATTTAAAAATAACTATAAATTGAGTTTCATAAGCATTTAGCATACTAGCATGTTGCCACTAGGTGGTGGTGTGGTATAGGAATTGTAGATCTCACCAGCCATGGATCATCCTTTTAAATCATGCTGAACACGTTACAATTTTCTAAGTTTGCTATTACCTACCAGGGCCGGATTAAGAGCATCATGGGCTTGGTGCTGAGGATTTTGAAGGGCCTTAAGGGCTGTGCCTTGGCATGCACCCAGAGGAGGAAGGGTGCAGCCATGCATGCCTAATTCAACATGGGATGCTGTCTCTGAAGCCCATAAACACATCCATGCATCGGCAACTGTCCCTCCTTGTCCGGCCTTCGCGCTGTGTGGGGAGGTTCTGAGGGTGCTGCCTGGGGAAGCGAGCATAGAAGCCAGACTTCTGTGTTTACAAGTGACAGAAGAGCGGTAACAGTGAATATGGCCAACCCGGGGCCTATATAAAAGGTAGGGGCCTGGAGCTGCAGCTCCAATAGCCCCTACGTTAATCTGGCCCTGTTACCTACTGGTAATTTAAGTAATTAAAGTCTCTTTTAAAAAAAAAAAAAATAACACACATGTTATACTTACCTGCTCTGTGTAATAGTTTTACATTAGATGTGATGACTGCATCACTTTTCTTTTCTTTGGCTTTTTTCCCTATATTTTCACCTGGTGATCTGGCCAATAACGAACCTCCTGTATTGGTGAGACACAACTCTGGAGGAATGGGAAAAGGAAGCTCAACAGACAGCAGCATTGTCAATCTGGGGGAGGGGAAGGGTAGTGTTAAATGTACCAGCAGATTTAATTACACTAACAAATTGAAGCCCAACTCCAGCTCAAATGTTATAATCATTTTTTTTTCCCCTTTTGGGATAAAGGTTTTGCATGAATAAATAAAAGCTGGTCATTTTACCCGCCCCCTGCCACTGTTAAGTGATTTGTCTCATCCAAGTAAACTGTTACATTCTACTTGAGAGCTTGAGAAAAACAACAGACTTGCTGACTGGATCACTAGGTGAAAATAGAAGAAAGAAGGCCTAAAAAATGCAATAAAAAAATCTGCAATAAATTAAATGTTTGCTTTAGGGTTTAATACTGTTTTAATAAGTGGAGGCATCCCCCGTACCAAATTTATTTATTTTATTTATTTCAGGTACTTATATAGCACTGTCAATTTACGCAGCGCTTTACATATACATTGCACATTCACATCAGTCCCTGCCCTTAAGGAGCGTACAATCTAAGGTCCCTAACTCACATTCATACATACATAGTAGGGCCAATTTTATACAGGATCCAATTAACCTACCAGCATGTCTTTGGAGTGTGGGAGGAAACCCACACAGGCACAGGGAGAACATACAAACTCCAGGCAGGTAGTGTCGGGGTTGGGATTTGAACCAGTGACCCTCTTGCTACTAGGTGAAAGTGCTAACCACTACACCACTGTCCCGCCCCGAATTGTAAGTATCCAAAAAGTAACACACCTTATTAGGACTCATATAAACCACTGTAGATGTCAATTGTGTCAAATAGAAAAAGCAAAACTACTTAGGACACTATTTCAATATAATTTATTGCACATACAGAAAGATAAAAAAAAAAAAAAAACGTGGTCAAGATATTCAAAAGAACCTCTCTTATGACCTGTTCCCATATTTATATTTATCATATTACTGAAAGTATACAGTACAAGTAATAAGTAAAACAATAGAAAAGTGATGGATGAATGGATGAGGAATTGGCTACACTCCCGTAAGATGCAATTTCAAAAATGTTTATTCAGGAGAAAAGGTAATAAAATAAGCACAGATGGTTCAAAGCTTACAGCTAAGGTTGCCAGGTGTCCACTATTTGAGCGGACAGTCCACTTTTTCACAAAATAGTGGACATATGAGACGCTAAGTTGTTTCAATCTAATTGTTTGCAATAATCCTCCAACTTTAGAAGAAATGATGAACATCTGGTTATTATCACCATGGCGAGAAGAACTTCCACCCAACACTCTCTTCGATGAAATTTCTGCCTTAGAATAAGTTTATGTTCATCTACAGGGCGATTCATCCCTTGAAAATTGGACATACTTTTTCAAGAAAGAGCCCGCTCTGAGTTTACTGAAAATGTTCCAGTATTGTGCATCGATTCCGGTACCAAATGCAAACGTTGAACGAATTTTCAGCGTCATGGGAAATTTGTGGACTGACGAACGTAACCGACTGCTTGTACCATCAGTTCAAAGTGAACTTTGTATATTTTTAATATTATGCAAGAAATGAATCGGCGCTAATGGAATGAAATCTCAAAGATTCTAAAAGAACTGACAATGCATCATGCCATAAAAATCTTTAATAAAAACGTATAAATGAAATAAGCACAATAAGACTTGGACTTGCATTATCACTGGTGGGCCTGGGACATATAAGACCGAAAGCTCCCCTCAATAATTGGAGTAAAAATATATAAAAAATAGCCAACTATCGCATCATTTGATCAAAGTCGCAAAACCAAATATGTGTCTGTCTTCAATCCAAGAATCTAAATAAATGATCATAAAAACAGCCAAAATATCGCATCATGCGATCCAAGTTGCAAAAACATGTGTATGTCTGCCTTCAATCCAAAACAAACAAATGATCACTAACCTATCCTAGAACAAATGGTATCAGAAGATGGTAGATAAAATATGTATGAGTGATGAATTAACGTGTTCCAATATTAATCTAAGTAAATATAACAATATATAAAATCACAATAAAGATATATATAAAATCATACAATAATTAAATATCCGTGAAAAAAATGGTAGTTCACATAAAAAGTGCAGGTAAGTGTTGAAAATCCGTAATGGTGAAATTATCTTAAATCTTCTCTCTCAATACAAATAAATATGAATAAATAAGTAGATGATTATGTAAATAAATCTATACATATATAAATGAATAAAGTCCTTGTGCAATAATAAAATGACTGTAGGTGATCAAATAAAGTTCATGTGCTCAAAATAAAATGAAGTGACAATTGGTGATTTTTCTTTAAAAACAATTTTGTGAAGTTCCAGCGATGTGATCCGAAGTGAGCAGAAACAATTTAAGTGCAATGGCCGCACACCTCACAAAGGGATCCCTTGATAAAGTCACATGGTTTGTGACGCAACGCGTCGGGAGGCATCGGGTGATGTCTACTTCCGGTTTACGGCCATAGCCGGTAGTACCCAGAGGATTGATACCGCATTAGTGCGGCTGCCTGTTATCTTCATTTTAAATGTGAGTTTTCCCTTTTCTTTGAATAAAATTGATTTTAAGACATACTTCACTATGGATGTCAATATATTTTTTTAGCATACTGGGAGCATTGGAGCATTCATGTGGAAAGGTGGATATCGAGTAAGCAGTGGATATCAGAGACACCTAAATTTCTAATAGTGGATACCAGCATAATCACAAGCCTACAAGACACTAAGGAAATCCAGCGCCCCTATTCCAGGGTTATATATCAGCTAAAGCGCCTGTAATGGTGCAATGTGAGGTGAGCGGCCATTGCACTTAAATTGTTTCTGCTCACTTCAGATCACATCACTGGAACTTCACAAAATTGTTTTTAAAGAAAGGCAGACATACACATGTTTTTGCGACTTGGATCACATGATGCGATATTTTGGCTGTTTTTATGATCATTTATTTAGATTCTTGGATTGAAGACAGACACATATTTGGTTTTGCGACTTTGATCAAATGATGCGATAGTTGGCTATTTTTTTATATATTTTTACTCCAATTATTGAGGGGAGCTTTCGGTCTTATATGTCCCAGGCCCACCAGTGATAACGCAAGTCCAAGTCTTATTGTGCTTATTTCATTTATACGTTTTTATTCAAGATTTTTTTTTTTTTTTTCACAATTTTAAACTATTCAAAAAATAGAAAAGTCATACAGAATGCAAACAAAGGTAAAGTACCTTAGTTATAAAGCAAAACAGTAACAGTAACAGTTAACAACAAACATAAACAAGTACTATGTACAGTACATTTTGAAAAGTGCAAGATTTTTTATATTTGGAGAAGACAATTACAATACTCGATCTATACCAGAGCATATACTCCTAAATGCAAGAGATGTGCAATCGTCAGGTAATATGGTTACTGTTGTTAAAGAAGCCAGAAGGATGAACCTAAGTGTTAGTCCATCCATAATATGAGAATAGACAATAGAGAAAGAAAAAAGTCAAGGAAGGAAGATGGAGGAGAGAGTGAAAGAGGGAAGATGAAAGGAAAGGGTGTCTTTTGCTTAGTCCGGTTTTAGTGAAGACTGCTGTTAGGCCTGTATTCAATTGCTCATAAGATCACTATAATCTTTTGAGACTGTGAAAACCTGCCAAGGAGACCATTGTTTTTGGAACAGATCATTTCTTT
The DNA here is from genome assembly GCF_965119305.1 of Pelophylax lessonae. Classification (NCBI taxonomy): domain Eukaryota; kingdom Metazoa; phylum Chordata; class Amphibia; order Anura; family Ranidae; genus Pelophylax; species Pelophylax lessonae. Next base: position 92,480,786 of record NC_138775.1, read on the forward strand.
TGGTTCTGATGGCCAGTGTCTCTTCCATTTCATAAATGTAGCCCACCTTAGTGAGCCAGTTGGTGACAGAGGGGACTTTTTTTTGGAATTCCAGAATAAAGGTATCAGGGATTTGGCTGCGTTTAAGAGATGTCGTGTCAGGGATCTTTTATATTTTCTGTAAGAGTATCGATTTATATGTAAAAGGCAACAGGCCGCGTCTAGATTTAACTTGGTTTCTGTAATGTGTCGCACCCATTTAATAACCTCTTTCCAAAAGCTCTTCAGTGCCACGCAATCCCACCATATGTGGAGAAATGTGCCTCGGTCGGAACCACATCTCCAGCAGGTATCTGAAGATTGTTTGGACCATTGATGCAAATTGACAGGTATGTGATACCACTTCTGATCTTAAATGAGGTTTCTTGTAATTTGGTGCTTAACGAGCATTTATGTGAGAAGTAACAGGCCCTCTCCCACTGAGCCGAAGAGAAGGAGCATCCCATCTCTTTTTCCCATATGTTTTTATATGGATCTATAAAATCTGAAGGAGCTTCAATGAGTCGTTTGTAAGATTGGGATGCGGCCCCCTCAATTCGGTCTCCGCGTATGCATTGTTCCTCAAAATCAGTCAGTGGTCTAGACATTAAATTCTTGTGTTTGTTGCGTGTGATAAAATCACGTAGCTGCATGTATGTCCAATATGGTAGGGGTGCGTCTGACGAGCATTCCTGTTTCATCTCTTGGAAGGATTTAATGTTTGAATTACAGAAGCATTGTTTAACCCGAAAAGGCTGGGTCTTACCCAGTGGCGTAGCATGGGGGGTGCAGGGGGGGGCGGCCACACCGGGCGCAACATCTGGGGGGGGGGGGCGCATCCGCTCCGCAGTGTCATGTCACTCACTCTGTCATGATAGGCTGGCCGCCGCCGCCCGCTGAGTCTGCTCGCACTCGCAGCTCTCTGCTCACTCTCACTGCTGGCTGTGCAGCTCGGCTCGGCCGCTCGGCTCCCGAATCCGATCCAGCCGGAGCACTGTGGAGTGGGGGGGGGGGGGACAGGCTAGGCGTGCGGTGCGGAGAGGGACTGTCTGGGGGAGGGACTAACCCGTGCAGTGGCCGCCCAGCGCAGCGTGGGAGAGAACCACCAGGCCAGGCAGCCGCAGCAGCAGAAGAAGCCGGCAGGTGAGAGGCCAGAGAGCCAGTGGTGACAGTGGTGCTGCAGGAGGAAAACCTAGCCTGTGATCGGGAGCCGGGACACAGGTGAAAAAAAGGTAGGACTGGAGTAGTACTGGCTGTACTAGTCTAGTGACTGTCTGACTGAGTGTGTGAGAACACTGAGAAGACTATGTAAAGGGGATCTATTTTATGGGGAACCTGGCCTGCTGTAAGGGAGGATCTATATGGAGGACCTCACTTCACCCTGGCCTGCTGTAAGGGGGGAGATCTATATGGGGGACGGGACCTCACCTCACCTCACCTCACCCTGGCCTGCTGTAAGGGGGGATCTATATGGGGGACCTGGGATTTATATGGGGGACCTCACCCTGGCCTGCTGTAAGGGGGGATCTATATGGGGGACCAGGTCCCCTATATAGATCCCCCTTACAGCAGGCCAGGGTGAGATCCCCCATATAGATCCCCCTTACAGCAGTCCATGGTGAGGTCTCCTCCCCCATATAGATCTCCCCCCTTACAGCAAGCCAGGGTGAGGTGAGGTCCTCCATATAGATCCCCCCCTTACAGCAGGCCAGGGTGAGGTGAGATCCCATCCCCCATATAGATCCCCCTTACAGCAGGCCAGGGTGAGGTGAGGTCCCCCATATAGATGCCCCTTACAACAGGCCAGGGTGAGGAGAGGTCCCCATATAGATCCCCCCTTACAGCAGGCCAGGGTGAGGAGAGGTCCCGTCCCCCATATAGATCTCCCCCTTACAGCAGGCCAGGGTGAGGTGAGGTCCGGGGTCCCCCATATAGATCCCCCTCACCCTGGCCTACTGTAAAGGGGGTGATCTATATGGGGGACGGGACCTCACCTCACCCTGGCCTGCTGTAAGGGGGGGATCTATATGGGGGACCTCACCTCACCCTGGCCCGCTGTAAGGGGGGATCTATATGGGGGACCTCACCCTGGCCTTCTGTAAGGGGGGATCTATATGGGGGACCTCACCCTGGCCTTCTGTAAGGGGGGATCTATATGGGGGACCTCACCTCACCCTGGCCTGCTGTAAAGGAGGATATATGGGGGACCTGCCCTGGCCTGCTCTAAAGGGGGATCTATAGGGACCCTGCTCTAAAGGGGATCTATGCCATAGATCCCCCCTTTAGAGCAGGATCCCCATAGATCCCCTTTAGAGCTGGCCAGGGTCCCCATAGATCCTATTTAGAGCAGGCCAGGGTCCCCATAGATCCACCTTTAGAGCAGGGTCCCCATAGATTCCCCACTTTAGAGAAATGTCCCCATAGATTATATGGGGACCATTCTCTAAAGGTGGATCTTTGGGGACCCTGCTCTAAAAGGTGATCTATGGGGACCCTTCTCTAAAGCTTAGGGGGTAAGGGTTTCTTTAACTAATCTAGTGGAAGAGACTCAAGTGCTAAAATCCCGCGGGTTAGGGGGCGCAAATTACTTGCCTTGCCCCGGGTGCAGACAACCCACACTACGCCACTGGTCTTACCCTTCCGGTGCAGAACAAATGTGCGATTGTCAATGCCAGGTTGAAAATCTGGATTGTTTAACAATGGGATGAAAGGACTTGGACCTGAGGAGATATTATGTTTAGTTGCGACTTTCTGGAATATCTTTAGTGTAGTTGCTATGAGAGGGTGTTTTTTAACCACTTTACCACCAGAGGATTTTGCTGTCCTACGTCCAGGGCACTGTGCGATTTTATCTGACAATTGCGCGGTCATGCAACGCCGTACCCAAACAAAATTTACATCCTTTTTTTCCCACAAACAGAGCTTTCTTTTGGTGGTATTTGATCACTTGTGCGATTTTCATTTTTTGCGATTTCAATTAAAAAAAGCGTAAATTTTGAAAAAATAACGATATTTTTCTACTTTGACAGTTAAAAAATATCCAATATATTCAATTTTTGTCATATATTTAGGCCAAAATGTATTCTTTTGGTGGTATTTGATCACCTGTGCGATTTTTACTTTTTGCGCTATAAACAAAAAAAGAGCGTACATTTTGAAAAAATAACAATATTTTTCACATTTTTTTACATGAAATTCCCCACCCCCAAAAAAATTTAAAAATCAAAATTTTTTAACATTTTAGGCCAATTTGTTTTTTGCTACATATTTTTGGTAAAAAAAAATCGCAATAAGCGTGTTTTGATTGGTTTGCGCAAAAGTTATTGCAGCTACTAACTACGGGAAATTTATGTCATTTTTATAGTTTTTTTTTAACTAGTAATGGCGGCGATCTGCGATTTTTTTTGCGGGACTGCAACATTGTGGCGGACAGATCGGACCCTTGACTGACATTTTTGACACTTTTGGGGGTACCAGTGACATTACTACAGTAATCAATGCTATAAATATGCACTGTTACTGTAAAAATGACACTGGCAGGGAAGGGGTTAACTTTATTGGACAGGGAGGGATTAATGTATGCCTGGTGCTTACTAACGTGTGTGGGGGGAGGGGACTGTGTGACACAGGCACAGATCGCAGGTTCAGCTATGCTGAATCCTGCAATCTGTCACTGTTTGTCACTTAGGAGATCCGCCCGCTTTGTTTACACAAGCGGGCGGATCTCCACACTCGATCCCCGACGATCTGGGAAAAGCGGCGGTGATCACCGCCGCACCTCCCCTGGCCCGACTCCCGCTGTGACTGAATACAGAGAGAGCAAGCCTCCGGTGGCGTGCTCGCCGCCCACAAGGGGAGGAGTCCAGCGACGTAGGTCTCCGTCGCTGGACGATATCGAGCCACTTTGCCGCAGTACGGTCAACGTGACCGGTCGGCAAGTGGTTAATTTCTGATGGGACGTTTCGGAGATCTGTCCACAAGAGATGATGGGATGGGATGGCACTCCAACCCAATTCATGCCCACCCAGTCTTTGCTATCAGAGTGACAATGCCAATCCAGGATTCTTGTTAGATGTTTAGCTTGGTAATACTTTTTGAAATCTGGGAGACCTATGCCTCCAGTCAGTTTCGGAAGTTGTAGATATTTAAGTTTTATGCGTGGCTTTTTGTCAGCCCAAACAAAGGCCCTTTGCAGATTGGCTGCTTTGTGGAAAAATGAGATAGGAATCTGGACATAGATAGATAGGGGATAGAAATGTGTGGTTGAGAAATAAAGAACAAGAGGTCGTCCGCGTAGGCTGAGAGTTTAAACTCTCTGCCCCCTCTACGGAATCCGTATATGTCTGGTGTCAAATTGATGGTTCTGATAAGAGGTTCAAGGGTAAGTATGAACAAGAGAGGAGACAGGGGGCAGCCCTGCCTGGTACCAATTTGTAAAGAGAAAGGTGTGGACATAACGTTGTTAACCTTTACTCTAGCCATGGGATTTGAGTATAATGTCTGAATCCACGTCAGCATGTTTGAGCCCAACCCGATGTGTTTACAAGTCTGAAGCAGGAAATCCCATTCCACCCTATCAAAGGCTTTTTCTGCATCAGTGGAAAGCAGAAGTCCTTCGATTTTAGAGCCCTGGATGCCATGAATCAAATTCAGAGCCTTGGTGACGCTGTCCTTAGCTTCTCTACCCTGCATAAAACCAACCTGCTCTGGTCCTATGATATGATGCAGCAGAGAGCCCAATCTATTTGCCAGTATTTTGGAATTTTTAGGTAAATATTTAAAAGCGAGATCGGCCGATAACTCGAGCATATGGTAGGGTCCTTATCCGCTTTAGGGATCACGGACACATATGCTAACAAAAAGTCTCTTGTTGGAGTATGCAATTGAAGGATGGAGTTCAGGGCATTTGTAAGGTGTGGCGCAATAATGTCGGCGTATAATTTATAGCATTGGGAAGTGAAGCCATCTGGTCCAGGGCTTTTCCCAGTTTTCAATTCCTTAATAACAGATTCAGTTTCCTCTATGGAAATCTCCCTTTCCAAATCTTCAATTGCATCTTTCGGTAACACAGGCAGACCACTGCGATGAAGATAGTCCAAAATTAGTTGGTCTCGTGAACCATTGAGACCTTCTGGTTTGTTTTGTGGCGGAATATGGTATAAATTAGAGTAAAAGGAACCAAAGCGTTCAGCCATTTTGTGTGGGTCTCGCAAAGGTTCGCCTTCCTGTCCTCGGATGCAATGAATGTTATTATCAAATTGTGCTTCTTTCAATGCCTTAGCTAAAAGCTTGCCTCCCTTGTCTCCGTGTTCATAGTAAATGGACCTCTTGAAAAATAATGACCTTTTCATTTTAGCTTGAAGCGTATCATTCAACGTTTTTCTATTAGTTAGTAATTCTTGTTCAACTTTTTTAGAAGCGCTAAATTTATGTTGTATTTCAAGGGATGATATTTTCTCAACCAAAGTTTTAATGATTTTTTCCCTTTCTCTCTTCTAAAATGCACCATGTCTGATCAGCTCACCTCTTATAACACTTTTGTGTGCCTCCCATACTAAAAGCGGGGAAACATCTGCTGAGATGTTATCTCTGAAGTAGTTTTTTATTGAGTCACGAATATCGGTTGAGACATCGTGTCTAACCAACAAAGAGGAGTTCAATCTCCAAGTGAACTCACCTCTGTAAGAAGTATCCATTTGTAGAGCTATAGAAACAGGTGCATGGTCAGATAGAGAAATTATTCCTATGTCTGCCTCAATTCATCTTGGGAGATCCCTTTGTGTAATATAGATGTGGTCTATGCGTGTATATCGCTTGTGTGGGGCTGAGTAAAATGTATAATCCCTATCTGATGGATTGAGCGTCCTCCATGTATCAACCAGAGTTAGGGATCTGAGTTGTTCCCTGATTCTTTTAATGATTCTATAAGAGATGCAGGTTTTGCCTGAAGATGTGTCTTGTAGGGGGTCCAGAGGAACATTAAAATCCCCTCCTAACATTATACAACCCTTTGCAAATCTCTTTAGTTCATCTAATATCAACGTGCAGAAAGAGATGTGTGCTTTGTTAGGGAAATAGACATTTGCCAGGGTGACTGGATTCCCATTCAGCGAGCCAGTTAGGAACAGATATCTTCCATCTGGGTCTGAAAGTTGTTCATTTAGTACAAATTTACAATTTTTGTGGAGAAGTATTGTGACTCCTTTGGTCTTAGCCTGGGGGTTCGTTGCATGATACGCTACGGGGAAATATTTATTAGTTAGCTTTAGAATGTATAAACTTTGGAAATGTGTTTCCTGTAGGAAAATCACTTGTGCTTTAGATTTCTTTAGTTCGTACAATAGGCGGCTTCTCTTCTCCGGAGAATTGAGGCCATTCACATTGTGTTAGATAAGGAATGGTGATTTACCTAAGTGTGAGTAAGCCATCTTGAGAATGTGGGATCTAGGACTGGGAGAGGTGAAACGGGGAAGAGGGGTGAGGGATGGAGCTAGAGAAGAGTAAGTAAGAAGGGAAAAGGAAAAAAGAAAGGAAGAGAGTAGAATAAAAGAGACTATATAGTAAACGTCGACCTCCCTAGGTGGAGCCGTCCAGGAAGCCAACACAATAAGTAGGAAATAGAGGCAGTTACAGCACCCACTTTTAAGTGATGGTCTGCCAATTCCTATTTGGGGTAAAGTGATAGGCGCGTGACGAAATGGTATCTACGAATAATCAGATGAAAAATAAAGGTATGTAAACATAAAACAGCCGGGGGCAGTCCCCCACCTTAATTGAAAGATAGATAACTTATAAACCATAAAAAATACAGTAATAAACAACATGACAAAATAGAGAGGCAATGAATATGACTCGTTAGTATAGCAGTTCTAGGCATAAAGCATATGGCTCAGGATCAAACATAACAAGGTCCCAGATACCGTGCAGTCATTCTTTAGTTAAATCAGATATCTTTTGTGTGCTCTGTGGGTTATAAAATACCCTATGAATTAAACAGCTATAAGTGGTGTTATCGTCACAGGAATATCTGACAAACACCAGCCATAGACCCTCCAAAATCTCTTATCAGCATTGAGCAGGTATATAATTTGGCTGAGATTTATGTATAGATGATCAATCATAATAGTATATAGGCAGGGCCGGTGCTAGACTTTTCTGCACCCTAGGCAAGACCAGCTACTTGCACCCCCCCCCCCCCCCCAAAAAAAAAACTGCACACATTTTTCCCTTCCTGTACACAAGCAACCCTTTTAGCCATACACCTTCCTCTATACACTGCCCCCCTTTAACCCTACACCCCCCTTCTTATACACACTGCCCCCCTTTAACCCTACACCCCCTTCTTATACACACTGCCCCCCTTTAACCCTACACCCCCCTTCATATACACACTGCCCCCCTTTAAACCTACACTCCCCATCATATACACACTGCCCCCTTTTAACCGCACACACCACTTCATATACAAAGTGCTCCCCTCTCTACTGGGGATGAGGAGGGAGGAATGTGGCACTGGCCATGGCTGCGCCCTAAGTGGCAGTGCGCCCTAGGGGGCCGCCTAGTTTGCCTAGTGGTAGCACCGGCCCTGTATATAGGGTGGATCTATGTTTTACCTGGTCAGTCCGATACCCTGCGACGTACAACTCAAGACCTCACTCAGATGTGCGACTGAAGTAGGGTCATCCACTCATTTTAAAGTTGTGATCATGGAAAGATAACATGTGATAATAAAATAAAAGAAAAAAAGAATTATGTAAGTACAATCAAGTAAAGGCAACAAGTGAAGTTTCCTCCACTCCTCTAATGAACTCCCAAGACAGAGTGATGAAAAATACCTCATTCCCATTCACTTCAGTCAAGGCTATAATGTTAGATAGACACTGCCATCTTGTGGCAGTTTTTGGGAATTACTGCTTTTATACTAGTAGTATGTCATAATATTTTCTCAATTTTTAGAATAAAAGAAAAAAGAGGAGTTTGAGGAACCAAAAATGAGATGATGTTAGACATCTAAACTGGGTATAGACAACTGAGAATTATGACCGTCAAGGAAATCAGGAAAAAGGGCATGTAGATGTCCAGAGATAATGTTCTGCGGATTTAGACCTATCAGCTTCCATCGAGGTGCTCGAGAGGTCAGTCCACGAAGCTATGTCCCACAATGGAGGTCAGGTAGCTGGCTGAAAAAATATATTCATAGGAGTAAGTTCCATGAATTCTAATTCCCTGTTGTCCACAATCTTCCTTCCTTGGGCAAAGTAGGGATGGGATGAGGGAAAATGTTAGAAAGGGCCAATGAAAATGTATAACAGCTTCAATGTGGAGTTCTTCTGCCCTCTACAGGTTAAGTGATGAAACTGATGAGTACGGCCTCTGACATTCAGCATGTCAAAGATCCACATGAGAGCCATTGCCGAGTAGACAGGCATTGCGGGGAAAAGTGCACTTAAATCTGGGATAGACTTGTCAATCTCAATGGTGCAAAGGTTTATATGATGGAATAAATGTTCGGTCACTTATGGTCTTGCAGTCTCGGTGTCCTGGGAGGTGAAGTGAACAGGTTCTTGGGGTCTTTATATTTCTGTTTCTTCCCGCTTTTCCCAAAGGGAGTGTGTGCTGGAGAGGGGTTTAGGGCCCTAGGAGAGCTCTGTGGTGCGGATGGGAGCATAAACTCTGCATACCATTCTGGAAGAACTACAGGTTCCAGCTGTAGAAGTTCACAGAAGTTTGGAAGTTCATCTGGGGTTCTAAGCAGGTATTGTCTGCATCCTAGTGTGGTCTGTAGTGCGAATGGAAATTTCCAATGATATGGTATGTTTTTAGATTTCAGTATTTCCAGAAGGGGTTTCAGGGCTCGTCTGTTCTTCAGGGTGATAGGGGATAAGTCCTGAAATAATTGTATTTGTTGGTCATTGAAGATGACTTGGTCATTTTGTCGGGCATGTTTTAGGATTTCTTCCTTTAAGGGGTGGTTGCTCAGACAGCATATGATGTCCCGTGGAGGTGTATTATCCGGGGCCTTGGGCCTGAGTGCCCTGTGAGCTCTATCAAAGTCTATTGGGGATTCTGCAGGCCTACCAAGTAGTCCATTGAAAATGGAGGTCAGGGCTGGTTTAATTTGTTCACTCTCTATTCCTTCAGGGATGCCTCTGATCCTGATATTATTCCGCCTGCCTCGGTTATCGAGATCTACAAGTTGGCGGTTCATGGCAATGAGGTGTGAGGAGTGTGAGAGAGTAATCTCCTCCAGCCTGTGAATAGCCCTCTCCCTGGTCAATCCTGCTTTCTCCCCTATGGCCATCTGTTCTTTGATACTGATGATGTCTGCCTTGAGGTCAGTTATGGCCACTAAGGATGACCCCTTGATGTCAGCCGCTATGATGGTCATATCGTTAAATGTGAGGGGGTGATCGTTTTGTGTGCACTCACCTCCCATGTCATCCGAGGTAGCCAGAGAGTCTATATCACAATCATCTTCCTCAGCCCGGGTCAGGGCCGGCGCCATCTTGGCTGCAGCCATGCCTCTCCTGATGTGTGAATGAGGCTTGAAGCGATCGGGTATAAGCTTGCTGCTGTCCGGTCCCCCCGGGCGCTGGTGCTTAGTGTATGTGCCCTGCTTCGAGATCTTGCCCATAGTTGAGGCGGATGGAGTCGGAGGGAGCCGTAGGGATCCGAGGTGAGGAAGCTGCCGGGGGAGGTCAGTGAAAATGCGGCCATCTCTCCCGCGCGCCAAGCCACGCCCTCAAGATTTTTATGGTATGATGTATTGTCAGTTCTTCTGGAATCTTTGAGATTTCATTCCATTAGCGCCGATTCATTTCTTGCATAATATTTCTGTCAGTATTTGGTGAAAATACCAGAATTGGCTGCTGATAGTGTAGGATTTTGTCCTAATCTTATATTCACTGTTTTATAGGAATTTTACCATTCATAATACACCAACAGCTCACTCGGAGTCCCTCTCATTCCGATACCCAAATGGCAGCGCATATATCACCTCTTTCTTTTGTATATTTTTAATATTTCTCAACGTTGTACTGAAATTAAAGAATTATTCCTTAAACACAAAAAATTGATCAAAGCTGCGCAGTCAAATAAAAAATACACACGACAGCAAAGTAAAATGTAATTTAATATTTTACATATTATAATATATTTGATGTTTTGAATTTTAACCACTTGCCTTCTGTGCACTTAAACACCCTTCCCATCCAGGCCAATTTTCAGCTTTCAGCGTTGTCACACTTTGAATGACAATTGCGCGGTCATGCTACACTGTACCCATTTGAAATTTTTATCATTTTTTTCACACAAATAGAGCTTTCTTTTGATGGTATTTAATCATCTCTGGGTTTTTTATTTTTTACAAAAAAAAAAGAATAAAGACAAAAGATTTGGAAAAAAAAAAAAAAGTTTTTCTTATTTTCTGCGAGTAAATTTTGAAAATAAATTTTTCTCCTTCACTGATGTGCGCTGATGAGGCGGCACTGATGGGCACTGATAGGCTGCACTGATGGGCACTGATGAGGTGGCACTTATGGGCACTGATGAGGTGGCACTTATGGGCACTGATGAGGAGGTACTAATATGCCGCACTGATGAGCACTGATAGGCGGCACTGATAGGCGGCACTGAGAGGCGGCACTGAGAGGCGGCACTGATGAGCACTGATAGGCGGCACTGCTGGGCACTGATAGGCAGCACTGCTGGGCACTGAGAGGCGGCACTGCTGGGCACTGAGAGGTGGCACTGCTGGGCACTGACAGGTGGCACTGCTGGGCACTGAGAGGCGGCACTGAGAGGCGGCACTGATGGGCACTGATAGGCAGCACTGATGGGCACTGGTGGATGGCACTGGACACTGACGGGTGGCACTGATGAGCGGCACTGATGGGCAGCACCATCAGTGCCCACACTCAGTGCCCATAGTGCTGCCAGTCAGTGCTCATCAGTGCCTAGATGAGCAGGCACTGATGGGCACTGACTAGCAGCACTATGGGCACTGATTGTGGGCATTGATGGGGGGCACTGATGGCGGGCACTGTGGGCACTGATGGGGGGGCACTGTGTGTGTGTTTTTACCTTGTGTAATCAGGGCACTGGTGATCGGTGCCCTGATTACATTCTCCTGTGTCCCCGGCGCTGTGAGGCTCCCCCTCCTTCCTCACACTGCAGGCTCCGTGTGAGGAAGGAGCGCCGGCGATGAGAGATGATCTCATATGTTTACATATGAGATCATCTCTCATTGGACGGCCAGATCACGTGGTGAATGGCCGCTGTGATTGGGCATTCACCACGATCTGTGATCGGCCGTGTCCAAGGGACACGGCCGACACAGATTTTCCCCGCAGCGCGCTCGCGGGAGCGCGCTGGGGGCGTGTCACTGGGAGGCCGTTTAAAAACGGCCTCCCGAAAATTCGAGTCCGCGCTGCAGCCGTATATAGGCTGTAGCGCGGACGGGGGGTGGTTAAGTAAAGTTTTGAAGGGATTATTTTAATATTTGTAAAAATGTTTGTAAGAAAATATATAATTACATTTTTTTATTACTTAACACCCCCCCCCCCCCCGCAGGGGACAAAAGTTGACGCGTTTTACATGACTTGCGTGCTTTGTCAAAAACCATACACATGCAATCGCATAGAAAAAATATATAGACATCAAATCACATGGTCATTAAATTAAAAATGGCAGAATTTTTTCATAACATTCATCCTCATATAGAATAGACACATGTCATTTGATTACCATACTTATTTAAACTTAATAAACTATAGACTATATGCCGTAGACAAAATGGGAACGTTTTCTAGAATAGATCTATGTCGCTTTTTATGTAGTAACCCTTCCCTTGATGTTTTTTCAGCAATATCAATTGCTCTTTTGATTATGTGGGGTTTATAGCCCCTGGCACAAAACCTATCCTATATGATAATTTTTTCTTGTTGAAAATCCTTCTCCTTGCGGCAGATTCTGTGCAACCTCAAGAATTGGCCCACTGGGATAACACGGGTCACATGGCTGGGGTGCCCAGAATCCGCACGCAGTAGAGTGTTCCCTGATAATGGTTTTCTTTACACGCCAGACATACTATAGCCATCCTGATGGGAAAGAATTACATCAAGGAAAGGAACTGAGATGCTATCTATGTGCCCAGTAAACTGTAAATTCAAATTATTACTATTTAAAAATGACAAAAAATACTCTATATGTCTCACTGAGCTGGAGCATATGAATAGAAGGTCATCTATGCAGCGACAGTAAAATCTGATCCCTGAACTAAATTACATTACATTAATTACAGATGTGCTGCCCCAGTGATGGAATGCCTGTGTTCTGTTATTCCTGGTCTTTGAGACACTCACTCATTTCTATTCTCTGTAAAAGAAATAAAGAGCAAAAAACAAAACAAAAACAAAGAAAATGGCAAAGAGATACAGCTAAACTCCATAGAAGTATACACATCACAAACCCATATCATAGACATCTAGATGTATGATGTTGAGATATGAGTCTTATCTGCAAAATATCAAAGATAAATTATGTTACATGTCATAAGTGCAGTAAACACTAATTCCATGAACTAGAAAAGTAAGGCACTACTTAAACATTTCATGTAAATCAAATATAAATTATGATAAAAATCATAACCAACAGTCCATAATGCATAACTCATATAGTAAAGTTCCACGAACAATACGATCCTTTTGACATTTTCCAACCACCGTGATTTATGGATAGTGCATTGCTAAAAATCTCATTCACATAGTGCTCCACCAAAGTGTGTATAAAATGCACACTCACCAACCATCAATATTTATCACGCCTTCAATAAAAGGGCATAATAAAAGTTGCCAATCCTCAGATCATGATTCAAATAATCCCCGTATGTTGTGTAAGGTTTAACGACCCCAGGCCCTCTAGATGTCTGTCTTTCTTTTATTCAATGGCAAAAGGAACCCAAAAAGTATTCCTTTAGCCATGAATAAGAGAAAGACATCTGGAGGGTCTTGGGTCAGTGAACCCTACACAATACCATATGGGGATTATCTGAATCATGATTTGAGGATTGGCATCTGTTTTCTCATATTATTGAAGGCGTGATAAATATTGATATTTGGGGAATGTGCATTTTATAAACACTTTGGCGAATTTTAGCACAACACATTCATAAATCACAGGTTTGGAGAATTTCAAAAGGATCGCATTGCCCATTGGACCTTGTATTTTGTTGGCACCACATTTATCACATTGTTTACTCAAGTAATAAGTGTCTATGGACTCAGGCAGTGGGGCTCTCCCCTGCTAACGGTTTGCTAAGGGGGTACTTGGAAGTTAAGAGGAGCCAGGATCACTGGTGGGTAATCCCAGAAGAGGAGAATTGGGGCTGCTCTGTGCAAAACCATTGCACAGATCAGGTAAGTATGACCTGTTTGTTATTTTTAGAAAAAAAAAGTACAGTGGATATAAAAAGTCTACACACCACTGTTAAAAATGTCAAGTTTCTTTGATGTGAATAAATGAGACAAAAGATAAAATATTTTCAGAACTTTTTCCACCTTTAATGTGACTAATAAACTGCACAACTCAATTGAAAAACAAACTGAAATCTTTTAGTTGGGGAAGTAAAAAATAAAAACAAAATAATGTGGTTGCATAAGTGTGCACACCCTCTCATAACTAGGGATGTAGCTGTTTTCAGAATTAACCACTTGCCGACCGCTCACATGGAGCGTACTGCGGGAAAATGGTTAGTTATCGTCCTGCGACATAGGTCTACGTCGCTCAATTCCTCCCCTTGTGGGAGGCGCGCGCGCCGCCGGAGGCTCGCTCCCTCTGTATTCAGTCACAGCGGGAGTCGGGCCAGGGGAGGAGCGGCGGTGATCACCGCCGCTCTTCCCCGATCGTCGGGGATCGAGTGAGGAGATCCGCCCGCTTGTGTAAACAAAGCGGGCGGATCTCCTAAGCGACAGGCAGGGACACATTACAGGATTCAGCATAGCTGAACCTGCGATCTGTGCCTGTGTCACACAGTCCCATCCACCCACACACGTCAGTAAACACCAGGCATACATTAACCCCTTGATCACCAATAAAAGTTAACCCTTTCCCTTGCCAGTGTCTTTTTAACAGTAACAGTGCATATTTATAGCACTAATTACTGTAGTAATGTCACCGGTACCCCCAAAAGTGTCAAAAATGTCAGTCAAGGGTCCGATCTGTCCTCCGCAATGTCGCAGTCCCGCAAAAAAAATAAAATCGAAGATCGCCGCCATTACTAGTTAAAAAAAAAACAATAAAAATTACATAAATTTCCCGTAGTTAGTAGCTGCGATAACTTTTGCGCAAACCAATCAAAATACGCTTATTGCGATTTTTTTTACCAAAAATATGTAGCAGAAAACAAATTGGCCTAAAATGTTAAATTTTGATTTTTACATTTTTTTGGGGGGGGGAATTTCATATAAAAAAATGTGAAAAATATTGTTCTTTTTTCAAAATTGGCTCTCTTTTTTTGTTTTTAGCGCAAAAAGTAAAAAAATGGCACAGGTGATCTAATACCACCAAAAGAAAGCTCTATTTGTGGGGAAATCAATTTAAGGTGGGTACAGCATCGCACGACCACGCAAATGTCCATTAAAGTAACGCAGTGCCGAATCGCAAAATATGGCCTGGTCAGGAATGGGGTAAAATCTTCCAGTCTTAAAGCGGTTAAAAATACGCTCATTGAGAATTTTTTTGCCAAAGACATGTAGCTAAATACATTTTGGCCTAAATATATGACAAAAATTGAATATATTGGATATTCTTTAACTGTCAAAGTAGAAAAATATTGTTATTTTTTCAAAATTGTCGCTTTTTTTATTAATATTGCAAAAAATGAAAAGTGCAGAGGTGATCAAATACCACCAAAAGAAAGCTCTGTTTGTGGGGAAAAAAGGACGTAAATTTCGTTTTGGTACGGAGTTGCATGACCGCGCAATTGTCAGTTAAATTCGCACAGTGCCGAATCGCAAAAAGTGGCCTGGACGTAAAGCAGGAAAATCCTCCGGTCCTAAAGTGGTTAAGCAATCACATTCAAACTCATGGTAAAAAGTAGTCAGTACACACCTCCCATCATTTAAAGTGCCTCTGATAAACCCCAAATAAAGTTCAGCTGTTCTAGTAGGTCTTTCCTGACATTCTATGCATTAAAATAAAAAGCTTTCTGTGTGCAGCAGCCTCCCCAGCACCCCCTAATACTTACCTGAACCCCATCTCTGTCCAGCGATGTCCACGAGTCCCTGTACCTGGGGGAGTGGGAACGAATGATCAATACTTTGGATCAATGTCCGGACATCGACAGGGTGATCTTATGGCAGTGTTTCTCAACTCCGGTCCTCATGGCACACTAACAGGCCAGATTTTAAGTATTACCTTGGGGAGATGCAGACTAAAATACTGCAATCACTGAGCAGCAAATTATATAACCTGTGATGTATTTCAGTTTTCTTGCAAACCTTGCCTGTTAGTGTGCCCTGAGGACATGGAGTTGAGAAACACTGTCTTATGGTATGATTATATTGATGATATATTTATGATTTGGGACGGTTCGAATGAACAACTACAACAGTTCATCCAATCTTTAAATCATAATAATTTTAATTTTAGTTTTACAGTATCTTACGATCTCCATGCAATCCCCTTTCTCGATGTCCGGATCTACAAAAATTCAGACGGCTCACTCTCTAGTGGACTTTACAGGAAACTGACAGCCAGTAAATCCCTACTACATGGTGGGACCAAACCCCCATTTTTATTTATGGACTCTCTTCAGATTTGGTAGTAATTTCTTTTGCATTTGCGCGCTATTCTTTTTTAATATATATGTCTTTTGGTTCATAGCTGCAGCAGCTTTGGAAATACATGGGTATGCTCCCCCAAAAATTTTTTGCCTGTTTATTATGTATTCGGTCTGACCAGACTATCGTGGTTGAGCAGCCCTCCCCACCCCCCACACACACCTGTACTCAATCAGTGTCCACCATCCAGTGGATATAGGAGGAGTCCCCTGTAGTGCATTTGCACATCTCTCCCAGCAAGGAGTATTATCTCCAAGGGTTAGAAAGGCTGGATTCATCTCTTTTTCATGGATAGTGTAGGACCCACTGATAATGGGGTACTTTGACGCAGTAGTGGGCTTGAGCACGATATGGCCATATGGTGGGACCAAACCCCCATTTTTATTTATGGACTCTCTTCAGATTTGGTAGTAATTTCTTTTGCATTTGCGCGCTATTCTTTTTTAATATATATGTCTTTTGGTTCATAGCTGCAGCAGCTTTGGAAATACATGGGGATGCTCCCCCAAAATTTTTTTGCCTGTTTATTATGTATTCAGTCTGACCAGACTATCGAGGTTGAGCAGCCCTCCCCACCCCCCACACACACCTGTACTCAATCAGTGTCCACCATCAAGTGGATATAGGAGGAATCCCCTGTAGTGCATTTGCACATCTCTCCCAGCAAGGAGTATTATCTCCAAGGGTTAGAAAGGCTGGATTCATCTCTTTTTCATGGATAGTGTAGGACCCACTGATAATGGGGTACTTTGACGCAGTAGTGGGCTTGAGCACGATATGGCCATATGGTGGGACCAAACCCCCATTTTTATTTATGGACTCTCTTCAGATTTGGTAGTAATTTCTTTTGCATTTGCGCGCTATTCTTTTTTAATATATATGTCTTTTGGTTCATAGCTGCAGCAGCTTTGGAAATACATGGGTATGCTCCCCCAAAATTTTTTTGCCTGTTTATTATGTATTCGGTCTGACCAGACTATCGAGGTTGAGCAGCCCTCCCCACCCCCCACACACACCTGTACTCAATCAGTGTCCACCATCTAGTGGATATAGGAGGAGTCCCCTGTAGTGCATTTGCACATCTCTCCCAGCAAGGAGTATTATCTCCCAGGGTTAGAAAGGCTGGATTCATCTCTTTTTCATGGATAGTGTAGGACCCACTGATAATGGGGTACTTTGACGCAGTAGTGGGCTTGAGCACGATATGGCCATATGGTGGGACCAAACCCCCATTTTTATTTATGGACTCTCTTCAGATTTGGTAGTAATTTCTTTTGCATTTGCGCGCTATTCTTTTTTAATATATATGTCTTTTGGTTCATAGCTGCAGCAGCTTTGGAAATACATGGGTATGCTCCCCCAAAAATTTTTTGCCTGTTTATTATGTATTCGGTCTGACCAGACTATCGAGGTTGAGCAGCCCTCCCCACCCCCCACACACACCTGTACTCAATCAGTGTCCACCATCAAGTGGATATAGGAGGAGTCCCCTGTAGTGTATTTGCACATCTCTCCCAGCAAGGAGTATTATCTCCAAGGGTTAGAAAGGCTGGATTCATCTCTTTTTCATGGATAGTGTAGGACCCACTGATAATGGGGTACTTTGACGCAGTAGTGGGCTTGAGCACGATATGGCCATATGGTGGGACCAAACCCCCATTTTTATTTATGGACTCTCTTCAGATTTGGTAGTAATTTCTTTTGCATTTGCGCGCTATTCTTTTTTAATATAAATCCCTACTACATGCCTACAGTTTTCATCCTAGACCTTTAATCCAATCCATACCGTATAGCCAATACTTGCGAACGAGATGCAATTGTTCTGACAATGCGCTATTTAAACAGGAAGCGGACAATCTAAAAACAAGATTGTTAGCATGTAGCTACTCTAATGCATGCCTCAAAAAGGCACATAAGAGAGCCATACAAAAAAGTAGACATGATCTGTTAGACAATAATTCCAAAACTCAAACTACATCAAACCCTGTACGCATCATCACACACTACTTCAACCAACATAACAGCATTAGGAAGATCATTTGCAGGTATTGGCATATGCTTACCACAGACCCAGTTATAGGTCATATGGTAACACAATCTACCACTATTACATTCAGGAGAGCTTGGTCCTTTAAAGATAATTTGACCTTTAGTGAGTTCAAGGCAGGGAACCAAAAAGATCCATGTAAACGTCTGGGCACGTTTACATGTGGAGGCTGTTCATATTGTAGATATATGAATACCTCAAAATCCTTATTTTATCTAATCGAGAGTCTTACAAGCCACGTCACTTTGCAAATTGTAAAACCAAAGGAGTTGTCTATCTTCTCCTATGCGATTGCTCCTGCTTTTATGTGGGAAAAACTAAACTTGAATTCTGGCAGCTAGCCTATTGCCACATTGTTAGCATGAGATCCTGCAATCCAGATCTCCCCCTCGATAGACCTGTGGGGACTGTACATGGCGTTATTTTTCCGTGGGTTTCCTTTGTCATCTTGGATCGTGTACACCCTGGTTTCAAAGGAGGCGACTTGAATAAGACACCCTTACAACGTGAACAAAAATGGATTTATAGGTTGAAGGCTACTCAGCCCCCAGACCTTAACAATATGATTTCATTCAAAGGCTTCACTTCGAGAGGTTCTGAGTTTGATATTATGTGACCACTTTCTGTCTACTGTGTCACCAAATCCGACCATGCTATTCCATAGGTGATGGTTGGTTGTTCCATTACCCATCACAGTCACCATTATAGTTCTAATTGCTTGTAGTGTACCAGTTTTGAATTTTCTACAATAATGTATATGTTTTTCTTCTGTATCAGTTGTATTTATTATTCTATATATCTTTAAACTTTATGGTAGATTGTGAGTGAGTTTTGACTGTTTTATCAACTGTGCCTTATTTGGTATGTATCCAGCGTGCCTTCTTGCCCACTTGCCTCATTGGTCTTGGCCTCCCTTTCCATTATCAATAGTGGCACACCCACCCCCACCCCCATGGACGGTGTCACGGTTTGTTTTGCTGCAATGGCGTCATGTGGGGGATCAGTGCCGCGCGCCGCCTCACTCGGGGGGCCTTTAGGGACCTTCCTGATTCTACCACTCCTACTTGCTATTATCTTTCACCTGTGGGGTGTGTCCCCAATAGTATTCAGGAAACTCCCTCAAACACTATTTAGGCAGGTCAGTAAGTCAGTAAGTGTATTGTTGCTCTGGTTTAGCTCTTACACATTTGGACAGGGGGTAAGACCATTTTTCCTTCATACATGTAAGCACTTGTGACCATATTGGCCAATACTGCTGTGAACTCCATCAATGCATGATATTGCCTGCAATAAGGACACAAATCTGTCCTTAACTCTATATATTATTATCTTTTAGAACATCATCAACCACTAAGAACAGGGTCCTCACCAGTCCTGCCTATGACCTACCGTCACTTTCTCTTTTGTCTTCCATCTTTATATAGTCTATCTATATACGGATATTGAATACTGGGTTCCATTTATGTACTTTACGTTTCAACAATTTACTGGTAGGTGTAAGCTTCAGGGGCTACCCTTTCTCTCTTTCTAGCAAAACAATATGCATTTAGTCCTTTACTGATCAGTATATATATATATATATATATATATATATATATATTACACGTAGGTTCCATTTTTGGCCCTTTTGGTGGAGCATTTTCTCCTGTGATGGCTCAGGCCCCTCCCTGGCTAGCTTTTTGTGTATGAGCGCCAGAATAAACCAGTACTTTGGTTGGCTTTTAACTACATGCGGTTTTCTACTTAGTTGCACATCTTTTACGGGTCAGTATATTTTTCTGATGTCCACAATAGAACTGTTTGATATAATACTGTTCATTAATGAGATATATGTATATTATGAATTATAGATACCACTGTACCCATAACCTTTCACCCCTGATGAACTGAAAACTTCCTAAAATCTCGAAACACGTTGGGTGTTTCTTCTCTGTTATCCAACAGATTTTCGGGCTATTCATGTACAACTGTTTCTGGCTTGTGTAATTTCGCATGGTATTTTATTGTGTCTGTCATATATATTTGTGAATAAATATTTTTCTATTTTTTATCTAATATATTGTACCACTCTTTGCCCTAAAAAGTCCCACCTTTAGGGGGTTCTCCTTTGGTGTCCAAGAGTCCCTAGGCCATCCAGGAATCCCTCCTGATTGGCTAGGACATAGCCACAGCGCCATTGGCTTCCGCAGCTGTCAATCAAAGTCAGTTAGCCAATCAAGAGAGAGAAGGGGCGGGGCCGGACCACAGTATCTGAATGAATACACAAAGCTGCAGCTCAGCTCGGGTGCCCCTATAGCAAGCTGCTTGCTGTGGGGACACTTAACAGAGAGGAGGGGCCAGGAGCACAGAAGAGACACCCGAGGATCCGGTCTGCCCTGTACAAAACCAACTGCACAAGGCAGGTAAGTATGTTATTTAAAACAAAAAAAAAATGAGACTTTACAATCACTTTAACTGATAATATCACCAAAGTTTAAACTGTCCTTTAGTAGGTGGAAAGTTTTAGCTTTTTGAAATAATCAGCAGTGATTGCAAATAATAATCTTCCAGAGTTCAATATTGTGATAATAGATTATGATAAATTACAAATGCATTATGCATTCTGTAAACTAACAATCAACATCCTAGAATCCATTTCTTGAACACATTTGAGAGTATAAATACATTACTTGTCATTATATCTACAATCTCCAGAATTCAACTTACATGTTAGTCTTATTTTGTGCAAAAAAAAAAACAAAGAATTCTTGAAATGTGACACATAACTTGACACCTTCAGATGTACAGGAACTAAATTGTATGATAAAATGTTAAGGTTAGGGCATTCATTTTGCAGGCCCTTTATATAGGACTCCCATACATTTGCTTTCTGCAACCATTTTTGTACTGCCATACATTGAAATACAGTGACGTGGTGGACAGTTTTTTACTTAGTTCCATTTATGGGTGAATACAAATGCACATCACATTGTGTTGTCTATCACATAAAATCCCCAAAAAATAAATTTACATTTTTGGTTGTAGCATGAAAAAATGTGGAATATATCAAGGAGTATGAATACTTTTTAAAGGCACTGTAGCAGTGGCTAGCAGGCATTCAGGAGGCTATCGTTGCCTCCTGACATCTGTTTGTTGCAGCTCAGCCTCCTGTTTTTACTGCCCCCTAGCACTATAAAAGAGCCCTTATATAGTTAGAAAAAAAACAAAAAAAAAAAAGCAGTTTTAAAATACAAGCAAAAGTTTTTAAAAAGAAAAAATAATTTGGGTATAGTGCTGTGTGACAACACAGGAGGTAATTGTCGACCAAAATATCACAACAGTGGCAACTAAAAAAAATGCCTGGTAATGGAGTATTACAGACTGGACTAGTAAAAGATAGAACAAATGGCAGAAACCAGAACAGACAAAGATCAAGCAGATCAGGCAAACACAATGGGCATGGTCTTCCCAATAAAACAATTGTTGTCAGATGCCTTGATTATGGACAGGATGCTGAATAAATGGATTTTTAATTCATACTTATCTGTAAAATCCATTTCTACAGGTACATCACGGGACACAGAGCCATAAATCATAACATATGGGTTATATAGCCATCTATAGGTGAAGGACACTGGCAACCAATCAGAATTGATGACCACCTATATAACCCCTACCACACAGGAAGTACCTCAGTTTTGTAGCAAGCAATAAAAGATCACATAGAAGAGGGTAAGAAACCTCTGTGTCCCGTCATGTACTTCAAGAAATGGATTTTACAGGTAAGTATGAAGTAAAAATCTATTTTTCTTATCGTACATCACGGAACACAGAGCCATAAATCATAAGCAATGTATCTGAGGTGAGGGAGACACCAAAAAATACCGCCATCTGACCCTTAACAGAAGGATTACGCCGCCTCCGGCAGCACACTACGGCTAAGAGCAGACTCCTCCTGGGTCCCAACATCCACTCTATAGAAACGAGTGGACGTATGCAGGTCGTGGCCTAGCAAATCTGAGCCATAGAGGCTTGATGGTGATGTGCCCAAGAGGCACCTACTCCTCTGGTAGAATGTGCCTTTACGGGAAAAGTGGGAACCATACGCCTTGGTAATAACCTGGCAAATCCAACAAGAAATCATAGATTTAGATGCTGCCAATCCCTTTCTGGGGCCTTCTGGCAGTACAAACAAGCTCTCGGTGTTATGAATCTGAGCTGTTTCCTGTAATTAATCTTAAGTGCATGCATTACATCAAGAGAATGCAATAACAAAGGGAGGATCTGGAAAAAAAAGAAGATAGTATAATGTCCTGATTCAAATGAAAGGCGGACACTATCTTGGGCAAAAAATCTGGGTGAGGGTGTAAAATCACCCTATCCTGATAAAATATCAAGAATGGCTCTTTACAGGAAAGAGCTGCTAGTTCTGATACCCTTCTAACCAAAGTTATCGCAATCAAAAAGACCAACGTTCTGGTCAAAAGAACCTGCCCCAGAGGTTCAAAAGGCTGTTTTTTCAAAACTGCTAACACCAAATTTAAGTCCCAAGGACACAATGGTGGCTTTACTGGTGGAAACAAACACAATATTCCCCCAGACGAAGGTTCGAACCAACGAATGGGAAGCAATGGTTCCTAGAAAAAAAACGATAGAGCTGAAATCTGCCCTTTGATCATGCCCAGGGCTCATTTCATATCTACCCCTGCTTGCAGGAAGGATAGAATTCTCCCGATAATATATGTGTGGGGATGCCATTTCCTGGCTTCACACCAGGCAATGTAGGATTTCCAGACTGTAATAAATATTTCTAGAGACTGGCTTCATGGCGTTTATCAGTGTATGAACTGCGGGACAAGACACACCCTGCTCTTCAAAGATTAAGGCTTCTAAAGCCAAGCCATCAAATTAGAGACTGTACAGCAGGGTGGAATATCAGACCTTGAGAGAGCAAGTCCGGACGCAGTGGAAGAACCCAAGGCCTCCTCACTGCCAACCTCTGGATTTGTGCATACCAAATCCTCCTCGGCCAAGCCAGAACTACCAGAATTACTGGTTTCCCTTTTAGCTGTATCCTGCGAAACAAACGTGATATCTGGAGGAAAGGCAAAGATCAGGGAATACTCTTCTCAAGGAGTCCCCAAAGCATCCACTCCGACTGCGAGTGGATCCTGGTCCTGGACACAAATCTCTCCGACTTGTTGTTGAACCTGGATGCCAACAGATCTAAGTCTGGGATCCCCCAGCGTAGGCAGATCAATTGAAAAATTTTGGGATGTAAAGTCCATTCCCCTGGA
This sequence comes from Pelophylax lessonae, assembly GCF_965119305.1. Lineage (NCBI taxonomy): Eukaryota > Metazoa > Chordata > Amphibia > Anura > Ranidae > Pelophylax > Pelophylax lessonae. The sequence continues at coordinate 92,503,966 of NC_138775.1, forward strand.
AACATCTGTTGACGGCTCGAAAAATCTGCCTACCAGTTCTCTATTCCTGGAATGAACACTACTTTCAGGCATGGCACAAACTTCTCTGCCCAGGACAGTATAATATCCACCTCTTTCTGGGCTGATCGACTCCTTGTGCCTCCTTGATGGTTGACATAAGCCACGGCCAAGGCATTGTCGGATTGCACCCTGACAGGGTGACTTTGAAGTCTGGGTGTCCAGAATTTCAAAGCCCGACTGACTGCACGAATCTCCAAAATGTTTATGGGGAGAGGACTCTCTACCCAAGACTATTTTCCCCGGACAGTGGCTTCCTCTAGAACCACTCCCCAGCTGGAGAGACTGGCATCTGTAGTCACTACCTTCCAGGTCACTGGAAGAAAGGATTTCCCCTTCTCCAGATTTCTAGTCATCAACCACCAATTCAGACTCTGTCGTACTCTTGGTAGCCGAGATATGGACCGGTCCAAGGACTGAAATTTTCTGTTCCATGCAGACAGAACGTTGTTCTGCAAGGGCCTGGCATGGAATTGAGCATAGGGAATAACCTTGAATGTGGACACCATCTTCCCCAGTAACATCATGCAAAGACGTACCATAGACCGAACCTGACCCCTCAGGTCTGAAACGCTTCTTGCGTGCAAGAATATCTTTGCCTGCACCGTGTCGACAAGAAGCCCCAGGTATTCCAAACAATGGACTGGCTGTAATGCTGACTTTGCTAAGTTCAGTATCCAACCCAGACATTCCAAAAAATGTACGTCTGAAGGACATTAAGGCTAAGATCGATCTATTAGTAATAGATCGTCCAGATATCCTATTACAGATATCCCTCTGGACCTTAGAACAGCCAATACTGGAGCTAGGATCTGTGTGAACACTCTTGGAGCTGTGGCCAACCGGAAGGGCAGGTTCACAAACTGGAAATTATGCTTTCCAATCGCAAAACGAAGGAACCTTTGATGGGTCTGAAATATAGACACATAAAGAGATATGCATCCTTAAAGTCTATGGATGCTAGAAATTCATTGTTGTATCCTATGGAGGAAAAGTTTTCTAAGAGATGGAAAATTCCCACTGTGGATGAGGCCATTTCTTCCGTTAACAAGAGTTTAACCTGTCCTGTGGATAATGCCCAGGTTTTTATGGATCCAGCGGATAAAAAGTTGGAATCGTTATTGAAAGCCTCCTTTGCGGTTGCAGGTTCTGCAGTACAACAAGCAGTAGCAGCCATTGGAGTGTGTCAGTCTTTGAAAGACCGCATAAAACGAGTGGCTAAGACAGTTCCTTCTCAAGGAGAGTCTGTAGAAGATCTGTCAGATCTACCTCACAGTTTGTGTTTCGCAGTTGATGCTCCTACGGACTCCATAAGGCAAATGTCACGGTTTGCTCTGATGACAGTTCATATGCGCAGAATCCTTTGGTTAAAGAGCTGGTCTGCAGAATTACTATGGAAAAAATTTCTGGCTAGCTTCCCCTTTCAGGGAGAATGCCTTTTTGGTGATGATCTGGATAAACATATCCAAAAGATCTCAGGGGGGAAGAGTATGTTGCTACCTGTAAAGAGGAAGAGCAGGCAAGATCCCCAGCACTCATAATACCAGTGCTTCCAATTGCAGGCAGTGGCGGCGGCCTCAAATGTCTGCATCCGGGCCCAAGCCTTTGAGGCAAGATCAGAAAAAGCCCTGGGCCCAGAGATCAGCCAAGTCTTCCTCTAAGCCCTCTTAGTGAAGGTGTGCCCCCACACGCCTGAGGTGGGGGGAAGGCTCCTGCAGTTCTCAGGGGCATGGGTGGAGATCATTCAAGACAACTGGGTTGTCTCCACCATTGACAGGGATACAAGCTGGAATTTAGAGTGTTCCCGCATCCTCGGTTTGTGAGGTCAAGTATACCAACAGATCGCCTAAAAGAAAGATCTCTTTCAGGCATTGGACCAACTGAGAGCTCAGAGGATGATAACCGAGGTTCCAGAAAATGAAAAGGTTCAAGGGTTTTTACTCAAACCTATTCATAATCCCCAGACCAATCAGGGATGTGAGACCTATTTTGGATCTCAAGGCGCTGAATCAGTTTCTAAACGTTCGTTCTTTCCACATGGAATCAATTCATTCATGCCCGTAACATAATAAGACAGAGAACAATACCTGCGAGGAGCAGCTGGATGACGCTTATCACCGCCTGGATGTAAAGTAATCAATCCTAGGGTTCACCTTAAAGACACCAATTTGGAAAGAATGCCTCAGTCGGACTCTGTGCTACATAATCACTACCTTTGTAGGTATGCTGGGACAGCGTACAGCCTGTAGTTACAGTTAGGGAATTAAGGAATAATTATGCCTTTAATGTTGAAATCTGTAATTGGCTCTGCACTTTTCTAAGTAAAGCATTTTAAACGCTGCCCCTGCCTGGTCTCAAGTTACTAAAAGAAGTGTAATACAAGTAACGGGCACACAGTCTACCAGGTGGGTCTTAACCACTTAACCCCCGGAAGATTTTACCCCCTTCCTGACCAGGGGGTATTTTGCGATTCAGCACTGTGTGACTTTAACGGACAATTGCGCGGTCGTGTGACGCTGTACCTAAACAAATTTGACGTCCTTTTTTCCTACAAATAGAGCTTTCTTTTTGGTGGTATTTGATCACCTGTGCGATATTTTGATCATGCGTTATAATCAAAAAAAAGAGCGACAATTTTGCAAAAATAACAATATTTTTCACATTTTTTTATATGAAATTTCCCTCAAAAAAATGTAAAAATCAAAATGTTTTTAAATTTTTGGCCAATTTGTTTTCTGCTACATATGTTTGGTAAAAAAAAAAAAAAAAAAAAAAAAATCGCAAAAAGCGTATTTTGATTGGTTTGCGCAAAAGTTATTGCGTTTACTAACTAAGGAAATATTTTTGTCATTTTTGTTGTTTTTTTTTTTAACGAGTAATGGCGGCGAACTGCGATTTTTTTTGCGGGACTGCGACATTGCGGCGGACAGATCGGACCCTTGACTGACATTTTTGACACTTTTGGGGGTACCAGTGACATTACTACAGTAATCAGTGCTATACATATGCACTGTTACTGTAAAAATGACACTGGGAGGGAAGGGGTTAACTTTATTGGAGAGGGAGGGGTTAAGTGTGTCCCTAGGGGCGTGTTTCTACCTGTCATTGGATGTGGCTGTGTGTGTAACAGCACAGATCAATGGTCCTACATAGCAGGACCGAGTGATCTGTGCTTTTACACAGGGAAGAATGACAGGCGGCTTTGTTTACATTAGCCGCCTGCCTTTCTCCCTCTCCACCCGACGATCGCGAGTGACCAGCGGACATCGGGTCCGCCGGTCACTCGCGCGGGCTTCCTAGTGAACGAGCGGGGGAGGGAGCGCGCCTCCGGCGGCGCGCGCTCGCCCCCTATTGGCTAGTGACGTACGGGTAGGTCACTTTGCCTGGGAGGGGCTGACCCCCTGCCGTATATAGTGGGGCGGCGGTCGGCAAGTGGTTAAACACATCTGGGTATGAAACATCGGTGTGGAGTGGAGTAGTGTGAAGACATAAGTGGTTACCTAGGGTAACTGAAGTTTTACAGCAGCCTGTCAATTGTGTGCATCTGTTGCAGGTGGAATGGCCTCTAACCGTGAGGGAGATGTTGTCAGCACTTCTTTGTCCAGTGGTCTGTTTCCCATAGCAATGGGAGCGGATTCCCACCGCAGAGTCTCTCATCCTGTAGAGATGTACAGAAGTTCAAGAGTTAAGTGTACGTGCGGAGCTCATGCAGGGTGCGCATCGGGACCCACTCTGCTACTAGGTAATGGTAGTGGGAAATGCTGGACAGGTAGATGTGGACAAGGCTCAGCATGTCCCTCCTAAATGCAGATTACAGAGAAGGTGTGCATTGTCACAGGGACCCAATAGTTAACTGGAGAACAGTTACAGTGCAAGTGTACATGGTGTATTTTCACCTCTAAGAGTAGAGGCGCACCTTAAGGTCAAGTATTCCCCCCCCCCCCACATCAGCCTCAGCCTTGTCCCAGGTCATTGATGAAAATGGCACAAACCAATGTGTAGTAACGTAGCCCTGTACATGGTGACTAGTGTAGCCCAGAAGAACCTACCCCGGGGTAGGCCTCTTATGTGACCCTTGCTTGGTGCCCAACAAGGAGGAAAACATGGAGGACGTGACAAACAACTACTGGGTTGTATAGGGAGGCCAAGCTGCCTGACATAGTAAAAACACTTTTTGCCCTCTGTTTTTACCTTCCGTACTAGAGTGCCCCCACAATGGATGAAGGAGCACAGGGTACAACTTTGGACAGCAACACTGTCAGTCTAGGGGGAGGGAGTATTACAGTAAATGTACTAGCAGGTTTAGATACACTAACAAACTTAAATCAACTTCAAACTGATAAGCAGTTACAGCAAAGTTTTTTTTTTTTCTTTTGGGATAAATATTTTACATACAGTAAATAAATGCTAATCATTGTAAGCACCCCTGCCAATTGTTAATGGTTTATTTCATCTCCGTAACTGATGCATTCTGCTGGAGAGCTTGTTCTTTTGAAAAACAACGGACTTAGTGGTTGGATCACCAGGTGAAAATTGAAGAAATAAAGCCTAAAACAGTAAACAAACGCAGCCATCACATCTAAAAATGGTAAGCTGCAATAAAACATGTTTGCGTTTGGGTTTAATACCACTTTAAAGTCAGAAAACAGAAATACATTTTCCCTTTTTAGTGCTCAGTGTAATACCATTTGCAAAGCTCTGCTCTTCTGTCAGTCACTGGGCTCCCATTCTGCTAGCTTTTGGCACTGATAAATTGCAAGACATTCAGAGAGGAAGAAAGTAAAGAATGCAGAAAGAGATTGAAGTCAATGGAGGGAGCTGCTCTATGGTTAGTTTATACATAGCAGTACAATGCTTTGTGAAAAAGCAAGTAAAAAAATATGTTATGTGTTCTGTTCACTGCAGGCTGCTGTTATCCCTCTAAAAATAATAGGTGCCTGTTTTTTGTGCTGACCCTTTGGCCTTAATTCTTTCTTTACCAATGTAAAACAACTACAATTGGAACATCTTTGTGATTGATAGCATCTGAGAACAATATCAGAAGGAGCAGGCTATATTATTAAAATGAAATTTTAATCACTTGTAAAAGATTACATTGCACTCATTTCAACGTAAAGCATTTCCCCCTTTTACTAAAAATCACACCAGCATATAGCTCTGCATGCTGATATGAAATCATTTTACATTCATTAAACAATGTTTTGGCTTTACTTTAGGTAAAAGAAATGGCACTTCTTTGAGGCACTGGTGATGTAACCCTGGCCTCACAGTTGCATCCTAGGACGTTTCTGTCACATGTTCCAGGAGGCAGATCCAGAGTTCTAGGCCGAGTCTCAGAATTAAAGGGACGTTAATTAATCTGCCCTTAGAGAAAATGGCCACCATGAGAGGAATGGATAGGAGTTTGAAACAAGAAGGTATGCAAGCAATAAACAACCTGCAATTATCTGTAAGTATCTTTTTATAGATTGTCATTGCTAAATATTTCTAAATGTGACTTTGTTTTCATTTTTATCATAAGGCTGAAATTCCTTGTTAGGGTCCTTTCACAAGAGCGATCCGATCAGATCCGCCTGTCAGTTTTTTAGGCGGATCTGATCGGATCCTCCATGAATCCCTATGGGGCAGCGGATGTCAGCAGAGACATGTCCGCTGACACCCGCATCCGATCCTGTCCGTGAAATCCGGACAGATGGAAACCCTATTTTCCATCCGTCCAGGGGATCAGATCGGATGGGATCGGATGAGAGCGGACTGGCAGTCTGCTCTCATCTGATTCCCCCATAGAGATGCATGGGGCTCTGACACCTCCCTCTCCGCACACAGAGCGGAGAGGTAGCTGTCACCTGCCTGCTCAGCGGGGATCTGTGTATCGATCCCCCGCTGAGAAGCACGGATCCGCCTACGGAGGCGGACCATGTAAAAGAAGCCTTAAGTAGCTGACAACAAGGGTTTAAAGCGATTTTAAATGCTTGATTTTATTTTTCCTAAAATGACAAACCTAGCATACTCTGTGCAGTGGTTTTGCACAGAGCAGCCCTGATCCTCCTCTTCTGGGGTACACCACTGGCGCTCCTGGCTCCTCCCCCACTGAGTTTTCCCATAGCAAACCACTTGGACCACTTGGTGGACCAAGGATGGAGGACACTACACATAACAGATTTTAGGTCAGGAAAGTTTGGGGGATAAGTGCACTTATCCTGTATGAGCTATAGGTCCTATGTGCCCAACCTGTGGTCCTCTGATGCCTATTGTGTGCACTTTTGGATGCAGCAGCTAATAGTGTGAGCAAAAACATTGACACGTGAAGGGGCTATAATGGCAATAGGCTACAGCAGTCTCAACTAACATGTCCCCAGTCTCTGTCTCCTGCTGCATGTCTCCAACCATGCTAGTACAATGTCCCTTGCATCTGACCATCTCAAAAAAGTATGTTTGCAGGCTCTGGCAATCTCCTGTAGCATTATATACAGTATGCAGAATATTTTGTGATGTCCCCTGGCGATGCCAAGGTTGCAGCTGAGGTCCTCTATATCTATAGGTTGGCCATCACCACTATAGGTGATAGAAATAAAAAAAATAAAAAAAACCCACACACACGATGAGTACCACTGCTATGCACTAAAACACAAAGTGAGACAAAGTGAATTTTCCCGACATCTCAATAGTTGTGAAATTTGCTGAACAAACACTAGATTAATCATTTTAGGCACACTTTGTTTAGCAAAACCCATTTATTCAGTCTCCAAATAAAATATTAATAGAAACAGAAGCCATGAAAGTAAAACAATATGCAGTGTAAATAATTATAGTTAAACCTACAGAAACATTCCTTTGCTAGTGAATCCTTAAATCAACCCAGTTGTCTCTGGCAAGCAAGATGAAATTAACAGTAGAATAGGGAGGCAAAATGGTGGCTGCCCTCTTGCACAGAGCAATGTACCATGGTCTAGGGGCAATGCTAGAGAAGCGAGTTGGGGTGAGTGTTCGGTAACGGCAACAGGTTAGCTGCATGGAGCAGGAAGGATGCACGGTAAACGATCTGGCATGGAGGTTGTATGACTTTGGCCAATATTTGTGTCTAAAAAGCAGAGACAAAGTATGTGCATGTTTCTCTTAGCTATTGCCTCTTTTTAGAAAGCTTTTGCTAATGCTACAACACATGGTACATAACATTTATCACTTTACCCTGTCACACTTATTCTTTATTTCTCTCTGCTTTCTACAGCTTTTCCCTGCATCCTTCCCGAAAGCTCTACTCACTCAAACAAAACCAACATTAAATGTGTACATTTCTTCTTGCTTCTGTCACTGGGGTACTCATTATGTCTCTGCAGACATCTGCCTTTTTGAATCAGTACAATACATGGCAAAACCCAAAGTTCTGCACTTCTGCAAATTTTCAGCAACGGGGGAGGAGCCTGCACGTCATCACGTCGATTCCCGGAGACCACAGGCAGCGTTTGATGCTATGATAAGTCCGCACTGCTGAAGTGCTTTGAAATGTAAGTGCGATTTCACCATTTACGATGCAATAAATAGCCTTAAAATCAGAGAGCACTAGATCTTGCTTTTATTTTTCCACACCGATGCCATATAAACCTGGAGGGAGTATCAGGAGGCGGTAAAGGGAAGGCAAACCAGACTGCAGTGATTATCCCAGAGTGTGTATTGACGCTCAGGAGTCTGTTCCTAAGGTGAGCTGCTAATCTGTCACTAGTAGCACCTGGAGTGAAGCATGCAGCACTTTTGATCACGTTTGTGGATGAAGATTTTTGATTTGATTTTCTTTCAGTCACTATTTTCACTGAGGATTGGGACTATTAATATTATTGATTTTATAATCACGGCTCAGAAATGGATTTATCACTTTAGTATCACAGTTGATGGACTGGTTTAGAGTTATTGTGATAATATAATATTTTGTACACAAAACATATTTATTTATTATCTCCAATGAAAGACTTGGCACAGCAATATTATTTTCTTTCAGTGCATAGTCAAAGCTATGGCACGCACATTAGTATGCATGTCATGTAGGGATGTAACGATATCGAAGATATCGCGATATCGTATCGTCGTGGTCGTCTCGATATCGTCGTGGTCGTGTCTCGATATCGTCGTGGTTGGGTTACAATATTAAAAGGACAGGTGTCCGTCAAAAAGCAAGAGGAATAAACACAGTCCCGCGGAACAAATCATTGTTAACTACATAGACCAGAGTTTAAGGATTTTTTTTACTGTTTTTTTTTTTCTTGCAATGTAGATATTTTGAGCTTTCTGATGAAAAACGTGAACATAAGCTAAATGATAGGTCAGTGTTTTTTTTTTAAAGGCTTTTTGACTGACTATTTTATTTAAGTTTAAGTTATGTTCCTAAATACCAGTTTTAAAAGGCTGCCTTTATTTGCCTTGCACATTTAAATCTGACTTAACTTGATCTTTGTTTGCACTTAAAGGGAATTGCCTATTGTTTGTTTACAATTGTTCTAGCTGCTTCTTAACTTGAACATTGCACAGAAGAATCAGTTATGCAACCAAATATTACTATACAGAATATTGATGTTCCTGACTACAACTTGCACTTTAAAAGCACTATGTGATCAGTGTTTTATGTTGTCATGGATCCATAAATACAACAATAAATTGCCTGTTGACTGGCAAAAGCAGAATAAATGTCGGTATTTTTTCGCTATTATTATCACAAACACTATCATGAGCTATTTAACAATACCATGAGCTTTTCCACAATATCGCAATAAATATCGTACCGTGAGGTCAATATCGAAATTGTATCGTACCGTGAGATTTTGATATCGTTACATCCCTAATGTCGGGCACCAGTTTTTGGCACCCAGAGCCCTGTTTAATGCACAGCATAACTAGGAAGATGTGTTCAGAGGTCGTCAGCTTCTGTGACTGGTGACCAGCTTTCCTGTGTGGCTTGCGCCTTGACTCTGCTGCATCCAGATACTCTGTTGCTTATTTTGGCTTGTGTCCTGACCTCATCCTACTTGCAGTTTTGGTACTTAAAGTGGCTTGCGATTGGCTGATGACTGGCACCAGATGGTACAGGTCCCTGCCCCACTTCTACTATAGGACCTCCCCCCTCCTGTTAGTAGCCCCTAACATTTGCCATCTTGTGCCCATCTCATTGCCAGAGGCCTTCCCATTACATGCCTAGCCATTAGCCTTTACCTTCAAGAGAAAAGAATTTACACACACACACACACACACACACACACACACACACACACACACACACACACACACACACAGTGCCTTGAAAAAGTATTCATACCTCTCACTACCCATAGAAGAACTCTTGTAATTATACACCAGGGGTGTTCTCCTTGGATCTATATGGATCACTGTGAAGGACTTTTGTACAATATATATATATATATATATTTCTCATCTCACAAAAGTGAGTACACCCCTCACATATTTGTAAATATTTTATATCTTTTAATGTGACAACACTGAAAAAAATGACACTTTGCTACAATGTAAAGTAGTAAGTGTCCAACTTGTATAACAGTGTAAATTTGCTGTCCCCTCAAAATAACCCAACACACAGCCAATCGCCTGAGGAAGGATCACGCATGCTCCGAACGCGAGCACCCCCCTGCCACTATTGGATGTAAGCCTGGATACTGAACGCTGCCAGAACCACAGGAAGTGTCGGACTCCACCGGCACAGCCAGGACCACGGCCGCCACAGTGTACTTCCTTAACATCCCTGCAGTGTTGCAGATGAACCATCACCATTTGCTGATCAAGGATTTCCTCTGTGTGAGTTACTACATTGTTTTTATGTAATAAATAACCTTTTAATCTACACTGAGGTGGCGCTGCTTTTCTTCTTCTACCCCTTTTAGAGCTGGATACGGGCTGTCAACCAGGTTCTCCCATATGAAAAAATACTGTGTGCACATAGGGGGTGCCCGCAGAAATATCATAAAATTTGGGATGACTGGGACCACTCCACCCTGACGAGGTAAAGGGCAATACCAGATCGCGCTGCAACTCACAATTGAAGATGGCATAGGTCTTGCACCAATTTGGAAAATATATGACGCACTGTCTATACAATCTGTATGTTTCGCCACACCAGATTCGGTTAATTTGGAAAGATCTCCGAAGTTTGGAGATAATACTGTTCTGTACATTACATGTTTTCTTTCTTTTCTGATAACCCTGCAACTAAAGTCAAATAATACTTGTTTTAATTGTACAATTTTCAATAAAAAGAGTTAAAAAAAAATGTACCAAAGGTTCACAATGAAATATGTACCAGTGACAAGTGTAAACATTAAAGGTAAACCCAGATAGAGTAAACCAAACTCACATGTGCGCGAGATGCAAAGCTTGCCATGAACGAAGAAGAACAACAACAACAGACCTGGACACACAAAAGACAGGAGCAAGAAACAAAAAAGTATCATCCGGATGCCAGGAATGATTTTTCACAGGGGAACTCCAACCGGCTTATGCCGTGTGGGTAGCCAAAGACACCGTATGTATAAGTCTGTCACCACGGAAAAAACGTGTATGGCAGATCAGCAAAAGGGTTTGCACTACTGCCTTTGGCAAGTGCAGGACATACACTTGGGGTCTAGTAGTACATTACCCTCTCTGGTGTGATCCGTCCTCTGTGTAGCGATACTGCCTTTCCAGGCCGGTGTATTTCGGGGCTATGGTGGCCTTTGGAAACAGCAGCAACTTTATCCATCACCTTTATTCCAGATAAGCCATAGACACTGTGTCATTGTGCTACACTCTAGTGCATTATCAGGGAGGACGGCACTCTTATCCATAGGACCATCCAGGGAGACCTAAGGGGGACTCAGAGATTATATACCCAAGGCTTGGTACCCCTGTAGGGGTGACTAACTCTGGTGAGTGCGGTCCTGGGGGTGCGGGGAGCACAGAGTGATCACTGGAGTTCGGGCACCCTTAAAGAAATATTTAGAAGCACCTGCACTGAAGTCACCTTTTTTGAGATTTGTTGCACCAATGATTTATGGACTATTTTTAATTGCGGGATCATCCATTTTTAAGGCTATTTATGGACTATTTATTTCTCTGAAGTTCTGAATACTGCTGCTATATTTATTCACGGTTGCCTCATTTATTTATATATTTCCATATACCTGCTGTAAGGTTTTGTACACAGTTCCCTGCTGCTATACCATACTGCTAGTGTATTCAACACACCCAAGGATAGACACAGTTGTTCACCTTTTAGATAACACGTCACTATTGATTTGAGTTATTCATTGCATTTTTTTCATCACTCTTTTAGGACAGGTTGTGGTATTACCACACACCTGCCATTGTGATCACCAGTCTAAGTTTGTATCTTTTTTTTTCCATAATATTCCAGTGCACATGTTTGCTGCACTTGGTCACTCATTATTGATTTCACATATTTATTGATTTTATTTAATCACCAATTTTATCAATTATTAGAATACACTATTGTTGCACTAGGCACTTTATAAGCGTTCATTAATCAGTCACCTGTCACTTATTCATTACCTTATTCCAATTATTCCAATATCAATTAAGAAGACATACACTGTATTTTAAAAGTTTTATTACACGTTTTGCACTTTGAAAACTTTGGAGATGAGTATGGAATATTAAGAGTATATTGGCAGCGCCATACACCTTCTCTCATTCTCTATTTTCACTATATATCTTCGGAATATAGTTTAAAGGTGGGCTGCAGCCATCACCAGTAGTGAATCTAAAATATCCTAAGCGCGGATTTCTTTACTTACATATAATTCAAATTAAAGTGGGAAACCCAGAAAATCAAACGAGTGAACGGACTCATTTCTTTGAAGCTAAACCTTTAAGAACATTATATAAAAATGTGTTAATGGCATGGCTAATGCCACCAGGCTTCTGCGACTAGACACTCTGTTTTACTGGCCAAAAACAAAAGTTGATTCTATTATGCAATCTATCAAAACAGCTTCTCCTAAACAGTTGCCCTGAACGGTTTGTTTGTATTTGTGGTTACAAGTTGCATGGAAGTGATTAAAGTTGCTTAATAATTGCCATGTGTGTTGCCAGTATAACAGCATCAATGTTATTTATGCAAAAATTGCATTCTGCCAGTACAGTGTGAAACAATGGCGGAAATAAATTAACTTCTCTTGTTTGCACAGCGATACCTGATGGCCCCCAAATTCTGCACTGCAGGCATGTCTTTTGCTTTCTTGGCAGATTCTTCAGAAAGAAAACTGTAGACATATTACCACTTGAGCTCCAGAAAATTTTACCCCTTTCATGACCAGGCCATTTTTTGCTATTTGGCACTGCCCTACTTTACCTGGCAATTATGTGGTCATGCAGCACTGCACACAAATTAAGTTTATATAATTTTTTACACACACATAGATTTCGATTTGTGGTATTTGATCATCACTGGGTTTTTTTTTTATTTTTTTTATTATATAAACAAAAAAAGACCCACACTTTTGAAAAAAAAAAAAAATATATATATATATATATTTTTTACTTTCGGTTACAAAACATAACCAATAATGCAATGCTTTTCTGTGATCTAAACGATATGTCTAATTAATGTCATAAGGAGAGTTCCCTCCATCCTAATGTGTGTTCTGTGTTCAGTGTTCCCTTTAAGCCACTCCCACTGTTTGACATGACCAGGCTACCAAATTCCTTTTCCCAGTGTGCCCCAAGTCTTTCACAATTCTGCCAATTCCCCTGGTACTGGTAATAGCAGTATTTGAGCAACAGTTATAACGGTATAAGTGCTGACACAGTAAATATAAGTCAATAAAGGCAGTTAATAATACTAGACCGGGAATCTCCAAACTACAGCCCTCCAGCTGTTGCAGAACTACACATCCCATAAGGCATGATGGGAGCTGTAGTTCCTGAACAACTGGAGAGCCATACTTTGGAGACCCCTGTGCTAGACAAACAGAGCATTGGAGCATGTTGTTTTAAAGCTAGCCACACATTAACATCTGAAATTTACAGTCTACTTACATTTACCAGTTAAGTTATTTATTGCCTTGCATTCAATTTGTGTCCAATCAAGACTACATAGTTTTTGACAGATGTACAAATGTATATGCATTTGAATTGTATACTTAGTGGCTTGACCAGAGAGATGCAAACAATCATCGATGGTATGCTGTGACCTGAAGAAGCCAATCACACTTTAGCTTGCATTAGTCTCCCCACATAAGGCCTCATGCACACTGGTTTTTTGTAAACGCTTTTTATCCTGACATGAGAAAATCAGCATTTTAAACTTACTTAAACTGTTTGGAAAAAATGCAGCTTAGGTAAGTTTCGGAGTTTGACAGAGGTTTTAGTTTGGGTGTTTATGTCATTGGCCAACATTTTTATTTATTCTAGCCTCCTAAATAAAAAAATAAAAAAACAAGTGCTAACGTGCCTAGAATTTAGGTGAGTTTATGTGCATTTACCAGGGTTTTTTGTGGTTAAAATTGCCTCTCCTGAACACGATTTTGGGGGCGTTCAGAAAAATCCTCTAAACTCCCCTGCTGCTAAACTGCAAAAATGTCCACGTGTGCATGGACACAAGATAACAGGAAGTTTAGGATTTAGAGAAAAGAAAAACTGTAAAATCTTATGCTTCTTAACCATTGGGTTATGCGCCATCTACAGGAGTAGTACTAGGTAGTAAAAGAAAAAAAAAAAAAAAAAACTGCCACAAGCCAGTTTCGTAGCAAGCAGTGAAAAAAAAAAAAAAAAAAAGACGACACACACCATCCCCAAACAGAGGGGCAGGTGCTTCAGAGAAAAAGGATTTTACGGTAAGTTCTTACAAAAATCCAGTTTTCTCTATCGTCCAATGACAGAAGCAGCTCTTATGCTTCTTAACCATTGGGATGTTAGAAAGCAGTGTAGGCATGAAGGGTGGGAAGAGTGCAACCAAAAAACAGTTAACGTATTTCCAAAAAGGCAAAAACTTAGCCAACTGGGTAACAAGCTCAACCAGGAACAACAGGACCTTACCCAAAAAGAAAAAATGTACCCCTGAAAGAGAAAACAAGTCTCTTAAAACAGCAGCCTGCAAAACCTTGTGGCCAAAGGATACATCTGAAGATGCCAATAAATCTACCTTGTAGAATTTTGTAAACGTATGCACAGATGACCAGGTCACCGCCTTACATACTTGAATAACAGGCCTGATGGCGAAAAGCGCAAGAGGCACTCAGCGCTCTAGTAGAATGCCCTTTTACAGGGAAAGGAGGAACCTGATCCTTTAATGAATAAGCGTGAACGACTGTTCGCCTAATCCATCTGGATATAGTCGTAGCAGACGCAGCCAAACCCTTACGAGATCCCTAAATAAGGACAAAAAAGAGAATCTGATTTCCGAAAGGACTCCATGACCGACAGGTAAACCCTGATCGCCCGTAACACATCTAGAGAATGCAATGCAATTTCCGTGGAATGCTTCGGCTGAGGACAGAGCGAAGGCAAAACAATGTCTTCATTCAAATGGAAATCAGACACCACCTTAGGAAGAAAAGACGTATTCGATCGGAGAACCACTGTAGCTCTGTGGACGACCAAATAGGGCGGACAGGAAAGCACCCCCAACTCAGACAGACACTTTGCGAGCAGAAGTAACAGCTACCAAAAAGGCAACCTTCTGAGGCAACGAAAGTAGAGAAATGTCTCTAATATTCTCAAAAGGAGGCTTTTGAAAATACAGACAAAACCAAATTAAGATCCCACAGAGGCAATGGGGATCTTTTCGGAGGAGCCAGATGAGGCACCCCTTGAATAAAGGTGCAATTAAGGTATTAACAGCCAACAGACATTGGAAAAATATCGCCAAGGCCGACGCCTGGCCATTTATCATGCCCAAGGCCAACCGTTGCTCAACTCCTTTATGCAAGAAAGCCAAGACCCTCGAAACTGAAAACAAGCAAGGGTGCAAAGATTGGGATTCACACCATAAAATGTATGATTTCCATGTACGATAAATCTTCCTGGAAGTTGCTTTTCTAGCCCTCAACAGGGTAGGAATCACAGACTCCGAGAGACCTCCGTCTCTCAGCACCTGGCTTTTAACAGCCAAGCTGTTAAAGCCAGCAACCGTAAAGCAGGATGGAAGACCGGCCCCTAGGACAACAGGTCCTCCCTTAGAGGCAGCCGACAGGGAGGCTCGACGACCAACTTTACCAGGTCTGTGTACCAAGACCGATGAGGCCACCAGAATCACTGGAACGGTTTCCACTGCCAGCCTGCAGAGAAATCCTGACAACAGCTGTATCAGAGAAAAGACATAAATCAGCTGATACTGGCTCCACGGAGCCACCAACGCATCTGCGGTGTCAGCCAGAGGGTCCTGAGCCCTGGCCATGAACCTTTGCACCTTCTTTTTGAGACAAGATGCAAACAAGTTGACCTCCAGGGTGCCCCAACGGACACACAGGAAACTAAACCCATCCGGATGAAGGGACCATTCCCCTTGATACAGAACCTGACAACTCAGGTAATCTGCCTGCCAATTTTACACTCCCGGAATATGAACTGCAGAGAGAGCCGGCTCCTTCACTAGGTAGCAAGAAACTGGCTTGTGGCAGAGTTTGTGTGGGGGTTATGCTGGAAGGGACAGCCCCTGTAGGTGTGTCAGTGAATTTTTTTCACTACCTAGTACTACTCCTGTAGATGGCGCATAACCCAATGATTAAGAAGCATAAGAGCCGAGTCTGTCAATGTACAATAGAGAAAAAACTCCTAAACTCACAAAAAAGTGAGTTTAACAGCAGCAGTGTGCATGAGGCCTTAAGCAGCTGAAAGATGATTTATAATTGGTTGTCATTGGTTATTGCAGACAATTGTTCTTTTTGTAAAGCTAAAAATGAACTAAATTGTTTTCATACTGTGAAGTCACCTTATAATAGGTAATATTAAAATTCCCATGAATGTTGTTCAATCATTCATTTGAAAAGTGGGACATTAAAATTAAACTTACTGTACATATCATATATCACATATCATAATCTCGAATTCCATTGAAAATAAACTGGTAACCCCCATTAATGCAAGATATCCAGGTCAAAAAAATAAATACTTCATGGTTTTTTGTTGTCTTTGGAATAATTCATGAACCATGTCCTTTTCCATCTGTATTGGTCTATTATATGTTATTCATCCTTCTGTCTCTCGCCTCCACCAAAAATAAGAAGGAATGGCATAACATCCTGAGGTTTACTCTCTTTTACAGATAACCAACCATCCGTCCAGAACCTTTGCTAAATTTTCTTCTTTGGCTTTTTTGACAGAAAATGGCTACGTATGAAATTAATCAGTTTGCTTTCTGAAAGGACAAGAGCAGCCAGTGTGGCAGCCAGACATAGAGCTCCAACAAAGATGTGTGCAAGGCGATATGGCCAGCCTATGTCACAGCACAGATTCATCTGTCAAAGAAAAAAAAAAAGAATAAACCAATGGAGGCAGGAACTAAAATAAAATAATCATCCAGTGTAATCCTACTTTTTTCACATACTCTCACTTTTTTCAGTAGCCAGTCAGTCCAACCTACTGCAGGCCATGCACATATGACAAAATTATTTGTTGATATAAGAACTGATTCAATTAAAGCACAATACTTCCATAATTGTACACCAAACAAGTGGTTCAATCTACGACTGTTTTAAATGAAAAGAAGAAATCAACAAACAAATATTCAGCCAAACAGCTCTTATCTGCTTTGCCTAGAATAATTATTTGTGAATTAAGGAGAATTTGAAACTGACTAAAAATGATAGTTGTCTGGGTGTTATGGTGATCCTCTGGATTGAAAGCATTCTGGTTTACTGACCTAGAACAAGTGTACAAGGCAGGACAACCAGAAATACTGAAAGGATAAGTTTACTTTTTAGAAAAGAAAACAATAAAATGCACTGTCTTTACAGGTAAAAAAATGTGTATTTATTAGCCTGGTAAGCATTGCACCAGCGATCAGCAGATCACTGGTGCCATGTGAGAGGGGGGGGGGGGGGGGGTGAATGGGGCACCTGCTTAAAACAAGTGGAACATGTAATACAGTATGTGTAAAAAAGTATGTGATTTTAATGATGCTTAGTTAAACAATAAAAATGAAAGATTCCTTTGAATATAGTGCCTAGGGGGTCCCGTTAGTCTGCCAGTAAAGTGGCGCATCGGTACCACGTATAGAACCTGCTGCAGCAAAACCGACATATAAAAAGAAAACAAATGACATTCAAATAGCTGGCAATATAATACCATTTCTGGTAATAAAAAAAAATGTTTAAAAAGAAAAAAAAAAAAAAAAAAAAAAAAGGCGTAGAGAAACCTCACGCTAAAATTAAAAAAAATAAATAAATTAAAAATAAATGGTGTGGGGGGTCCCCCCAAAATCCATACCAGACCCTTATCCGAGCATGCAGCCTGGCACCAAAAAAGTGTAAAAAAAAAAAAAAACACGTTTCTCCGATTTAAACCTATGGTCATGACCCCAGCCGCCACAAATAAAAAAAAGCTCTGCCCGCAACGAAGGCTAACCACCATTTGCCTGCTCTGCCATCTAGTGGCCCCGCCCCTTGTGACTTAATTGATCAGTGCATGCTGGGTTGGTGACATAACATGGATGACAGGTGGCTCCGTCCCTTACCCATTTAAAAAACGGTCAGATACTGGAGCAGCCATGTTTTTTTATTTTTATAAAGGAATTGTCAAAAACGATGTGCGTTTTTATTTTTTTTTACTATTTTTTTTTTATGAATGAGTACATACTCATTCATGTAGGTGGGGGCCGGGATCTGGGAGCCCTCTTGTTAAAAGGGGGCTTCCAGATTTCGATAAGCCCACTGCCTGCAGACCCCCCACAACATGAGGACAAGGTGATTTGGGGTGGGGGGAGCCCATGTTGAGGACATGTGGCCCGGTATGGTCCAGGATGGGGGGGTGCTCCCTTGCCCCCCCCCTTTCCTGGTCTGCCAGGCTGCATTCGCAGATAAGGGTCTAGTATGGTTTTGGGGGGGGGCCCCACATAGTTTTTTTTTTTTTACATTTTAGAGTGGGGTTTCTCTTAAAATCCATACAAGACCCAAAAGGGTCCGTATTTTTTTTTTTTTTCACATTTTCTATTGCCGGCAATGCTTTTTTTTTTTTTTTTCATTCAGCTGTCAGCGGAGAAGCCCATTGACAGCTGATGACTCATCCGTTGTTAAGGATGCAGCAGTCGGCTTTCCGACCCACTCCTTAATGACCAGCTGATTGGGCAAAAGTTTGCACTGTGCAGTGCACAAATTCGGGTGTTCGCCAAACGATGTTTGGGCCAAACATTTGCTCAGTCTGAATCGCTCGCCCAACACTAATTACCAGTAGAGGACAACAAAAAAGGTGCAGGCTGACAGTGGTTTAGGCCCTGTCCACACTTGTGCAATCTTGCTGCAGTGAGGTGTATGTGAAACTGCACAGAAGATCCACAATGAGATCTGTGCTATTGTAGTCCGTGGCACTGTTCTCTTCTCTACATCTTCATCTAGCTGATTTTTTTTTTAGAAGTTATTTTGACAAAAAACATTTGCCATAGAAAGTAACTACTACCAATAAAATTCACAAAAGACTAATCTAAAATGTACTCTACAGTACATGCATTTTAAATAGAGGTAAATCCCTGTGGAGGGTGCATGCATTTTGATTCAGAAACCAGCCCTAGGGGGCATTAACTACATGGCACCTGGGATTTGTTAATTTGCTTTAGTAAGGCAATTTTTATATTATAGAGTAATTCGATCTTTTTAGAAATAATTTTATACCTGTGGACCCCATTACTCTATTTAATCTATTACAAGATGGCACCATCTTGTTTGTTCAGAAATCTGTGTTATTGAATGCCCTTGATCTCCTATCACATTGGTAGTGCATTTTAGCTTGAATAACATTTTTTTTTTTTTTTTTATTGTTTTACACTATGGAGTTTTCTCTTTACCTATAGAATGGCCAGCATTGGTGTCATGTAAAGAGAGAGAGAGGTGGGAGCCATTGCAACTCTTGTTTGAAGGACTGCTGAAGAGTCTGCAGACTGTCCAAAGGGTAAATGATCAAAAAGCACTGTTTGACCTATTAATAGGAGTAGTGGGGTCCACCTCAAAAGGTGAGCGTACATCTGTTGTGGCACGATGGTGGGGTTTCACAAACATGAAGATTACACAAGGCACAGTGGATAACTAATTAAAGATAGAGTCACAATTATCTTTTTTTTTGGAACTTTTTCTGCTTTGGAGGGATTTTTTTTTTTTTAATGAATGGGACTTTCTTTGTTTAAATATTGAAAGATTGTACTGATTCACTTATCACTTTCTGTATATGGTTTTAAAATGCACAGTACGGTATTATGTCATGTTTGGTTATACGTTTTCTCATATATTGCTTAAAGGGAGCGCTGCACCATACGTTCTGGTTCATTTTATGATCTATGTGAAGGGATTACACATATTAGTGTTTAGCAGTATTTTTTATTTTTTTTTTTCAGGTTAATCACTGTGTTTTTCAGCTTATTTTATTGTCATATATCAGTGTAGATCGGGGGTTATATATATTTTTAGTAAGAATACTATGCTGACTGGTTGTTGTATAGATTTCCATTCTCTTATTTTTAAACCTGAATGGAAAAAGTGAACAAGGAGTTACCTCTGAATAACCGGTTACTGCAGCGCAGAGACAAAGAACACCAATGACAGCAGCGGATGGATGAAGCCCGGCAAGGGGCTGGTAGAGGCTCTTCCTGAAATATCTCCTAATGTAGAGTAAGCTGTGAGTGATGCGTAAGCCCATGTTAAAACAGTTTGCCAGTATAAATCCCACACTTCCTAACCAAAGAGTCATGTAGTAGGAGAGGCAGAGGAAACTGAGGGAAAGGCCCAGCATGACATAATTGTACCTAGAAAAATAGAAGGCAGAAACTTAAATTGTAAACAGAAATACAACACTGTAGGATGAAGCACATTGCTCAACTTTTAGGTGTTACTTTACTGAAAAGTACTGAAAAAATAAGCATTAATCAAGAGGGATTAAAAAAAAAAAAAAAAATTACACTTGAAATACATACAAGTAAACCATTTTACCTGTTCAGTGCTAGACCACCCTGCAGACTAAATTACGAATGAACAAGGAAACAATGTCCAGGACCCAACACAGGGAAAAGCAGCTCAATTCTGAGGTCATGCCTCCTTTCTCTTTTCCTCTAGGCATGTTGAAGTTGACCACATTATTTGAAGTAATAGAACTCCAATGGGCTTGGAGTGCTGCCTCCTCTCCCCAAGCTGATGGCTGCTACACAGTGAATTACAAGAGGCTTTTTTTCATGTGAAAAACCTCCACTAAGGGATAATGCAGGAATCCATCGATGACTTATTTTACTGAAGAAGCTAGATGTCCATTTGCATAGTTAATCCAAATACTTCAATATTGTTTGAGTCAAAGACTCTAGAACAGGGATCCTCAAACTATGGCCCTCCAGCTGTTAAGGAACTACAATTCCCATCATGCCTATGAATGTCAGTTTTACAATGTCTTATGGGATGTGTAGTTCCGCAGCAGCTGGAGGGCCGTAGTTTGAGGATCCCTGCTCTAGAACAATGCAGGTCCCACTCATCCCTGACTTTATTTGCAGCATGCTTGTTCTGGTCAAACAACTGGCATATTCAGAAGTGAGTCAACAATACCAGCCCCTATATGTCTCCTAGTGAGAGTTTATTTAATTAGGACATACATGGATTGAATGGCTTTGCCTGTTATTAAAAGTTTACAAAAAGCAGCAATAAATCAAAAAATACATCACCCATTCACATCCGCATCTGCCCCAAAAGGAACTACAATATAATGTAATGTCTTTACCAAAGTCATAAGCAGTCTCACTCTAAAGGCCACTTTAGCAAGCAGCATCATGCTCCCCATATTCCTCTCAAATACATTTTCAGTAAACTGGAAATAATTCATAAAACTAAATATATTATCAGGGTTTTTATTAACCATGACTTATGCAAATTTTTCCACTTTCTCTTCTATGCTAGTGTTCAGAGAGGACATGGAGATAAAGGATCACGCAGAGGTAACTGCAATAAACAATACTGGGTATTTTGTATATTAATACAGGAAAAAGAAAAGGTGTTTTTTGCAAAAGAAAAATTTAACATTATCAATTACTCAAATTTCATTTGTACTTTAAACACCCGGGTATTTTTTTTTTTTTATATTTTCTCTTTCGTTTTGCAAGCTTGTCTGTTCTATATATACTGTATCATTATTTAATTGGTATATAGAAGATAAGAAGGTAAGAGACTTCTAGCACAATTTGTGGCTGCATTAACGTTTAAAAGAAAGTATGGAATTTTCCATTTGTTTTTAAATGCACATGTAAAAGATAAGCTGGATATAAATAATCTTAATATGTGGTAATGTGTTAAAATTTTGGTTTCTCTATATAATCCTAATGATCTACTACACCGGGGTTGTGCTTTACTGCACTGCTACTTTATACTACAATGCAAATCTATAATTCAGCCAATAGTTCGAAAACAATACACTCTCCATACAGCTGAACTCTTTTTCTAACAGTCAGGCAGGGTCATCATAGTAGGAAAACGACCCTGCGTCTAGTATCTTATCTATAGGTCCCCATCATTTAATAATAACAAAAATACAAAAGAGCAAACCTGTACAGATGTGAAAATACAATTTAAAGTAGTTGTAAAAGCAAACCTTTCGTTTCTTAGTTTTGGATAGAGTAACGATGGATTAGAACTATTGCCATTGCTGTGTGTACCTGCTAAAGAAATGTACACAATTTTTTTATCTTGATGATCTGTCACTAAGACAGAAAGTGATAGGAAATCTAAAATTTTAGAATTGTTGCTAGAATAAGTGTTGAGGGGAAACTCAGTTTTTACTCTTCCCTACTTAACAAAAACAAGAAAAAAAATTGTTGGTTATACAGTACATACATATTCAAGCAGCACATTGGCTGTGTAGTGAGACTGAAGTGTCATGGGCATTTAATGAACTCTGTTTACACATGACATAACGCTTCAACCTAACCATCACTCCTGTCATACAAGTTTGCATAATGGTATGATTTTTTAGTTCTTGTTCAACAAGTGCAATAGTAATACTTAAAGGAGAAGGAAGAAGGGCCAAAGCTCTTTTGGTCCTCCTCCTCCTGAGGATCACAGGAGTGCACTTCACTCCGCACTCCTGTGACCTGTATTCAGACGGTCAACGCTCTGGAGAGATCCGGACTTTAATACTGGGATCCAACCAGATGCCTGGACTGACAACTGGCTCTGTCTCTCAGCGTGCTGCCGAGAGCCTAAGCCAGCAGTTCCCACCCCTCCACAGCCCAGCACTCCAGTGAGAGCTGAAGGGCACAGCAGGGAGCTGGTGACTGACAGCAACAAGCTCTCTGCTCAGTTAAGACCAAAAACTGACCGATCATTAGTCTTTGATCATTCAGTTCTCTGTCTTAGTGGTGGCAGGGAACACTTAGAGGAGTATGAAGGTTTGTTTTTTTCTAATCCCACGCTTATCTTTTAAACATGAAAATTATAATTTATTCCATTGTTTGTTAACGTGGCATGCTGATCCGTACAATACTGTAAAAGAATACACTCACCTGTCTACTTCCTCCTTACTCATTGAAGCAAAGGTAAAACATTCAGTAACGCCATTAATAGCCAACAGAAGAACATACAGACAGTAGCAGCGCAGAAGAACAGGACCTGGAAAAAAATACACACGGATTCAATTGACAGTACTTTACTAATATATTCAGAATATCTGCTTTTTTAATGAAATTGTGCCATCATTGCAGCCGCCTATTTAGAACACTGTTTACTTCTAAGGTACTGCTAATTTGTAATAGATTTGTTGTACTGGCCAAAAGGGATAGGTTCTGAATGACAGGTATTTTCTCACTACGTTATTATTCAGGTGATGCGCTCTTTAGGAGAGATCGTTTGGTGAATGCTGCACCTGTTTGATTTGTAGTGAAGCAAGGAATAGGTTGAAGGCCCCTTTCACACAGGCGGACCATTCAGATCCGCCTGTCCGTTTTTTTTTTGGGCTAATCTGAACAGTCCCCCCATGCATCTCTATACCAGAGATTTGTTTAATACAAACACATGGATACTTATTTAGTGTATGGTTTCTTTTTTCTATTTGACATAAGCTTGGCTCTGATTTGACATACCAGAGCCTCCACTCAGCATAGATCCTCCATAAATATCAAGAGCTAGCTGGGAATAGGCATATCCAAATGCAACGATAATAAGGCCAATCAGGGTCACTAGTTTCAGAAGGGACTCCAGGACTGCAGATGCTGCAGCAATTTCTTCCTAGAAAGGAAAAAAGAAAAGAAAAAAAAAGAAAAAAGAAAAGTAGTAAACTATTAGAACAAAATACCTACTACATAACACTCCTCTTAGATGAGGACACACATGTTACTTCAGATGCTGGTCCCAAGAAAAACAAACATGCATACTAATGTACTATTTATAGAAATAAACATTTAATACATGAAAAGAGGAAGGTTATAAATACTTCATCAGAAACCTGTTCTTAAAGCATGGGTCCCAGAGGAAGGAAGGAAGGAAGGAAGGAAGGAAGGAAGGAAGGAAGGAAGGAAGGAAGGAAGGAAGGAAGGAAGGAAGGAAGGAAGGAAGGAAGGAAGGAAGGAAGGAAGGAAGGAAGGAAGAAAAAAAAGAAAAGAAAAAAAAAAAAAAAAGAGAAAGCAGCAGAAAGTAAAATAATGTAGCCTACACATCACCTTAAATTGGAATTCTCCCTGTCTGAGTTTGTAGCAGTATTAAAAGTGATATTAAAGGTTAAATCATTTTTAAAAAATACAATAAAAATAAACTTCTTATACTCCCCTGTTCTGGGCAGGGGAGCAGCTCTGATCCTCCTATTCTCCGTCCTAAGTACAGAGCCGGTTACAGACGGAGACCTGAAGAAGACCCGCTTACAGGCCTGAGAAGAACTGCACAGACTCGGGGGGGGGGGGGGGGGGGGGGATGTCAGATGCCAGCAGATGCTGGCGGAAGTGCTCCACAAATTATATACACAGTGAGGGCACCGGAAAGCTGGAGACCGTGCAACCAGAAAACAAGGCAGTTAAGACACAGAATAACTATAATGCAAACTGGGAGGATGCCTACTCAGTCAAGGACTACATTACCATGTGACCTGAAGAAGGGGTTAAACACTGAGACATGTGGTCCTGGACTTAGTCAGTATCCTCCCAGTTTGGATTATAGTCATCCTGTGTCTAACAGCTTTTTTTTCTGGCTGCATGGACTCCAACTTTCCGGTGCCCTTACTATGTGCATCTTTTACGGAGCACTGACCAGCATTTGACGTCCCCTTCTGAGTCTGTGCAGGTCTCCTCTGGCCCGTGTGTCTCCTTCGGGACTCCCGACTATAACTGGCTCAGTCCCTTGTTAAGACCCTTTAGGAGATCCAGAGGCTGTGTTATCCATCCATTCGACCTGGCAGTGTGCACCTTACCATCTATGCAAGTTATTGAATGCTCCTGTACCACTGGTGGATAGCGGCAGCTGTCCCTGGTTTTGTTTACATTCATCTCTCAGCTGGATCTCACCCCATGTCTCGCCCAAATCTAGTCACTTCTGTCTACAATGGATCCCTGTTTTCTGCCCTGGATGAGCTTGTTTCCCTCACTACACACAGAATCAGGTCCCAACCCCTACAACCCTGGCAAACAGATGACACCAGAAGTCTCAAAAATGTAGCAGTGCTCTTAAGTGTCTGTGGCATAAGACCAAATCTCAAAAATACATCAACCAATAAAAATCTGCCTCTCACTAACACATTCTCATCCAGTCCCCATCAACTTCTCTCTACCGTTAACTCTCTACTTCATGCTCTTCCTCCACTGCCTCCACCCACTAACTCACTCACTGGCCAGGATATCGCCAATCGCTACAAAAATAACACTGATTCAATTTGTGAGGAAATCTCCACTTTTCAGATATTCCCCCTACTCAGCACCTCACGTCCCTAGGTACAATTAACACTTCCCCTATTCAATCCTGATGCTATAGAGGGGATGGTTAAAACGTATAAAAAGCCCACCTAACCACCTGTCCCCTGGACCCTGTTCCCTCTCAAATACTGCAGTCACCCACTGACCCTATCCTACACTCTCTAACCCACATCTTCAATCTCTCCCTCTGGCATCTTCTCCAACTCTCTAAAACATGCACTAGTCACCCTATACTTAAAAAACCTTCCTTGGTCCCCAGCAATCTTAACAACCTACACCCCATATCCTTGCTCCCCATTTCCTCCAAACTCCTTAAACGCCTGGTCTACAACCGAGTGAACACTTCATTAAGAATAACCTAGTTGATCCTCTGCAGTCTGGATTTTGCCCTCAACACTCCACAGAAACTGATCTACTAAAACTCACAAACGATTTACTAACAGCAAAAACCAATGGACACTATTCTGTACTCTTAATTCTAGACCTTTTGGCTGCTTTTGGTTGACCACCCCCTTCTCCTCAAAAAACTTTACTCATTTGGTCTCTGTGACTGTGCCCTCGTTGGCTCCCATCCTACCTATCCCATGGCATCTTCAGTGTCACTTACAATTCTACTTCCTCCTCTTCCCTTCCTTTCTCCATAAGGGTTCCTAAAGGTTCTGTTCTTGGACTTCTCCTATTATCAATCTACACCTCCTACCTGGGTAAGCAAATAGCCTCCCATGGCTTTCAATATAATTTCTATGCTGACAACACCCAAATCTATCTCTCTATCATTCAGTTCACTCCATCAGTCTCCTCACACATCACTAATTTACTAACAGACATATCAGCCTTGACGTCACACCACTTCCTCAAACTGAATTTATACAAAACCGGGCTCATAATATTTCCTCCCCCACATGCCCCTTCCCCAGACTTCTCTGTCAAGATCAATGGTACAACTATCAAACCATCCATACATGTCAGGGCACTAGGTGTAGTCCTGGATACTAAACTCTCCTTTTGGCCCCACATCCAATCACTTTCCAAAGCTTGCCACCTCAACCTCCACAACATCTTCAAAATACACCTCTTCCTAACTAATGACACTAAAAAGCTGTAAATCCACTTCCTGTTTATGTCTTGCCTCGACAACTGCAACTCTCTCCTCATTTGCTTACCTTTACATAGGCCATCCCCTATTCCGTCCATCATGAATGCTACTGCCAGACTCATCCACCTTACAAACCGCTCAGCATCTGCTACCCCTCTCTGCCAATCCCTCCATAGGCTGCCAGTCACCCAACTAATAAATTCAAAATACAAACAATACGTTACAAAGTCATCCACAACCTGGCCCCCAGCTAGATCACTAACTTAGTCTCAAAATACCAACCAAATCAAAGCAAAGATTGGCTGACCAAAAATTCTGACATGTGGACATGCCCAGGCCACATGGAAAAAATCCCCTAAGTCCCAATGGTACCGTGGACACTCTGGAGAGTCCAATTTTCCCATTTTAAATAATCTGACAGAGGTATAATAAACAGAGAAAATATATTTTTTTTATTAATTTGTCTGTGGCTAAGATGACCATGAAGAGCTGCGTGTCCACAATATCCTTCCGGGACTCTTCAGTAAGCTCTGGAATATCCCCCTGCCATTGTTTAGCAATTCTTTCCATTCTAGTATAGGAGACCCAAAGTAGCTGAACTTAATATCTAGAGATCAATTTAGAGTGGTCTTTCTGACTTAAAAGGGCCTCCAATTTAGACGGGTGTAAGGAAACCTCCCTCAACCCAAACTGTGCCGCCACATGCATGCCACAATTGAATATACGAAAATGGTTGGGAACCCCAAATTCTAGCTGCAGAAGATGAAATGACTTAAATATGCTCATTAATGATTTCAGAACCATATGTTTAATACCAAACTGTGCCCAGCAGCTTCCATCTGGAAAAAAAGATCAGCTTTTATTTACGTAAATCCTTTATCCCAAAAGAAAAAAAAAATGTTTACTGTAACTGCTTATAAAGGGTTACCTGGAGTTTGTTTTTAAAGCCATACTTCTCTTCTTTTAAATACACTAACAATCTGCGCCAATCCCAGCTGGAGCTGTCCCCCGCACCTCTAGGAGAGAACTGAGCGATCATAGTCCAATGATCACTCAGTTCTCTGACTTTAACCAGCAGAGAGCTGGTGACTGTCAGTCACTGTCTCTTTGCTCTGCCTTTCCAGTGCTCACTGAACGCTAGGCTGTGGGGGGCTGGCTCAGCCTCGCAGCGACCTGCTGATAGGCTGAGCCAGCAGCCGGTCAAGGCATCTGGGTGGATCCTAACCATATGGTGGGATCTTTTCAGAGCCTGGACCGGCTCTGTGGTGTCAGCTGACAGCGGGCTTTCGCCCGGTGTTGACTGAAAACGGGTCACAGGAGTGCAGAACAAACTGCACTCCTGTGATCCATAGGAGAAGTACAGCCAAAACAGTTGACTATACTCCTACTTTAAATCTGGTAGTGCATCTAACACTCCCGTTCCCCCAGACTGGCAATAGTGCTGTCCAAATGAGCCTCCTGTACTTCTTCATCCAGAGAATACGTACTTTTTAACAGGAGGTGTGTTACTGGCAGAATCACCATGCGAAAACAGCCTAAAAAAATAAAATAAATGCAACCACCACATCTAATGATTGGTAAGCAGCAATATATTACATTTTTAGATTAATACTGCTTTACGATACATCAAGCAATACCAAGTTCCCAAAATAATATAGCATTAGCCCCCAAGTCCTCTCAGTGCCATTTTAAAAACTTTTATCTCTGTTTTGGCACCTCCCTGACAGCGTACAGTGCAATTACAGAAGGGCATGACCTTTCTAAGGACTTCCTAAATGCCCAAGTTACTGATATTCCCAAAGGTAGCAAATACCCACTCCCAATGTTCCAGTTACAGACTAAATGCTTGTGACATCCTAACTACTTAGGGGTTCCCTAGATGGGTTATAATAAGCCTCTCTGACCGCACAACAGCTGTTTACTTCACAGCAAAGTTTCCCAACTCCCCAAAAAGCTCCATGTAAGAAAATGTTGATTTTTTTTTTTTTTTTATGAAGATGGGAACTATAAGTATGCCCAACCTAGCTGTCAAAGAAGTCAGGGAGAACACCACTATGGGATCCAAGTGGAGCAAAGGTGTGATTAAGGATAGCCAGATTTCCTACTATTCCCTCTGAAATCTGTGGCTAAAATTAGAAATTGCTGGGTCTAGTGAGAAACTTTTGGCACACTGACTCACCTTCCCCTGACTCCTAACATCTTTTCCTCTTTCCAGCACCTTTGAGAAATACACATAGAAGCTCTCCTCTATAGGCAAGAAAATAAATCGTGCTACAAGCGAACCCAAATTGTTCACTATGTCATACACTCCTAAAGAGAAGAAAAAATAGAGAGATTATTTCATCTAGCTTATACAAAAGGTTGTGATGTTTAAAAATGCTATGTGCTACTGTAAACTGTATTGCTTGTACATATATTTGTAATACATGCTCTATAAAATAAAAATTAGGAGTACTAAATACCCATATACCAAGGCCAAGGAGGAGTTGGGGGCCAAAGGGGCACCAGCCCTGGGTGCAGTGTTGAGGGGGACGCGTTGGGAGCCCCAGCTCCTCCTGTATCTCAGGGACAGAGCCAAAGTGGTTAGCTTCTGCCCCCACCAACCACCTGTATATGGCTTTAGTATCCTTAGATCTATCCATGTCTAGTCCCAGCATTTCCTGCAGTAGCCAAGGATGCAAATGACATGTCAAAGTACACTGCAGCATAGAATTAGCAGGGTTGGTCTTTGTGTGCTAAAATTATAAAATTATAGATGATAAAATGTAAGGATTCCTTAATTTACTTGCTTTGTCAAGCTGATTAAACTGATAGGATATCATTTTCAATCAAGGCCCACTTTAAAAACCAATCTGAAGCAATAAAACAGAAGATGTGTAGTGTAAACTTACCCTGATCACCAAATGACAATACATTCAGAAATGTCATTACATAGCGTTCACCTGAATGGAAATAAAGGACAAAATTAAACGTTTCGTTCTCAAGTGTTCCCATGAAAGGAAATTGTAGGCATTTCCCACATTAAATGATTTACAACAGTGTTTCGTTTTCTCTTTTAACACCATCATGTCCAAGTACAGTGCATCTGGAAAGAGTTCACAGTGCTTCACTTTTTCCACATTTTGTTAGGTTACAACCTTATTCCAAAATGGACTAATTTCATTATTTTTCTCAAAGTTATACAAACAATACCTCATAATGACAACGTGAAAAGTTTGTTTGAAATCTTTGCAAATTTATTAAAAAAAAAAAAAAATCACATGTACATAATTTTTTTATAGCCTTTGCCATGACACTCAAAATTGAGCTCCGGTGCATCCTGTTTCCACTGATCATCCTTGAGATGTTTCTACAACTTGATTGGACGTTTAGTTGATTGGACATGATTTTTTTTAAAAGGCACACACCTGCTTATTTAAGGTCCCACAGTTAACAGTGCACGTCAGAGCACAAACCAAGCCATGAAGTCCAAAGAATTGTCTGTAGACCTCGGAGACAGGATTGTATCGAGGCACAGATCTGGGGAAGGGTGCAGGAAAATGTCTGCAGCATTGAGGATCCCAATGAGCACAGTGGCCTCCATCATTCGTAAATGGAAGAAGTTTGGAACCACCAGGACTCTTCCTAGAGTGGGCCGTCTGGCTAAAATGAGTGATCGGGGGGATGGGCCTTAAGTCAAGGACATGACCAAGAACCCAATGGTCACTCTGAAAGAGCTCCAGCATTTCTCTGTGGAATGAGGAGAACCTTCCAGAAGAACAACCATCTCTGGAGTACTCCATCAATCAGGTCTGTATGGTAGAGTGGCCAGACGGAAGCCACTTATCAGTAAATGGCACATGACAGGCATCCTGGAGTTTGCAAAAAGGCACTCTCAGACCTTGAGAAACAAAAATTCTCTGGTCTGATGAAACAAAGATTGAACACTTTGGCCTGAATGGCAAGCTTCATGTCTGGAGGAAACCAGGCACCGATCATCACCTAGCTATTACCATTCCTACAGTAAAGCATGGTAATGGTAGCGTCATGCTGTGGGGATTTTTTTCAGCAACAGGACCTGGGAGACTAGTAGAGAACGAGAACAGATGAATACAGCAATGTACAGAGACATGCTTGAAGAAAACCTGCTCCAGAGCGCTCTGGACCTCAGACTGGGTTGAAAGTTCATCTTCCAACAGGACAACGACCCGAAGCACACAGCCAAGATAACAAAGGAGTGGCTATGGGACAACTCTGAATGTCCCTGAGTGGCCCAGCCAGAGCCCAGACTTGAACCCGACTGAACATCTCTAGAGAGATCTGAAAATGGTTGTGCACCATTGCTCCCCATCAAACCTGATGGAGCTTGAGAGGTCATGCAAAAAATAAATTGGAGAAACTGCCCAAAAATAGGTGTGCTAAGCTTGTAGCATCAAACTCAAAAAGCCTCGAGGCTGCAACTGGTGTCAAAGGTACGTCAACAAAGTACTAAGCAAAGGCTGTGAATACTTGTGTACATGAGATTTTTTTTGTTTTTTTATTTTTAATAACTTTGCAAAGATTTCAAACAAGCTTCTTTCATGTTGTCATTATGGGGTATTGTCTGTAGAATTTTCAGGAAAATAACGAATTTAATCAATTTTGAAATAAGGCTAACATCACAAAATGTGGAAAAAGTGAAGTGCTGTGAATATTTTCCAGATGCACTGTATATTTTTTGTCACAGCTTTACTTTTGATGTAGGGGGGAAAGAACAGCTTACCACATCACTGCGATAACAGAAAATTCTACTAGAAATAACAAAAATGACTGGGGGCCCCTGATCTCACTAAATATTACAAGGCTGCTTAAAGAGGAAGCAAACCCTCCTCTGCAAGTTGTACCTATAGGTAAGCCTATGATAAGGCTTACCTATAGGTATTGTAAATATCTCATAAACATGTACCGTTTAGGAGATATTTACCTTAAAAGCAGCCAGTGACATCACTGGTGCATGCGCTCTGAAGGAACGGCCGCTGGTGCCGTTCCTTCAGAGCCCCATGCCGTTACAGTCGGCACGCGCGCGGGAGTGACGTAATCGCGGGTCCAGCCAATCAGATGGCCGGATGCCGCGAACTCGGAAGAAGAGTGACAGAACATGTCACCCATGGGAGAGGTGAGCGGTTGGCGCGCCGGGGCTTCGTTCTAAGGTAAGTATATCATAATGAGCTAGTATGCGATGCATACTAGCTCAATATGGGTTTGTCTTTCAGGTGTACTTTAAAAAAAAAAAAAAAAAAAAAAAATTCTGAGGTTTACAACCTCTTTAATTAGCACAGCCAGCTCGGTATCATACACAACAACCTTTTTTACCCTGGAGGTCTATGGAATCTACGCCTTAATGCCCAAGACCTATTGGTCATTTAATGTGGGTAACTGCAAAGGAAAGACCCCCTATTTTGTGTCCCACGTGCAGTGCAAATGGGCTAAAGTTGAGTACTGATAATGTGCCAGCAGTTAGAAAGGGCTAATTAAGTCTAAATTGAAACTTTTGTTTAAAAATAAATGTTCAGAGACGATGCTATATTTATTTGCCCCAAAATAATGGCTTCAGTACAACGTGGCTTTCATGAGCAATCTTTGGCGCCTGGCTAATAGAGATCAAACGATTATCGGCAACACCGATATATCGGGGGGCAATATGCACTTTCCTTGATATATCAGAATCGGCCCCTGAGGTTACCGATATTGCTGATATTTAGGGAAAGTGCATGTACCGGTGTCCATAGCCGATGGTCGGCTGACTTGTAATGACTACCGAAGCGGCTCAGAAGCCCGGGGAGACCCGGGCATCCTACCTCCACCGCCGACGCTAAAGAGAAGACCCGGTGTAGCATGAAGATGTGTCCCCATGAAAGCTGTTATCTCTGCCACAAGTGTGCATGCACCGGTCTCCATGTAAAAAACCTGGAAGTGATGTCATGACATCACTTCCGGGTACTCGGCGCCGAATTAAAAAAACTGACCGCATTCAAAAACAGCCAAACTTGGCATTTTGAATGCTTTTCAGTGCCGACGAGGGGTTTGGGGTCTTTTAGACCCCCAGATCCCTCCACAAGGAGTACCTGAAGAAAAAAAATAAAAATAAATGTTTTTACATGTCCGAAAATATCGGCTGATACCGATATCCGATGACCAAAATATTGGTATCGGTGTCGGCATTAAAAAAACTATATTGGTCGATCACTACTGGCTAGCGTTCAGTTTGTGCAGAGCTAACTTTCCTGATCCAGTTAACTGCTGCTGGTTTCTGCTTATCAAAAGTATTGGCAGACTATAAAGGCTGAGAATTCTGTTAAGGCAGCCATAGTGGACCAGTAAACGCACCGCACAGGACTCTTTGTTCCTGATCGAGACTCCAACGGCCTAGGCTGTAACGGGGCTCCCCAGTCGAAGTAGGGCATGGATGCGGTTTGTAACTTTCTTGGTGATGTATTGTTTTCTACCTTACGTATTGCCTTGCTGATTATATGTAGTATTGCTTTATTAACCATATGTAATACTGCCTAATTGATTGCATTTAAAGGAGATTCAAACTGTCTCTGGCTGGCCTTAAGTATAGATAAAAAAATTAATAAATCATTTGTTTCCAAGTTACTTTGTTTTGTGTCCTGTTGGTTAGGCAATACACCAAGTTATCATTCTAACTGAGCCAATGGGACAAGCTGTGTGCATTTTATAGTCCTAAATCTCCATACAGTCCCCTGGCTCTCCTGGTTCACAACCCCTAGTTCATCTCGGGCCTCACACTCTCTGTATTCAATTGGTGGACCAATAATGGGCTTTTACATATTAAGGATGCGTGCAAAGGAGGAAAGGTTCTCTGTGCAACTCCTTTGCAAACATCAGATGTGGAACTTTTTTGAAACACTCAGATAGAACATTTAACTCCTTACTGTGAAAATTAGATATGTCTGGACTTACTGCCTTTGAATCTTTATGCAAAGCTACTGATAAACATTCCGGTAACATTGCACAGCGTTATTCTATAATCTTTGAAATTTGTGAAGCTCCCAAATATGACAAAATGAGAGAGGTGTGATCTAAACATGGAACTGGATTTAGCTGAATGGCACAAAATGGTAGGCTGTGCATCCAAAGCTAATATCAATACCTCCATTTTAGAGGCTAATTGTAAAGTATTACTCATATGGTATATAATGCCATTAAGACTAGCCTCTTATGTTCCAGGGGCTTCCTCTCTTTTCTTTAAAGGTTGTGGCCAAGAAGGCACGTTTAATCATTTCTGGTGGGATTACCCAAAAATGTGCAGATTTTTGATACATGTCTATAATTTTATGTATTCTTTGACTGGGACAAATTTTAAGACCTTTCAAGACGAATTTCAAGACCATGTCTTGACTAGCAGCAAATACCTTTGTTAGCTCCTCTTTAATTAAGTTTCAGCTTGTTATTGGGACATGACTTTCCCAGACTTAAGAGCTAAATTCTGTCAATTACAATTTCACCGCACAAATTGCCCCAGTGGCAGAAGCAGCATTCTAACTGTAGGCGGCAGCAGTTGGCAAACTTAGCCCTAAAGTCTGGGAAAATGGTCAGGAATGAACAAACAATGAGGTCCTCTGTCACTGAACACAGCTCTGTGTTGTTTCTATTCACAAAGCTGTGTTCAGTGAAGCTCACAGCCGATCACCGGGTGCTGGTGGTCAATCATTGGTCAGGACCCGGTGATCAACATGTACTGTGATAAATCACAGAACAGCCAGGCCGGGGTGCGTGCCCCCTGTCTGAGCGCTTCGGATCATGTACTAGGTTTTGCCCTACATGTAAGTCATAGGGTCGGCCAGCTGCACTTTATCTTTTAACCTTCCCCCATCCGCGCTACAGCCTATATACGGCTGCAGCGCGGACTCGAATTTTCGGGAGGCCGTTTTTAAACGGCCTCCCAGTGACACGCCCCCCGCGCGCTCCCGCGAGCGCGCTGCGGGGGAAATCTGTGTCGGCCGTGTCCCTTGGACACGGCCGATCACAGATCGTGGTGAATGGCCAATCACAGCGGCCATTCACCACGTGATCGGGCCGTCCAATGAGCGATGATCTCATATGTAAACATATGAGATCATCTCTCATCGCCGGCGCTCCTTCCTCACACGGAGCCTGCAGTGTGAGGAAGGAGGGGGAGCCTCACAGCGCCGGGGACACAGAAGAATGTAATCAGGGCACTGATCACCAGTGCCCTGATTACTAAAGGTAAAAACACACACACAGTGCCCCCCCATCAGTGCCCGCCATCAGTGCCCCCCATCAATGCCCACAATCAGTGCCCATAGTGCTGCTAGTCAGTGCCCATCAGTGCCTGCTCATCTAAGCACTGATGAGCACTGACTGGCAGCACTATGGGCTATGGTGCTTCCCATCAGTGCCGCTCATCAGTGCCACCCGTCAGTGTCCAGTGCCATCCGCCAGTGCCCATCAGTGCCGCCTATCAGTGCCCATCAGTGCCGCCCGTCAGTGCCACCTCTCAGTGCCCAGCAGTGCCACCTCTCAGTGCCCA
Organism: Pelophylax lessonae; assembly: GCF_965119305.1. Lineage (NCBI taxonomy): Eukaryota > Metazoa > Chordata > Amphibia > Anura > Ranidae > Pelophylax > Pelophylax lessonae. Next base: position 92,538,715 of record NC_138775.1, read on the forward strand.
GCAGTGCCACCTCTCAGTGCCCAGCAGTGCCACCTCTCAGTGCTCATCAGTGCCGCCTATCAGTGCTCATCAGTGCCGCCTATCAGTGCCGCCTATCAGTGCTCATCAGTGCGGCATATTAGTACCTCCTCATCAGTGCCCATAAGTGCCACCTCATCAGTGCCCATAAGTGCCACCTCATCAGTGCCCATCAGTGCAGCCTATCAGTGCCCATCAGTGCCGCCTCATCAGCGCACATCAGTGAAGGAAAAAAAATTATTTTCAAAATTTACTCGCAGAAAATAAGAAAAACTTTTTTTTTTTTTTCAAAATTTTCTGTCTTTTTTCTTTTTTTTTGTAAAAAATAAAAAACCCAGAGGTGATTAAATACCAACAAAAGAAAGCTCTATTTGTGTGAAACAAATGATAAAAATTTCATATGGGTACAGTGTAGCATGACCGCGCAATTGTCATTCAAAGTGTAACAGCGCTGAAAGCTGAAAATTGGCCTGGATGGGAAGGGCGTTTAAGTGCACAGAAGGCAAGTGGTTAAAGTTGCAAATAGAATCTTTAAAGGTTCACTTTATCCATCTGTGAAAGTTCATGACCCCATTCACATCTACAGACAAAAATCACCAAAATGATCATGACACGGTGTTAAAAAGGGACTCACCTTCTGTTAGAATCTGCTTTAAAAATGATTGCTTGAAGAAACTCCAGGCTAGCCAGGTCTGTTTCCAGTCTATGAAGTCCTGTTTAGTAAATATAAATCGGTAAAATGAACATCGGTAACATCTTTGCTTCCTTCCTGTGTGGCCAAGTTTATAGAGGGGTCTACAAATGTTTCAGTAGGTATTTAAATCCTAGCTTTATGGTCCTATCATCTCATCTGCATGATCTAGCCACCTTATCCTTTATCTTCCCTCTGGTCTCTCCTCTTAAGGGTTTTTCTTTAGAAGAATATTTATTTTGTTATTTATACATAGAAAGTTTGTTGTTTGAGCGATACTCTTTATTGGCTAACCCATTAAAGATGGAATCTTCCAGAAAAATTGTAGAATGCTTGAGGTAGGAACGGGTCCCAAAACTTGCATCTTTGGTAACTTAGGTTAGCTAAAAAGGGTATAATTTAACCACTTCAGCTCCGGAAGTTTTTACCCTCTTCCTGACCAGGCCATTTTTGTGATACGGCACTGCGTTTTTTTAATTACCAATTGCACGGTCGTGCAGCGCTGTGCCCAAATAAATTTGATGTCTTTTTTTCCCACAAATAAAGCTTTCTTTTGGTGGTATTTGCTCACCTCTGTGATTTTTATTTTTTGCACTTTAAACAAAAAAAGAACCACAATTTTGAAAACAATAAATAAATAATATATATTTTTTTCTGCTATAAAACATACCCAATAAAAAAAATTAAAAAAATCGAATTTCTACATCAATTTAGGCCCATATGTATTCTGCTTCATATTTTTGGTAATAAAAATCCTAATAAGTGTGTTATGATTGGTTTTCGCAAACGTTATAGCGTCACAAACTGTGTGATAGATTTATTGACTTTTTAGTTTTGACAAGTGCCTGTTACAGGTCCAGCACTTGTAATAATCCCTGCATTGCCAAAAGTATACAACTGTGGAGTTATGTGAGGGGGCAGGGGGCTTATTTCAATTAACAGACCAGCCAGAAGCACAAGGGACACTTTGCATGTGCAGGTATCATCTTTTGTGCTGATTTTTTATTTCACTAAAAAACAGCTTTAGGGTTGCCTTTTCACTGTTCTACATGTGGGTTTTCCAGTTTTTTTCTGCATATGGAAACAAACAGAACTAACTGTGACCTAGTCAGACAACACTTACCTGGCTAGCACAGTATCTAGGTAAGAATTCCTTCATACTGTGCAATGGGAATTGCTTTTTCTCTGCCTCCTCAGAGCCTAGGAACTTTGCAAAGTACAATATGTAACACAAAGCCAGCAGACTTGTGTACAGGATCTGCAACACAAAAGGACTTTTCAGAGAAAGCAGGTACCAAATCCACAACTGAAGACTAAGCTAATAAACAATTATTACACATGAAACTAAACCAGTAGTGAGAAAGTACGGAAGCTGCCATAGCTAAAGTTTCCTTCTGAAAATAATAGTTTCCTGCCTGTCATCATAATCACATGGCATCACTCATCACAACCCATTCACTCAATTTAAAAATAGAAGTAAAAGAAAAAACACACACTATTTATATATATATATATATATATATATATATATATATATATATATATATATATATATATATATATATATATACACACATACATACACACACACACACACACATATCTGCACACATACATACAATCTCACAGAAGTGAGTACGCCCCTCACATTTTTGTAAATATATTATATCTTTTCATGAGACAACACTGAAGAAATTACACTTTGCTACAATGTAAAGTAGTGAGTGTACAGCTTGAATAACAGTATTATTTGATGTCCCCTCAAAATAACTCAACACACAGCCATTAACCACTTCAATACAGGGCACTTTCACCCCCTTCCCGCCCAGGCCAATTTTCAGCTTTTAGCGCTGTTGCATTTTGAATGACAATTGCGTGATCATGCAACACTGTACGGACACCAAATTTATGTCATTTTCTCCCCACAAATAGAGCTTTCGTTTGGTGGTATTTGATCACTGCAAGGCTTTTTCTTTTTTGCTAAAACAATTAAAAAAAAAACGAAAAGTTTGAAAAAAAAAAAAAAAAAAAATTTTTTTGTTTATGTTATAAAATTTTGTAAATAAATACGTTTTTTCCTGCACTGATGAGGCTGCACTGACAGGCACTGATGAGGAGGCACTGATATGCAGCATTGGTCGGCACTGCTGGGCACTGATAGGCAGCATCTCATAGGCGGCACTGACGGGCAGCACTGATGGGCACTAATAGGCAGCACTGGTGGCCAATTATGGGCACTGGTGGGTGGCACTGATAGATGGCAATGATTGGCACTGGTGGGCAGCACTGATGGAGAGGGCACTGGCGGGCTCCCTGAGCCCTGATTGCCATACCTGGTGGCCATAGTGGGCATCCCTGGGGTCATGGGTGGGCATCCCTGGTGGTTCTAGTGGCACCCCCCCCCCCCCCCCCCGAGGGTCTGCACTGGTAATCAATGATCTGATTACCAGTGCAGACCCCTCCCCTGTCAGGAGAGCCACAGGTCGGCTCTCCTTTACTCATGCCTGTCAGGCACGTACTGAGGAAAGCCGGCTCTTCCTGTGTACTATAGGACCAGTCGTGATTGGACACAGCTGATCACATGGTAAAGAGCCTACGTCAGTAGGCTCTTTACCGAGATCGGAGATGCGGTGTGTCAGTGTGACACGCCGCATAACCGATCGCTGCTCTGCGCGCCCCCGGGGGGCGCGCAGAGCGCATGATCCTGCCGCCGTCATATGACGTCCGGTCAGGATAATGCAACCATTTTCCCGCCGTCAATCGCCTATAGGGAGGGCGGGAAGTGGTTAATGTCAAACCGCTGGCAACAAAAGTGAGTACACCCCCAAGTGACAATGTCCAAATTGGGCCCAATTAGCCATTTTCCCTCCCCAGTGTTATGTGACTCATAAGTGTAACAAGGTCTCAGGTGTGAATGGGGAGCAGGTGTGTTAAATTGGATGTTATCGCTCTTACTCTCTCATACTGGTCACTGGAAGTTCAACATGGCCCTCATGGCGAAGAACTCTCTGAGGATCTGAAAAAAAGAATTGTTGCTCTACATAAAGTTGGCATAGGCTAAAAGGAAGATTGCCAAGACCCTGAAACCGAGCTACAGCACAGTGGCCAAGACCATACAGGGGTGTAACAGGACAGGTTCTACTTAGACCAGGCCTCGCCATGGTCGACCAAAGCAGTTTAGGGAACGTGCTCGGCGTCACTTCCAGAGGTTGTCTTTGGGAAATAGACGTATATGTGTTGCCAGCATTGCTGTAGAGGTTGAAGGGGGGGGGGTCAGCCTGTCAGTGCTCAGACCACACGCTGCACACCACATCAAGTTGGTCTGCATGGCTGTCCTCCCAGAAGGAAGCCTCTTTTAAAGATGAGGCACAAGAAAGCCTGGAAACAGTTTGCTCAGACAAGCAGACTAAGGACATGGATTACTGGATTACTGGAGCCATGTCCTGTGGTCTGATGAGACCAAGATAAAATGATTTGGTTTAGATGGTGTCAATCGTGTGTGGCAGCAACCAGGTGAGGAGTGCAAAGACAAGTGTGTCTTGCCTACAGTCAAGCATTGTGGTGGGAGTGGCATGCTCTGGAACTGCATGAGTGCACTGGGGAGCTACAGTTCATTGAGGGAATTATGAATGCCAACATGTGCTGTGACATACTGAAGAAGAGCATGATCCCCTCCCTTCTGGGACTGGGCCGCAGGGCAGTATTTCAACATAAGACCAACCCCAAACACACCTCTAAGACAACCACTACCTTGCTAAAGAAGCTGAGGGTAAAGGTGATGGACTGGCCAAGCATGTCTCCAAACCTAAACCCCATTGAGCATTTGTGGGGCATCCTTAAATGGAAGGTGGAGGAGTGCAAGGTCTCTAACATCCACCAGCTCCGTGATGTCGTCATGGAGGAGTGGAAGAGGAATCCAGCGGCAGCCTGTGAAGCTCTGGTGACTCCATGCCCAAGAGGGTTAAGGCAGTGCTGGAAAATAATGGTGGCCACACAAAATATTGACACTTTGGGCCTAATTTGAACATTGTCACTTAGGGATTTACTCATTTTTGTTGCCAGTGGTTTAGACATTAATGGATGTGTGTTGAGTTATTTTGAGGGGACAGAAAATGTACACAGTTATACAAGCTGTACACTCACTACTTTACATTGTAGCAAAGTATAATTTCTTCAATGTTGTCACATGAAAAGATATAATAAAATATTTACAAAAATATGAGGGGTGTACTCACTTTTGTGATTATAAGTGATTACATAATCTCTGTTCTCAGCTTCCTTCATAAGAGGCTTGGAAAGGTGGGGGTGGAGAAACAGCAATACACCGAACTTCCCAGTATATGGCTGTGCAGGGCAGAGTGTCAGTGTCAAGTCTGATCATTGGAGGACAGGCAGGCTGTTCTCCCAGCACAGATATAAAACTGACCACTCTGGGATGGAAGTGCTTCCATGCCTAGTGTGGTCAGTTTGAAAAATAAACGCTGGGGGACTGGCAGGGTCACCAGGTATTTCACACAAAGTAAGCAATACAAAGATAACAGGATACTTTAACACGAGTACAGTATATGGTTTAACAGACATATATTAGTAATAGGAAATGTTTGGGTAACATATTATTTAGGTCAATAATTCAGAACCAGTAAAGAGATTATGGGTCCTAATGTCACTTGATGAAATTTATATACAAAGAAGACGTAATATCATAAATTATTTCTAGAACTTTCTTACGTTTTACTTCTTTTGTGATTAACATTTGTAAAAGTATAACAAGAACATGTTTAATACAATATAAACCAGCATTCCTCAACCTTTCTTCAGTCATAGTACCCTTTAAACAGAGCAACCAAGGATGCTGTGTAGGCTAGCCACCTATGTCTTAGCAACCAGGGATATCACTCATGGTCTCCTAGCTGATTTGTAGACATATTTTCCAATTTACTTCATTATTCATAGCACCGCTAATGAACCCAGATGTGGCACCCTGGTTGAGAAAGGTGGCTATAAACAAAACACTTTTTTTGTGTCTGTCATTCAAGGATATTTCCCATTTAGACAGGTTAAATATTCATCAAATGAAATCATAGTAAGAACACGATCCAGCACTACAGTTTAAAACTTACTATAATGCCTGCGGACAGTATTGATTATTTTTATAAATTGTAATTGTCAAATTTTTGTTTGGATGTGTATTTTAAAGCCCTGATGAAGGAAGCCCCCTTAGAACCACTGAAATGTGTTTGCTCGCACACACACATATACAGTATATATATTTCTGGTTTACCTGTACAAACCTTTTCTTGGAGTACATCCCAGCAGCAGTTCATTTTATGAATACCTGGGTTATCCTGCCATCTTCAGGTGAATGGACACTGGCCAAAAAAGGTAGGAACCCCCACCCAGGCTTAACCTCTCTAAGCCCCACTAAGCTTCAGTTTTGTAGCAAGCAATGAGAAACTGCCAAGAGTGGAGGGAGATCTTTGAAACAAGTACATAAAAAAAAAAATAATAATTTCTTAATCGTGCATCACAGGATACAGAGGAGTACATATTCATACCAACATAGGATGTCCCAAAGCACTGAACATGAAGGAAGGGAAACACAGCAAATAAGTCAACATGCCCAAAACCCAGAAGCAGAACTGGCGGGAACCGCACTTCAAAGCCCCCTTCTAGACCATTGGTCTCCAATCTATGGCTAAGGATCAGATGTGGCCCTTTGCTTGCTTCTATCCGGCCGTTGAGGTACTATTTCATCCACTGATACCAATAATTAGGGCATAATGCTCCACCCTGACAATGAACTGGCAAAAATCTCCCCACGGACACCAACGATGGGGCACAATTTCTCCCAATGACACCAACGATGGGGCACAATTCCTCCCAATTACACCAATGATGGGGCACAGTTTCTCCCAATGACACCAAAGTGGGGATGTTCACATTGTAAAGCACTACGCAAAATGTTGACGCTATATAAATCCTGTATTATATTAATAATAATAAAAATTCCTACCACTTACACCAATGAAACTGGCCCTGTGTTTAGAACGTTTGGAGACCCCTGTTCTAGAACTTTTGACTAAAACTGGCATCTGCAGAGGCATAAACATCTAGCTGGCAAAACTTGGTAAACATGAAGAAAAAGACCAGGTAGCAGCCTTACAAACTTGAAAAACAAGAAGCTTGATACTGAGTAGTTCAGGAAGCACTGACACTCCTGGTGGAATTGGCCTTGCCTAGGACAGAAGGAACCTTGCTCTTGACACCATAGGCCTAAGAAATAAGCCGGATGAATCCACTCGGAAATAGTGGATCGAAAAGCAGCCTGACCCTTGCAAGGATTCTCCTCAGGAAGAACACATGGATAATTAGACTGTGGAAACAAAGTTAAAGACATAAAATAAACACAAACAGCTCTAACGGTATCTAGAGTAAAGAACCTTCTTCTTAGGATGCTTAGGACTAGGACAAAAAGATGGAAACACAATGTCCCGATTCACTTTATACTCCTGAAGTAACCAGGAAGAGTTCCTTGCAGGAAAGTGCAGCCAACTATGAGACCCTGCAAGCTGTGGCAAGGGCAACCAAAAATACCACCGTATGCGTAGGGAGCGTCTCAGGCCTCAGGCAAGTTCAAAGGGAGAAGGCTGCAAAACAGACAAGACCGAGTTAAGGCCCTATGGGAACAAAGGCTGCCACAAAAACTCAACAATCCTTGTGGCAACCTTCACAAAGGCTTTAACCAAGGAAAGACTTGAAGTAAGTAACGCCAAGATCCCTCCTTTAATGGTACTTAAGGCTAGAGACATTGCCACCTCACACTGGAAAAAAGCCAAAATATATGTACCACAGCATACTGTCAGGAAATAAACTTACAAGCCTCACACCAGGTGAAGTAAACCTTGCACGTATGTCGGTACACCTTCCTGGAGGTTGACTTTTTTTGCACTGTGGAGGCTAGGGATTGCTGAGTAAGAAACACCCCTCTCCCTCCGGACTTGGGCTTTAACAGTCATGTCGTTAAGGCTAGTGACTGTACAGCAGGATGGTAGATCGGACCCTGCAGTAGGAAATCTGTTCTATCTGGAAGAGCCCAAGGCTTGTATGCCAAGAAATTCATGATGTGTGTATACCATGGAATCAGGCAGGTGCTATCAAAATCACCAGAATGCCCTCCACCTTTATTCTGCGCAACAGGCTAAAACAAGCAAGGAATTAGCTGTAGTGTAGCCAGGGCATACACTGGGGGAAACTAATCCAAAGGAGAAACAAAATCTATTGCACCTGCCTGAGTATCCCTGGTGCGGGACATAAATCTAGTTTGCTATTCGATCTGGACCCAAAACAGACTTCGGATCTAGCGTTGCCCACTACAGGCAAATCTCTACGAACACTTATGGGTGAATGACCCATTCTCTTGGAAGCTGTTGCTGCTGAGAAAATCCACCTGTCAATTTTCCATGCCTGGGAAAATGCATGGCAGAGAGGGCTGGAACGTGAAGTTCTGCCCAAGACACAATCGGGTCTGCTACTTCCTGAGCAGCACAACTTCTTATCTCTTCTCAATAGTTGATGTATGCCACAGTCTTAGCACTGTGAAACTCACTCTGATGGGAAGACCTTGAAGGTAACAGACCAAGGTAGAAAAATCAACAGGATCGCCTGAATTTCCAGGATGTTGATCGACAACTTCCACTCCTCAGACTACGTTCACTGAACCAAGAGGTTCTCCTATACACCACCCTGACCCAACACATGTCCATCTGTCATCTTGACCTTCCCATTCATCAGAAGGAAGTATTTTTTGCTATCCAGCATCTGCATGGATATCCACCATTCCACAGCCTACGCGTGAAAGCTGCCTTAACCACTTGCCCACCTCCCGCAGCAGATATACTGCGGCAGGCTGGCTCGGCTGCGCGAAATTACGTATAAGTATATCAGTTCGCAAGAGCACTCCTGAGGACGCACGCGCCCCCATTAGACAGCGGGGAAGCTGATCCATGTGGCCGGCGGCCGGGATTGCCGCTGGACACCCGGGATCGCTCCCCGTGGAGAAAGAACGACGGTCTGCCATTGTAAACACAGCAGACTGTTGTTCTCTCTGGAATAAACACAGAGCGCCTGTGATCTTCCTATTTAGGATAACAGGTCTCTGTGTTGATTCCACAAGCCCACCCCCTCGCAGTTAGAAAACACCCCCTAGGCTCACACTTAACCCTTTGATCGCCCCTGGGCTAACCCCTTTCCTGCCAGTGTCATTATTACAGTAACAGTGCATATTTTTAGCACCGATTACTGTAGTAATGTTACTGGTCCCCCCAAAAGTGTCAGTTAGGGGTCCAATCTGTCCGCTGCAATGCCGCAGTTTCGCTAAAAACTGCAGATCGCCGCCATTACTTGTAAAAAATAAAAATGACAAATCTTTCCCCTAGTTTGTAGACGCGATAACTTTTGTGCAAACCAATTAAAAAAATGCTTATTGGGATTTTTTTTTACCAAAAATATGTAGCAGAATACAAATTGGCCTAAAATTATAAAAAAAATTGGATTTTTACATTTTTTATTGGGAATGTTATAAAGCAGAATGTGAAAATCAGAATTGAATTTTTTTTTGTTTATAGCGAGAAAAATAAACATTGCACAGGTGATCAAATACCACCAAAAGAAAGCTCTATTTGTGGGAAAAAGGACATCAATTTTATTTGGGTACAGTATCGCACAACCGCGCAATTGTTCGTTAAAGTAATGCAGTGACATATAGCAAAAAATAGCCTGGTCATTAAGGGGGGTAAAACCTCCCGATCTAGAAGTGGTTAAGGAGTCTTTCAAGGCATACACTGAGTAATTTAAGGCGCTTGTAAAGTCTTCCAGGAGCTGCCAATTAGCAGGAGCTGCCAATTGCCGGATCTTCCAGGTTTGATTCCCTGGAATGGAAAATACGCTTCCCCGGCAGTCTGCAGAGCTGCTCCTACCAGAAAGGAGGCTTTAAAGAGGGCCTCTAACCGCTTATACATGGCATCTTTAAAAGACGAGGTCCGCATCCATCAGGACTGTCCGGTTTAGTATAAAATAGTCAGGTCAACAGCCAGAGAACCCCAAATTTTGTAGAATTTCTCCTCCACGGGCCATTGAGAGCAAAATGATTCGGTGGTGAAAACACCTTCTGCAAGTTGACCCAAGCGATGGCACACTGGAAAAGACTAGGAAGACTTGGGAAATCTTGGTGGTTGCCAGGACCCAAAACCTGTGACTCAGGGGAAGCGGGTTCCAATAGTTGTAAAACAGTTAGTGCACACCACATCCACCAGGAAGTGCAGTGTGGTGTTCTGTGCTTCAGAAAACCCTGGACCCTGAGATTCCTACTGAGAGGGCAGGGTCCGGGTACAGTCCCTCTTGGTCTATTATCTGTAGCAACCTATTTGGACAGTCCTACCTCTGTCCCGCTAGGGGTGTAATAAACATTTTAAGAGTAGGGAACAAAAAAAAAATGTGAACAAAGCCATTTAAAAGATCTTCAGAGAGACACAGGAAGTCATCACCTACAGTCACTAGCACAAAACTGAGGCTTAGTGGAGCTGGAAGGGGTTATGCCTGGACAGGGATGAAAGTGGGAATTCACTGGATTCCTGTGTCAATTCACTTGAACGTGATATCCTAAGCAAAGCAAATTAGTCATAAATATGAACTGTATCCTGGATGTATAATTAAGAAATTAATTTACAAAATCTGATTGGAAAGAAAATTGGAAAGACAAATATACAAAAAAAAAAAATTACAACTTCCAGATATTTTTAAAAGCATTGTGAATATCTTACTTACAGACTTTTGCCTTACCTGAGTGAATGAAAATATGAGAAGTCCCCACTGAGGACAGAGAAGCACCAGAATTACAGTGACTGAGCAACGAAGAATAACTGCAAGACTTTCAGCAACCACCTGGCAAAAGAGCAATATATAAAATAATGGACATTTGAAACTACCAGTAAAGCCGTCAAGCAAATTCCTACTGCCGGAATCACAGGTGTGCAAACAGCTGTGGCCGCTAAGCCTGTGGCTAGGGGCAGATGACCAGCCCTAAAGGCAGACAGATAGCATCAAGGACCAATCAGTTATAGCTTATATGGATGTAGGACAGACACACAGCACCGTAAATTGTTAATTAGGTGACACACAATTCCAATTCTGTAAATAATGCATATATAGTGGACATAGAAAAGAATCAGCTCTCTAAATAATCACATTCTGTTGTTTTGCAGAAACAAATCTTTTGACAGTGCCTTGCCACCCACAGTTAATTGTTTGCTTTAGTTGCATCAGGGACTGAAATGCTTCAGGAAAGCCCATTTCATACGGATCTAATCAAAATGACCACAGCTGATCACAATTGAAAATCAAATGGCTTTGTGTGCCATTAGTGATTAGCTAAACCCGACTGAGTTTACAAGTCATTTTTAGGAGGAGGTGATCCTTTCTCCAACTCTGCGATTCCGTTTTTGATTTTTTTTTTTTTGCCGACATGTTGATTTTAGATCTTTCACTTTGATTTTATAAGTTGCATGGAGTTGGATAAAAAACAAAAAAACTGTGTCGGTCTTAATTTTAGGCTGAAAACAGAAAAAAGGTTATTATTTTCATCGGGGGGGGGGGGGGGGGGGGGGGTGATTGTTTTCTATACCCACTGTACTTCTGATTAATGCAAATGGATTTATATGAGTAAAAAGGTTGGTCATGTGGATTATACTAGAATATTGCTGTTTCTTAATAGATGGATCAAAGAAAAAATTTGTACATCCCAGTCCTGATGAAGTAAAGAGGTGTTGACACTACACCGGGTGCTACATCCATATACGCTATAACTGTATATACTTCATAGGTCATTTTATACATTTACAATCTCAATTATGAGTTTTTTTAGGACATTTGTACAATAAAAAAAAATCATTTTATTGGTAGCATCTTTTGATATTTGTACAAAATCCTATGCTTCCCCGGCAGCATACTGAAAGTCCTTGTACTTATATTAGTTCTGTGTTACTACATGGATTGCGCCACCAGGAAAGGATATTAATGATACTCTAGATCAGCCTCTCTTACCTGGGGTACCGCGGCACTGTTTGCCAATGTGTGGGTACCATTAAAGGGAAATTCCTGTCAAAAATTAAATTTTTCCTATTAATAGTATGCTAAATATCTTTATCTTTGATGATATTATTTATTTTTTGGCTAGCTGCTTGTGTAGCTTAGAAAGTCTTATCTAAACTAGGCAATCAACTTCTTCCTGTTCTTCACCAACAACACTATCTCCCTTTATCTGAGGAGGGTCATGTGTCCAGAGCAATACTGGAAAGACAAAAAGATACAAAAGGAACATTTTTTGTAATTTTAGAAGGATACAGAACGTTTTCTACTGCTCAGTTACATATTACTCAGTCTTCATTCAAAGCCCAGCACAGCTAAACTGTATATGTGCACTGCACCCCCCCCCCCTCCCCCCGTTTCCTGTGTGAATTATTTCTTCATTTTCTCATGAATTAGGATGTACAATGCATCCTTACTGATGAGAGAACACTGGGCGGGAACCTGTGATCAGCTCCTTCCAGTCTATATATGCCCACTGGCTACACAGGAACAGTGTCCCTCCCTGGAAGTGATGTTACTAGCTTTCAGTAACCACACCCACTTGCTGCTCTTGGATTCTGCAGGAAGAGGAACTGAAGTCATGTGACAGCACTGAAAACTGCAAAATAAAGGTAGAAAGACTGAGATTTCTTTCATTTTGACACATAAGGCTGAACTCAGCTTACATTATTGATTGCAGGGGAGAATTTAAGGTATTAGGCTGCACTTCCCCTTTAGCAGATGCACAGGGGTGCTGTTAATTCATAAAGAGCAGTGTGTTAGTGTGGGTGTCAGAAATGCATGCAATTTTGCACGCAATACACGACAAGCAGTAATGTGAACCAAGCCTCAGACTGGAGTGCCTCAAGATTGGAAACACTTTTCAAGGGCACCCTGACTAGACAAAGGTTCAGGAACACTGCTCTAGATTCCACCGCGTGATAATTAAACGAGGGGGTGGAATGAGGGAAGGGTTAGGACAAGTAAACCACATACAGAATCTTTGACAACAGTAAGGCTTCATATTAGAAGATTCTGGGTGCTTAACTGGCTTGCCTGCAGTCCAGAACTTTCACTGATTGAATATATATTCGGTGCATCTTGAAACAAAGAACACAACAAAGAAGACCCAGGACTTTTAGGCAGGTAGAATCCTATATCGAGCAAGAATGGGACAAGGGTCTTCTTCCAAAACTCCAGTAACTGGTTTCCTCAGTTCCCAGACACTTACAGAGTGTTACTGAAAGAAGAGGGAATGCAACACCATGGTAAACAAGAGCAGGTACCCAGTTTTGACAGGTACCTAGGCAGCACAAGCGGAAGTTCTCCTCTCCCCCTCCCTCCTTGCAATCTTCTGGGATAAGTCACAGGTCCCAGAAGGTTGCCCGGCCACTGAGGAAGCGCATTCCTCACGCATTCACAGTGCGCACCTGGCTGTGAAGCCCCAAGCTATCACAGCTGGGTGCCCACACTTGTGATGCCGTCGCCAGGGAGAGGCGAGAGAGAGGAGCGAGGCTTTGGGCAGCTGCATTGCTGGATTGTGGGACAGGAGAGTGTGTGTTTATTAAAAGTCAGCAGCTACACTTTTTGACCTAAAAACAACTGGAACGTCACTTTAACCACTTAGAGTTGTAAAGTCAGGAAGGTTTTTTATCTTAATGCCCTCGGCTGTCCTGGGACTCTTCCTCTTTTTTTTTTTTTAAATCAGGTAAATTTTTATTGACAAAATAGGTGATACAATAAGAGAAGACAAGAGATATACAATGGTCATTGGCTTATCCATCGTGCACAATATGACTTTGTAACTAGACAGGTTTGTCCTTTTGTATTTCCATCTAGATCAACTGTAAGGCCTCATGCACACTCAATGTTTATACAGCTGCGTTTTTTGGCGTCAGACGTTTTTTTCTACAGCCAGTAAACTCCCCCCAGCATTCCATCGGCTGTCGGGGGTATATATATATATATATATATATATATATATATATAGTAATTTTATAGCATAAAAAAAAAAAAAAAAAATGATTTTAACATCACTTGTAACAATAATAGGAAGTGACAGGTACTCTTTATGGAGGAATTTGAGGTCCACTTCAAAGTATTCAAAATGCCAAAATTGCCATTTTTGAATACTGACAGTTTTTTTAAAACTGAGACATTAGCAGCCGAGTAAACCGGAAGCGACGTCGTGACTTGATTGGAGACCCGATTGAAGCCAGGAGACCCGGGCAGAGTGGCGGAAGGCGGCGGGGGGGGGGGGGGGGGTAAAGACAAACACGTCTCCTCCTGCTCGCTGGGATAACGGCCAAGCGGCTTCTGAGCTGCATCGGTTGTTATCACCGGAAAGCCGACCCTAATAAAAACTGTACTGGGTTAATGCCTGCAGCTGCCAGGCATCACCCCGGTACAACCACTTCTTAATCTTAAGGTATGTCAAATTGAGGGAAGTGGTTAAATAAAAGACCATATAGAAGAGTTTTTGCTAGAAAACAATATTTTAGGCAATAGCCAGTATGGATTCACGAAAGAGCAAACTTGTCAAACAAATCTGTTTTTTTTATGATGAGGTAAGCAAAAACTCACAAAAGGAGTGGCTGTAGTATACTTGGATTTTGCCAAAGCGTTTGACACAGTTCCCCACACACAGCTAATGTGTAAATTAAAGTCTACAGGTTTAAAAAAAGTTTAATTTGTAAATGGATAGAAAATGATTCATACTCCGAATGGTCTAGGGTTTTAGTAGTGTAGCTCAAGGTTCAGTGTTGGGAAGAGAGATAGAGAGATAGAGAGAGAGATTGATAAGAGGCATTGAGGAGCTCAGCTACGAGGAAAGATTAGAGGAACTAAATTTATTCTCTCCTGAGAGGAGGAAATTAGGGGGGGGGTATGGTTAACATGTATAATACATAAGTGGTCCATACAAAGAAGCTTGGTGTAGAGGTATTCACATTCAAGTCATTACAGAGGACAAGAGGACACTGTTTAGGTCTGGAGGAAAAGAGATTTAACCTTCACATATGGAAAGGCTTCTTCACAGCAAGAGCTGTGACAACGTGGAATACAGTAAACCCCCCTCCATTGCACAGGGGTTACGTTCCGGACCCAGCCGCGAAAAGTGAAAATCCGCGAAATAGAAAAACCCTATTAAAATGCATTGTAGGCATGTTTTTTTTTTACTGTCACTGTACGTGTAAAAGCATTTTAAAGGTCTTTAAACACACTTTTAAAACAATAAAACTCATTTAAACACATAAAAGATACTGAGAGACATAGCAAGAGCTATGGAAAACACCAAAATATTGCATTTTTAATGTTTTATATAGTAAAATAACATTGCAAAAAAAAACGCAATATACCGGGACCGCAAAAACTGAACCGCGATGGAGTGGGGGTTTACTGTAATGAGAATATTTGCCCATTACTATTACGGGCTGCCTTGCTGGTCAACAATGAGGCTTAGAAGCCAAGAAGAGACAAGGCAGGGTTCCAAGCCCACCTAACCCAGGAAGTAAGTGTATTTTAGAGCATGCAGGTATTCTAGGTACCCAAGAGCACTGAGCAAGGACCTGATAGAGGTGGATTAGTTTAGTATAACACACTTCAGGTTTGCTATGTTGACAAGAGACCAGTTTAGAGATAGCTGCAGTGGCCACAGTCATACTTGCGAAATGTCTTTTGGTCACATAAAATCCATTTTATGTTACTATATATTTATTTATTTATTATGTATGTATGCATGTATGGTGAACATACCTTTAGCCTTACGAAAAGATGAGCTTGAGCAAGTACCCAAAATGGTTCTGCTATAAGTTCCACCACAGCTGACAGTCCAAAAGCCAAAACACCGGTGCCATAATGTGGGATAATTTCAGGGTTCGGGACTTCCAGGACTCTAAGCCATATCCACCCTAGAATGAACGACCAGCCGATTCCTAATGGAACACTAAAACCATTGCACAACACAGTATGTCAGACTATAGAGGTCCTATAATTATTTTCAAATGGTCAGATGGGAAACGCATGCTCTTTACTTAAAGCATTGCAAGAAAGTTGGCATTATATTGCATACAATAACCATCTGCTAATAATATGCATCATTTATTATTTTAAACAAGAAGAATTAGGATACATACTTCGACCACTGTAGAAGAAACCTCTTAAACATTAAATATTTGGATGTAACAATGTAACTTGCAGATTTGTGAGAGCCGGTTCACACTGGGGCGACTTGTCAGGCGACCTGGTCGCCTGCCATAGATTAGCACAGGACCCGTTCTAATAGGAGCGACACAAGTCGCTCCGACTTAGAAAAAGGGTACTGAGCTACTTTGGGGCGACCTGGAGCGACCTGCATTGACTTCAATGATATGAAGTCCGTGCATGCCGCTCCGAGGTCGCGGTGCGAGCTGCGCACCGCGACTTCACATGCCGCCCCGGCAAGTGGGATCGCGCCTATGTGAACCGGCTCTTAAGGGCTGAACTTCTCTTACTCGAGCCCGTGGGTACACACTTTCTGCTACAACTATTTCCAAGCACATTTTCTTATTTGTCCAAATGTAGCTAACTAAATAAATAACCCTAAAGAAGATGATTATTTCTAACAATAGTGGGGATGTCTCTGTCTCTTCTGCATATCAGCAAAGGCTACCTATGCTAATAATAAATCCTGCATCGATCTGTATAATCTTATTCTCTTCGATGCAGCCATTTTAATTATTGCCTAATAAAATTCTTAGTGCATTATGGTGTACTGAGTAATTTTGTGTCCCATGATCAAATTAAATTCTCTATTAAATAAGGGTCAACTAAAAATAGCAATTCTATTTTGTGCCTGTGTGCAATCCAATTAATATTCTTAAACCAAAACCTTACTTTCAAACCCTGAGGAAGTCACGTCACGGTGACGATACGCGTGGGAGGAGTCGGGTGACAGAGGACTGTGTTTGTGGAACATATGAGAACATACAGGAGCGGCTGCCCTGTCAGGTGATTTTTTTTTTTTTGAAGAGCACTGTCTCAAATTTTAATGCAAGTGTATAATATGCAAAAAATGTGAAACCTTTATATACCACACAATGGGAGTGTATCTTTTATACTAAGGGGAGGTGGAGAAAAGAAGTCCATACAAAGCCAGCTTAGTGAGGAGAGTGGAAGGAGATTGAACAGCTGAGGAGCCTGGAATTACCCCAGCGGGGGAAAGTGATTTTAGACCTAGAAACATGCCTAAACTGGAGGGGAGTACAGTGGTGAAAGGTGGTGGGAGTCATTGCACATGACTAAATTAACTGAAATCCACAAGTGTGAAGGTGGAAAACCGGCAGGATAGGATGAGCATATTTAAAAGGGAAAATATCTGAAAGAAGAAAAAGCACTACTAATTGAATTATAGTCATTTGGGATTGTCACATTTGTTTTATTTTATTGTACACAGGAAATTGTGTCACTGAATAATGGTAGCAGTTTTGTGGTTTGAAAAAAAGGTTTTGGTTTACAAACATTAATTGGACTGGACAAGGATAGACGCAGCAACATTTTTGATTTTGTGTCGTTTGCAGTTGTGTTAACACAATCATTTGGTTGCCGCCCTCAGACACAAGTTAGAAGTGAGAGACGCATTAGGTAAGGAAGCGTGGGATAATACACACTGGTTTAATTCCATTATGTGACCATAATATGGCTGCCCTGACTGTGGTCAGCATATTGAAAATAATACATTGGTAACAAAAGGTTCTATAGAGCACACCAAGGAGACAACTGTCAAGAGCAAGCACTGACAGAAAGGTCATTCATGAAAAGACAGAGTTATGTATTCTGTCATTCAACAATCACTGAAATTATGTTGATCTAAATACAATAGATAGCTAAGTCGGTAAATAGAAGTCAACAAAAAATAACTTGAGTTGGATGACAAGGATATGCTTGCATTTTCAGCAATGGAATCATAGATCTGATATCACAGCCTGGAGACATTTCAGTGGTGATACTCACGCAAGCCAGGTGAGGTGTATAGTATGTGTCCAGCTCTGCCGGGCGGAGTGGCTCAGGCAAGCTTTTCGAAAGGCTTCTCGGGCAAGGAACACTACTGTGGTGTATAAAAGAGTCAGCCTAAAAAAAAAAAAAAAAAAAAAAAAAAAAAAGAGAAGAGAATGATCAATAAAAAACATGCTTTAACAACTACTGTATTGTACTTCTATACCTAAAGTGAAAGGGCAATAACCTGAAAGAGGTTCACATTCTTCCCCATTCTTTTTAAAACTAAGGAAAAAAAAAAAAAGTCTGGGCCGGAGTTCCACTTTCCCTTTTTTATGTCGGGGGGGGGGGGGGGGGGGTTATCAAAACTTTTAAAACTTAAAATTTGAAGTAAGGCCAAAACTCTTTGGCCCTACTTCTCCTGGGAATCACAGGCGTTGTTCTGCACTCCTGTGACCCGTATTGAGCTAAAGCACACTGCTGGCCGATATCACTCAGCTGGTCCAGACTCTGGCGAGATCCCGACTATATTGTTGGGATCCACCCAGATGCCTAGATCAGCTTAGAGCCTAAGCAAGGGAGTATGGGAGGACATACTGGTACATCCTCCCACTCTAGCTGTCCGTGTATGCCCCCGAGGGCCCTGTACCATGTGATCATTGTAAGCAATCACAAACACCCCAAAAAAGGCTGCATGTCGCAGCCATTGGCTCTCCTTCCTATCACATGGAGGGTGTCAATCTGTGTCTGCAGTGGGCAAATGTGCCATTTTACTGTGAAACACACACCACAGTAGCTATCTACACTGGGTCCATTGTGGATTGATATGCTTTTAAAATGTTTATGTTTGGAAGTATATTTCTTCTTAATTTATTTTAATAAACTCCATTTGGGTAATGCACAAGGTCGGTGGACCCTCTTTTTGTTCTTTACATCTATCCCAGTGTCACCAGTGCTCCTGGCAAAAATCTGTCCCATTGTCAACAGTTGAACAGACAAGGAGTCACTGCTCAAGGTGGTGTGATTGCCTGATGACTCACACAGGTGCATGCCCCGGCTCGCCTCCGTGAAAACTTGATAAAAGAAAAGGAATTGGCAGCACTCCAGGTTGAGTCAAAATCCAGGTTTATTGACTGGACATCCAAATATGACAATCGTGACAAGGTAGACGCGTTTCACACACTGACTGACTGATTAAGCACACAGTGTGTGAAACGCGTCTACCTTGTCACGATTGTCATATTTGGATGTCCAGTCAATGAACCTGGATTTTGACTCAACCTGGAGTGCTACCAATTCCTTTTCTTTTACCATTGTCAACAGTGCTGCTGGCAAAACCTGTCCCACCACTGCAGTGTTACCAGTGCAGCCATAAACATCTGTACCAGTGTCACCATTACACCAGTACGGTGTCACAAATTCAGCCAGCAGTATCAGTGCCAGAGTAGTGCACACCAGCAACTGTGTACCTGATCACCGTCACACCAGTACAATACCACCTAAACACCATGTCCCATAAAAAAAGTACACAAGCGAGGAGACCTTTCAGATTCTGAGCATGACATAAGAGGAGTGGGGAGGATTCTAAACTGAACCTGTGGCAAGCAGTGGTTCAGTAATGGATTCAGAAGATGAAAAAGTCCCAACAAAAGCAATCAGATGTTCTGAACATCAGCAGGCACCCACCAGCAGAGCAGTACATGCTGGTGAAGTGGGGAGCACCAGCAGTGCAGTATACCCGGATGAAAGGCCAAGTAAAAGTAGTGGGGTGTCATCAGTCATGAAGAAATTGGGACCATACTAGTGTTCTAGAGGCACTTTCCAATCCTTTATGGCTTCCCTAAAATTCAGCAGCACCTATCATCACATCATTTACAGTGCAACCAGGCATTCAAGCAGAAACCAAAAATGTTACACCAATTTAGTTTGTTTTTCACAGAATATTTACTTCATTTATTTGTGGACTAATGTAATCGAAAAATTCTCAGCAGCACATTGCCAATAATCCTGATTGGTTTTATGCCTGTCCATTTAAATGGAAGCTCAGTAAAGCATTGTCTCAAAATGTAAACACGTACAGACACCCCAAAAGGGGACTCAATACCAAAAGATGTGGCTAAATCAGGACTTTTTTGGAGTGAAGTCCATCACTGTAAACAAATTTAAAATATTTCTTGACCTTGCCCTAAATATGGGACTCACAAAAAAATAAACCTCACTCCTATTGGTTTAAACAACCCATTCACAATTTGCCAAGGTTTACCCTACTCATATGCTTCCTGTATCCTGGCCGGTTCCCAGACTGACATATGGATCGCATATGCAAGCTTTTGCACAGGACTCCATATCCCCATTCATGAGCCTACCACATATTGGAACTTTACTCAAAGCACCATTTTCTTCCTGTCTATGCGAGTTGCCAATTTACATGTACTTACTTAACGCTCTTTTACACTGATAGTTTGCCGCCCGCAAATGCCCACTCGGTCCTACAGGTTTATCCAGCAGACTAGCCTGGACAATGGTACTCTGCTGTGCTGTGTTGTGTTGCTGAGTTTCTCCACCGGAGCCCCCACAATTTTGATGCGCAAGTGTTTTAACTACTTAATGTGAGGTGCCAATTGTCTTTCACCATAATAAATAAGTAATTTACTGCACTTAGACGGCACCCTCTTCTCTCCTTATCTGTTCATTTAGAGATACCTCAGTCTCGCAGAGGTGCTGACCCAAGAGTTTTGAGACGAGCAAGAAGTTGCCCTGGATGTTTCAGTTGGACCTCAAATTTTTCTGCTGATCTCACTATACTGTCTCTAAATCCACATCAGTCATTTTGCCACCGATCTGTTGTTTTTTTGGCTATTTCAATTTGGCCAAAAAAAATAAAACCTCAACCAAAACTAAAAAAATGGCTTCAAATTTAATTTAGGTGTACTACACTTACATTTAAAAATTTGGCTTAGCAGTTGCACAAATAAGTGGATGCTGGAAATGCCATGTTTCTTTATACAACACTGAGACAGATCATGTGATTATGGGAAAGACTAAACCTACCATTTCAGACTCAACTAAATGATCTGAGCAAGCATAGTGAGGCAACCTAAGGCCCCTTTCACACTTGGAGTCCGTCGGCGGACTCCGTTTTTCCTCAGCGGGGGGGGATCGATCCACCGATCCCCTGCTGAGCAGGCGGATGGCAGCTCTCCAGATGGCAGCGCTGTGTGCGGAGACAGAGCTGTCAGGTCCCCGCTGTTCTCTATGGGGGAATCGGATGAGAACGGACCGCCTGTCCATTTTCATCTGATCCGAGATTTGAAGGACTGGATCGGATGTCAGCGGACATGTCTCCGCTGACATCTGATGCCCCATAGAGATGCATGAGGCATCCATTCAGATCCGCCTGAAAAACTGACAGGCGGATCTGAATGGTCCACAAGTGTGAAATGGGCATAAAAAGATTTTTTCAAACACAAACAGGTAACGATCAATCATAATGTATACCAGAAAATCCTAGAGAATATGATTTTCCTCTTCTCAGCAAAATGTATGTGTCCCTTAAATATAATACATCATTATTACATAGTTGCCCAGTTCATTTATCAGGCGATTTGGGCCCAATTTATTTAAATAGCCCAAGTGGATTTTATTAAACAAACCTTTATCATTCGGTTTCTTAGCAAATCAAACTACAAGTTCACAAAATCTACAAATATATAGTACTTACCGCACATTTACAATGCCAAGGATTTCCTTTGAAACATAGCGCAGAGTAAATGCATTCAAAGCAAAAGTAAGGAGACGAAAGAGAACCTGTGGAGATAATGAGATCATCTTAACCTTGATGCATGCTGCAAACTATACTCATAAAACCACAAGTTTTTGTTTAATTTAATCATATAAGGTATAGAGGATTGGATAAACCATTCAATCTCAATATTTGGGGATGATATAAAGTTAGGCATGACAATAAACTTAGTGCAGGATGTGGAAAACTTACAAGACCTAAATAAAATAATGAGGGGGGGCAAATACATGTCAAATGAGGTTTAATATGTTGAAAAATGTAAAAGTAATGCATTTGGGTGCTAAAAATACAAATTACTTGCTAGGGGGAGAACCCATGGGGGAATCTAGGATGGAAAATGATCTGGGGGTCCTTGTAGATGACAGGCTCAACAATGGCATGCGATGCCAAGCTGCTGCAAGCAAAGCCAACAGAATACTGGCATGCATTTAACCACTTGCCGACCGCCGCACGACGATTTACGTCGGCAGCTACGTCGCTAGCCTGTGAGGGTCTAGGGAGCTAGCATGCGCCGCCGGAGCCACGCTCCCGCGCGGTCACGGACCCCCCCCCCCCCGCGGTTGTGCCCGGCGGACCCGATGTCCGCCGGTCACTCGCGATCGTCCGTTAGAGTGGGAGAAAGGCAGGCAGCTAATGTAAACAAGCCGCCTGTCATTCTCCCCTGTGTATAAATAGTGATCATACGGTTCTACTATGTAGGACCGTTGATCACTGTTCCTACACCTCAAGCCACAGCCAATCACAGTTAGAATCACGCCCCTAGGGACACACATAACCCCTCCCTCTCAAAAAAAGTTAACTCCTTCACTGCCATTGTCATTTTACAGTAACAGTGCATATGTATAGCACTGATTACTGTAGTATTGTCACTGGTAACCCCAAAAGTGTCAAAAATGTCAGTCAAGGGTCTGATCTGTCCGCCGCAATGTCGCAGTACCGCAAAAAAAAAAAAAAAAAAAAAAAAAAAAAAAAAAAAAAAAAAATCGCAGATCGCCGCCATTACGCGTTAAAAAAAAAAAAATCTTTCCCTTTGTTAGTAAACGCAATAACGTTGGTGCAAACCAATCAAAATACGATTTTTGCGATTTTTTTTACCAAACATATGTAGCATAAAACAAATTGGCCGAAAATTTTAAAAAATTTAGATTTGTACATTTTTTTGGGGAATTTTTATATAAAAAATGTGAAAAATATTGTTATTTTTGCAAAATTGACACTCTTTTTTTTTTTTTTTCTTTTTGCGCTATAAACAAAAAAACAAAAAAAAAAAAAAAAAAAAAAAAAAAAAAAAAAATCGCACAGGTGATCAAATACCACCAAAAGAAAGCTCTGTTTGTGGGAAAAAAAAAGGACGTCAAATTAGTTTAGGTACAGCGTTGCACGACCGCGCAATTGTCCGTTAAAGTCACGCAGTGCCGAATCGCAAAATAGGCCCTGGTCAGGAAGGGGGTAAAATCTTCCGGGGCTTAAGTGGTTAAAAGGGGATTCACTCCAGAGATAAAACAATTATTCTCCCTCTCTACAAGACTCTAGTCCGGCCGCATCTTGAGTATGCCGTCCAGTTCTGGTCACCAGGCCTCAAGAAGGATGTCCTGGAACTGGGGAGAGTCCAGAGAAGGGCAACAAAACTAATAAAGGGACTAGAGGATCTCAGCTATGGGGAAAGTCTACAACCATTGAACCTATTCTCTCTGGAGAGGAGACACTTGAAATGGGATATGATAGCGATGTACAATAACCGTACTGTTAACTAACGTTTCAGTTAAAGAGAATTTAAAAAGACACTTGGCCATTCACTGACATTGGAAAAAAAGCAGTTTACCCTTAGACTGTATAGAGGGTTCTTTACTGTCAGAGTGGTAAAGATATGGAATTCTCTTCCACAAGCAGTGTTATCAGCAGGGAGCATCAATAGTTTCAAAAAACTATTAGATGGGCATCTTAACGATCACAACATACAGGGGTATACAATGTACTATTGACATAAACACAAGCACACTTGGCTGGTGACTTCTTTCAACCTTACCAACTATTAAACTTTTCTCAGTCCATTATATCATATCTAAGTTGCTTGTTTGATAGAAGATTCTGGGATCAATAAAAACTTCTTCTGCACAACTCGGTTTAGAAAAAATGCTAGTTGTATGGCTGTCATCCTAACCCTTAAAAGCCAATTCTGCTTTTATGACTATATTTAGGGTGTAACATGAAGAATGGCCAGAGTCCAGGGTTCCAGGACCCCCCCCCCCCCACCCCATCTTACACAATATGAAGATTTTCTCCAGTCAGCTCCTGACAAATTTGAATTGACAGCTGTGAATGGAGTCAATGGAGCACATGGGCGGTAAAGTCATTGTCTTGTAGTCCGTTGAGATTTCCTCCAGCCTCATAGCTGAAAGGTCAGGAATAGCAATGAGCTCAGATGTGGTTGGATCCTAGTGTGAACTTACCGAAGTGACCCCGGCAGAAAGCGGTCACTGTACTCTGCCAATCATAGGCGGCAAAGGCATTCCCTGCGTCTGCACATATACACCCCCCTTGTAAATGTGTGGCTGTGAAGCGGAGAACACGCCAAAGCTCATCTCTAATGAATGTTTTTTTTAGGAAGCAGCTAAGTTTGGTCTAAATGATGGGCTCCCTGTTAAAGAATGGATTAACAATTTCAACTTTTTAAAGAGGAGCTCCAGTAATTTTTGTGTTTATTAAAAGCCAGCAGCTAGCAAAAGTGTAGCTGCTGACTTTCAATAAACACACATTCACTTGTCCTAGGATCCAACAATGTGGTCATCTGAGCCATCGCTTCTCTCCCTCTCCTCTCCCTGATGCCAGCATTTTAACTGTGGGCACCCGGCTGTGACAGCTTGTGGCTTCAAAGCCAGGTGTGCACTGCGCATGCGCGAGTTGCTCTGCGCCTGCTGAATAGCCTGGTTGTCTTCTGGGACCTGTGACGTGTCCCAGTCGACTACAGTCAGGGGAGGGGTGGTGGAGGAGAGCAGGGAATGGAAGTGGGTACATTTCAAAACTAAGTACCCGCTCCCCACCACCCCCCCCCCCCCAACAAAATAAAAATTGACATGCCAAATGTGGCAGAGGAGGGGGGAGTAGTGCTTAAAGCGGAACTTTTCCCGTTTGGGTGGCGCTCCCCTTTATCAAGACTTCTTTCACATGAGCAATCAGGGGGCAGTAAAAAAGCAGACAGTTGATTTGCGTTTTTACTACGTCCTGACCACTCACCTACAAGACATAGTGCTACTCAGATGATTACACATTACTGCAGTCACAATGTTTTCTATCATGGTGCAGTGATTTTAACCACTTGCCGACCAGTCACGTTGACTGTACTGCGGCAAAGTGGCTCGTTCCCGTCCATGGACGTAGACCTACGCCGCTGGACTCCTCCCCTTGTGGGTGGCACGCACGCGCCGCCGGAGGCTTGCTCCCGCTGTATTCAATTACAGCGGGAGTCGGGCCAGGGGAGGAGCATGGTGATCAAAAAAAACTGGCATCAGGAGATGGCAGTATAACCTCCCAAGAGGCTGCAAACTTCCCTCCTTTCCCCAAACTTCTCCCCATCCTTTGAAAAGCAATTCCCTGCAGATGGCTTTTCAAGCGGTGGGGGGGGCGGCAAAAACACTGCTGATATTATGAAATGAGCCTTAGGGCTAATTCAGACAGGCACTGAGTCCCATCCCCATGCAGACAGGTTGCCTGCTGCGTTTACCTTCATCTGGAAATAACATGCAGGCAGCCTATAGAAGTTGATGTACATGCAGCAGCTGCATAGACACAGTCGCATGTCAAAATTGTGACAGGTGGCTGGAGCGGGTGTTCAAATCCAAACGCAGACACTGTGCACACCACTGCGTCTGCATCCACTTCTATAGGCTGCTGCACCCAACTCTGAGTGGATGCAGATCCAGCTCTGTATGTAGGAAAGGATCCATCTGCACCCAACTGAATGAGCCATCAAAGAGAAATTTAACCTCCTTATCAATTAACTATTTTAAACCAAAAGTCCTCTAGACTTTGTTAGCATACACAATCAAATATTGGAAGATGAATAGAATAACACTGATTTCTAAGCAGATTACATGTGATGGTCTATATATATATATATATATATATATATATATACACACAGTCTCTAGATTGGCACAGTACCTGCACAAGCATAGTGTAAGATGCCAGCTTTGTGGTGTCTGTGAGCACATCTTGCTGAGACTCCATTTCCCTGGTGAGATGCAGCCGAACAGGTATTCAGCAGGTAGTTCTATATTCTAATAGTAGTGATAAGAAACATTACAGCCTCCCGGCTGAGTCTGGCGCCACCATCTTTGTTATGGGTAGAGCTACATTCATATCCATACGCTACATATCGACCGACCAAGTTTATCTATAACCACTACCAGAACCTTTTTTTATGTGTGTTAAATATATACAATCATCACTCAACGATAACTCAGCAGTGAAACAACCCGAAAGCCCTCAGCAGCGAAGCAACCCGAAACTGGCGGAAGTCTGAGCTGTCATCGATCAAGAGACTGGTCATGTGATCTACCCTGTAACTCACTTCTTCAGGATTGCTGCTGCCACCTTCTGGCCGGAGAACTTTTATCATATGGCAGCTGATTTGTTGGAACTGTGTTTGCTGAAAAAAAAAACCTTCCAGCTGTGTATGATTTTAAGTATATGTATGGTGAAAAGGTAAAATCATATTTTCATTTCCACATAGTGTTTCAATTACTTCTATAATAATCCCAAATCTGAACAATCTTGAAGTTTGTAAACTTACTTTATGAATATTAACTCACACGTTTACTTCCAAACCATTTCCAGCAAACCGACGTACAGTAATCCCCCGCTACATCGCGGTTCCGTTTTTGCGGTCCCGGTAATTCGCGTTTTTTTTTGTAATTTTATTTTGCTATATAAATCATTAAAAATGAAATATTTTTGTGTTTTCCATAACTCTTGCTATGTCTCTTAGTATCTTTTATGTGTTTAAATGAGTTTCTATTGTTTTAAAAGTGTGTTTAAAGACCTTAAAATGCTTTTACACGTACAGTGACAGTAAAAAAACATGCCTACAATGCATTTTAATAGGGTTTTTCTATTTCGCGGAATTTCACTTTTCGCGGCTGGGTCCGGAACGTAACCCCCGCAATGGAGGGGGGTTTACTGTACTGTTATTTAGAGCCGACGGTCAGCTTTCAAGTGGTTGTAAACGCTCTCTTAGAACTTGTACCTATAGGTAAGCCTTTAATAAAGCTTACCTATTGGTACTGTAAATATCTCCTAAACATGCACCGTTTAGGAGATATTTACTTTTAATGCAGCCGATGACGTTATCGGCGTATGCGCTCTGAAGGAATGGCCATCCGTGCCATTCCTTCAGAGCCCTGTGCTGTGAACGGCGGCTCCTGCGCATGCGGGGAAATTATGTAATCGCGCCTCTGGCCAGTCAGATGGCCGGAGGACGCAAACCAGGAAGCAGGGCGGCTGAACATGTCGCTGAGCGGGCAGCACTGTGGGGGCTTCGTTCTAAGGTAAGTATTTTATAATGAGCAAGTATGCGATGCATACTAGCTCATTATGCCTTTGTCTTACAGGGGTTTTTTTTGGGGGGGGGTTTACTTCCTCTTTCAGGAGATAACCGCCGATGCGGCTCAGCAGCCGCTCGGCCATTATCCCAGCGAGTGGGAGGGGACGCGCAGCCCCTCCCGCCCCTTCTGTGGCTCTGCCTGAGTCTTCCGTCCCACCGGGAAACCCGAGCAACCAGCCAGCACGTCCACCAGCTGGTTGGAGTAACCTGGAAGCCACGTCACGCTGTCACTTCCAGTTTACTCGGCTGCCAATGGGGCTCATTTTAAAAAATGTCAGTAATCAAAAATGCCAATTTTGGCATTTTGAATACTTTGAAGTGCAGTGGAGGGGTCGGGGGTCTTTTAGACCCCCGATCCCTCCATAAAGAGTACCTGTCACAAGGGATGTTTACATTGCTTGTGACAGCAATAAAAGGGATCAGAATTCGTTTTTTTTTTAAATAAAACAGCTTTAAAAATAAAAATGTCAATAAAATAAATAGGAAAAAAAAAATGTAAAGTGCCTCCTTCCCAGTGAGTTCGGGCACGAAAGAAAAAGCATACGTAAGTCGTGCCCGCAAATGAAAATGGTGTTTACATCACACATGTAAGGTATCGCTGCAATCACCAGAGCGAGTGCAATAACTCTAGAAAAAAACCTTCTCTGTAACTCTAAACTGGTAAACGTTAAAAATGTTTAAAGCATCGCCTATGGCGATTTTTAAGTACCGTAGTTTATCGCCATTCCACGAGTGTGCGCAATTTTAAACCGTAATATGTTAGATATTTATTTACTCGGCATGACATCATCTTTCACAATATAAAAAAAAAAAATTGGGTTAACTTTTCTGTTAAAGCGGTTGTAAACCCTATATAAAAAAAAAAAAAAAAAAAACCTGCAAGACAAAGGCATAATGAGCTAGTATGCATCGCATACTAGCCCATTATATTTAACTTACCTTAAAACGAAGCCCCGACACGGACCCCCGGACATCGATGCGGGCGCTGCCATGATCCCTCGTCGTCTCTTCCGGGTTCGGCGGCTCCGGCGCGCTGATTGGCCGGAAGAGACGGCTCCAGCGCGCTGATTGGCCGGAGCCGCGATGACGTCACTCCCGCGCATGCGCGCGGGAGTGATTTTTCCGGCAAGCTCCCGGCAAGTTAATTGAAGGTCCCCCCGGACCTTCAGAGCGCATGAGCCGCTCGCGCGAGCGGCTGCATGCACTGTAAATATCTCCTAAACCGTGCCGGTTTAGGAGATATTATTTGTACCTACAGGTATCAAAAAGCGGGATACAACCGCTTTAAGTATTTTTAAAATCAGTGAAATTTATTTTTTTCACAAAAATTGCGTTTGAAACACCGCTGCGCAAATACCAAATAACAAAAAATATTGCAACGACCGCCATTTTATTCTCCAGAGTCTCTGCTAAAAAATACATATAATGTTTGGGGATTCTAAATAATTTTCTAGCAAAAAAATACTGATTTTAACTTGTAAACAACATGTGTCAGATATAGGCTTGGTCCTTAAGTGGTTAAATTATGTGACACAGAACTACAGAGGTGCTAAGAGGAGGAGGTTCAGGAGGCGGAAGCAGTACAGCATACCTCCCAACTTTTTGAGATGGGAACAAGGGACACCTATAAAAGTAAGTATGAAGGCATAAGACACACCCCCTGCCATACCTCTTAAAAGGAAATTATACAAAATAAAACTATTAGTTAAACCCACAAGTGATTTTTTTACCACTACTTTTCCTTTATACTGGCTTCCAAAACATCAAAAATGCAGCAACTAAAAAAATGGAAAGGTTTAACACTGTGAAACACTTTTTGAAAGACAAATAGTGCATTTTATATACAACTATATAGATCAGTCCAAAATGAGGGACAAATGAGGAGGAAAGAGGGACAGAGGGATTTTGTTCCAAATCAGGGACAGTCCCTCAAAATCAGGGACAGTTGGGAGCTATGGTACAGGAATCACCGCCTACAGTCAGCAAGGTACCATTGGCATACTTCCCAATCATCCTGGATTTTCTGTCATTGTCCCAGGATTTTAACAAAATGTCCGGGTACTGAGGATCGGCAATTTGGCTCCACTACTGTACCTGGCAGTGGTGCGCTAGCTCCGGGTCCTCAACACCATGATTGCCCACTCTATGACAGCTGGCATTTCTCCCCACTGGTTGCCTATCATAATCATACAGTCAGAGCTGAAGGAAGCTTTCCCTAGGCTCCTTCCTGACACAGCATGAGGTGGAGCCCGGGAGGAAGAACTTCCCCTGCATTGAGCAGCGCTGGTCTGAGGTCTGTACATTTGATTGTACTAAGGCAGGGATCTTCAAACTACGGCCCTCCAGCTGTTGTGGAACTACATGTCCCATGAGGCATTGTAAAACTCTGACATTCACAGACATGACTAGGGCATGATGGGAATTGTAGTTCCTGAACAGCTGGAGGGCCATAGTTTGGACACCCCTGTACTAAGGGGACAAAATGAAAAGTATAAAGATTTTTGGGCAGTAAATTGATGAGAAATTATTTTTTCTATGATGGGGTTTGAGGAGGGGGGTGTTTGTGCTGGGAGAGGGGATTTGATGGGAATGAGCATGTTTACAAGAAGGGGAAATTTGCTGCCAAAATGAACATTACTCTCCTGGCTATTTCTAAATTGGCAGCAAATTTCGATTTAGTTTCAGTCATAGTCTTGACTAAAATGTCCTTTTAGTTTTAGTCGCATTTTAGTCATCTGAATTGTTTTCGTTTTAGTCGTATTTTAGTATTTTTAGTTGTATTTTAAAAAAGTGTTAATTTTATTTGACGAAATTAACACTGATGGAAACATCAGACACAAAAGTTACTTTTGGCAAAGCAATCTCTTTCTCAGGAACCTCCTTCCTATGCAGAGAAGAGTTGCCAATCTCACAAGCAGCTATATTTGCAACCTTTGTATTTGCTTCTAGCTCTGAAAGAATGCTATAAAGCAGTCTTTCTCAACCTTTTCAACACAGAGGAACCCTTGAAATACATTTCTGGTCTCGGGGAACCCCTGCTAAAAATTAAAAATCTACAACTTATGACACATTAGTGTGACAGTCAGTGGGAAGAATGCTCCTTACTCTTGTCATCATTGGGAAGAATTGCTCCCTTACAGATAGCTAAAAGGAACAATGGTGTCATTGGAAACTTATCTGAGAGGCAGAAATTGCCCATTGCTCAAGGAACCCCTTGCAACCTCAGGAGGAACCCTAGGGTTCCATGTAACCCTGGTTGAGAAACCCTGCTATAAGGGTTATGCAGTGTCACACCAAAAGCTACAGTACATGTTCATGGACTAAGTCAAAGAATACCTTTTTATAAAAATTTCATTGCCAGCCTGCTACCATCCCTTATAAACGTAATAATGATGTAGTCTGATCGCACGGCTGGTATTCAAACTGTTATTTATTATTTAAGTTCTGCAAAAACAGTGACTTTAGAATTATGGGAGATGTAGTTCCGGGAGGAGCCAGGATCATAGCATAGGTGTGCGCAGCCTATTGCATTAGGGTGTGCACCCCAAAGTTTAAATACACATGCATGTGTTTGCCTACATGTACATGGCCCGGATACATTACTCTCCCTGCTGGCAAAGTGAAATAGAGCAGAGCAGGTCCGAGGGAGATCTTTCCCATCTCCTCACTGGCAAACAGAGCGATAATGCTATGTGCCCTAGGTGATTAGGGTGTGCCCAGGCACACCTGGCACACCCTGTGCGCACGCCTATGGATCATAGACTGCTATGTAGAGAGACCCTTCTCCCAGGGAGCAGTGTGACGCGCGGAGCCTGCTGGGAGTGTCTTTATAAAGGGGGCGGGATCCATTTTCGCTCTCTTGCCTCGAGGACAGCATGCTGTAAAGAAGGGAGTAGGAGTAGGCCGGATGCCTAATGGCGGACACCGGAGCTGAAGCGAGCGGTGTTAGTGCGCGGAGGAGTCTTGGTAGTGTGGCCGAGCGGAAAGGTCATCTGACAGGCTGAGGGAGACGCTGAGCAGAGCGGGGCCTGGTTGCAGCGGAGAGCGGAGTTCCCGGTTTGGGTGAGAGACATCCTGTATCTACATCTGCACTAATCACAGACCTAGGCTGAGTCAGGGCAGGACTGCCAAACTGTTCGCTTAAAAAAGGCCATACGGAGATATACGTAGATATACCACTGGACACTGCAGTCATATATACAGTGCGAGGTGAGTGAACTAGGCCTTAAGCCCTCTGTCGAATCCTAGGCTGTTAGTCTTAGTCTGTTGAGACACATCAAGATCTGTTTTACATTCATTTCTTTGGATTACAATTATTGACTACTTTGGGGATCACAGTTCATCATCATCACCTTTATTGGATTACAATTACTTTCCTTGGATTGTCTGGGGATTCCTTACCAGTGAAGACTAGTGAGGCCTCACTCTTTAGGAGACTATTGCAGTTCAGTATAGAGGGGGCCCCCGTTAGTACACAGTTTCTGCTCTGAACAAAAAGCTGTTTGTTTCACTATGTCCTTTGGATACTGATTCTGAATGGAAGTGACTGCTTTGTTTTAATCAGCTGGTGAACAGTTCATGTTCTAATTAACCACTTCAATACTAGGAATTTTTCCCCCTTTATGCCCAGGCCAATTATCAGCTTTTATGCGCTATCACACTTTGAATGACAATTGCACAGCCATGCAAAATTTAAGCCAAAATATATTCTGCTACAATTTTTGGGCAAAAATAACCCAAATCAGTGTATATTTTTTAGTCTGTAGGAGAGTTATAGAGTCCACAAACTATGGTATATATCTGAAAATCAATCAATCCTGATGTGCTGACGGCCTATCTAATTTCTTGAGGCCTGAAAAGACCAATACAGTACAAATATCCCCCAAGTGACCCCTTTTTGGAAAGTAGAAAGTCCAAGGTATTTAGTAAGAGGCATGGTGAGTTTTTTGAAGTTGTAATTTTTTTGTCACAATTTTTGGGAAAATTAAGAAATGAACCGCCTCCCTCCCGCTATTTAGACAAATGACGGCAGGTGGGATCCTCACTGACAGAGTGTGAGGAGAGGAGAGCCGATCAGGGGCATCTCTTCAACAGGGGAGACCTGTACAGATAATCAGGGCACTGATTATCAGTGCAGCCCCAACAGTGCCAAGCAGTGATGCAAGTCTGTGTCCATCAGTGACACCAATCTGTGCCCAACAGTGATGTCAATTTGTGCCCATCAGTGATGCAAGTCAGTGCTGTCTTTCAGTGCCCATCTGTGCCTGCTCATCAGTGCCCATCTGTGCTCATCAGTGCCGCCCATCATTGCCCATCAGCGCCATCCATCAGTGCCACCTATTATTAACCAAATGTGTTGCTTAACAGTGCTCATCAGTGCCACCTAACAGTACCCATCAATGCCATCTATTAGTGCCCATCAGTGCCACCTATCAGTGCTCATCAGTGCTGCATATCAGTGCGGCCTAACAGTGCTGTATATTAGTGTCTCCTCATTAGTGCCACCTCATTAGTGCCCTTCAGTGCTGCCTTATCAGTGCCCATCAGTGCAGCCTCATCAGCGCATATCAGTAAAGGAGAAAATAACTTATTTACAACATTTTCTGACAAAAACTTTTTTTTTCAAACTTTTTTGGAATTTTTTTTGTTTTGCTAGCAAAAAAAACCCCCAGTGGTGAATAAATATCACCAAAAAAAAGTGTGCATGCGCGCGGCCCCGACGTCAGACATGTTCTGACCACGCTCCGCACATCCCGGCCGTTTTATCGCAATAATCAGCGGCAAGCGTGAGGAAAGACACTTCGGAAGGGCCACATCAGCGAGGGGAGGCAATGCTGCCCCCTAAGACGTCCGGTCCAGCTAAAAAGAAGCAGCAGACATCTCTCCAGCCTTCTCCAACGGCGCGCCCCTCTCCTCCCAGGACACAGCCACAGGCAGTCAAGATGGCGGCTACCTGCAGCTCAACTGCACAAGGCTCCCCTTCTTCTCAATCAGCACCTCTCCACTTGGGGTCACAGGTACCTACAGCCGCATACATGGAGGAGGTAAGGGATCCCTTCTCCTCCCAATCAGAATCAGACAACTCCCAGCCCTCACAGGCTGAAGCGCTGCACTTCTCCCCCTACCAGGCCTCATCAGAGGGGGCAGCCTCACCAGCGTCATCCTTAGACAGGCAGATGGCGGACATAGCTGAACTTGCCCTGAGTCAGGGGGGCTCTGCATCCTCATCCACTCCCCCCCCCCCTCTCCCCCAGGGACCATATTCAGGGAATTCAGTATTAATAGCTAGATTCTCGGCTCTTTTACAACAAGAACTGTCCAAACTGGACAGTTTTACAACAAGAACTGTGCAATCATCACAGCGGATCTGAAAGGAGATTTTCAAGAGATAGGTAGCAGGCTGGATTCTATAGAATCTAAAGTTGATGGCACAGTGAAAAGAGTTAACCAGAATCACAAGCTGATTGTCTCTCTGCTAGATCAATTGGATCAGGACAAAATTAAGGACTTAGAGAATAGGTCCCGCCGATACAACTTCAGAATCAGGGGGCTCCCTGAGTCCATTACCGACCTGGAACCTGCTATTCATACCCTTATGTCAGACCTCATTCCTGATATCACTTCCCATCACCTGGAACTGGACCGCTTCCATCGAGCCCTGACGTCTCCAAGGCAAGATGGCCTACCCAGGGATATCATTGTTAAACCGCATTTCTACAGGATGAAAGAGAAACTAATGGTGGCGGCTCGCTTCAAGCAAGACATCATCTTGGTCACCCGATCCAAATTTTTGCTGACATATCCCAAATGACTATCCAGAAGAAGAGATCCTCGAAACCACTGCTGACTCACCTCATCAATCGCCAGATCAAATACAGATGGTCATATCCATTCCGCCTCTCATTCACCTACAAAGGGAAAACACATTCCTTCTCTACCTTTCATGATGGCAAAGATGTTCTACTGGGCCTAGGCATCATCACCAGAGAAGGCCCCCCGCCTAGATCCCAGTCGGAGTCTCCTACAGCCTCGGCCCAACCACTGTCACCTCTATGGTCCCAACCGCAACAGAAGGCCCATGCCCGCCCACACACCCCATGTGAAACTGCCCTTTTCATTATCTTTGTGCCTGTCCCCACCATGAGACATTTGCTACTGAAAAACGTCCCCCCCTACTCCCCCCCCCCTTTTTTTTTTTAGGGGATATACTGCTTGGACTATAATGCCCCTCATGGGGCCTAGTTCAGGGAGCCCTTGCATATACTCGCAGGTTTCTGAGCCTCCAGAACTGTCTTGCCTCATTCCACTCAGTGCATTGCTGAAACGGCTTGGAGCGAAACGGTTCGGGATGTTTCCACATGCCACTTTTCTTTTGCGACCTTGCTCATGGCTGATTACGGTGAGCAACTTTGCAATACTTTAGGGGGAGCTAGACTCCACAACCAGCCTTGTTCAGATACACATAATGTAATATTGAGAGTTTCCATGACTCCCCCCCCCCCTTGCTTGCGATGGGGGGGAAGGACGGGGTGAGAGCTCTCTCTCCTCATCTTCCTTTCACTCTTTTTTCTTCTTCCTTCCCTGCTCTAGTGCTGCTTTGGTGTGCAGGTCCTCCGGATCTTGATGGAGTCGTTGATGTTTATCCAGGTCTACAGTTCAAGCGGGCGGTAGCCCCCAACATATTCAGGCGAGTGCATCCTGTAAAGCGCACAAAGGCTTTCCAGTACTATTCTAAGCAGGGCATAGATATTCTCCTATTACAGGAGACTCATTTTGCACATTCCTCCTCACCTAAATTTCTTAGCGCTAAATACCCCACCTGTTATCTGTCCAACAGCTCTGATAAAAAAAGGGAGTAGCAATATGTATAGCTAAGAGGGTCCCATTCACACCTAGTGGTATAATTCGATATAAAGAAGGTAGATATATACTAGAAAAATAGAGGGGGACAATTGAGCTAACCCTTGTGTGCCATAATCCTAATTGTAAGCAAAAACAAGAAAAAGTTGGTACAACTTAGTTGTCCAACAGGAAATTAGCGGACTTTAAAGGCACATACTGATCAGGCAAAAATTTGTTTGATTAAAAACATTAATATTTTATTTAACACATTGTTTAAAAAAACAGAATATGGAGCAAAAAATGCTTGTGTGCATATATACAATAAAAAACGAACTCTTAATGGGGAAAACCTCCATACAGGTTCCAAGTGGCTATGCAAATATTGTGCATGATTTGTTACAAGAGGTACATGTGTTGTACTGGTCTTGAAATGTCAACGCGTTTCGCATTACGCTTCTTCAGGACCACAGACGATTAGGTACTCTCTTAACAGAATAAACAAAATATGTAATTAATAACAGATAAACATTATCATATGTTTTACATCTTTCATTTACTTAATATGATATTAAAGGTTTCAAAAACAATGCATAGACCAACCTCCTGTAATGCAATACACTAAGTCATACATAGCAGATCATCGGCCAATGGGGAGCAAAGAGGGAAATAAACACCCACCTATGTTATGAGGTAATGTATAAGCTTTAAACATTACTCTAATTGAGAGCAATATACCAGGTAATAGTTTGTTCCATAGTTACCTATGGTTCCAATTAGTCTCACATAGAGGGCGGCGGGGCAACGGATGACACCTTGAATCAGCAGGGACCGAGTTAGCGCCTGATGATAAAAGGTACAGGGAACACCGTGCTTCACGCACATAGTTTCCACCCCAAACCGCTAGTCCAAAGCATACCATATTCGCAATATTTACGGTTGCGACGCATTTGTTCTAACCAGGAACAATTTTCCATTGAAGCCAGTCATCTACGTACTCGACTTCTTGCTAGAGGTTATACAACAACGACGCTACGCAAAGCATATAATAGGGCCTGTCAAAAAACTAGGGAGGAGATCCTTTTTCACAAAAAAAGAGAAAAAACATGAAGACAGTGTTCGTATTATTACTCCGTATCATAGACAACATCATCCCACTCGAAACATCTTGCAACAACACTGGTATCTACTCAAAAATGATAACATATTGAGCAAATACCTAAAAGATTTCCCAGAAATAACCTTTAAAAAGGCCAAATCAATTAGAGATAACATCATTAAAAGTCACTTTGATGATAAAAAGGACACGGAGGATGGAGATGTAGCAGGTACTTGGCGTTGCGGGGGTTGTAAATTCTGTGAGTGGATATACGTGAACCATTCACTCTATTTACCAAATGGACAATTAAGTACTATGTAGATTGCCAAACAATAGGTATCGTATACATTATGTTTTGTGAGTGCGGTGCCTATTATTTAGGCAAGACAAAGCGACAATTTTGACGTTGCATTAAAGACCACATAGGTTATGGAAAAAAACAATCTGCTTTCAACGCCAATTGGCAGACATTTGGGTCTGTACCATAAAAACGACACCAAAGTGGTCAAATTCGCAGCACTGGAACGGATCTTAGAAGATCCCAGAGGCGGCGAGTTTGACAAGATCATACTCCAACGCAAAGCATGCTGGATTTACACTCTTCGCGCCACCTTTAGTCCAGGCCTAAATGAAGCCTTAAGCTTAAAACAGTTCCTCTAGCAGACTGTCATAACTAAATACTCGGGAGTCCATCATTCTTTTATAATTAGGCAATAAAGAGGTACTATTTCTTTAATCAACTCCTCTGGTATAGAGCTAGGTATGAGAACATATATCACTGATACCCAAAATAAACATCATGAGGTTCGCTCCCTTTAATGCCCCCCGCCCCTCCCCCGATAGAGAAAAAATCGAAATCAAGTAATTTTAGGACTGTTCTGGTTTGGAGAACTTGCAAAGTAAATAGATCCTGTATGTCCCGTTGCTCATAAAATCCATCAATATACACCTACAGAATATATGAGGGTATAAAAACCCTCTTTCTCCTCCTTCAAAACCCTCTTATTCAAATAACCTTCCCTCCCCTCTCTCTCATTGAGACGTATATACATCTGCCCCATTGTCTCCTTTTTCTTTCTCTTTGTTTCTTCTGCACACAAACATCTATATTACTTCCCAGGGGAAGATATCCGTCTGTAAAAAACAAAAATACTCATATATCTGAGTGTTTATTGGTAAAATGTTGCTACTTTTTTTGCAATAATATAAGATATAAAATGATTATTGTTGTATATGTTCAGGCAAAGTATATAGATAACATGTATTTGTATGCCTGCAGACTACAGTGGTAAATCTGCAGACATATGCTGCAATGTCTTTTCTATGTAATTGTTTTTTTCGAAATATAATGCAGGAACCTCCTCTTGATATGCAGGCACTGTGTCCCCATCGCTACAAACATTAGGGAGTTGCCGCTGATGGGGATGTCTTTTGCGGATGTGACAGGGCGGCGATGACCCACCCCATCCGGGTTGCTGGTGAGCATCTGTCACTTCCGCCCGACTTTCCCCACTTCCGGCGGAGATGCGTTCCAATGAACGTCATCTCCCCACTTCCGGCGGAGATGCGTTCCAATGAATTAGGCGATAAGCCACACACAATGCTGGCCCAGCACTTCCGAAATTGAGGCTACGAAACGGTAACAGATCACAGAACCCTCAACTAATAATCAATACATTTTATCACTTCTACACTAAATTGTACTCCCAACCGAATCCTCTCCAACGCCCCCTGTTCGAAGCGTTCTTCCGAGACATCCCCCTCCTGCAGCTATCCACGGAGCAGGTCACTGCTATGGATAGAGAATTCTCTGAATCAGAAATATTATTAGCCATCAAATGCCTAAATTCCACCAAAGCCCCAGGCCCGGATGGCTTCTCTAGCCATTACTATAAGAAGTTCAAGGAGACTCTCACCCCCATCCTCTGCTCATATTTCAACTCGATTAGAGCAGGCACTCCCATCCCTAAATATGAAAATAACGCTTTTATACACGTAATACCCAAACCTGGCAAGGACCGCGGCGACTGCTTAAACTATCGCCGGATCTCTCTATCTAATTTAGACATGAAAATAATGGCGAAAATCCTGGCCACAAGACTGAATTCCTTCTTAGAAGACTACATTCACCCAGACCAAGTGGGCTTTGTCCCTTACAGATAGGCCTCTGACCAGACCAGACGGGCCATTGACATTATTTCCACCCTGAAATCGAATTGGCATGGGGGAGGACAGAGACGAGGCATGCTGTTGTCTCTTGACCTTCATAAGTCGTTTGACTCCTTATCCTGGGAATACTTATGGCAAACACTTGAGAGATATGGCTCCGGGAATACTTTCCTCACACTGCTACAAACCCTATACAGGGAACCTATAGCAAAATTATCTATCAAAGGTTATAGCTCAGAGTACCTGGACATTCGTAGAGGAACGCATCAGGGGTGCCCAGTGTCTCCCCTCTTATTTATCTTAGCTCTGGAACCATTAGCTATTAAAATACGCCAGAATCCAAATATCCAGGTTATTCCCTGTGGAGACAGAGTGCATAAGTGCGCTCTCTTCGCTGAGTATATCCTACTGTATCTGTCTACCCCATTTGTCTCTGTCCCTAATTTGCTTGGGGTCGTTTACAGTAATCTCTGGATTGCGGGTTAACCACTCCAAATCCCAGGCCCTGAACTTGACACTGGATGACGCCGCGGTGTCCGCTCTTAAAACTAATTTTCCCTTTAAATGGCAAGACAAGTCACTGACGTACCTAGGTATCCATCTCACTGCCTCGGTGGACACGCTCTACGCGTCCAATTACCCACCCCTGTATAAAATTCTGCGGGCAGATCTCACAAGATGGACAGTTAGCCCCCCGTCGTGGTTCGGCAGGTTGCACTCGGTGAAGATGAATGTTTTGCCTCGGTTGATCTATCTATTTCGAACTTTAGCGATCTCAATCAATATGCCAGATCTTAAAGCGTTTCAAAATAAGCTTGTGCAATTTGTATGGGGGGGACAAGAGGCCTAGAGTGAACAGGCGAACCCTGTTTACACCAAAATTACGAGGGGGTCTAGGGGTCCCTGATTTAGTCAAATATTACTATGCTGCTCAACTCACCCACCTGATTAGATTCCACTCCAAGGGATCCCACCCGATATGGATGCAGCTTGAGGCCACCCATTTACCCACTAGCCCAATTAATCACTTGATGTGGCTGTGGCCCAGGGATCGTCCGGCGATCCTGTGCCCCACCTTGTCCCTGTTCTTGCGAATATGGGACAGATTGTCGAAACGACATGGCTTCAAGTCCAACCCACGCTCCATTCGCTCCCTTGTTGGGCATTCCATGGTTCCCTCCTGGCCTCTGTCCTCCTGCTTTTGAATGGTGGACGAACAAGGGATTTCTATGCTTGGCGGACCTTTGTGATAGGAAGGGTCTGCTCCCTAGAGCTACATTACAGGGAAAGTATTCTCTTCCAGTAAAGGAATATTTTCGCTACACTCAGATCTCCCATTATGTGAACTCTTTGTGATCTAACAACCTCGACTCCCATGGAGCATCTCTGCAACACAATTGATAAACAGACGGGCTTCATATCTATGATTTATAACATACTGAATGATGACAGCACTAAATTGCCTTATATGGAATGTTGGGAGGCAGATTTGGGTGAGGAACTAGACAGGGCTGAGTGGAATACGTTGGCACAGCTAAACTCAAAATCCCTGATTAAGACATCTCTGATAGAAGCCAACTATAAAGTATTCTTGAGGTGGTACATGGTCCCGGTCAGACTGGCGGCAGCGGTTCGAGAGTCCTCTCCACTGTGCTTTAGAGGCTGTGGCCAAACGGGCACAGTTCTGCATGTCTGGTGGACCTGTCCTAAGGTCCGACAATTCTGGATCCGCATATATAATTTTAGATATTCTCTCACTCACATCAGCTTGGTCAAGTCGCCTCTATAGGCGCTCTTGGGTAAACCTATTGAGAAGGCTTCTAAACACACCAAACGCTTGGTTAATTTTATTTTCACAGCAGCCAAAATAACTATAGCCCGTTCCTGGAGATCTCCGGTGATACCGATGGAGCTGCTTAAAGCTAAGCTGACCTGGATCATGGTCAACGAGAGGATGGTGGCCATCCTCCAAGATAAATTACACCTTTTTGAGAAGACTTGGGACCCCTGGGTGAGATACCTGGCGGGCTCCCCGTAAACAGGAGGGTGCTCCCTCCATATGCCGGGATCGGACGGCTTTCAAGAGCCGCCTGGGCCCCTATCTCACGGACCTGGACACCAACCTCTTACTGCTTCTATTCCTTACTCTATTCTTTTTGCTCCCTATCCATTTCTTCTTCTCTCTTTTCTATCCTCATCTCTCTCTCCTACATGCTCTCTTCTTCTCTTTACCGCGAAGGGATTTATGAAGACGTGGTTCTCTTAGGGTCATTGTTGACCCTTCGTTGTCGCCTGCAGCGGCCTTTTGCCTTATTTTGATGTATGGGTGGCTCTGGTATACCAATGCTGACGGTGAGGTTTTCCAATGCCAGCGGTGGTACGGTGGACTGGGGGGCTGGGTGGCCGCTTCCCCCTTGTGCACAGTGTGTTCCCCTGGGGGCGGCGGAGGGGGGGACTGGGACCAGACCCGGATTACATTGCCCATGGAGACTACCGGAGTGGTGTTCTTTAGCGATGTATGCCATTGCCATGAGCTCCTCTGTGGACCATGTTGACTGTTTAGCATTGTTATATGTTATCTTTCATTGCAGATGTTAACTGTAAGCATCTTTGTGTATTTTTTCTTTTCTCACGAAAAATTTATAAGCATATTGAAATCTAAATACCACCAAAAGAAAGCTCTATTTGTGGGGAAAAAAATGCAAAAGTTCAAAGTGCGACAGCGCTGAAAGCTGACAATTGGCCTGGGCAGGAATGGGGGAAAAGTGCCCTGTAGGCAAGTGGTTAAAAAAAATACATATTGTCAACAATGCAGTGCAGCGTTATCATATAACGGGTGTGGTGGTGATCAGTGATACTGACTGATGTTATAATTTTTTTCTTTTTTTAATGATTGTTTTTTATCTACACGCTCTGACCAGAGCAATACAGTGCTGCCATAGTTAACAGTGTACTACTCTGGGAAAGTGATCCAGATTTTTTTTTTTTCACATGATGATCATTTATACCAGTGAATTTCACTGGTATAAGCAACCATTTTTACTGAATGAAACTGATTTATTCAGTGTGTTTTGATGTGATTAGCTGTGATTTGTCATACCTAATCACATGGTACAGATTGGCTGTGATTGGCCCTGTCTGTACCATGTGATCACTGTCACCAATCACAGCCAGCAATACAATTGTTCACAATGGATGACATTAAAGGAAGCCCTCCATTGTTTAGAATTGAGATGTGATCTGCTGTGATTCGGTCACAGTGATTACATGCTACCGGCAGAGGGCCAATACACTGATCAGTCATCCGCCGTGTCGGATGGACACAGCCAGTGACAGATCACGCCACAGCGTGGTGCAACCTGGGAGGACATCATATGACATCCACCCGAATGGATGAACATCCTGCCCGGCTGGGAAGGAACTGGTTAAAAAAAGCTTCTGGGTCTGCATCTCTTTAGAGGCATTTAAGGGGATGTATATAGTTGAACTTGTGTCATAGTGCAGATTTACATTTCTGTGGGTGTTCTGTACACCAACAGCCAACCATTAAACTACAACTATTTTGTGGGGGAAAAATACTCCATGGGGGGTCTTCCATCTACCTTGCTTGTGTGAATTCATACTATATTCCCTTTACATACGTGGCAGACACGCAATCCCTGGTAATCTTTGACCCAATATCATCTTCTTATGGGGCAGGTAATGTAATTTCCAAAACCCAGTAAAAAAACCTCTGGCAACTCCTAGTTGCATCAGAGTTGCTACCACCCACAGTGGAAAATGAACATCCGTTTTAGCCACTTTCAGAAACTTAAAGTGGATGTAAACCCTCACATATACCCAGTGAAGTGAACAGCCTCAGATTATACACAGAGATTAAACAAATCTCCCTAAATAAGTTTTATTTGTGTATCTGTGTAACGCTCCTGCGTTTCTTATATGGTGTGGATTTTCAGCTGCAGAAATAGTTCCACGTCAGTTGTCATGTAAGAGATATGCTGAGATACCATTCCCAACCTCAATGACTCATCATGTGTGGAAGGTCTTATTTCAGCCAGTAAATACACACAATTAGCAAGCTGGTTCCTAGAGTGACTTTATATATGTGGTAACACAATGATGAAGGTTTGAGGGATAGGTTGAGTGGAGGTGGTAGGTGATAGACACTTGAAGGTGAGACAGTAGCAGATGGATGCAGGAAGGTTTAACAATGTTGTATGATAGCAGATGATAGAATAGCAGGTGGACATACAAAAGAGATCAACCCAGTGCAGAAAAGTAGCAGTAGTCTCAAGAGCTAGCAATCTAGTTTATGCAGATGTGATAAACAGTCTCTACTATGCAGAGCTAGATAGTGTAAGCTTAGTATAAGTTTATAGAGAATTCCCCTGCGGGGTACTTAGCACTATTAGCGATACAGCCGAAGGGTGGTTCAGGAGAGGCGGATGATCCAGTAGCGGGATACAGGGATCAGCGCAGCGAGGTTCCGTCAGCGAAGTAAGCTTGCAAGCATGGAAGCTTCAAGCAAGGTTAGCATCCAGATAAGGGTGTTTGAACGAACACATGTGAGTGAGAGCCGACGCCTTAAATAGCCATCTAGTCCGGCGCTGAGTGATGACAGCTCCAGTCTTAAAGGTGTATGCGCACCTTTCCAAAAGTAAATGGTAGGGCGCATACACTTGTGGAAAGTGTAATTTAGGGTACCAAAGGTACCGGAACATTACAATCTGCTGTCTTCAGCTTTCTACACTGTTTAGAAAGTTAACATTGTGTTTGAATTAATTCTTCCTGTTCTGGCACTGGGTGTGGAGTCTTGGCATACACTGTGTGACAGCTGATTGGAGGAAAGGCACACACCCCCTCTCCACATAGGCAGAGGAAGGAAAAACATGCAGAGCTATGCTGTGAATAGACCAGCTCTCTACTAATCTATCTCTATGCACCCACCCAACACAAATTTCCAGTGGCTTTTATCTCCTTTGTTGGAGAGAACTTGTCAGAAGTTATCATGCTGATAACAGAGGAATGGAGCAGAAAGACACGGGACTTAGGGCTTTGGAGAGAGATAAGTACTTTGTAAACACTACAGATATATGTGCCCAGGTCAAATTTCATGAATGGGGTCTACATCCACTTTAAGCCCCGTACACACCATCAGAATATCATACATAATAATCTGATCGTTAGTACACAGCTTTCCTCCGAAATTTTCTAAAAGTACAAGCATGAAAGTTTTTCTTGTACGATACCAGATCGTACGATTTACAATACAAATACATAACATAATTTCCGAAATTTTATTCTAACGGGCTGTTAGGTAGTAACTCCCCTAATGTTAAAAAGAAAAATAACCGAACCGAAAACATATTGAGATGACTATGCTCTAGGTGATCGATGTGCATTGTAGCATTTTATCAAAGTTTGGTGCGGTTGCCTACCTTTGTCTTTTTTCTGCCCTGATCAGATAACTGTTTGTTTAAGCAAGCCTTGCTTTCTGTTTTATTAATCACCTGCTAGAGTGGGGATCTGATGTGAGAAGCTGTAGTGTCAGTATTCTTTTAGCAGTAATTAACCCCTTTGGGGTTTTGCTCACCTAGAAAACAGAAACAACTGTTACATTGTCTTTTTTGACAGCTTAGAAAACTTCAGCAGCTAC
The DNA here is from genome assembly GCF_965119305.1 of Pelophylax lessonae. Taxonomy (NCBI): domain Eukaryota; kingdom Metazoa; phylum Chordata; class Amphibia; order Anura; family Ranidae; genus Pelophylax; species Pelophylax lessonae. Next base: position 92,582,682 of record NC_138775.1, read on the forward strand.
AGTTTGAATTGAGAAAGTTATTTTATAAATTACTACATGGCTTGAGGAGCAATAGTACATGTTATAATATTTTTTTCTTAACAATGTGGAGTTCTCCCTTGCGCAGTGTCTCTGTGTAGCAGGGATTTATTTCTACTATGACAAATCCTTGCGCAGCCGGCAGTCTAACCTCTCTATGCTGTGGCTGCTCTGTGCAGGTTATATCTGGAGCGGGACAGTGTCTTCCCTACTGGTACTGTTTCCTGGATTCCCTTCTGTAGGCCTCTTAAAGCTGCTGTATGGGTAGCCAACTAATGGACACTTGCTATTAAGCCTTTCCAGATCTGCATGTATTATTCAAACCATGAACTGGGCCCTTGCTGCTTGTATCTTGGCAAGCAAAACCCTGTATGAATTTTGTGTTTTGTTCAGAAAAGTGAAGAAGATGGCAGCAACCAGGAGGTTGCCACAGATGGTCAAACACTCTAAAGGAGTCTGTTACAACTCTCCCTATCTATTCTCAACTCTCAATGCAAAACTTTCTCCTTGCAGGAAATTGGCCAATTTAACCCTCTTCAAACAATTCCTAAAAGGAAGATGTGGATGAGGATAATCTATATGCAGAGGTACCTGCAATGCAAGTATTTTTAGCATGTCCAAAGGAGTGTGTTGCTTTTTTAATGATGTTTAGACTAGAAGCTCATTCTAGAAGAGGGCTGCAAATTAAACAGAAGGACAGAGCAGCAAAATATGTTAGTGGTCAGCACATTGAAGCACTGGGTTGCTCAGTTCAAATCCCCACCAGGGCACTTCTACCTATTTGGTTGGCGTGGCCTTCATGAGCTTAGCCGTATGCATGGAGTTGCCATTGGAGGATGCTGTGTCCTTCAGGGGTATACTCAATCATGATGATTGGGTGTGTCCTTGGGGGGTGTAGTGTCTTCTGATGGTAACTTTATGTGTTGGTCTTGTGCTTAGTGGGTATATATGTCTGCAGTTGCAGCCTGGGAACCTTCATTGCCTCTCTTCCAATGCAATGGAAGTTGTGATAAAGAATATTAATTCTATCCTAAAGAATAATTCTGACAAGTGGGACAAATTTGCTATAGCAAAGAGCTGGAAACAATTCTACAAATGGGACAATCTTGTCTGCATTGCAAGTCTAAATAGTCCCCTTCATTTGATAGCAAAGAGCTGGAATTGCGTTTAGATTGGCCTCCTGCCTCAAAGTAAATGTCTGCTGAATGAAAGAAGACTGTAGTTCAAGAGTATAACTCCAAAGAGGTTTGCTTGGTTTCGGCTTGGAGTCCAAAAAATAATTGAAGAGAGAAAGAGAGTCCTCAACCAAGAAGTCAGCAAAGAGCTTCACTTCTGGCGAAGAGGTTGTTTACTGGTCTTTTTAGATTGTGCCACATATATATATATATATATATATATATATATATATATATATATATATATATATATATATCTTATGGGTACCTGGTTGCTCCTCTTCTGATAGGAGGGTACAGTGTTAGAGATTCAGAGTTTAATATTATTTTAAATTATAAAAGTCTCTGAAATACATATGAATGTTAGAATTTAATTTGTTAGTTTTGAAGGTTACTTCAATATGTCTTTGTGAAGGACAGAGAAGCCATTTTGCTATGTATGTATATTTATTTTTGAACCATATGTCAGTATGTTGGGTGAAGTTATGTGTCTTACTATAGACTCAAACCATATATGCAAGAGTGGGTGTTACTTTTATATTAAGAATTACTACCTTATTGGGACACACTTTTTACTGACATCGTCTTTACATATAGTATAAAAGACAACTATATCTACAGATCAAGCAGAAAGGAGAAAAGAACATCCTACACTCTGAAGACACGTAACACCTCTCTCTCTCTCCTTTTGACGCGTGAAACCTTTCTGTTTTGTTCTGTTATGTATGTTTTGCTTTACTTTAAGAAAATAAACAACTTTCCTGAAGTATCGTGACAGCTGAGAAGTCTATTTCGAACATTTTGGGGAAGAATGCGGACCTGACTGAAGTATATTACTCTTTGACTCCAGTTAACGATCCTTCTACCAGGAGTGAGTTTTTTGTCTTTGTTTCTCACCTCTTGACAGCTTGCGGTTCAGCAAGGAGAACAAAAAAACAAAAGACCTAGCTTGTATGAGGCTGATTGACATTTACCATTTGGACAGTGTTCTCCAAGTGTTTTTTGGATCCAGGAGGATTTCCAGTAAAGTAAAAGCGGGACTTTATGTATGTGAAGATTTCTGCCAAGGTCATAGTCCCTGCCAAAGGAAGCTGGTAGCCAGGACACGTAAGACTTTCTCACAGGATATTGGGTCGGAGGCCTGAGGATAGTGCTGTAAAAGGGACTAAGACTTCATGTTATTTTTAAAAGCCCACCATTGCAGGTAACCAGGCAGATGTTCCCTTTGGATGAGGCATATTTGGAAGTCGGATTCTGAATATTGAAGACGGAAGTCCAAGGACAAAAGAAAGAACAAAAGGCAAAAGAAAAAAGACACTACTCATCTCTTGTTTTTCTTAAGGGACTATAATTTTTAAAAAGGGTGAGTGTGTTTGTGTATATAAGCAGATAAAATGGAATGGTTAACATCTCAAGCTCAGAAGTATAAACATGTCCCTGTACTATCAGGAATTGAAACATTCCATATATGGAATTCAGGCATGCAGTGGTTTATGGAAAAATGTCAGAGTGTAGATAGGTTATTTCATGGAAAAACAACTAGTTTAATGCTGCATGTAAATTATTGTTATCTTTTTATGAATATTTGAACCCTGAAAGTGAAAAGAAAATGTGTGTTATTACATGTCATTCCAAACACATACAAGGGGCAGATGAAGCTTACAGGAGAATCCATTAATTGAGATTGTGCAAAGAACTGTATGCAAATTAGATAAATGGAAAAGAACTTGGTGTTTAGTGTTTAACAACAATCTTACAGATGAGGTTGCAGGAAACAATAAGATAATGATTAAGCAATTTTTACAAAAGATTACAAACTTGGATTTGGTTATAAAATTAAAGGTAGTGTCCTAATTTACTTGAGGCTACCCAGCAAATGTTGAAACATAAATTTTTTGTGCAACCTGAAGTTTCTAAAAGTCAACTGTTAAAAGACTTTGCAATAAGCATGTCTGGTAATGAACTCTGGTTGTGGGAGGGGTCTTTCTCTGGGAATTGGCCAATCACAGTTCATGGGCGGGCCCCATGAGTTTCATGAGAAAATCAGTCTCGAAACCATTTCTTTGTTTCTGCTATAATAAGTAAAGCCATAATAAAAATCTGTCAAAAGCGATACAAATGATAAACTCAATAAATGAGATTGTTACCAACAACATAACGGGATACAAAGTGTGACTGACTGACAGTAATAGATTATCTTCTGCGCTCTCTGAAAATAATGTGACATTTAAGGCATGCACTATCAGTCTTTACAGAGCAGCAAAGCTCCAGTTACACAAACTAGCTAGCTATCACATGACAGTTGTCATTTCTTCTGTTGCTCAGAGAATGACAGATTTTTGTGTCAATCCTTCCAGATACATGGAAGAGAGTCCATGGATGAAAAGAAAACTGATCATGGTGAAGATCGTTTTGATAAGGGATTTATTGAGGTATATGACAGGGTTTATACTCACAAACATAATAAATAAACATGCAGGGATACAAAGCACGGCTCAGTGGTGAGCTGCTTCCGCAGCGTGCGATCCACCGGCCGGAAATCACGTGATAAACCCTGTCATATACCTCAATAAATCCCTTATCAAAACGATCTTCACCATGATCAGTTTTCTTTTATGAGGTTACCAGGGACAGATCTCTGCCATCCAGCAACAATCTTCTTTTACTGACAGGAGAAGCTGTGTGTTAAGTCTATTTCATGCCTGCTATTAACCACTTGGTGGTAAGTAGATAACCAAAGGGGGCAACCCCACATACAGCACGGATCAAACACTTAAGCACCTTATGATTATTTTGGAAGAATCTATTATTCCGGAAGGATGCATTAATGGACATTTATTCAAAGCACTTTATATATGATTTATTATTCAAAGCACTTTATATATGATTTATTATTCCGGAAGGATTGATTAATGGACATTTATTTAAAGCACTTTATATGAGTATATTTGAATTTTATGAAGTTTTTGATCTTTTATGAATTTTATGAATTTATGATGTTTTATTAATTATCATTAATTATATGAATATAGAATAATATTTAAAATATTTTAAAGCAGCGCTGCAATCACATATTCCATTTCCAAAAGAGCACCAGCACTTTTCACTGCAGCTAGCAGCTTTATTAAAACACATTATATATATTTTTAAGCACAAAATTTTGCACTTTATCACATATCACCATAAGCGCAGGGTTCCACAGTCCTATAATTTGTTACAATATAAGCTTCCTGGATATATGTCTGCACAAAGACCTTAACCTGAGGCTGCCTTGTGTTTGTTTTGCAGTCAGAGTGACAGTGCAAATGTTGTTCATTCACTCACATTGTATCTTTCTATATGGTCCATGAGAGGCATGGTTGGTCTTTAAAAATAATCCACTTCAACATGATCAAGTTTCTTTCAGAAATAGAACATAAAGGAAAGATCAAAATAAATCAGTGGTCCTTTTGCAAAATTTAAGCAATTGTGATTTTAGTAGTCAGAACACAAGTATCTGATAAAGCTACTCCTTTGAAAGATTTAAATTCAGTCACAGGATATAGAAGGGGACCCTGAAATGTTATCTTAGTTAGAACCAGTGCAGACTGATAGTAGAGATAACATTTATTGTAAAAATATTGAAGGTCAATTGGTTACTTATATTTCAATAATAATGGCTAGAACGCTATTGAAATTGAATTATTCTCCTTTTGCACATCCAGTACCTGATTTTTTTGTATGAGCTAATGGAAGTACTTTGTCTTCAAACCTCAAAGTCTTATTTTATTTGTTTATAGAGTAATCCAAAAGGAAAAGGTAAATCTAAACTAAAGATTGGGTGACTTATTTACCTGCTATATTTTAGCTTAAGAGCTTTAGTATTTTCTGGTATAGGTTTGTCACTTTTTGAGTTGATGACAGGACAAAGAATATCTATTCTTCTATCTTTTGAGATTAGCATACTTAGTTATTTACAATCTGTTGTATAGAAAGAAGTGTGGTTGCAAACATTGCAACGACAGGTTTAAGAATTTCAGAAGTTTGCTGCACAAAATATGGCTAGACCCTTGCTAGATTTAAATGGAAATGCTGTTTTGAATAAGATTTCTACTTCTGAGTATGTCAAGAAATGTATTCCAGGAACTCAAGTTATGGCTAAGAATTATAGATCTGAAGGTACCTTGAATGCCAACTGGGAAGGTTCCTTTGTTATTCTTAAGTTAATTGGGACTTTAGTTAATTTTTTGGTTAAAGAATGGGTAAACAATGCAGAAAGGACTATGAGTCTAGAATGATCCATATTGATCAATGAACATTATTTAAGAAAAACATTTTTTGATAAGAATTTGATACTTGTTTTCATTTTCTCTCCTAGATATGTATTTCGTTTCTAAGTTTAAAGAAGCCTGTTTTATTTTTTTCTGGATTTTTGAATTCTACTATGACTATGAGACAGCACAACTAAACTTCTATTTGTCACGGCTTTTTTGTTTTTGCTTTTATCATTACTTCCTTTCTAATTGTGTAATCAAGAACTATCATTTTTTGGGTGGACTTCAACGTTTTCCTCATATGGACTTGTTTCATAGGAGACATTTTGATTGTTCGATCATTATGAGAGAGGGAGTTGGGATGCGATTCTCGTATATTAACTTTTTTATGAATTGGCTGATATAGGAGAATATGAGTGTTTAGAGTTTGAAAATATTTTAAAACACATTGTGTGACTTATTCAAATAGAATGGATTATACAGTTATGGTGATATTTTGTGTAAAATCTGCAGTATTAATCTTGATGGTAGTGACAAGATAGAAGGAAACATAAGTGACATTGAAATTTGATACTTTCTGCTACACAACCTTTTTTAGTCTAGTAGATCCTTGGAAGATTGATATCACAGCAACAGCTAATAATAATGATACTAGTTTAGTTTACTTTATAGTTGTTATATCTAGGTTTCTTAATTATTTTACAGAAACACATATTATGATAAACTTGTAAACATAGAATGTATTTTATTTTACTAATTTTGTTAGAATACACACAACTTGGGAAAGTTAGATGGATGGGTTGCTATAACAAGGATGTACAAAAATTGTACATTTGAAGCATTATTACCAATTAGAGGATAGATTTATCTTATTTTAAAAGAATAGATTTAGGAATTTTACATGACTTATGGATATATACTTCTTTTGAAGATGATGCTAATTATTTCTAGATGGAAAAAGATATGGTTAAAGTAAATACAGGCTTGTGTGGACATGAAGGATCTGATTTAATGTGTTCAAACAGAGTTACTGTTGAACTAAATAATACAGAAAATGTTGCAAAAAGAGCATAGAAAAGAGTTGCTTGCTGATCATAGATAGATAGATAAAATATATAAAAATGAATATGGCAATTGAATAATGGAGAGTTATGATTACTTATTATACTTATAATTGTTTGGTGTGAAAGATAATGTATAAAGGCTTATATTGTATGAATCATTTAGTTATAGGAATTTCCTGGGATGGAAGAGATTTTGACATATCAAAGATATAATTTACCTCTTCCTCACATTGAAATAGGAAAATAGTTATATGATATGGTCAAAGATGTAAGAGGTTTACAAAAAGTTAAACAAATTTATGAAATTGAAGGATAAAATCTTTGATGATATTACATCATTTGGATGAAAAACTAACTAAAATGAACAAATAATATAATGATTTATAGTCTCTTGATGGAATGAAATAGTTAAATTTTTCACAGGAAAAACATTATCTCACATATTCAATTTCATTATTGTTTATTGTATTGTTTGTTATATTTTGTTTGTATTGTAAAAAAAAAATATATATTATCAGAGACATTTCTTATTTAAGATGAATGCACTTTTATTAGTTGATTATAGTGCATTGAGGGGGAATTGTTAGAGATTTAGAGTTTAATATTATTTTAAATTATAAAAATTTCTGAAACACAAATTAATGTTCTAATGTAATATGTTAGTTTTGAAGCGTACTTCAATATGTCTTTGTGAAGGACAGAGAAGCCATTTTGCTATGCATGTATATTTATTTTTGAACCTTATGTCAGTATGTTGGGTGGAGTTATGTGTCTTACTGTAGACTCAAACCATATATGCAAGAGTGGGTGTTACTTTTAGATTTAGAATTACTACCTTCTTGGGACACATTTTTTGCTGACATTGTCTTTACATATAGTATAAAAGACAACTATATCTACAGATCAAGCAGAGATGAGAAAAGAACATCCCACACTCTGAAGACACGTAACACCAATCTCTCTCCTTTTGACGTGTGAAACCTTTCGGTTTTGTTCTGTTTTGTATGTTTTGCTTTACTTTAGGAAAATAAACAACTTTCTTGAAGTATTGTGACAGTTTAGAAGTCTATTTCGAATATTTCGCTTTGGTCTTGGACGCTTGAACCCTCAGGACAAGCACTTTAGGCCATGTTCGACAATCAGGTACCTGCAATCCCCTGACTGTTCCAGGAGGAATCCTTTTATCCAACAACAATCAACAAGTTCTGTTAGCCAACGTCAATCTTACCGTCTCTAGGGATGGCAATTCCAATTCCAGCAGATGTGATTTTAAGATTACTGTTGTTGCTCAGAGGGATGCCTATTTCCTACTCCCAGAGCTGCCTTCCCTGATGTACCTCTATTTATATGTGGGTCAAGACATTATTCAGCATACATGTCTGCTGGTTGGATTCTTGATCCACTCCTTATCTAGACAGGAATCCCAGTTAAGAATACAGAGGGATTTCTCAGAACCCTACAAGAGATTGGCTGGCTAGTCTTTCAAAAAGGGTAATCTGACTCCTATACAAATTCTCATGTATCTGAGAGCATAACCACTTAAGCTCTGGAAAATTTACCCCCCTTTTTTGCGATATGGCACTGCATTACTTAATTGCATGGTCAAGCAACACTGTACCCTAATCACATTTTTGTTCTTTTTTCCCACCAATAGAGCTTTGTTTTGGTGGTATTTGATCACCTCTGAAGTTTTTATTTTTTGCACTATGAACAAAAAAAGACTGACAATTTTGGAAAAAAAAACTATATTTTTACTTTCTGCTATAAAACAAATCCAATAAAAAAAATGTAAAAAATCAAAGTTCTTCATAAATTTAGGCCAATTCTGCTACATATTTTTGGTAAAATAAAATCCCAATAAGCGTATATTGATTGGTTTGTGCAAAAGTTATAACATCTACTATGGGATATACATAAATCTATCAGTAATTAGAAAGCAATCCTGCCCCTTGTCAGTGCAAATTAATATCAGCTGGTTCAATCTCAACTGATGGCCTATAAAAAGGTGTCTCATTATCAAGGTGTCACACAAGAAACATCTCATGATGGGTAAAAGCAAAGAGCTCTCTCAAGACCTTTGCAACCTTATTGTTGCAAAACATACTGATGACTTTGGTTATAGAAGGATTTCTAAACGTTTGAATGTTCCAATGAGCACTGTTGGGGCCATAATCAGCAAGTGGAAAGAACATCATTTAGCCATAAACCATAAATCATTTCACCATAAACCGGCCACGAGTGTTCCTGACAGAGAAGTAAAAATAATTACCAGAAGAGTTGTCCAAGAGCCAAGGACCACTTCTTGAGAGCTTTAGAAAGACCTGGGATTAGCAGGTACAATTGTTGTTTTAAATGAAAACAATAAGTAATGCACTCAACCGCCATGGCCTGTATGCATGCTCACCACACAAGACTCCCCTGCTGAAGAAAAAGCATGTTGAAGGTCGTTTAAAGTTTGCTGCACAACATTTAGACAAGCCTGTAAAATACTGGGAGAATATAGTCTGGTTAGATGAAAGCAAAATTGAACTCTTTGGATGCCATAATACACACCATATTTGGAAGTCAAATGGCACTGCACATAACCCCAAAAACACCATACCAACAGTGAAGATTGGAGGTGGGAACATCATGGTGTGGGGCTGTTTTTACAGCATACGGTACTGGCAAAATGAATGGAAAAATGTACCAAGACATTCTTGATGAAAATCTGCTGCCATCTACAAGGATGATGAAGATGAAACGAGGGTGGACATTTCAGTGTTCAACCCAATGATCCCAAACAGAAGGCCAAGGAAATTCTCGAATGGTTTCAAAGAAAGAAAATAAAACTGTTAGAATGGCCCAGCCAATCATCTCACTGGAATCCAATAGAAAATCTATGGAAATAACTAAAGATGAGAGTTCATAGAAGAGACCCACGGAACCTCAAGATTTAAAGACCGTTTGTGTGGAAAAATGGGACACCTGAGCAATGCATACGACTAGTTTCCCCATACAGGAGGTGTCTTGAAGTTGTCAATCACAACAAAGGATTTTGTACAAAGTAATAAATATATTTCAGTTAGCATGTTTAATACTTTTTCTCTGTGTCATTCCATTTAAATACACATAACTTAATTTCTGAACTTATTTGTTTTGGTTTCTTTGCATGTATGGATTGCATGGCTTGTTACTGATATGTTATTTTATGTCAATAGAACCTATAGAAATATATTTACCTAGAAAAATTGTGACATATTTAATACTTGAATTACCTGCTGTATTTATGGAATTTTTATTTTGTTTATTTATTTATTTTTACTAGTAATGGCTGCGATTAGTGACTTATACTGGGACTGCTATATTGGGGCAGACAAATCGGGCTCTTTCCAACACTTTTGAAAATTTTTTGGGAACCAGTGATCAGTGCTAAAAATATGCACCGTCACTGTACTAATCACACTGGCTGGGAAGGGTAAACATCAGGGGCGATCAAAGGGTTAAGTGTGTGCCTAGCAAGTGTTTGTGAACTGTGTGGGAGGTGCTTTTACTATGGGAAGGCATGGATCGAGCAGGAACACAGGATCCATGCCTTAAGTACTGACAGAATGGCAATCTGTCCTGTTTACATAGGAAGACTGCCCATCTGCCTGTGTAACAAATGATCAGCAGGTGCTGGCGGAGATCGAGTCCATGGTACCCATTGATTGGTTCCGCATTCGTGCCCACTACCCGGAAGTGTGGGACTTTGTATATATACCTGATCCTGCAGTGGTTAATTAATCGTGGTTCAGGATACATTGTTTTCGCCACAAGATCATACTGGTGATAGGATGCTGGGTAATCCTGGCTTTCCCCTCTTCACCTGTCAGCATCTCAATGCCTGGTGATCAGGCCATGGTCATTCCCATCCCTATATTGAGGTGGGCTCAATGGAAAAGGCCTCCTGTCCTGAAATATTTTTTTTCCAATGTTGATCATGCACCCAGCTATTCATGTCTCGCAAACAAGCAGATGAAGTCTTGGGTACTGGCACAGTAATACATCTTCTGTATCTGCAGAGCTATTGCCAGTGTAACTCCCCTGTTGGGAAGTTGCTCTGAACATTCTCTAGCCAGCTCTTTTATGCTCCCTTTACCTTTCGTCACCTGACAGCAGGCTTTTTAGTCTCCAATGAGGCTTAACAACATCACAGTGGTATCTTACATCAGGGGGCAGGTCAGAACTTGCAGGGTCAGTCCACTGAGAGAGGTAGAAATGACTGTGATCTGGGTGGAGATATCTCTAACATCTCATTGGGTCTACATTCAGAACATCTGGGAAGAATTCATATTCTGTGGCCCAATTGGGCAGCAAGTGGATCCTACATCTAGGTTCCTTCAAGTGGATTTAATCTCTGGACAAGATTTCAGAGCTAGATCTGCTAGAATCTTCTTACTGTTACAAGCTGGAAAGCTTTTTCCCCTAGGAGCCTGGGCCAAGTCCTGTGTGCGGATGCTATGTCAGATCAGAAAAGGTCTTACAAGCCAAATGCTTTCCCTCCAGTCCAATCCATATACATTTTTTTGGGGGTCTGTTGCTAAAGACTGTGCCAATTATTGCAGTAATTCCCCATTGACCAAACAGGCCTTGGTTTCTGCTTTTGATAACGGATGGACGTCCGGATGGACGTCCTTTCTCTTGGATGAGATCTTCTGTCGCAGAGGAAAGGCTACAAGCACTGAACTTTATTTTCTCTGGAGAAGAGATGCTTGAGGGGGCATATGATATCAATGTACAAATACTGTACTGGTGATGACCCTAGCATAAGGAACAAACTTTTTAGAGAAAGGGAATACAATAAGACACGTGGCCAATTCACTAAAACTAGAGGAAAAACGTTTTAACCTTAAAATACGTAAGGGGTTCTTCACTGTCAGAACAGTAAGGATGTGGAATTCGCTTCCACAGGCAGTCATATCAGCAGGGAGCATCGATAGTTTAAAAAAATGATTAGATGGGCACCTTAAAGACCACAACATACAGGGGTATAAAATGTACGGTTAACAGCAAACACACACACATCATAGGTTGAACTGGATGGATGATGTCTTTTTTTAGCCTCACAAACTATGTAACTTGTTCATCTCTTCCAGTTTCACGTCCTGTGTGAAATAGACTGATCGGGCTTGGCTGTTTTTCCTCAAAGCTAATATCTATAAATCCCACAAAAGGATTTGAATAAAGCTTGTTCAGTTTGGACTGTTTTCTTTTCTTTTGTTTCAGTCCTCTGGTCAGGCACATTCTGGACTTCACCTGATCTTAAGCTTTCTTAGAGGGTAGATCTCTGCAGTCCCTATCATATCCAATGTCTAATGGGTGGACTATCCCTTACTCATCCAATACTTTAAAGGGGGCTGCATCTGAGACTTGAGGAAGAGGCAAGACTCTCTAAGTGGGATTTACTACTTGCTGTGGACTTCCTAGCCAGCTGCAGATGAGACCTCTTTTCAGTCCATCTTGGGTAAAGACTGATCTATGAACAAATGCACTGTAAGGGCTATCTCTTTAGCCAGGAAGTTTGCCAAGATCAAAGCTTTAGGCTAGGAAGGATCCTTTGGTGAGTTGCAGCTCCAGGTGGGATCACCTCTGGTCCAGTTGGAGTAAGGATTGAGCCATGATGTCAATCTCCGTAAGGGCTACATCCTCAGCAGGAAGTTTGCCAGAATCAGGGCCTTTAGGACCCTTTGGCAGCTTGGTGCTCCGGATGTGATCTCTTTCAGTTCAGTTTTGAGTAAAGGCACGGTCATGAAGGTAGTGTCAGAGAAACCTTCAGCTGCAGACTGGTCGTCACATGACAAGCACCACATGACTTCCACATGACTTCCTGGCTGCCTATAAAAGCTGAGCAAGTGCTCAGAGGAATTGCTGGTTTGTCTTTCAGCTTCCTGTACCTGAGTTCCTGTTTCCTGTGTGATCGTTTACCTGCTGTGACCCGGATTGACCCTGACCTACTCTGCTCTTCTCCTGGACCCGACCTTGGCTTGTTTTACGGACTTTGCTTTTGCTTACCTGTGTTTGACCCTCTGCCTGCGACCCGGATTTACCTTCAGTCTCCTGTGCCTTGACCTTCTGCTTGTGACCTAGTCTTGTCTCCTATCTCCAGTGCCTTGACCCTCAGCCTGTGACCTGGATTGTCTGCTTACCTGTGTTTGACCCTCAGCCTGCTCTGGACTTTTACTGCTGGATCCTGATCAGTCTCTGCTCCAGCTCTACAGGACCTCCACGCAAGCTCTACCCTGCCTGCTGGTAGCTTGTGCCTCTTTGTGCCATCCACCCTCTGTATCACCTCCAGAGGGGCGGAGTGCGCTTAGTCGCAACAGCGAACCGCTCTCGGCATCTCGGCCTCGGTGAGTACCTCTATTCTGATAGTACAAACCAGCCATGTCAGAGGCCGACAGAGCGCGTTCTCCTCTTGAGATCCTGTGCCAGCAGGTCACAACCCTCACTGATGCAGTCCAGAAACTGCAGGAAGGCTATGCCCAGATTGACGGTCGTCTCCAGCAACTTTCAGGGTCACCTGCATCAACAGCCGCAGCCCCTGCGCCCACCAGCGGAGCCTCCTCTTCTCAAGTTGCATCAAGCCCCACAGTGATCATGGCTACCCCTGAGCCCAGGGTTCCCACACCGGAGCGTTCTTCAGGCGATCGGAAAAAGTTCCGGGCCTTCAAAAATGCATGCTCCTTGTACTTAGCCCTTCAGCCCAGGACTTTTTCATCCGAAGTAGTTAAGGTGGGATTTGTCATCTCCCTGTTGACCGAAGAGCCGCAGGCCTGGGCCCACAGCCTGATGGAACAGAGGAGCTCTCTTCTGAATTCTTTGGACCTTTTCTTTGAAAGTATGTCTCAACTATATGACGACCCCCAACGCACCGCTACTGCAGAAGCCGTGCTACACTCCCTGTCTCAAGGAAAGAGACCAGTGGAGGACTACACTGCTGAATTTCGAAAATGGTCAGCTGACACAGGGTGGAACGAACCCGCTCTTAAACACCAGTACCACCAGGGGCTGTCAGAAGCTTTGAAAGATGAGTTGGCCAGGATTGAAACCCCTGCCACTTTGGAGGATTTAATCCAATCCGCTACCAAGCTAGACAGGCGCATGCGCGAGCGGCGCTCTGAGCGCTCCCAGGGTCCCCGACCTAGTTGGATGCTCCCTAAACCTTCTCCCGTTCACCCATCCTTTCCAGTGACTCCTGTCACCTCTGCTCCAGAGGCTGAGCCCATGCAGCTTGGATTGGTCCGTGCTCCTCTTACCCCTGAAGAGAAGCAACGACGGCGACAGGCCAATCTCTGTCTGTACTGTGGGGGAACTGGACATTTTCTGCGTACCTGCCCCGTGAGACCCAGTAAGTCACGCTCGCAGTTTTTCATGAACTTTCAGAACCCTGGTTTATCCCAGACTTATGTCACCCTCTCTGTCTCCTTACAGCTAATGGAAAAGGAAGTTCATCTACCAGCAATTATTGATTCCGGAGCCTGTAGTTGTTTTCTAGACACTTCACTGGCCCAAAAACTACACATTCCACTGCAAACCAAAGAACAAGGCCTCCAAGTCTACCTGGCTGATGGGTCTCTCCCTCGCTCTGGATTTGTCACACAACAGACAAGGCGCATCCTTGTCACCACGGACTCCGGCCACCAGGAGCTTCTAAGCTTTGACATCATCTTCTCCCCCATGTTCCCCATCATTTTGGGGCTCCCCTGGCTACAGGCACATGAACCTGACATCAATTGGAACAAGAAGAAAGTCTCCTTCTCCTCTCCCTACTGTTCCCAGCATTGCCTTCCTCCAGCTCCAGCCGCCTGTTTAACCGTAGCACCTACACCTGACAATCTCCAGCATGTCCCTCCGGTATATCTTGAATTTAGAGATGTCTTCGATAAACAAAAAGCTGATTGCCTACCACCTCATCGGTCTTACGACTGCCCCATTGATTTGCTACCTGGTTCTGAAATACCCTTTGGCCGCATCTTTCCACTATCAGAGACTGAACTAGCGGCTCTTAAAACGTATATTGATGAGAACTTGGATAAGGGTTTCATTCGTCCATCATCTTCACCGGCCGGAGCCGGCATCTTCTTTGTGGAAAAGAAAGATGGTTCCCTAAGACCATGCATAGACTATAGAGAACTGAACAAAATAACGATAAAAAATCGCTATCCTCTTCCACTTATCCCAGAGTTGTTTCAGCGTTTCCGGTCTGCCTGAATTTTCTCCAAGTTGGATCTGCGAGGTGCCTATAACCTCATCCGAATCAGGCCTGGAGACGAATGGAAGACTGCCTTCAGGTCCAGGTTTGGACATTATGAATATTTGGTAATGCCCTTTGGGTTGTGTAACGCCCCGGCCACATTTCAGCACCTGGTAAACGACATTTTTCGAGAATATCTGGACAATTTCCTAGTTGTTTACCTGGACGACATTCTTATTTTTTCTGCCACCATTGAGCTACACCGGGTTCATGTAAAGACAGTCCTTGCGATTCTCAGGGGACACAAATTGTACCTTAAAGCAGAGAAATGCGAATTCGAAAAATCTGTTGTGCAATTCCTAGGCTTTATTATTTCTACCAACGGGGTCGCAATGGATCCACAGAAGGTCCAGGCAATTCAGGAGTGGCCGGCTCCAGTAGACAAAAAGGGGGTACAGCGGTTTATCGGATTCGCTAATTTTTACCGGAGGTTTATCGTTGGCTTCTCATCCATTGTTGCACCCATCACCCAACTAACCCGCCTACACAGTCGTTTTCAGTGGTCCCAAGAGGCCCAGGAAGCTTTTACCAAGCTCAAAGCCCTGTTCACCTCTGCACCAATCCTACGGCATCCGGATCTAGCCCTGCCATTTGTGTTGGAGGTAGACGCCTCGGAAACCGCCACTGGAGCCATCCTCTCCCAGAGACAGGGCCCCAAGGCTCTCCTCCATCCTGTAGCTTTCACATCTCGGAAACTAAGTTCCCCGGAAAGGAATTATGATGTGGGAGACCGGGAGCTGTTGGCCATCAAGTTCGCTCTGGAGGAGTGGAGATATCTGTTGGAGGGTGCTTCCCATTCCATCATGATCTTCACCGATCATAAAAACCTAGAATACCTCAGGACAGCCAAACGCTTAAGACCCAGGCAAGCCCGGTGGGCCCTCTTCTTTTCTAGGTTCAACTTTCATATCTCTTATAGACCTGGCCTTAAGAATGGGAAAGCAGACGCACTCTCCCGGATGTTCCCTGAATCTCCCCAGTCAACGGAACCTAGCACCATCTTATCTCCACAAAACTTCCTTCTGCTCACAGACACTGATCTTATGACCACCATCAAGTGGGCATCCAGCCATTGTACTGACCCAGAAATATCCTCCTTGGAGAAACGAGATGACTTGTTCTGGTCCCAAGGAAGAATTTTTGTCCCACCGGAGGCTAGACCCATGACGTTAAAGTTGCTTCATGACCATAAACTGGCTGGTCACTTTGGGACTCAAAAGACTTTGGAATTGGTCGCCCGTTCTTTTTGGTGGCCTGGTTGGAGGCAGGACTGTAAAAAGTATGTCCTCTCTTGTATTTCTTGCCAGCGCAGTAAAGTGGCTAACACCAAATCTTGGGGATTACTTAGACCTTTACCCATTCCAGAACGCCCATGGGCTGAAGTTTCTATGGACTTCATTGTTGATCTTCCTCCCTCTGAAGGTTTCACCTCCATTCTGGTTGTTGTCGACCGCCTTTCCAAAATGGCACACTTTTTGCCCATGGTGGGCACCCCCTCTGCTTTGGAGACAGCTAACATTTTTATCAAAGAAATAATAAGGCTACATGGAGTACCCGACAGTGTTGTTTCTGACAGAGGGGTTCAGTTCACATCCAAATTTTGGAAAGAACTTTGTAAAGCACTACAAATAAAGGTCTGTCTCTCCTCTGCGTATCACCCTCAAAGCAATGGCCAGACAGAGAGAACTAACCAAACTCTGGAGCAGTATCTCCGCTGTTTCTCTTCTGGCTCCCAGGATGACTGGTCCTCTCTGCTACCCTACGCGGAGTTCGCGTATAATAATTCAGTTCATTCAGCCACCAACCAAACGCCCTTCTGGTCTAACTTTGGGTTTCACCCTTCTTTCCTTCCAAACGCTACCCCTGAATTATCTGTTCCTGCTGTCCAAGATCGCATAGCCTCCATCCAACAGAACTTTCAAAGGATTCAGGAAACCATGCAAAAGGCCCAGGATGACTATAAGAAGTACTACAACAGGGGAAGGAAGGAGAACCCGGTTTTCAAGGTCGTGAGGAAGTTTGGTTATCTTCAGCTAACCTCAAATTACCTTTTCCCTCACGGAAGTTGGGCCCAAAGTTCATAGGGCCGTTCAAAATCAAGAGGATGGTTAACCCTGTGGCCTTTGAATTGGCCTTACCCATCTCTTACAGGATTCATTCTGCCTTTCATGCATCCTTACTGAAACCAGTGATTCCTAGCCCCTTCCCGGGAAGAGAGGAGCCGCCTCCTCCACCGGTCCAGGTGGATGGAGAAAATGAATTTGAGGTTGAAGCCATACTGAACTGCAGGAAGAGGGGTAGACTTCTCCAATACCTAATCAAGTGGAAGGGGTACCCACCTGAAAACAACTCTTGGGAACCCTCAAGAAACATACACGCCCCTCGCTTGATCCGAGCTTTTCATGTGAATAACCCGGAGTTGATGTCCAGTTTGGGCGTCCAGAGGCCGCCCCTCGGGGGGGGGGCACTGTCAGAGAAACCTTCAGCTGCAGACTGGTCGTCACATGACAAGCACCACATGACTTCCACATGACTTCCTGGCTGCCTATAAATGCTGAGCAAGTGCTCAGAGGAATTGCTGGTTTGTCTTTCAGCTTCCTGTACCTGAGTTCCTGTTTCCTGTGTGATCGTTTACCTGCTGTGACCCGGATTGACCCTGACCTACTCTGCTCTTCTCCTGGACCCGACCTTGGCTTGTTTTACGGACTTTGCTTTTGCTTACCTGTGTTTGACCCTCTGCCTGCGACCCGGATTTACCTTCAGTCTCCTGTGCCTTGACCTTCTGCTTGTGACCTAGTCTTGTCTCCTATCTCCAGTGCCTTGACCCTCAGCCTGTGACCTGGATTGTCTGCTTACCTGTGTTTGACCCTCAGCCTGCTCTGGACTTTTACTGCTGGATCCTGATCAGTCTCTGCTCCAGCTCTACAGGACCTCCACGCAAGCTCTACCCTGCCTGCTGGTAGCTTGTGCCTCTTTGTGCCATCCACCCTCTGTATCACCTCCAGAGGGGCGGAGTGCGCTTAGTCGCAACATCGAACCGCTCTCTGCATCTCGGCCTCGGTGAGTACCTCTATTCTGATAGGTAGCCTCTCTAATGGTTCTTTTTTCCTCAGTCAGCAGGTTTGCAAGGATCTGGGCCTTGGGCTGTGAGAGATCCTTGTTGGTGTTCTGCCTAGTATGGGTAGTGTTTATATCTATACTCGGTTGCATATATGCAGAAACACTAAGGATACTGGCTGCATTCCATGGATATTGGGATACTTTGAGTATGCTCACAAGCTACACCTTTGCTCAGAGTTTTAGGATATCTTTGTCACTCTATCTAGCAGAACCAGGGGGATAGAGATATCATGCAGAATCATCACTGGATGGGTCATTCTAGATAACCAACAGGCTTATGGAGCTTAGGGCTTGGTTCCTACGGGAGCAGTGAGATGCATTCAACCAGGAGTGTGTAGACTTCATGGGCTCCCTAAGAAAGGGTGTTCTGGCTCATTGAGGGGTGAAACTAACTTCCTTATACTGTTAATATCTATCCATAAGGTTTCTGTTTGCTAAGTGCTATTTTTAAACTCTACTTTTTTCGGTATCCCACCCTTGTTTTTTCAGGCTAGTTTGTTCCCAAATGTATTTTGCCATGGAGTCGGTCAGGAAAATTGAACATTTCCTGTCAAATACTTACCATAATTTTCCTTTACTGATGGATTCCATGGCAGCAGGAGTTCCATCTCAGTGTCATGGGTAGGATAGTTATGGAACGTGGCCTCTGGCTCAGCCTTAAAATTTATGGGAGTGGGATCCTATAGGGTATGATGAAGGGCAAGCTACCCAAACATATGTTGCCATGGAGTTAATCAGGAAAGGAAAATTACTGTAAGTATTTGATAGGAAATTCTCAGCTATTTCGTAGCCCAGAGTAATAACACAGAGTATCCTGTCACATTTCCCATTAAAACAACATTTTAAAAGTGCTAGTGATTGTACAGAATACACAAAGAAAACATTCCCTTCCACAAGTAAGAAAACATTAAATTAAATTAAAATGTATAATAATAGTAATACATAAAAAAAATTATTTTATAGTGGTGTGTTGGCTTTTATAATACTGTTTTATAAAGCTATATACAGTATATATTTATTTTTACACACACATGAATATGCATTGGTATACTTTCATGGATCCATTTTTTTTCTGCACAAAGATTTATTTTATTGATCTTCACACTACTCTATATAGTCCTCTAAAATATCCCTAGCTTGAAAACCTATCCCTATAGATTTATGTACAGATATGTATTTAAAAATGTTGGGAGACATATAGTCTACGTTTGGCCTTTATTCAAAAATGATTATTAGTATAGTAATTTTCTTTAACACTAATGATGATTTTACGCTAAAATATTTAGATTGCATTTTGGATCTGCTAAGACCTTCATGTGTTCTGTTGATTTTTCACTACATTGCATGTAATTGCTAATTTCTCTTTCTCCTAGGCTGGTCATACACAGATTTACAGTTGAAAAACTGTTCCTCAGAGCATTTGATCTTGCCATCACTGAGTGAACTATTTTTGTTTAAAAGCCCTTAAAATTCTCTCCAGATCTGCTACACAAATGAATTTTCAGACTTATTAAAATGTTTTTTTTTGTGCCTTGCACATCCGCATATGTAATATTTTTTGAATGAAAACCACATTCACTGTTAGAATAATGTTTGTTTGAGAAAAACTTTCAATTCTGCTCCTTTGAATTTTCTCCTTACTACGGGCAAAAATGACCCCACTAACCATTAGAAAAGCAAACAAAGGTTACGAAAACAAAACATTTTCAAACAAAATTCTCTTGGTGTATGGCCGGCCTTAGCTGCAAGTAATGAAGATTTGAGGTAATTATTTTTTTGTAAAAAGGCAGAACGGTAAGGGGCAAAGACAAAACTTACAGGAGTATTTTTTAAGATGTGCCCACGGATATTATTGGCCTTACTCTGTAAAGAGTTCTGATTTCTAACATTTTGAATTGTAGTTGCCCAACGCAGCCAATTAGAAATCACTCTGCCAAGATCTAAGTGGTACAAAATGTATTCCAAGTGTTTCATATTGGTTCCAATAATTAGGAATACAAGACAGGTATGCCTTTAATGGTACATTTAGGTTGTCCTGAGTCATGTATTAATGTAAACAGAAAAATTCACTGCGCTTGGATTTTTTGACAGCAGCTAGCATAAATTGTAGGTGAAAATCATCAGAAACCTTTAAAACAGAGATGCAGTGCTCATTAAAAGTCCATTCAGATAAAAGTCCACATATCCTAGGATGCACCCAGGGTGTGTAACAGAAGAAAATCTATATCTGAGTCATGTATTACCAGAAAAAGGCTTCCTACCTGTATATGGTTCTGACCGTATACATCCATTTTACCCTCTCAAATTAAAATCCAAAAAGGAATAAAAAACTGACGCATCACATTATCTAGTAAACCTAAGAATCAAATAATTGTCATTTAAAGATAAAAATGCACAACTATATTGACCGTGGCAATTTAAAAAAGAAATGACATTAACACTAGTTTTATCAAAATAGACGAGTACAAATTTTGTCCATCATTTGTGATCCTCATATTGACGTCATTCCATTTAAAATATAGCTAGTTTGCATCCCTCAAGTTAGGCTATTGGACAACAAGTGGTTTCAGCTGATAATCTTACCATTGGCTAAGGCTGGCCATATATGAGTAATTTTTTTTTCTCTTAACCAGCACATTGAAAGAAATAAAATTACTCAATGTGGAATGAGTAATTGTGCACTCTATGTGGATGGGGGAATCCCTCCCGCTATGCTATTGTTTTCTGACAATGGGGAGACTTCCCTGCTGTCAGAATACGTCGATCAGCACTGCTGGCTATAGATGGCAGCACTGATCAAGAGAACATTTTCCTAGAGGCTGGTTGTACACAAGTCAATCGATACATCAACTTGTGTACAACCAACTTGCCCATACCTGAACTAGACAAATTTTGATCCTTGTAGGGTCTCTCAATTAGGATCCCAATTTTGCAATAGTCTCCTTTCTAGGGGTTTTACCCATTTATGAAGTTTGGGTATCAACAGTTTTGGTCAAAACCCCACACTTTTCCTGATTTTCACGTATTTAATTAAGGTAATTTTAAACTTTCGAGTCAGATCTTTTTGTTACAGCATATATGTGCAGCCATCAGATAATTGTCTAAGTGTTTTATTTTTGTATGTACTGTATGTATTTTGTATGAAATAATTTTATATATCCTTACTCTCACTAAGATTATAACATTTGACACCCCTAGATCTTCACATGACATCCCATTACGAGAACACTACAGGTACCTACAATTCCGTTACTTTATTCTAAAACTTCTGCAGTCCCAGCCTATCCCTTATGCATTGGCGGCATTTAAGAGCTTCTGTTGGGCCCGGCCCCACTCCCCTGGCCTCATCTCGTTGATTTATTCCTCAATAATAACCTCCAGAAGGCCACCATTGCTTCCTTATCATCTCCAATGGGAAAGTGAATTGGGGAAGCATCTGGATCCAGAGGACTGGTGGATCATGACCATAACACTTTCTAAAAGCTCTAAAAAGGTACTTATCCTGGAAAACGGCTATAAACTCTTATACCGATGGTACTATACACCGGCTAGGCTGGCTCGCTTGTTTCCTGCGTATTCTCTGCTTCGCTTCTGAAGATGTCGACAGGTGGGCACAATGGCACACATCTGGTAGTCTTGCCCGAAGGTGTGCAGACTATAGGTCAGGCACTTCTTTGCACTTTTCTTCACACTGACCTCAAGAGAAATCCATACAAAGCTCTTCTCTGTTAAACCAATTACTAAATTGCTACATCCTGAAAGTCGATTGGCTCTGCACCTTTTCAATGCGACCAGATTAACCAATGCAAAGGCTTGGAAAACCCCCACAATCAGCTTCAAAGCTCTAAAAACTCAAATAAATGACATTATGGTCAGGGAGAAATTGATAGCCATATTATCAGACACCCATGAAAAATTATTTTGGGTGTGGCAATCTTGGATTGCCTACGCACAGCCCTCTCGATTCGACAACACCCTCCTCTAGATTAAACGGTCCTCGTCCTCTTGTTCTCTTCTCTTTCTGCCTCTATTTATCCGTTCCTCCTGCCCTTCTATTTGTGGTCATTTTACATGTTTATCTGGCTTGGATTGTTACAATGTATGCATTTTTCGTCTCTGTTTATAAAGCAAGCCCTTAGCTTAATATTGGATGGTTCCTGTCTATGTGTATCCAGACATGTGGTCAGGTGCTCCTGCAATGCCAAATACTAATCCAGCATTGTCTCGACTAATTATTTTTCTTTTTTTCTTTTTCCCTTTATTGTTATAAATATTGTGAGTCGTTCAGCCTTGGTTATGTACTATATGTCTTTCCGGTTTGTACATCATTATTCTGCATTGTAACTATCACATTGTTGGCTGTTTGTTTGACTGAACATTAATAAAAACGTTTGTAAAAAATGTATATATACTGTATATACAGTGGATAAAATAAGTACTGAACAGGGCACCATTTTTCTAGGTAAATATATTTCTAAAGGTGCTATTGACATAAAATGTTCACATGTCAGTGACAACCCATGCAATCCATACATACAAAGAAACCAAAACAAATAAGTTCAGAAATTAAGTTATGTGTAATAAAATGGAATGACACAGGGAAAAAGAATTAAACACATAAGGAATGGGAGGTGCAAAAAGACATGGAAAGCCAAGACACCAGCAGAAATCTATCAGTAATTAGAAAGTAATCCTGCCCCTTCTCAGTGCAAATTAATATCAGCTGGTTCAGTCTTAACTGATGGCCTACAAAAAGGTGTCTCAATACCAAGGTTTTGAAACAGCTCTTTCAACACCTTCGCAACCCTATTATTGCAAAACATACTGATGGCATTGGTTACAGAAGGATTTCTAAACTTCTGAACGTTCCAATGAGCACTGCCGGAGGGCATAATCCAGAAATGGAAAGAACATTTCACCATAAACCGGCCACAACCAGGTGCTCCTTGCAAGATTTCTGACAGGGAGTAAAAAGGATTATCAGAAGAGTTGTTCAAGAGCCAAGGACCACTTGTCGAGAGATTCTGAAAGACCTGGGATTAGCAGAGACAATAGTTTCAAACAAAACAATAAGTAATGCACTCAATCGCCATGGCCTGTATGCATGCTCACCATGCAGGACTCCATTGCTTATCAGAATCTGAAAGCCCCCTTTAACAAGGGGGCCCCAGATCCCACCCCTATGTGAATGAGTAAGGGGTACATAGTACTCCTACCAATTCACCAAAAAAACTGTAAAAAGTAAATGAAGACACAACACAATTTTTGACAATTCCTCTACTTAAAAAAAAAAAAAGTCCGCTCGGTGTAGATCCATCATCAATCACAGCGCCCACTGCACCGCCGGTCCAGAAATTTTTTTTAAAAAAAAGCAACCTCCGGTCTCTTCAAATTGTCGAACGCTCCCGCCGACTCCCTGCTCCGCCATCTGACATTTCTTAAATAGCTAAGGAGCGGAGTCACCCAAAGACTTCAGAGTTGACCCCCACCCCTTTGTGATATCACAAAGTCTTGTGATCTAAATCTCTGGTAGCAGCTGATGTAGTATCTTGTTGAAGCACCTCACATAATCAGACAACTTCTTTTCTCTGATAAGTATGTTCAAACTAGTATTTGAAGTTGAAAGCCTTTCTGTTTATCAAACACTTTGTGCAAGATATTTAGGTAATTGTGGATATCAGCTGACTGAGCTTTAACTTCTGCATATCCTCTGAGGTGGCTCCCTTAAGCTTTCCTGTAATCTTTCGGTCCTTCTTGTTCTCAAGAATGTCCCATTCCTCCAGTACCTGGCCTGCATAGCCTCTTCCATCCATTATTCAAAGCGTTCTTTGCCAGCAGGCACAGGCTGGCATTTTGAAAAGATCTAAATCCCTGGTAATCAGACCCAGGGTAAGAAGGGCACTTCTTTTGCCACTTTGCTACATCTCCCAGGGCTGTAATGCATTTGGGCCCTATCATGGCCATGGGTGTTTGTACAGAGATCCTTTTTTGCATCTGCTGTCTGACTCAGGGTTGCTAGTCAGCATTCTCATTTGGAATAGATGGGTCACATGTACACTTTGCGCAGCTTTGAAGTAACATACCGTATATACTCGAGTATAAGCCGACTTTTTCAGCATGCTTTTTTGTGCTGAAAAAGCCCCCCTTGGCTTATACTCGAGTCACGGTCTCACTTACCTTTTAAAAATGGCGGCGCCATGCGCCAACACGTCACTGCACATGCGCCGTCTGCCCGGGAATAGCCTAACGTGTAGGGCTTTCCCGAGCATCGGCGGCGCATGCGTGGTGACGTGTTGGCGCCGGGCGGAGCCATTTTTTAATGTAAGGCGCCTCACCGACAGGTAAGTGAGACTCCTCCGCAGCCCCTGCATTTCGTCATGCAGTGCTGCGGGCATGGTACAGGAAATTATCCTGTACCATGCCCGCAGCACTGCATCTCCTGTACCATGCGTGGTGAGGTGTTGGCGCCGGGCAGCGCCATTTTTAAATGTAAGGCGCCTCACCGATAGGTAAATGAGACTCCTCCGCAGCCCCTGCATTTCTTCATGCAGTGCTGCGGGCATGGTACAGGAAATTCTCCTGTACCATACCCGCAGCACTGCATCTACTGTACCATGCCTGTGCCATGCTTGTACCATCACCTGTGCCATGCCTGTACCATCACCTGTGCCATGCCTGTACCATCTCCTGTACCATCCCCTGTGCCATGCCTGTACCATCTCCTGTGCCATGCCTGTACCATCTCCTGTACCATCACCTGTGCCATGCCTGTACCATCTCCTGTACCATGCCTGTACCATCTCCTGTACCATGCCCACAGCCCTGTATCTCCTGCACCATGACCGTAGCCCCTGTTTTGGGTCTCGTGGTGGTCCAGTTGGGTCCAGTAGCTGCTGCATTTCCCACCCTAGGCTAATACTTGAGCCAATAAGTTTTCCCAGTTTTTTTGTGGTAAAATTAGGTGCCTCGGCTTATATTCGGGTCGGCTTATATTCGAGTATATACAGTACATATTCCTTTTGTAACACACCCAGTCTCATTTTGCTGCACATTTGCCCTCCAGAATGTTTTCCTCTGTTTACACTTACCCACAGGGTTGTTTTCCTTATCGACATCACCTCTGCAAGGCAAGTTTCCTAGAGCCGACTTAGAGGCCCCCTCTTGTAGAGAATTTTTTCTTAATCTACACAGAGACAAGGAGGTTTTGAGGCCTAGGACCTCTTTTCCTTTTAAGGTGGGGTCTTCCTTCACTGTCCTAGATTGTACTTGCATCTCTTATTGGTTTGGATGTGGTTTGAGTTGTTAAGGTCAATCTGCCAGCCACGCCTTCCTTCAGGCTGACTGACTCTTTTTATCATTGCTACGGGTCTCCATATGGGGCAGCCTACCTCTTGTCCCACCATTTCTAGGTGTCTTAAGCAAAGGGCATAATACTTACTTTATATTTGTTACATTCCATTCACATAGCAAAATTTAAATAAAACTATTTAAAATTTGCAGCTAACCTTTGAAAATTCTATTTTCTGAAACTTCCAGCAAGGAAAATTTGTACTTAGTTCTCCTTGCTACGAGGGTAACTGTGAAGCTGTGTTTACCATAATTAACCGTGGCTGGAGTCAGGTATCTCATCGTGCCCGCCATGCACAAAGTCAATTGTTCACCCTTCTTTATCCATACACTGTCCTGTCCGGTGGCCTGCACACTTTCCCCCATTTGGACTGCGCTCTGTGACTGCCACTCTGTGATGGATGAGCGGCAGACATGGGGGCCCTGTGATTGGCTGAAATTGTCACGTGCGGCCAAGGGGCGGGGCTGGCCTGTGGGTGAAGATCGCAGTCGGTGCATGTGCAGCGCCGCTTGTTTCTGGAGTCTCGCCTCGCTATCCAGCCGCCTCTACGCTGGCACACTGTCTCTCTCCTCCGCCCTGGATCGCCTCCTCGAGTCCTCATTGTGGCAGTGTCTGGCAGAAGCCACATAATAGCAGATGGGACTCAGGAGACAGAAAGGGGTGAGTCTGCGAGTGACATGTTGCCGGACAGCCGGGCCCAGGGAAGTGGGCATGGTTGGGTAGAGGGGAGGAGAGGTAGGTCAGTGTAGTGGTCAGGTAGGTTAGTGTAGGTGTCAGTGTAGTGGTCAGTGTAGTGGTCAGTGTAGGTGTCAGGAAGGTCAGTGTAGGAATCAGGTGAGTTAGTGTAGGAATCAGGTAGGTCAGTGTATTGGTCAGGTAGGTCAGTGTAGGAATCAGAAAGGTCAGTGTAAGGGTTAGGTAGGTCTGAGTAAGTGTCAGTGTAGTGGTCAGGTAGGTCAGTATAGGTGTCAGGTAGGTCAGTGTAGGATGCAGGTAGGTTTGTGTAGGAACCAGGTAGGTATGTGTAGTGATCAGGTAGGTCAGTATAGGGGTCAGGTAGGTCAGTGTAGGTGTCGGGTAGGTCAGTGTAGGAATCAGGTAGGCCAGTGTAGTGGACAGGTAGGTCAGTGTAGGAATCAGGTAAGTCAATGTAGTGGTCAGGTAGGTCAGTTTTCGGTGTTAGGAAGGTCAGTATAGGAATTAGGTAGGTCAGTGTAAAAATCAGGTAGGTCAGGGTAGGAATCAGGAAGGTCAGTGTAAAAATCAGGTAGGTCAGTGTAGTGGCAGGTAGGTCAGTGTACGAATCAGGTAGGTCAGTGTAGGTGTCAGGAAGGTCAGTGTAGTGGTTAGGTAGGTCAGTGTAGGTGTCAGTAGGTCAGTGTAGGAATCAGGTAGCTCAGTGTAGCAATCAGGTAAGTCAGTATAGTAGTCAGGTAGGTCTGTGTAGATGTCAGTGTAGTGGTCAGGTAGGGCAGTGTAGTGGTCAGGTAGGGCCATGTAGGAATCAGGTAAGTTAGTGTAGGAATCAGGTAGGTCAGTGTAGGTGTCAGGTAGGTCAGTGTAGGAATCAGGTAGGTCAGTGTAGGTGTCAGGTAGGTCAGTATAGGAGTCAGGTAGGTCAGTGTAGGAATCACAAAGGTCAGTGTAGTGGTCAGTTAGGTCTGTGTAGGTGTCAGTGTAGTGGTCAGGTAGGTCAGTGTAGGTGTCAGGTAGGTCAGTGAAGGACTCAGATAGGTCAGTGAAGTGGACAGGTAGGTCAGTATAGGAATCAGGTAAGTCAATAAAGTGGTCAGGTAGGTCAGTGTAGTGATCACTCTGAAGACGTCAACGTTATGACGAAAGGCGCGTAAGGTGGAACGCACGCTGTATACGTCACGGGAGCTGGCAGCTGGGTGGAACGCAGCACGGTGATTACCGCTCTCCACTCCTGGGCTCCTTTCTGCTGGCGTTTTTACTGCTTTTTTCTTCCTTTGTATTGTGGAAGTTAAATTTTAAACGTTATCACACCATTTGGAGCCCCTTTTTTCATTCCATAACCTGCCCGGACACGTGGATGGAGGTGAATTAGGAGCTGACAGTCCTGAGGATTGAGGTACAACATCCCTTAGTGGGACTCGCCCTAGCCCAGGTGGCCAAACAAGTGCTGCCCGGTCTTAATACTATATGGTATATAAGACCCATTCTTTCTGGTGAGTGTGTTTTCTTACTATTCCCCAAGGTGGAAACAAGTACCATCAAGTGACCGTTTGGAAGCTGAACACAGAGCACCTGCACTTTATTGCACCCAGGAATTACTTGAATGATATGCACTACAAGTCACCTACGAACTTTGTTGAACTCTATTTCTATTTTTTATGAGGATTTTTATGAATTTTTTTCTAGCACATATTGAACATTAGTAATCACAAGTAATAGTGCACTGATATTTAATTTTACATAATTTTACTGTATTTATTTGTTTTTTATGTCGTATCAGCACCTCTATTCATTTATTTACTTACCAAGTTTACAACTCCTTATTCCCGCAGTAAGCACTTTAGGTGTGTTCATCAATTTTTGTATTTAATATTTATTTTTTATGCATTGTTAGAATTTATAATCCAGCATTTCAGGTGCACCCATCCCATTTGACACCATTTCTCTTTGCATTTATATTTTTTTGAGCCACTGTTAGCACTTTATTTAGCACTATTATTATTGTACACTCATAGCAAGCGCTATAGGTAGCCCCTTCCCCTGTGGCTATATACCATACGTCCGCATGTATATGCATTGAGTTCTTATATTCAGGACACTGCTGATTTATTAAGAGGCTTGGAAGGCATATGTGTTCCTAATGAAGCATGGCTGGTGGCCATTGATGTGGAGGCTCTCTACAACTCAATCCCCCATGATTTGCGGATTGAAGTTATCGAGAGCTTCATTTCTGAAAGAGGTCTTCCTGCGGGTCCCTACAATGAATTTGTCGTTGATTTGTTGAGTTTTATTTTGAGAAACAATGTGTTCATGTTTGGTCGCTCTCACTACCTCCAGGGGCAAGGGGTTGCAATGGGGACTCAATGTGCCCCGTCATATGCCAACCTATATTACACTTCTTATCAATCAACTTAGGGTGTATCTCTTACCCCCCCCCCCCTCAGGCAGTTGGTTTATCACATGGGCTCCTTTTTTCCCCTCTGCGGTCACTGATATCCCAGTACAATATAGAATGTTGGATTCCTAACAGTCATCCATTTGATAATAACAATTTAAGGTGAGGGGATCCCCCCCAGTCTACCCATGAAGATGTGTGCTCATGTAGATTATGGGTATTAACCTCTTCCCGACCGCCCGCCACCTTTTTACTGTGGCAGTGCGGCCCTTTTGCGCAAACTGACGTAGACCTACGTCTGCTGCGCAACTGCAGATAGCTAGCGAGCGCGCACCGCCGGCGGCACGCTCCCGCCCCCAGTTGGCAGCGGGGAAGCCGAAGCGTGGGGCAGGTGGCTCAGATTGCCGCCTGACACCCAGGATCGCTCCCTGCTAAGAGAGAAGAACGGTCAGCTGTTGTAAACACAGCTGACCATTCTTTTCCCTGGAATGATCACAGAGCCCCTGTGATCCTTCTATATAGGATCACAGGTCACTATGATCATTTCACAAGCCACGCCCCCCACAGTTAGAATCACTCCCCTAGGCTCACATTTAACCCCTTGATCACCCACAATGTTAACCCCTTGCCTGCCAGTGTTATTATTACAGTAATAGTGCATATTTTTAGCACTGATTACTGTAGTAATGTCACTGGTCCCCCCAAAAGTGTCAAAAATGTCAGTTAGGGGTCCGATCTGTCTGCCCCAATGTCACAGTCCCGCTATTACTAGTAAAAAAAAAAAGTACATATACTGCGGCGGTCAGCCCCTCCTGGGCAAAGCGACGTATCGATATGTCGCTTTGCCCACGAGCCTCATTCCCTGGCATCCCCACGCGAGTGACCGGCGGCTCCGATGTCCGCCGGCAACTTGCAATCTCCCGTTGGAGAGGGAGAAAGGCAGGTGGCTGATGTAAACAAAGCCGCCTGTCATTCTCCCTGGTGTAACTGCAGAGACTATACGATCCTGCTATGTAGGATCGTATGTCCTTGTGGTTACATCACAAGCCACGCCCCTTGACAGTTAGAATCACGCCCCTAGGGACACACTTAACCCCTTGATCACTAATAAAGTTAACCCCTTCCCTGCCAGTGTCATTTTTACAGTAACAGTGCATATGTATAGCACTGATTACTGTAGTAATGTCACTGGTACCCCCCAAAAGTGTCAAAAATGTCAGTCATGGGTCCGATCTGTCCGCCACAATGTTGCAGTCCCGCAAAAAAAAATCGCAGATCGCCGCCATTACTAGTTAAAAAAAAACAATAAAAATGACATAAATCTTTCCCCTAGTTAGTAAACGCAATAACTTTTGCGCAAACCAATCAAATTTCGCTTATTGCGATTTTTTTTTACCAAAAATATGTAGCAGAAAACAAATTGGCCTAAAATGTTAAAAATTTGGATTTTTACATTTTTTTTGAGAATGTCATATAAAAAATTTGAAAAATATTGTTATTTTTTCAAAATTGTCGCTCTTTTTTTGTTTATAGCGAAAAAAGTAAAAATTGCACAGGTGATCAAATACCACCAAAAGAAAGCTCTATTTGTGGGAAAAAAAGGACGTCAATTTCATTTGGGTACAGCGTTGCACGACCGCGCAATTGTCTGTTAAAGTCACGCAGTCCCGAATCGCAAAATAGGCCCTGGTCTTTGAGCAGCCAAATACTCCGGGGCTTAAGTGGTTAAAGTAACGCAGTGCCGAATCGCAAAATATGGCCTGGTCATTAAGGGGGAAAATCTTCCGGTCCAGAAGTGTTAAAATACCCAGATCTATCTGAGCAGCACATACCAAGATTTGTTGTTAAAATGTAGATTTATCGATATCCTTGTATTGATATATATTGGAACCCATAATTGGACATGAATGGAGACATTCTAGAAGATGAGTTGATGGCAGAGATCCTGGCAAACTCTGCCTAGGGTAGCAGATCAACCCAATTGACCTGATGGTCAGAGATATAGCAGTGGAGATATTGCTCCAGAGCTTGGTTGGAACGCTCAGCGGCACTATTGGACTGCGGATGGTAGGTAGAGGAGAAGGAGAGTTGAATACCCAACTGGGGGCAAAAGGCATGCCAGAACCTGGAGACAAACTGACTCCTACGATCTGAGACAATCTCCTTAGGCAAACCGTGTAAACAGAAAACCTCCCTGGCAATCACCGAGGCAAGCTCCTGAGTGGTAGGCAGCCGCTTAGACGAAACACAGTGGCACATTATGGAGAACTGGTCAACAACCATGAGGATAACCTTGTAACCTTTAGACGTGGGGAGTTCCACAATAAAATCCATGGCCAGATGAGACCAGGGACGCTCCCCATTGGGAATGGGATGCAGTAGACCCAAGGGAAGGTGCCGCAGAGATTTGTTCTGGGCACAGACGGAACAAGCAACCACATACACAGCGGAGAGATGGCCACCAGAACTGACAGGAAATAGCCCAGGACATCTGGTTCTTACCAGGATGAGAACATTTCCTGCATTTTAGTAATTGTGGTACATGCACAACAGTCTGATACGCAACTCCTCAGGTACAAAACGTTTTCCAGCAAGTCTCTCTGTGGGAGCAACAGGCTGGGCAGCCAAGATCTGCTCCCCAAGTGGAGAGGTTAAGTTGGTGAGGATGGCAGCCAGGATATGATCCAAAGATATGACCGGTGTCGGCACGGAGTCGGAGAAACCATGAGAGAAGACAGCCACCAGAGCCTCATTATTATTCAAGCCCACCTCTGCTGCCAGGGTATGAAATTCGATGGCATACACAGCAACAGTTCGTATACCCTGTTGAATGGACAAGAACAGCTTAGCAGCAGAGGCAGAGTGAGCAGGCACACCGAATACCCTAAGAAAGGAGGCAACAAAACTCAGGTAATCGAGTATCACAGGATTATCATTCTTCCATAAAGGCCTTATCCCAGAGCAACGAGATTAGGAAGCCCACCTTGGACCTGTCAGAGGGAAACGCCTGAGGAACCATCTCAAAATAAATGCCCACTTGGTTTAGGAAGCCCCGAAACTGACTCAGTTCACCCCCATAGCGCTGCGGGAGGGGGGGGGGCTGAACCAGTCATCCCTCTAGTAACAGCAACTGCAGCTGCAGGAGTAGGATCGGCAACAGGAGCAGCAGAGGGAGGAACCACCGGTCTAGCAACACCAGGAACAACGTCTGCAACGCCTGAGCGAAGTGACCTAAAAGGTGATCTTGTTGATCGAGCCTGGTAACCAGCATGGGGAGCGTAGGAGCACCTGCATCATCAGAATTCATGGCCCTTGTGTACTGTCAGGGTGCCTGGGGAACCAGACCACATGAAGATTCAAGTAAGATAAAGCACTTTATTAGTGCGACAACAATAAACGCACATCAAGAGTGAGAAGCAAAATCAGGAACAGTCGGGGTCAAGTCCGGAAGCGAGTAGTCATTCAAGCAAGGATCGAGTCCAGGTGCTGGTAGTCATCCAAGCCGGAGTCGAGTCCAGAAGCGGATAATCTGCCGATGCCAGGTCGTCTACCGATGCCGAATTGAGAGCCAGGAGAGTCATCAGCCAAGTTGGGTCATCGCGGAGGAACACGGAGAAGAAAAGACTGCTAGCAGTGATGCACCTTGGAGCACAACACAAGGGCAAGGACTGAAACCCATCAGGTGATATATATAGTTAGGTGTGCAACATCATCACTGAGCGACACCCAGGCAGCGGACAAGTGATGATGCAAACAGAGTTTATAAGAGACCGCAGTTTGCACATGTCCAAGATGGCTGCCAACAGGAAGGCGAGTTAAGACCTTGACACTATCTTCCAAACTATCGAAAGAAATGATTTGCCCTGTGTCAGATTCTGATCCACCAACCACCAGCTGAGACTCAGCCGAACCCTGTGGAATAAAGACATGCAACAATCAAAGGCTTGCACCTTTTTGTTCCAAACTTACAGAATGTTCTGTTTTAAGTGCCTGGAATGAAATTGGGCATAAGGAATACCATCCTCTCTAGCAGACTCATGCAGAGCCGAATGGGGGGGTACCTTTTTTCCCTCAACTGCTAAATCTGGACCTTCAAGGCATTGACCTTCCTTGCCGGCAGAAACACCCTTGCCTGGGCCGTGTTTAGAACTAGTCCTAAGTACAACAGACATTGGACTGGTTCCAAAGCCAACTTTTCGACATTTGTGATCCTGAATGAGAGCTACATTCCATCTTAGGTCCTGTAGAGATTGATCCCTGAGCAAGAGGTTGTCTAGATAACCCAACACCAAGATCTCTTGAGACATTAGAATACTTTTTTGAAGACTCGGGGAGCTGTTGCAAGTCCAAAGAGCAGCGTCACAAACTTGAAATGATGATCTACTGAAAAATGCAAAAACCTCTGATGAGATTGAAAGATTGGCATATGCAGGTATTTATCCCTGATGTCGATGAATGCCAAGAAGTCTCCCACCTGGAGTAAGGCCACCACCAAGCAGATTGATTCCATTTGAAAGGACCAAACTGAAAGATAATGGTTCAAAACATTTAGGTCCAAAATAGGCCTTATGTCCCCATTCTGTTTTGGAACCATGAACAGGTTTCAGCAGAGTCCTGTTCTCCTCTCGGCCGCTGGAACCTGTACAATCACCCCTTGAAGCCTCAAGCAGTCTAGTGCCTAAAACAGTAAGCTCTTTTTTAGAGAATCTAAGGGGATGCTGGATCTTAGAAAATGCCAAGGAGGAAAGACTCAAAATTCCAGCCTGTATCCTCAAGACACCGTGGAGGTGACCCACTTGTCCTGAATCAATGTTTCCCAAACCTTTGAAAAGTACAACAGCCTTCCTCCCACCCAGAAGAGAGCTCTTTCCCCTGGAAATTTTCTGGATATATCTATCCAAATCTTCACCAAACAACCGTTCGCTATGAAAGCGAAAACCAGCTAACAGTCTTTTGCAGGGAAGTTCATCTAACCAATTTAAGCCAAGTTCATCTGACCACAAAATTCTGCGGATATGCATAAAGAAGAGCGCTAAACAGGAAACCTGCTGTATTGATTCTCTAAGGGGATCTACAGAAAAACAGAAAGCCAGAGGTAAATCTGCCAAATCATCAGCAGAATCATCCACCTGACTAGGCCTATTAGTCCATTTGACCCGATCCTTTAAGGATTGAGAAACTCCAATTGCTGAAACCGCCGGGCTGAATGGCGGAACCGGCAAGAGAAAAGGAAGCTTTTAATAGTGACTCCAATTTTATATCAGCACAGTGTTTAAAGGTCTGAGCATTGTCCACCAGACAAGTTAAACTCTTATTCAAGGAAGAGACTACATCCACTGCTGACATGCTCCAATTTTTTACAAACTTTTCCTTAATAGGATGTAAGAGAGAGAACCTTTAAGGAGGAACAAAAATTATGTCTGGGTGCTCCTAATCAGAATACACCACCCTCTCTAATACCAGGTGAAATGGAAAAGCCTGTGCACTCTGAGGAGGCCTTAAAGACCTTCTACTGGAGGCAAGGCAAATTCTGAACGAAACATCTCTGTAAGAGACTGGATCAAAAGTCTTTGTAACTTGGAAGCTGAAAAATTGTGCATCTTCTGGCCCTGACTCCCCAAAAGCAGAGTCCTCAACTTGACCCTCAACCACGTCATTAATAGTAACCTCCTACACCTCCCTTAACCCAATCCTGTTCCAACACAGGATGATCAGGGGAGGGGGATCTCTCACGCTTTTTACCACTTTGCGTGACATAAGCAATCACACCAGCAGTTTTATTTTCTAAACCAGCCAGAGCTGAGGATAGATCATCCTTAGTAACATATGCTGAGGCAGATGCGCTGGTAGTAGCCACATTGCCAGACAGGCGCAGCAGGGCTCAGACTGCCTGGTTGCCTCTGGTCTTTCAGAGGAAGCTATTACAGGGGAGCTCCGACTAGCCTCTTCGGGGGCTGCTGGAGGAACTCATGTTCCCCTTGTTGCCGTGCCCTTGTTGCCGGGACTCAGCTTTTCTGCTTTTTTGAAGGCATAGCTCACTTGAGCGATAGTAGCTGGGCTTGTGTCATTAAATAACACAAGTCCCTAGTACAAACAGTGATTGTAAACTCATATATATATATATATATATATATATATATATATATATATTTTTTTTTTTTTTTTAACAAACATGTCATACTTACCTGCTCTGTGTGATAGTTTTGCACAGAGCAGCCCAATCCTCCTCTCCCTGGGTCCCCACCCAGTGCTTGTGGCTCCTCCCACCTGCCAAATGTCCACCATAGCAACCTGCTATGGGAGTTAAAAGTACCAATTTTACATTTTTGCAGATGACACAAAGATTTGTACTGAAATACAGTCTTTGCAAGATGTCTAACTTACAAGCTGACTTCTGGTTGATGTTCTGGTTGATTAGGCAACTTTATGGCAAATATGATTCAATGTTGATAAATGAAAAGTTATGTACTGGGGGATAAACAAAACATTAGTAATCAACACATCGATCAAAACTGTGCAGTACAATATCTCCTAATTATCAAAAGAGCCAATTACGTCACGTCGCACAACTGGAAGTATGTGGAATGCCATTTTGATACCACAGGCCAATTATCTTAAAGCTTTAAAAAACAAAAAAAAAACAGTGGGTTTAAAACCAGTACAGTAAATGCAGTAAAGCATGCTTCTTATACTCACTGTGGAACCTAAGGGGTTAATCCTCCGCATTGTGTAAAAAGGCTGTTTGATCCTGTATGCACAAATCCTCCCCTTCTTGCATTGCCCCAAAACATGTCTGGACAAGACAGAGAAAATGGAATCAGGCTGTACATGCTCAGTTTGGTGTGTATTGCTAGGGAGGTTTTTTTTTTCTTGGAAGAGTGCATATGATCAGCACAGGGCCAATCAGCACTGTCCAGACAGAGGGTCAGGGGTCCTGCATCCTGATAGGGCAGCCAGTGCAGTATGAAAACTCCTCCTACAAGCTAGCTTTAATCAGGCACTGATAGAAGTCACAAGACTGCTGATGAGAAATGGTATTTAGCAGTTTATATTTACTAAAATAATTGCATTTCCATGTTCTGTGTACTGTGGGAGACCAGATATAGTGAAAGCAGGGTCCTGGATTTAGTAACATTTTAAGGGAAAACACGTTTTTATTCTGATGTGCACCAGATCAGTGAACTATCAGTTATGGGTGGTATTTTAAAAGAGTTTTTTTTTTTAATAAAAAAAAATAGTGTTGGGATCACAGAGAGCGCTATAATTATCAGTTCTTTTTGAATTGGTGGCATTCTTTCCGTGGGTGGCTGAGGATGGAGATGGATTAAGTTCCTAGAAGCCAGTCGTGGCTAGTAAAACCCCTTTTAAAGGGAAGGTGCATTAGACCTGATTGGGGTTAATGTGAGAAGGTGAAAGCATCTGAATGATGGTGTCGGGATCACACTGTGTATGATGATTAAGGAAGTGTTCAAATCAGCTGCATCTGCAACTCACAGCAGGGGGTCCGGTGAGTCCCTGTTCTCCATTTCAGGTGTGCATCACGTCCAAAATTTGACTGAATGTGCACCTGAAACATACCAAAAGACGCACAGGACCCTTTTCCAGTGTGGACTGCGGCCACCCCAGTGCTGCAAGTGCTGTGGATGCTTTGACTAGAAGACTGGGTATGGACATACACAAGAAAGATGCGGACTGTGTTATATGGTGGACTGGTGTCTACCATAGTGAAGAAAATAGGAAAAAAAAAATCACATTTGTTTTTTTTTTGTTTATTATCAAGTTGGAGAGATTGTCATTGTAACGTTTATGTTTAAATATTTATTTATTTATTAATTAAAGAAAGCTTTAATTGACACCGTCAACCGACGGGATTTGTAAAACCAAAATTAACAGAAGATAAAGCAGCCGGTTCAACACAATAATGGGTCAAGAAAGTGTTGACAGAAGACTAGGAGGCTGCCTTGCAGATTATTTTGGGGACGACGTTGTCTTGAGGCTGCCCAAGATGTTGGGACACTTCGGGACGAGTGCGCTATCACTGCCTTCAGAGGCACCAAGCCCTTCGCTTTATAAGCCCACTAGATGGACTGAATGATCCACGCAGCAATGGATCTCGATGAAGCACACATTCCCTTGTTTTTCCCATGGAAGAGTATAAATAGGTAATCAGACTGACAAAAGGGAGCCGTGGCTTTCAGATATTGCCCACATCAAGAGGATGGATGACAGAATTTTCGCTTGATCTGAAGGCAGGGAGAACAATCTCCTGGTTCTCATGGAAAAAAAAGATAACCATTTGACCCCAGCATAGGGAACAGGACCACTCTGTCCAGGAAGAAAGTTAGAAAAGGGTCCTTTGAGCCCAGAGCTTGAATCTCTGAAATCCTCTTTGCTGATGTGATGGCCACCAGAAGTACCATTTTGAGAGCAAGTTCTTTAATTGAGAGCAGCTTGTTCAGTTCTAATCCAAGCTGTGAGAAGAAATCAAGGACCAGCGTAAGATCCCATTTGGGGAACCTCGGCTTCCTCTGGGGCCTGAGTCTCACTGCCCCTTTAAAGAACTGGCGGACAAGCATATGCCTGGCCCATGACACTCCAGTGAAAGCTAATATGGCAGACATTTGCACCCGGAGCGAGCTTACCGACAGGGACAGGTCCAGACCCGACTGTTGGAAGCTCAGGATGTTTTGAACTGCAGAAGCAACACATGGGCTGAGTCTGGTGGACATATGGTCCGTGAACTTAGACCATATCCTATCGTAGGCTCTATAAGTGCTCTTCCTCCTAGCATTTAGGAGTGTGGGGGTGACTTCATTGGGGCAGCCTAAGGCCTCCAGCCTTCCCCTCTCAAGAACCAAACCTTCAGATGCAGATGAGCCAGGCATGGATATAGGGTAGTGCCCTGAGAAAGCAGGTCCGGCCTGGGAGGTAGAGGAATCGGATCTCGGTAACTGAGTAGTGTCAGTAGAAGGAACCAGGGCCTGTTGGGCCAGTATGGGATTATTTTCATTACCTCTGCTGCTTCTGTCCTGAGTCTCCGTAGGAACTGGAGAATAACCAGAATCGCAGGAAAGGCATAAGCTCTGCGTAACTTCCATTGATCCGTGAGGGCGTCCACCCAGACGGTTTGGGGATCTCAGAACCTTGAGTAATACTTTGCTAGTTTATTGTTGCATGGGGATGCAAAAAGGTCAACCTCTGGGGAGATCCCCATGGTTAGAACCCACTCGAAGCTTCAGGACCCCACTCGCGGTTGTCCAGCCGGATCCAGGTGAGGAAGTCTGCTTGCATATTCTGGACTCCGGGGACATAAATTACCCATAAGTTGGACAGGTTCTTCTGCTCCCAGGTCATAATTGGCTCTACCTCTCATAACAGGGACGGGCTGTGAGTTCCCTTCTGTTTCCTTACGTAGGACACTGCAGTTGTGTTGTCCATTCTGAGCATCACAAAAGAACCCAACGTTAGATGACAGAAGGCCTGTAATGTTGCCTGGAGCTCCAGGATGTTCAAAACTATCCCTTGAGGAGGGGAGTCCCATCGGTCCTGCACTATTTCCGATAGACAGTGGGCGCCACAACCTATATTGCTGGCATTTGAAGTTATTGTGACCCATGAGACGGGGGTTATGGAGAGGCAATTGAGGGGATATTTCCGCTGAGGCCACCAGGAAAGGCACCCTCTCATGGAGGGCATTAGGTAGATGTGTTGGCCTTTGTTTTCTAACCCTTATTGCTGTAGGAAGCCTCTCTGGAAGGGCAGAATTCTCCACAGCGCCCATTTCACCATGGGTGCTGTGGCGACAATAGTACCGATGACTCTTAGACACTGCCGAGCACAGAGATGAGAGGAAGAGAGAGCGAGATGTATCCTGTCTCTGACAATTTTCTCCTCGGGCAGAGAGATGGTGTCTCTTGCCATGTCAAACTTAGCCCCCGAGAAACATGAAGGACTGTGTGGGCTCTAAGTGACTCTTCTCCATGTTCAGGAGCAACCTGAACTCTTGGAGAGTGGCGATGACTTGACCCATGTTCTCCAAAAGGTGATCCCTGTCTTGAGACAGGAGGAGAAGATCGTCTAGGTAATGGTGTAGACGAATACCTATGAAAATGTGCAAGGCGGTGTCTAAAGCCTGAAGTGAAGTTGAATCAGGTAAACTGTAGATGAATCCGACTGGTGGCAAACTGGAGAAACTTTTGGAAGCTTCTTGCTACAGAGACATGGAAATAAGTGTTCCTCAGGACTATGAACACTAGCCAGTCTCCTGGTTGGACCGACTGCTGGATTGTTAGCAGTGTTTCTATCTTGAACCTCTTTCTCTTGATGAACTGATTTAGATGGGTAAGATCTATGACAGGCCTCTAAGTGCCATTCTTCTCCTTTACCATGAAGAGTGGTGAGTAGATTCCTTCCTCTGGGACGGGAACAGTGGTGCCCTGAGTTATCAGGGATTCCACGTAAGAGAGAAGCGTCTGCCTTTTTTCGGCCGAATGCGGAAGGGAAGTGGGGATGAATTTAAGCCTGGGAGCACTGCTGAAGGTCCAGGCATGTCCCGAAGAAACTGTTCTGACGGTTCAGAAGTCCCGGATTAAGGCTGCATAGACATGTCGATAGCAGAGAAGACGAGCCCCCACCTGACATGTCAAAGCAGCCCCAATCTCAAAAGGACTTAGTGGCCTCCCAGTCACCAGTAGATCCACCCTTGGAGGGTTTCCAGAAAGAGGACTATCTTGACTTCCAGCTTCTCCTGAATTCTCGGCTAGGTTTGTAGCTACGTGCCTCCCTAGCACAATCTGGATTCTGCTTTCTGGGATAAGCCCAATTCTGGTTTAGCAGGTGCCGGTCTTGGGGAGGAGGACCCGACCTACCACCCTGGGTTATAGCGCTATCTAACTTATTATCGAAGAGGTAGGAGCCCTCAAACGGAATCCGGCACTACACCTGCTTAGATGCAGTGTCAGCTAGCCAAGGTTGGAGACAGAGGGTGCGCTTGGCGGTGACAGAGGAGAGCATAACCTGGGCCACAAGCCAGATGATGTTGATGGAAGCCTCCCCCAAGAAGGCCGAAGCCATTTTCAGCTCCTGAATGGGTGAGCTTCTGGCCATCTCTTCCGAGACACTCCTAAGGGACTCATCCATGCTGTCCACCCAGATCTCTATTGCCTTGGACATTGCTTCTAGGGCTAGGGCCAGCTTGCAGGCCATGCCTGCCGTTAGATAGATTTGTTTAAGATCTGTATAAATCCATCTTTTCATAGCGTCCTTGAAAGACACTGTATCTTTCAATGTAAGGGTCACATGCTTCACAAAACTCATCACAGCCACATCCATGAGTGGCGGAGACTCTGTAATGTTCTGGTACCCTTATTCCACTTTCACTTCAGTGTATGCGTCCCACCATTCTCTTCTGGTAGGTGCGCATACACCTTTAAGACCGATGCTGTCATCACTGAGCGCCGCAGAGCGGCTATTTCAACCGCCGGCGTTCTCACTCACATGTTCGTTCAACCTGCCTTGAAGCTCATATGCTTACAAGCGTACCTCGCTGTCGGAACCTCGCTGCTGATCCCTGTATCCCGCTACCAGATCACTCGCTCATACCGAACCTCTCTACTACTGCTTGCTATTAGTGATAAGTACCCCGCAGGGGAATCCTCCATAACCTTCCTACTAAGCTTACACTATCTAGCTCTGCATATTAAGGACTGTAACTATCATCTGCACTGTTGTTTTAGATTGCTAGCTCTTAAGCCTACTAACATCTATCCTTGCACTGGGTTAGTCTCTCCTGTATGTCATCTGCTGTCCTACCACCTACTACCATACATGATTGCTAACCTATCTGCATCCTACCTGTTACCATCTATACTCTCATGAACATTTCTCTCAAGTGCTGTTCACCTATTTGTCACTGTTCATACCTGTCTCTTCAACTCATCACCACTATACTGCTATATACATCTATCACTCCAGGAACATCTTATTGAGTGTGTATATTTGTATGCTGAATCAGACAGACCACAGTGATGAGTCTTGGGAGTTGGAATTGGTATTTCAACGTATCTCTACATGACTACTGAGTGGAGTTTTTCTGCAGCTGCAAATCCATCTTGTTTCAGAAAACGCAGGAGCGTTACAGATTGAACGAACCAAAAATGGATTCAGCAGATTTACCCACTCAAGTGACACAATTAAAACAACAAGTGACTGCGTTAATACACGCTCTTACTGAATTAAAAGAAGACAATCAGGCTCTGAAGCAGCAGGTAACCCATCTATCACAACTTGCCACTGCTCAGCCCCCTGAACCCAAAATAAATCCTCCTCTAGTGTTTACAGGTGATAGCAAAATATTTCGTGAATTCAAAAACGCCTGTCAGTTACTTTTCTTGCTAAAACCTCGTACCTACCTTACTGATCATATCAAAGTCTGTACTATTATTTCATACCTAACGGGTGATCCATGGGCCTGGGCAGACTCTCTTTTTGAGAAAAATGATCAGCTTCTCAACTCCTATGCTTTATTCCTAGCGAAACTCGCTAGTCTATATGATGACCCCAATAGGCAGAGTACTGCCGATATTCAATTGAGGTCCTTGAAACAAGGTAGGAGACCTGTAGAAGACTTTGTAGCAGAGTTCAAAAGATGGACCCTTGATTCAGGGTGGAATGATACATCTCTGAGAACTCAATTTAGACTCGGCCTATCAGAAGCCGTTAAAGACGAGCTCGCCCGAGCGGATTTACCAGACACCCTGGATGCTTTCATACAACTCAGTATCAACATAGACAGGAGGCTGCGAGAAAGAAAGGCTGAAAAAATGGGAATGCCATTGTCCAGTCCTTCTCAGATTTCGGCCGTTGACCCTACTCCTATGGAGGTAGGAACCATACGCCCACCTTTATCAACTGCTGAAAGAGCCAGGAGACGATCCAGTAATCTTTGCTTGTACTGCGCATCCCCGGATCACATGATAAGCGTCTGTCCCCTTGTCCGCAAAAAAGAGGGTGAGTGTTCACATGTCCTCCTAGGGGGATTGACAACTTAATTTACTAACCCTTATCTTTTTGTTCGTTTGACATTGCAGTGGGACCATACTAGGATTACCACTAAGGCCATGATCGACACAGGATCTTGCGGAAATTATATCGATATACGTTTTGCTACTTTAAATAAAGTACCTATTATTTCAAAACCTAAGCCTGTCTCTGTGAGTCTTATTAATGGTATTCCGTTATCTTCTGGCCCAATCACTAGTCAGACACAAGCACTCCTAGTCACCACTAACGAGTCTCATACGGAGACCACTACCTTCGACCTATTGTCTTCGCCCCACTTTCCCATTGTTTTGGGACTTCCCTGGTTACTGTAATGTTCTGGTACCTTTGGGTACCCTAATTACTCTTTCGTAAGTGTATGTGCCCCACCATTCTCTTTTGGTAAGGTGCGCATACACCTTTAAGACTGATGCTGTCATCACTGAGCGCCGGACTGGATGGCTATTTAGATCGCCGGCTCTCACTCACATGTGTTCGTTCAAACTGCTTTGTGCCTTGATGCTAACCTGTCTTGAAGCTCTCATGCTTGCAAGCATACCTCGCTGTCGGAACCACGCTGCGCTGATCCCTGTATCCCGCTACCGGATCATCCGCTCTTGCCGAACCTCTCCTCTGCTACATTGCTATTAGTGATAAGTACCCCACAGGGGAAACCTCTATAACCTTCATACTAAAGCTTACACTATCTAGTTCTGGCAAGAACTATGTCACATACTACGGATCGAGCGGAAGCTCACTTCTCCTTACCATCCGCAGACCAACGGACAGACTGAAAGAGTCAACCAATGCATCGAGCAATATTTACGTTGTTACACTTCTTACCAACAGGATGATTGGGTGGATCTTCTCCCTCTGGCAGAATTTGCCTACAACAACGCAACCCACAGTACGACCAAGCAGAGTCCGTTCTACTTGAACTATGGGTTTCATCCCTCTATTCTTCCACCACGCATCCTTCCTTCAAATAACCCAGTAGCTTCAGACTATCTTACCCAAATAAAGGACTCTCTGGGTTTGCTTAATACTACCATTGCACACGCTCATAGTCAACAAAAGAAGTACTATGATCTTCGCAGAAGACCTTCTCCTCAGTACGCTATCGGGGACCTCGTTTGGCTCTCAACAAAAAATTTAAGACTGAAAATCCCTAGCAAAAAGCTTGGACCTCTGTTCTTGGGACCTTTCCCAATCAAGAAACTTATTGGAAAAGCTGCAGTACAGCTTACATTGCCAATAGACCTCAAAATACATCCCATTTTCCATGTGTCGCTACTGAAGCCCCATGTTCCTGACCAAAGAATAAGGCCTACTATCCCACCTCCTCTTCCTGTACAAGTTGAAGGTGGAGAAGAATATGAGATAAAAGAGATTCTGGATTCTCGTATCCACAGAGGAAGACTTCAGTACTTGGTTCGATGGAAGAACTATGGGCCCCAAGACGACACCTGGCTAAACACCTCTGACATACATGCCTCTAGATTAATCCGCAATTTTCATGCGAAGTACCCAGACAAACCAGCTCCAGAGGCCTTCAGGAGCCGGCCTTAAGGGGGGGTTTCTGTAATGTTCTGGTACCTTTGGGTACCCTAATTACTCTTTCATAAGTGTATGCGCCCCACCATTCTCTTTTGGTAAGGTGCGCATACACCTTTAAGACTGATGCTGTCATCACTGAGCGCAGGACTGGATGGCTATTTAGATCGCCGGCTCTCACTCACATGTGTTCGTTCAAACTGCTTTGTGCCTTGATGCTAACCTGTCTTGAAGCTCTCATGCTTGCAAGCATACCTCGCTGTCGGAACCACGCTGCGCTGATCCCTGTATCCCGCTACCGGATCATCCGCTCTTGCCGAACCTCTCCTCTGCTACATTGCTATTAGTGATAAGTACCCCACAGGGGAAACCTCTATAACCTTCATACTAAAGCTTACACTATCTAGTTCTGGCAAGAACTATGTCACATACTACGGATCGAGCGGAAGCTCACTTCTCCTTACCATCCGCAGACCAACGGACAGACTGAAAGAGTCAACCAATGCATCGAGCAATATTTACGTTGTTACACTTCTTACCAACAGGATGATTGGGTGGATCTTCTCCCTCTGGCAGAATTTGCCTACAACAACGCAACCCACAGTACGACCAAGCAGAGTCCGTTCTACTTGAACTATGGGTTTCATCCCTCTATTCTTCCACCACGCATCCTTCCTTCAAATAACCCAGTAGCTTCAGACTATCTTACCCAAATAAAGGACTCTCTGGGTTTGCTTAATACTACCATTGCACACGCTCATAGTCAACAAAAGAAGTACTATGATCTTCGCAGAAGACCTTCTCCTCAGTACGCTATCGGGGACCTCGTTTGGCTCTCAACAAAAAATTTAAGACTGAAAATCCCTAGCAAAAAGCTTGGACCTCTGTTCTTGGGACCTTTCCCAATCAAGAAACTTATTGGAAAAGCTGCAGTACAGCTTACATTGCCAATAGACCTCAAAATACATCCCATTTTCCATGTGTCGCTACTGAAGCCCCATGTTCCTGACCAAAGAATAAGGCCTACTATCCCACCTCCTCTTCCTGTACAAGTTGAAGGTGGAGAAGAATATGAGATAAAAGAGATTCTGGATTCTCGTATCCACAGAGGAAGACTTCAGTACTTGGTTCGATGGAAGAACTATGGGCCCCAAGACGACACCTGGCTAAACACCTCTGACATACATGCCTCTAGATTAATCCGCAATTTTCATGCGAAGTACCCAGACAAACCAGCTCCAGAGGCCTTCAGGAGCCGGCCTTAAGGGGGGGTTTCTGTAATGTTCTGGTACCTTTGGGTACCCTAATTACTCTTTCATAAGTGTATGCGCCCCACCATTCTCTTTTGGTAAGGTGCGCATACACCTTTAAGACTGATGCTGTCATCACTGAGCGCAGGACTGGATGGCTATTTAGATCGCCGGCTCTCACTCACATGTGTTCGTTCAAACTGCTTTGTGCCTTGATGCTAACCTGTCTTGAAGCTCTCATGCTTGCAAGCATACCTCGCTGTCGGAACCACGCTGCGCTGATCCCTGTATCCCGCTACCGGATCATCCGCTCTTGCCGAACCTCTCCTCTGCTACATTGCTATTAGTGATAAGTACCCCACAGGGGAAACCTCTATAACCTTCATACTAAAGCTTACACTATCTAGCTCTGCATACTAAGGACTATTACTACATCTGCATTATCTAAGATTGCTAGCTCTTGAGCCTACTACCACCTGTTCTTGCACTGGGTTGATCTCTCCTGTATGTCCACCTGCTACTCTGTCATCTGCTACCATACATGATTGCTAAATCTATCTGCAT
Organism: Pelophylax lessonae; assembly: GCF_965119305.1. Classification (NCBI taxonomy): domain Eukaryota; kingdom Metazoa; phylum Chordata; class Amphibia; order Anura; family Ranidae; genus Pelophylax; species Pelophylax lessonae. The sequence goes on from NC_138775.1 coordinate 92,627,432, forward strand.
CCCACCTGCTACTATCCTACTTTCAAGAACATTTCCTTTCAAGTGTCTGTCATCTACCATCTCTACCCAATCTGTCTCTTCAGCCTATCATCACTGTGTTACTATATACATAAGTCACTCTAGGAAAAATCTTATTGAGTGTGTGTATTTACTTGCTGAATTGAGATCATCCACACATGATGAGTCATTGGGAGTTGGGATTGGTGTCTCAGCGTTTCTCTACATGACTACTGAAGTGGAATATTTCTGCAGCTGAAAATCCACATCATACATAAAACGCAGGAGCGTTACAGTTACACACACATCAACCAACCATAGATTGGAAAAAAAGGACCCTAACCTTCCTCTCTTACTATTGCGAGAGTACGTGTAACCTCCCGTCTTATGGAAAGATCCTGTCTGTGGTGTCAGATGAGATTGCACCACTATGCTATCAGGATCTGTCCGAAGTTTTTCTTGAGAAAAATGCTCAAATACTGCCTCCCCATAGGGATTATGATTGCACTATTGATCTACTCCCTAATTCTAAATTGCCTTTTGGTCATATTTATCCTCTTTCGCAGGATGAACTTTCCCATCTCAAGGAATACTTGGATGAGAATTTGACAAAAGGTTTTATTAGACCTTCCACTTCTTCCACAGCTGCAGGACTTTTTTTTGTCCGCAATAAAGACTCAAGTCTCAGGCCTATTATCGACTATAGGCAATTGAACGCCATTACAGTAAAAGATCGTTATCCTTTGCCGCTTATCCCTGAACTCATTGAACAAGTGCGTGGAGCTACCTACTTTTTAAAATTGGACCTGAAAGGGGCATACAATCTAATCCGAATCCGTGATGGAGATGAGTGGAAGACAGCATTCAGAACCAGATACGGATTGTTTGAATATCTTGTAATGCCATTTGGGCTATGTAACGCTCCCGCAGCCTTTCAACGATTCATAAACGATATCCTTAGAGACTTACTTGATGTCTGTGTTGTGGTATATCTGGACGATATACTTATTTATTCACGATCCTTGTCTGAACATATAAAACATGTAAGACTTGTGTTATCCAGATTACACACACACAATCTATACGTGAAACTAAAAAAATGCTTATTTCATAAAGAAGAAGTATTATTCCTAGGATACATCATATCCAAAACAGGAATCAAGATGGATATGAGTAAGATATCCTGTATTCAGGATTGGCCTATACCAACCACCCGCAAAGCACTACAGCGATTCCTTGGATTTTCAAACTTCTATAGGAAGTTCATCAAGAACTTCTCTGCCATTGTGAGACCTCTCACACAACTTACAAGTATTAAGAAACCATTTAAATGGTCAGATGAAGCAAATGAAGCTTTTCGCTTGTTAAAAACAAGCTTTACCTCTGCTCCCATACTACACCATCCAGACCCATCCCTCCAATACATTCTGGAAGTAGATGCGTCAAATATGGCAGTAGGAGCAGTACTCTCCCAACGACCAACGAATACTTCACCACTCCATTCAGTCGCCTTCTTCTCTAAATCTCTAAGCAGCCCAGAGGTGAATTACCCAGTGGGTGAAAAGGAACTGCTTGCTATAAAACTGGCTCTGGAGAATTGGCGACATCTACTTGAAGGCACCCGATTACCAATACTCATATATACAGATCATAAAAATCTTCAATATCTTCAGACTAACAAAACCCTCTCCCACCGGCAGGTACGATGGTCACTATTCTTCCTAAGATTTAACTTCCTAGTGACCTACACACCTGCAGACAAGAATAAAAAAGCGGATGCGCTATCACGATTAACTGAAGATAATTGCTCCGAAATCCCTTCCGTTCCTATAATACCCTACAAGCGTATTATTGGGGTTGTCCGTTCCTTGAAGGAAGAGATTCTGCACAGTATAGGCTTGGATTCACCTCCACCACAACTAACTGCTGATGCAGAAGGCTTCCTCTACTACAACGACAAACTCTACATACCCCCTACTATGCGCACCAAGATCTTGGAATTGTCACAGGATGTGCCTATGGCAGGACATATGGGTATGACAAAGACCCTTAATTTGCTTACTAGGCAGTTTTGGTGGCCTGATATGAAGACATCTATACAAAAATTTGTCTCTTCATGCAACGTCTTTGCCAGGTCCAAAATTGACACTACAAAACCATCCGGTCTACTATGCAGTCTACCAATACCCCAGACTCCATGGGAAGTTGTGTCCTTGGACTTTATAGTAGAACTACCACCTTCCAAAGGATTTAATACCATTTTAGTGTCAGTGGACCATCTGACAAAGATGGCACATTTCGTTGCTATTCGCAGACTACCTTCGTCCAAACAAACAGCGGAACTACTGATGAAACATGTCTTTAAGTTACATGGTATTCCAAAAACTCTTTTGTCTGACCGCGGATCACAATTCATCTCCAAGTTTTGGCAAGAACTATGCCACATACTACGAATTGAGCGAAAGCTCACTTCTCCCTACCATCCTCAGACCAACGGACAGACTGAAAGAGTCAACCAGTGCATCGAGCAATATTTATGTTGCTATACATCATACCTACAGGATGATTGGGTGGATCTCCTCCCTCTGGCAGAATTTGCCTACAACAACGCAACCCACAGTACGACCAAACAGAGTCCATTCTACTTGAACTATGGGTTTCATCCCACTATTCTTCCACCACGCATCCTTCCATCAAGTAACCCAGTAGCCTCAGACTATCTTACCCAAATAAAAGACTCTCTGGGTTTACTTAATACTACCATCTCACACGCTCATAGTCAACAAAAAAAGTACTATGACCTTCGTAGAAGACCTTCTCCTCAGTATGCTATTGGGGACCTCATTTGGCTATCAACAAAAAACTTAAGATTAAAGATCCCTAGCAAAAAGCTTGGGCCTCTATTCTTGGGACCCTTCCCAATCAGGAAACTTATTGGAAAAGCTGCAGTACAGCTCACATTACCAACAGACCTCAAGATACATCCCATCTTCCATGTGTCGCTACTGAAGCCCCATGTTCCTGACCAAGGAATAAGGCCTACCATCCCACCTCCACCTCCTGTACAAGTTGAAGGCGGAGAAGAATATGAGATAAAGGAGATTCTGGATTCTCGTATCCACAGAAGAAGACTCCAATATCTAGTACGATGGAAGAAATATGGGCCCCAAGACGACACCTGGCTGGATACCTCTGATATACATGCCCCTAGGCTGATTCGCAATTTTCACGCGAAATACCCGGAAAAAACAGTTCTAGAGGCCTTCCGGAGCCGGCCTTAAGGGGGGGGGTACTGTAATGTTCTGGTACCCTTATTCCACTTTCACTTCAGTGTATGCGTCCCACCATTCTCTTCTGGTAGGTGCGCATACACCTTTAAGGCCGATGCTGTCACCACTGAGCGCTGCAGAGCGGCTATTTCAACCGCCGGCGTTCTCACTCACATGTTCGTTCAACCTGTCTTGAAGCTCATATGCTTACAAGCGTACCTCGCTGTCGGAACCTCGCTGCTGATCCCTATATCCCGCTACCGGATCACTCACTCATACCGAACCTCTCTACTACTGCTTGCTATTAGTGATAAGTACCCCGCAGGGGAATCCTCCATAACCTTCCTACTAAGCTTACACTATCTAGCTCTGCATATTAAGGACTGTAACTATCATCTGCACTGTTGTTTTAGATTGCTAGCTCTTGAGCCTACTAACATCTATCCTTGCACTGGGTTAGTCTCTCCTGTATGTCATCTGCTGTCCTACCACCTACTACCATACATGATTGCTAACCTATCTGCATCCTACCTGTTACCATCTATACTCTCATGAACATTTCTCTCAAGTGCTGTTCACCTATTTGTCACTGTTCATACCTGTCTTTTCAATTCATCACCACTATACTGCTATATACATCTATCACTCCAGGAACATCTTATTGAGTGTGTATATTTGTATGCTGAATCAGGCAGACCACAGTGATGAGTCTTGGGAGTTGGAATTGGTATTTCAACGTATCTCTACATGACTACTGAGTGGAGTTTTTCTGCAGCTGCAAATCCATCTTGTTTCAGAAAACGCAGGAGCGTTACAGACTCCAGGTTTTTCACCTCTTTCTCCTTAAAGGGATAGAGTTTTGACATTTTCAAAAGCATGGATCTGGGTAAGGAGGCTTGGTCCTTACTGTGGCATCTTGAGCTAGAAGGAGACCTGCGCCTGGACCTTGAAGAGGAATGCTGGTGATATGACTTTCGAAGGACCACTTTCTCTGCGTGCGGTACGTTGGGAATCAGACCTGGAAGGGCTGTAAAAAAAAAAAAGACCACAAAGGAGACATAGGATATGATGCTTCATCCCCTCCCCCACCTGCAGGCTGTACCCTAAGGCAGATTATCCCTATTAAATACCTGCTGCATGAGGGCTGGCCACAGGGAGGCGGTGACGCTTTCATCTCTGTGACGCCGGATGGCTGGGGAGCTGTAAAACACAACGGTCAGTGGGGGCCCAGGCAGAGGGACAGCCTTACCCTAATTACTAATTCCTGGAGCCTGGGGAAGTTGTCGTATAGTCCACTAACATTCCCACAAGCTACCAGGAACTGTCTCCTTTTAAACTCGCTCCTTCTGACGTCACTGCTGGCACCGGTACTCAGCTGTGCATGTGCAGATCCAGCACAGGAGACGGTCCTAGGCGAAGCTGCGGCTTGGACCGTGGAAGCGAACCAACCGCCAAGGCTAGGGGACACTAGCACCAGGGAAAGAAAATCATGTACACAAACATAATGCTGCCATAAACAGTGAAAAAAAGTATGTCTCACCACTCCTGCGATTCCCTCGGGGCCAGAGAAGCAAAATCACACTGGTTTTGGGGCAAAACACAGCCACCCACAGCAGCTGGGCTATCTGGCCATCACGGTGCCCGCCTGCCAATGGTAAGGCTTTCGCTCCTCTGTCACCTGTTCTATTTGCCCACTCCATACCCTGCAAAAAGCTAGGGCTTATCGGAGTATTGTGACCCATCTCTCACCGGTTGCCGCATGCCTGGTCTTGAACTTGACTTAGCTTCAGGGTAGAAACAGAGCACCATACAGGTACTCTGGAAGAGCACAAAAAAGGAACACAGATGCTGAATCAGAACAAAGATTTATAGGAATGGGGTCCTATAGGATAGGAGTGGAGGCGGGGTTAAACCAAAATGTATGCTGCCATCTGTGAGGAAACCAAGTATTTTTTTATTTATTTTTTTTGGATGGGGGGGGGTTGAATTTAAAGGATTTTATTTTCAATTGTGTAGCTAGATTAATTGTTAAAGTGACACTAAACTCTTAGCCTTCTCCAAATCCTTGTTGTTTTGTTGTTGTGATCAGGTTTCCTGTTAAAGGGGGCTATATTGTCCATAATACCACTGTTGGAGGAACATAGCCACTAGAGGGCTCTTGTGCGCTTTCAAGATGGACTAGGGACTATGCTATAAGTATAAACTATTGGATTTGCAGAGATGTAATGACCATAACCAACGAATGCTGCTTGTTTCAACAAACAGAGGTGTTTGTGGGATAAGGAGAGGTTCGGGAGGATATTATAAAGGGGCAGAAAAAAACAGTAAGAAATGATTTAATGAAAAATAGCTTACAGGGCTATTACCAAGTGGATATGTATGGATTATGTTTGGAAAAAAGGCATGTGGTTTAGTGTCATTTCAAGATATAATGTCTTAGCATGTTAGACACTGATGTTGGAGGACTAGCATTGAAAGGCTTATAATCTTCAAGACTAATTTGTAAATACTTTTTATTAAAATTATACATTTTAAACAAACCAAATGTACAAACCTTGTAATTTACATCAATGACCTCTGCTTCAAAGCCATACTATCATGATGCATGTGTAACAACACAAAAGAAAGGTATCAGCCGCGTCTATCATCACAGATCACATTAATAAAGCATAATGTTTGTAGCCATAACTCCCAAAGGGGCCACTGGAAATAAACCAGGTCTCCCTTACCTGCTCAGAGGCTGCCAGCCCAGATACTAGTTCAAGAGCACACCAACATAGCCTGGCTCACTCCAGGGATGTTGTTTAAAGATTTATTATAGTACATTAACATAGGCAGGAGAGAAAAATTGGCTAAGGTGAGATAAATATTCACAGTCCAGGGATTGATCCTCCCACACTATTTTCAGAATATTCTTCCAGAGGCAGGCAGGAGCAATCAGATTCAGATTAAGATTTCAGGAATACTTTATTAATCCCAAAGGGAAATTATTGCAACACAGCCACACTTAACAAAGACAACACAAAATCAAAACAATGAACAGAACAGGACACAAAAAAATTACCAATAACAGAAATAAGCACCAAATGAAACAAATTAAAACTATATTCTAATAGACCATCCATACTATCAAAGTATCAAAGTAAAACATAGAATAAATAACACAGATTTAAAAATAAAAAGAGAAATCAAACTACCAAAATGCAAATAATATACCACTTTCTTTAGCATTACCCCAAATAGTAATTAACGTAACACCTACATACAATAAAAACTACATAAAAATCCAGATCATAAACCAGATTTAAATATTCACCCCAGCCTGCACAGAGAAGAATTATTTAACTTGATGGCCACAGGCAAAAATTATTTTCTATGTCGCTCTGTGGTGCATTGTGGTTGTGACCCCCAGGTTTAGGGATAGACCTAATATAATGACAACGTTTCCACCTTCGTCGGCTTGTTTTATTACGATCGATTGGTTCTCCGCTAGTTTGTTAATCGCTTGTCTTTGTTTAGAGGTAATGTTAGGCATAGAGGATGGGTAGATATTCCATTTTTCCAGTTCTTTAGACACTAATTTAACAAAGGTAGTGACATTTGCATTTTGTGTTTTGGGGTATTTAACTGACTTTTTCTTTAGATGCGATAGCTGTGTTGTGCGTGAAGGTTTGTCAGTGTCTATGTCAGCTAATAGAGATGTTAAAATGATACGATCGATAAGATCCTCATTCTCTTCTAATAATGATATCAAAGTATCAAGAATGGGGTCTATTTGTGTGTTTGGTATGTCAGTAATGCCTTCTTTGTGAAAAAGAGCTTTAAAATTGAGCTTTCGAGCGAACAAATGGAGATCCTTTAAAAATTCAAATTTGTCTAACTTGGTGTTTGGACAGAAGCTGAGGCCCTTGGAAAGGATCTCGGTTTCGTCCTTCGAAAGTACGTGGCTAGACAGGTTGATGATTGAAAGGTCCAATTGAGTGAATTCAGTGGTGTGAGGTGTGGCCAAGGTGGTGGGTTGTGTAGAGTGGGGGGTGTGGGTTATATGGTCGGAGTGAGTTTGAGAGCTCTCTGGTGGAGCAATTCTAAAAAACTAGAATCCTGAAGGTCAATGATGGAATGAAGAATCGGTAGTGGGTGAGTAGAGGTTGAATTGGATGTGTTGGTGGTAGGAATTTTAGAAGAAGGCTGACAAATTGTGCCTTCATTTTGGTGAGGTGTGGAAGGTTTAAATAGGGAAAGACCCAATTTATTGTTTTGTTTGGTGTTGGATTTTTTTGTTACTTGCTTGAATATGGGTTCTTCCTGATATGAGCGTTTTGTTCTGTTGTTTTTGATTTATTCGATTTGTGAGATGAATTGGAAGAAACATTGGGGGAAGGCTGCGAGAAATTGGTATTATGTTCTTTATTTAGATATGGATTATTTGTTTGTTTGTTTAATTTCCATTTAGGCTACATTCACACCTGAGCGTAGCATTTTTACCGCGATTTTACCGCGATTTTTACCGCGATTTACAGGCGTTTTTACAGGCGTTTTTTGTGCAGGCGTTTTTTGATTGAATAGATACCAATGGAAAACGACTGTAATCTGCCCAAAAAGAAGCTCGTGTACTTTTTTGAGCGTTGGGCGTTTTTCTTACAGCGTCAAAACGCTCAGATGTGAACAGGGGCCATTGAAATTAATAGGATTTGTCTTGTTGGGCGTTTTGAGAGCTGATCCTAGAGCAGAAAAACTCCCCAAAAACGCCCCAAAACGCCTAGATGTGAACGGAGCCTAATATGCCTTACCTTGTAGGAAGGCGTTTTTGTCCCGACTGAATTTCTTTTGTTTTTTTATCAGGATATTTTTATTAAATATTTCAAGGTGTTGTTTAAGTTTATTCTCTCTGTCTTGGAATAACCTATGTGTTATATGCTTGAATTTTTTCGCAAGTTAACCCTATTTCTATGTCCAATTTTCTCGAACGAGCAGTATATTCTCCAGTGAGAAGATTCATTAGAGCTGCAGAACAGTCATTGAGGGATTTCTCCCAATTTGTTTTAAATCCAGAACTTAGGTCCTCCAAGAGGGGAAAAATTTGCACCCTAAGACCAAATGGGTTAATGTTATTGTGCAAATAATCTTGAAAGGATGCCAAAAGTATGATGATTTCCTCTCAAGGGATTTGGACAATTGAAAAAATAGAGACAAAAGTTCGGTGTCTATAAATTCCTTCTGACCAAAGTCGTTAAGATATTTGGACATAAGTGTGTCCCAATCATCACCTGTGTAGCTAGACATATTGGAAAAAAAAAAACACGATTTTGCATTTAATTGCTGTCACAATATTAATATCACAATACTGATAAAAGGAACCAGATAGGAACCAAGAAAAACAGAAAAAATGTCCTTGAAAGGACAAACAACATAAATAGTAGTGGGGAGGGCTGACAAGAGCGGACAGGGAGTGGCATTTGCTACCTATATGTGTACAGAAAGTGTGCTCTTGTTAGGCCTCCTTCATGAGGGCCACATCCCTCAGTAATTGGAACAAAAAAAGGAGAGTTCCCCTATTGATGGGACTTTGAAGGCACTTCAAAAAAATATCATCCAAAACAAATGAATTTACATAGAAAAATGTGTTTATTAAATATACATAAATGATGTTAAAAATAAAGCAAGCCATATACAATACATGACAAGGATTGGCAGATGGTAACCACAGGAAACAAGGGTAAATATCCAACGGGTTTCGAAGTCAATTGTAACTTCTTCTTCAGGGCAGGGCCAGATTAACATAGGGGCTATTGGAGCTGCAGCTCCAGGCCCCTACCTTAATATAGGCCCCGGGTTGGCCATATTCACTGTTACCGCTCTTCTGTCACTTGTAAACACAGAAGTCTGGCTTCTATGCTCGCTTCCCCAGGCAGCTCCCTCAGAACCTCCCCACACAGCACGAAGGCCGGACAAGGAGGGACAGTTGCCGATGCATGGATGTGTTTATGGGCTTCAGAGACAGCATACCATGTTGAACTAGGCATGCATGGCTGCACCCTTCCTCCTCTGGGTGCATGCCAAGGCACAGCCCTTAAGGCCCTTCAAAATCCTCAGCACCAAGCCCATGATGCTCTTAATCCGGCCCTGCTTCAGGGAACAGACATAGATGTTATAAAGATATAAAAAAAAGTTTTAGTATATTCATTGCAACATATATACACTAGAAACACATACATGTGGATTTTGAAAAGAAAATACACTTACATCATCTGCTTATTTGTAGGAATTGTGAGCTTGCCAATAATAAAAACATTCAGGCTGTTTGAGGACCTGACTGGTAATATGCTGCCAGAGAAAGTGAAATCCACTGAATGCTGATGTTCCCCAAATGGCTATCACGGGTGTGTGTGTTTTAGCCAGCAAAAAGCTGGTTGAGGACAGCTGAAATCCAAGATACTGGAGATCCTGCTGGATGAAGATCAGAAAGGGAAGATCAATAAAGTAATAACCAGACGGATTGTGTAATGAGAATACACAACCATCTGTTAAGATCCAAAGTGGAAATAAATATAATTTTGAACCATTGATTGTATGTAGGAAAGTATATGAAACAAAAGTATATTTGGGGTTGTGACACATTAGTCACCATTGTACAACAATGATATACCAAAAATAAAGGGCAATTTTTAACCTTATGAAGAGGCTATGTTTGTGGAAGCACAAAACATTTGTGTAATACAAAGAAGTTTAGTATAAAATATCAAAATATCAAAATTACCTTTGTGTAGACTCCAGCAAGTTAAATGACAACCGTGCTCCTGGCAGGCAGCAGTGCAAGTGTCTGCCAAAGGAGCTTGGTTTAAATAGTACCTTGATGAGGGATAAATTGGTTCCATGCTATTCTAATTGCCTGATAGTAGATCCGACCAGCTGTCTCCTGTTGTGGATTCCCTGGATCACTGGGGCTGATCGCAGCCCCTACCGCGCATGTGCAAAGCAAGATGCGGCGGAGACGCGACCAGCTCCTGCGTTCCACTGTCACGGACTGATTCCGTCAGCGTGGAACGCAGGCGGAAGTGTGGCGAGCATGCGCTGGCGATCCCTTCCTGATCTGGATGGATAGCGTTGTCTCCCACAATAGGCGTCCACAAGGTGGCGCCTATGACCGTGTCGGGCATGTCCCCAAGAAAACACACAGAAAACCGGATAGCGGGGAACAAGATGCAAAAAGCATCATTTACAGATACAGGGGAGAAAAAAAAATAGATAAGACCATAAAAAAGGTTTATATAACTGGCATAATATTGAAAATAATAGCTTTTCCAACATAGTCTTAGTGTGAATGATAAAGAATTCTCTTATGACATGGCAATCATCAATCAGTCCCGAACAGCCTAAAGGTTTATATGTGACAGCATATCAAAATACAGAATATGATAAATCAATAAACAAAACTAAAATAAAAATAAAAATAGGAAAAGGATGTACAAGATATGTATAAAAAAGAACAAAAACCTTCAGAAGGCTTAGTTTATTTCTCCATGCCTCCTGATATGAAGCCTTCTAGAAATGGTTTAAAAGAAACCATTTCATTCAGGCCTGGTGGTTCAGTGGCTCTTAAAGTGTGTATCCACCTAAGCTCCATTTGCAAAAGAAGCTTATTCCAGTCGCCACCCCTAGGGTTGGGGTGGATTCTGTCTAAAATGAGAAACTTGATTTTGGGAAATTTGCCAGCATGAATCAAACTACTATGGGGACCCAAAGGTAATTCAGGATCGCAGGACCTCATACTTTTAATATGTTGATATGCTCGTTTCCAAAATTCGAGTTTGGTTTTGCCCACATAGAAGCATCCGCAATCACAGAGGAGCAAATAGATCACTCCGTGAGTGCGGCAGTTGGCAAAATCTTTGGCTCGGAAGCTCAATTTTAAATCTCTTTTTCACAAAGAAGGCATTACTGACATACCAAACACACAAAAAGACCCTATTCTTGATACTTTGATATCATTATTAGAAGAGAATGAGGATCTTATCGATCGTATCGATTTAACTATTAGCTGACATAGACACTGACAATCCTTCCCGCACAACTCAGCTATCGCATCTAAAGAAAAAGTCAAATAAATGCCCCAAAACACAAAATGCAAATGTCACTACCTTTGTTAAATTAGTGTCTAAAGAGCTCGAAAAATTGAATATCCACCCATCCTCTATGCCTAACGTTACCTCTAAACAAAGACAAGCGATTAACAAACTAGCGGAGAACCAATCGATCGTACTAAAACAAGCCGACAAAGGTGGAAACGTTGTCATTATGGACAACACTCTTTATGTTGAAATGTGCTTAAAAATCCTAAAAAAACATAATTGGTACAGGTGAATTACCGCTGATATTGTTGTGAAATACCAACAAGAATTCTATAAACTTGTAGATTCAGCCTATTTAAATTGCATTATCCCTAAACACACTTGGGAGTATATCCGGACAGTTTTTCCCATCACGCCAACCTTTTACGCACTCCCAAAAGTCCATAAAGATGCCACCAATCCACCTGGCCGACCTATTATTTCGGGCCGTGGATCAATTTCCGATAATGCCAGAAAACTGGTAGACACCTACTTAAAACCCTTTGTTACCTGTCTACCTTCTCATATACGTGATACCATTCACTTTCTACAAAAAATTGAAAACATAGTTATTCCTGAGGATTGCTTGCTGGTCACGATAGACGTTGAGGCCTTATACAGCTCGATTCCTCACGACCGAGGAGTCGCAGCTGTACGACACACTATATCACATGAGAATAACTATGATGCTTATGGCAAATTCATCCTGTCTATTTTGCAGTACATCCTCTCCCACAATGTATTCACCTTTCATGGCTCCCACTACCTCCAGGTACAGGGAGTAGCGATGGGCACCTGTTGTGCCCCATCCTACGCCAACCTGTACCTGGGGGAGTGGGAGCATTATTTTTATCCGACGAAACTCTCTCTATGTACACGGACCACATCAAGATGTGGTCTCGTTACATAGATGACATATTCCTACTGTGGGAGGTTCCACTGGATCTGCTGCAAAATTGTCTACACAGAATGAACAAAAACAAATTTAATTTAACTTTTACCATGAATTTTGATTACGACCGTATTACTTTCTTAGACGTGGAGGTCTTTAGAGGAGAGGATGGTGCTCTTTGCAGTGGTCTTTATCGCAAGCCCACTGCGGGCAACACCATCCTCCATGCCTCCAGCTTCCACCCTCAAACTCTCATACGCTCAATTCCATTCGGTCAATACTTAAGTATTAGACGAAACTGCACAGATTTTGAAACATTTCAGAATGCAGCCAATGCACTACGAGATAGATTACTATTGAGAGGATATTCAAAAACAACTCTTAAAAAGGCCTATAAAAAAGTCTACACTAGTGACAGACAAAAATTGTTATCTCCACAAAATCGCAAAGACGACCACACCTTAAGAATAATCACAAAATATTCTGAACAACATTCAGTTTTAAGGAAGATCGTCACAAAATATTGGCACGTATTGGCTTTAGACCCTATTCTGGGACAGTATGTCCCGGAATGTCCCCAATTCACTTTCAGAAAAGTTCCAGCTCTCAAAGACAAACTTGTACAAAGTGAATATAAAACAAACAAGACCAAAGACCCATGTAAATATAAAGGGACGTTCATCTGCGGCAATTGCAATTACTGTGGTTTCATGTTCACCCAAAAAGATCCCATTCTTCCCAACGGGTATAAATTCACTGCCAAACATTTTGCCAACTGCCACACTCACGGAGTGATCTATTTGCTCCTCTGTGATTGAGGATGCTTCTATGTGGGCAAAACCAAACTCGAATTTTGGAAACGAGCGTATCGACATATTAAAAGTATGAGGTCCTGCGATCCCGAATTACCTTTGGGTCGCCATACTAGTTTGATTCATGCTGGCAAATTTCCCAAAATCAAGTTTCTCATTTTAGACAGAATCCACCTCAACCCTAGGGGTGGCGACTGGAATAAGCTTCTTTTGCAAATGGAGCTTAGGTGGATACACACTTTAAGAGCCACCGAACCACCAGGCCTGAACGAAATGGTTTCTTTTAAACCATTTCTTGAAGGCTTCATATCAGGAGGCATGGAGAAATAAACTAAGCCTTCTGAAGTTTTTTGTTCTTTTTGTTCTTTTTTATACATATCTTGAACATCCTTTTCCTATTTTTATTTTTATTTTAGTTTTGTTTATTGATGTATCATATTCTGTATTTTGATATGCTGTCACATATAAACCTTTAGGCTGTTCAGGACTGATTGATGATTGCCATGTCATAAGAGAATTCTTTATCATTCACACTAATCACTATGTTGGAAATGCTATTATTTTCAATATTATGCCAGTTATATAAACCTTTTTTATGGTCTTATCTGTTTTTTTTATTTTCTCCCCTTATTTGTAAATGATGCTTTTTGCATCTTGTTCCCCGCTATTCGTTTTTTTGTATATGTTTTCTTGGGGACATGCCCAGCACGGTCATAGGCGCCACCTTGTGGACGCCAATTGTGGGAGACAACGCTATCCATCCAGATCCCGGAAGGGATCACCAGCGCATGCTCACCACACTTCCGCCTGCGTTGCATGCTGACGGAATCAGTCCATGACGGTGGAACGCAGGAGCTGGTCGCGTCTCTGCCGCATCATGCTTTGCACATGCGCGGTAGGGGCCGCGGTCAGCCCCAGTGATCCAGGGAATGCACAACAGGAGACAACTGGTCGGATTTACTATCAGGCAATTAGAATAGCATGGAACCAATTTATCCCTCATCAAGGTACTATTTAAACCAAGCTCCTTTGGAAGACACTTGCACTGCTGCCTGCCAGGAGCACGGTTGTCATTTAACTTGCTGGAGTCTACACAAAGGTAATTTTGATATTTTATACTAAACTTCTTTCTATTACACAAATGTTTTGTGCTCCCACAAACATAGCCTCTTGATAAGGTTAAAAATGGCCTTTTATTTTTGGTATATCCTTGTTGGACAATGGTGACTATTGTGTCACAACCCCAAATATACTTTTGTTTCATATACTTTCCTACATACAATCAATGGTTCAAAATTATATTTATTTCCACTTTGGATCTTAACAGATGGTTGTGTATTCTCATTATACAATCCATCTGGTTATTACTTTATTGATCTTCTCTTTCTGATCTTCATCCAGCAGGATCTCCAGTATCTTGGATTTCAGCTGTCCTCAACTAGCTTTTTGCTGGCTAGAACACACACACACCCGTGATAGCCATTTGGGGAACATCAGCATTCAGTGGATTTCACTTTCTCTGGCAGCATATTACCAGTCAGGTCCTCAAACAGCCTGAATGTTTTTATTATTGGCAAGCTCGCAATTCTTACAAACAAGCAGATGATGTAAGTGTATTTTCTTTTCAATATCCACATGTATGTTTTCTAGTGTATATATGTTGCAATGAATATACTAAAACTTTTTTTATATCTTTATAACATCTATGTCTGTTCTCAAAGGTATATATGTTGTAATTAATGTACAAATTACCTATACTTATACTTGATCACCAACAGAAAACCACTCAAAGGTTACCCCTGAAGAAGAAGTTACAATTGACTTTGAAACGCGTTGGGTATTTACCCTTGTTTCCTGTGGTTACCATCTGCCAATCCTTGTCATGTATTGTATATGGCTTGCTTTATTTTTAACAACATTTATGTATATTTAATAAACAATTTTTTCTATGTAAATTAATTTCTTTTGGATGATATTTTTTTGAAGTGCCTTCAAAGTCCCATCAATAGGAGAACTCTCCTTTTTTTGATCCAATTACTCAGGGATGTGGCACTCATTAAGGAGGTCTAACAAGAGCACACTTTCTGTCCATGTGCTTGTCTGAGACACACAGACTGTCATTGGCAGATTTCCCTATTGTTTGTGTATTGGGAGGGAATGTGGATTGTGCCTGTCTCATTGTTAAATGTTAATGATCTCACATTGTTCCTTCTGCCTTAAGATAAGCTTATTATGGGATGTATATGTGTATGTGGATTGGCTGCTAAGGGGAAGGGGGGGTTGTCCCACAGTGTATATCTTTGTTTACACTGTATGGGAGTGTAAAACTCTGTTTTCATTGGATTGTGAATGTCAGGGCCTGTTTTCAACAAGGTCCACCTGGGCGGTAACCTTGTGGGGGAAAACTGTATAAAAGTATGTTTGTTGTTCAATAAAGTTGAATTATACTTCACCCTCAATCTAGAGTCCTGTCTCTCATTGGGGGAATATGCTACAAGGGTTTGCTATGTCCTTCATACTCCACTGGATAATCACTAAGCTTTTGTAAGAGCTTGTGTAAGAGCTTGTTCCTGTTCCTGCTGCACTCTCTGGGGAAAGAGAGGTTCACCCACGGGAACCTAGAGCCTTTTCGTAGGTCCAGGGTGGGTAGGAGATGGCGAGACCCCAACCAAGCTGCGGTGGTTCGTGGGGTCTGACGTGGTTATGGTGTCTGGTGGAGTGCTTGGAGCCCTCGGGAAGCACTAGGAGCATCTGTCAACGGAGGTACCAGGTCGGGGTTCCGGTTGACCCGTTACAGAGAACCTCTAAAAGATAAAGCTGTTTTAAAAGAAATATACTGGGAGAAATACTGAATGTAGGCTGCCATTTTTAACCTAGTTCTGTAGGTGTTAGCTGCCTTGCTGTCTCAGAGTCAATGACCTGGAACAGCCAATTACTAGCCTTAAACAGTATAATTCAGAGAACATTAAAAGCAAATGTTAGCATGACATCCAGGCAACCAACATCTTCATAAGAAGAGGTTAGAAATGGCAGTTTACGTATTCAGCACAGGTTGAATTATAAACTTGTTATGCTTTGCAAAGTCATGGCCAAATCTGTGACATCAGATGATCAGTGTTTACCATATACCCACACATTATTATGAAACTATGTTTTACCCCTATTCCCACATTATCCATGTGCAAATGAGCAGAAATTTCTAATGAAAGCCAGTGGCGGCTGAGTCATAGCTTCCTACAGCAAAACTGACATTTAATTACCTAATCCTTTAAATCATCAGTCATAATTTCATTCAATTACCTTACATTTCCATGGGATTAAGTGTCACTACTTTTTTTTCTCATAACAATCTGACTAAAGTGGTTAAAAACACTATAATTTCTTTCTAAAGATCATCTAAATATAATAGTTTAAAAAATTATCAAGATCAGCTAGAAGCCAGTAATTCTAGAATGAAATTAAATACAAGCAAGCAGTGCAAAGAGTAAGGACTGCACAAAGTGACAACACTTAGCAACCAAAATAAATAAAAAAATTTAATTTAAGTGTATATAAACCCTAACTATGGATTTCTTTTATTTGATCCCTTTTGGCCTGTTAAATGTACTATTTAAAGAAATAATTAAAGTTGGCATGAATGTCTCCAAAAAGTAACTGAAATCGCACATATATGTGGAAATCAAAACTGATAATTAACAAAATTAACTTTTTTTAAATTGCATTAAAGGTTTCAAAAAATGGCAAGAACAATACAAATATAATCCAATTAATAAGTTCTGGGAAAAGAAGGAAGTTACCTTCTGATAGCAATGTTTCAAGGGGGAACTTATCAATTAAGGTTCATACTGCCTGCCTAGCAGAATAGCTATAGTTCACCACCTTTCAATTAAGTATTAAAATGACCCCAGCTATACCTGAAAAGGATCCGGCACAAAATTAATAAATGCACACCCAAAAGGTCAACACGTTTTGCCCTAAACAGGGGCTTCGTCAAGAAAATTTGTCATAACTTAGAATAAAATATGCTCAAATATTCATGTCATTAAGTCACACTCGCGCATGCGCAGTTCAATATTCTTAATATCTACAAACAGGCAGAAGCTGTAACATCTGATGTTTTCCATATGGGGCCACTATTGTCATATTTCAACCTAAGAGTCTCCAAAGCTCCACTGAAAGATCAAATAGAATACTAAACACCAAAGCTCTATTTTATTCTGCTAATTATAATATAATAAATAACTAATATAAAGTTCATTTTACAAACTTTACAGCGGATGATCAGGATCACATCTCGAAACACCAGATGGCAAGCCATAAAAAAACAATAATTAATCCTACAAAAATGGTAAAAAGTTAAAACTCTCAGTAGTAGCTCTAGTGCACAGTCTAAAAATCCATTTTGCTTCAGCTTTCAGCAGCAATATTTCCAAGTCACCTTTTCTTTGTCCCAATTTGATGCCTTGATCTTGACCCAAAATTTTAAACAATTGGGTTTTCCACTGTGTTTATCCCAACTATATATCCCTATTGTTTAATCTCATGTTAGCAGTATAACAATATTCAAATCAATAACATGTTTGAAGACATGCCATCTTAGTTGTCTGATCATTTTACCACTATATAATAGTAGGAAAGAGCAAATGGCGACTTAAATAAGTCTACTCAAACTGCAGTTATAAAAAGACTTGATTCATATTTTTTCATCATTTTCTGGGGTTTATAAATTCCTGAACCGTGTAACTGGGCACACTTTGTGGTGGCCACAAGAAATAGAGTCATTTGGTGTTCCTGCTAACCAAGATAACATTTGCTTTTGTCAGCTAGCCTGTACAAAATGATTGTGTATCAGTATATTACCTAAGTTCTTTGTTGTATGGTATTTAATGGATGGGGTACTAGGCAGACAATCTCTCAAGTCCTTGTCATCTAAAAGGATCAGTCAGTATTTACATATATATGTTATAAATCTTGCCAATCAGTCACACTACATTGTTTTTATTATTTATTTTTTTACTTACCAGTGAAGTTTCCCATTCTGTATCTCTTGCCTTTGAAAACGATCTTAAAGTGGTTGTAAAGTCAGAAGGTTTTTCTATGCATTCTATGCATTAAGATAAAAAGCCTTCTGTGTGCAGCAGCCCCCCTCAGCCCCCCTAGTACTTACCTGAGCCCATCTTGATCCAGGGATGTTGCAGGAGTGTCTTGGCTGCCCGAGACTCTTCCTCCTCATTGGCTAAGATGGCAGCATGACGCCATTGGCTCCCGCTGCTGTCAATAAAATTTAGTGAGCCAATGAGGAGAGAGAGAGAGAGGGCAGGCTGGGCCACGGCTCCATGTATGAATAGACACAGGGAGCTGCGGCTCGCCTCAGGTGCCACATAACAAGCTGCTTGCTGTGTGGGCACTCAACAGGAGGGAGGGGCCAGGAGCACCAAGGAGGGACCTGAGAAGAGGAGGATCTGGGTTGCTCTGTGCAAAACCACTGCACAGAGCAGGTAAGTATGACATGTTTGTTATTTAAAAAAAAAAAAAAACAGAACTTAACAATCACTTTAATAGGTCCTTTATAGGATACCCTCTATCCCTAAATTTCACTTTCACAAATTTTACTCTCATTAAGAACCTCTCACTGCAATTTGCAGTTCCGTCTTGCATGTAGAAACTGTCCAGTTCGAATTAAAGTGTTTTGGGGATTTGGGATGATAACTAATCCAATGTAAAAGACTATTAGTGGCCCTTGGCTGTTGGTGAAAAAATGTAGTTTCAATTTGGCCATTTTTACCTCTATTATCAGAGCCAGAAAGTTAATAGCATCCTCATGGATCTCACTTGTAAAACAACATCCCAATTTTATTGGAACTGAGTAAGTACCTCTACGAAATGAATGAACACTGAGCCACTACCATCTCACAAAATTAACACATCATCAATGAATCCTGCCCAGAGTAAGATTCCAGATTTGTGTTTAGCCATCTTTTCTGTAAATACAATTTTTTTCCCCTACCGACTTAAAAAGGTTGGCGCATGTTTGTGTACACGCTGTAGGACTATAAAACCTCGCGCTTGTGGTAGTTTAAAATTCAAAGTGAATACAGTGCTCGAATCTATGTATAATCACATATAAAAATAATAAAATTGAATAATGCTTAAGCATGTGCAAGCTGCTTGCTGCAAGAAAAAGTGCTGGTGCTCTTTTTTAAAAATGTGGATTGGTGGTTGCAGCGCTGCTTAAAATATACTGTGCAAATTCACTTACAAATATATACTAGACAATAATGTCTCCAAAATTCATAAAAATCATAAATAGTGAATAATTCATAGAAATATCAAAAATAACATATAGTGTCCATAATCAAGTCCTTCAAAAAAATGTAAAGTGCTTCAGTGCTTAATCCGTGCTTGATGAGGGGTTGCCCCCCCCCCCCCCGTGGTTATCTACTTACCACAATGTGGTTTTAAGCAGGCATGAAATGCTGATCGCACTCTGTGCATGAATTCTCTGATGCTGCTGGTAAAGTTGCTGTGGGTAAGATCCTTGCTACTGGTTGTTAGTCCCGAGTTTCCTCATGAAAGAAAGAACTAATCATGGTGAAGATCGTTTGAACAATCGTTTATTTAGGGTAAACAGGGATATACTTACAAACATAATGTAATCACACGCATGTAAAACTCGGCACGGTGGTTCGCTGCTCCCGCAGCGTGCGATCAGCATTTCATGCCTGCTTAAAACCACATTGTGGTAAGTAGATAACCACGGGGGGGGGGGGGGGGGGGCAACCCCTCATCAAGCACGGATTAAGCACTGAAGCACTTTACATTTTTTTGATGGACTTGATTATGGACACTATATGTTATTTTTGATATTTCTATGAATTATTCACTATTTATGATTTTCATGAATTTTGGAGACATTTTTGTCTAGTATATATTTGTAAGTGAATTTGCACAGTATATTTTAAGCAGCGCTGCAACCACCAATCCACATGTGTACACGCTGTACCCATTGGAGTGCTGACTCTCTGCTGGTACACTATGCCATTGAACAAAAAGTAATTATATTTTAGAATAGATTTCAAACACATTATGCTGCTAAAAGTCCCTCCCAGTAACTTGTAGGAAGAATGAGCATTTACTGTACGTAATACCATCTGATGTGGAATATTACTACACAATGCCTCAATGTCCAGGCTCGCAATAGCTGTGTCCTTAGTGATAGTTACATAGGTACATAGTTAGTCAGGTTGAAAAAAGACACAAGTCCATCTGGCTCAGCCAATAAAAAAAAGAAAAACAGTTAAGAAAACCCAACCATACAATCCCATAGATATACACAATCCTATACCTGCAGTTGATCCAGAGGAAGGCGAAAAAAAACCCAGCAAAGCATGATCCAATTTGCTACAGCAGGGGAAAAAAATTCCCTCCTGATCCCCGAGAGGCAATCGGATATTCCCTGGATCACCTTTACCTATAAATATTAGTACCCATTTATATTATGTACACTCAGGAAAGAATCCAGGCCTTTTTTAAAGCAATCTAGTGAGCTAGCCAGAACCACCTCTGGAGGGAGTCTATTCCACATTTTCACAGCTGTTATGGTGAAGAAACCTTGCCGTATTTGGAGACGAAATCTGTTTTCCTCTAGACGTAAAGAGTGCCCCCTTGTTCTTTGTGTTGACCATACAGTAAATAACTCAACACCAAGTTCACTATATGGCCCCCTTATGTATTTATACATGTTGATCATATCCCCCCTTAATCCCCTCTTCTCTGATAGTTAGACCAGCTATTTTCTTAACCAGATCATGAGAAGGAAAACCAAATGGTTCTGTTAATTGTGGCCACTCACAAAGTGTGCCCATTTGTTCCCATAGTTAAGGAATTGATTAACTCAAAAAATAGAGAAAAGATACAAATTGAGTCTTTTATAACTGCAGTGTGGACTTATTTACGTTGCCAGTTGCTCTTGCCCACTATTACTGTACATGTTGGTGAACGATCAGACAACTAAGACGACATGCCCTCGAACAAGTGAATGATGTACTCTAGAAAGGAGATTAATCAACAGTGAGAATTTTGTAAAATTATACTTATATTAGTTATTTTAGAATTTATAATTAGCAGAATAAAATAGACCTTTAGTGGTTAGTATTCTATATTATCTTTTAGTAGCGCATATTGAATTTAAGAGGCTCCTACATTGGAATATTATGACAATAGCGGTCCCATGTAAGAACATCAGACATTACAGCTTCTGCCTGTTTGTAGATATGGAGAATATTGAACTGCGCATGTGCAAGCGCGACATGATGATAACATTGCTTTGGCACGCATGCATGCGTGATAACGTCACCGCGCAGCGTGCATTATGATGTAATTGCACACACACACACACACACATACAAAAAGCGCTATTATAATAAGGACAGCCATGAATGGCAGCCATTATTCCCATCATTTTTTCTTTATTTATTTGGGCACATTTTATTTTAGGTTATGACACCATTTTCCTGATGAAACCCCTGTTTGGGGCAAAACATGCTGAGCTTTGGGGTGTGGGCTTATTCATTTTGTGCCTAACATTTTTTAGGGTAATGCTGAGGACTTTTTCATACTTTGCAACTTACATGAAAGATGGTGAAATAAAGCTATTTGGCTAGGCAAGCATTATAGACATGAAGTAAAAAGTTCCTCCTAGAGAAGTTTTTTTGGAAAGTATCTTCCTAATTTTCCAAGCACTTATCTGTTCTATTGTTCTTGCCACTTTCTTTTAGACAAATAGCGGAGGATAGTAAAAAAAACCCAAAGAAATTCTTTAAGTATATCAACAGCAAAAAAACTAGGGCAGAGCATATTGCACACATAATTAACGATGATGGGAGGATGGTTACAGAGGACACTGCAAAAGCAACCGTGCTGAATGCTTTTTTCTCATCAGTATTTACACAGGAAACGGAGGGGTACACTGACCATGACTGTATGGTTAGTAGTAATACACAGGACTTGCCACCATGGCTAACAGAGGGTGAAATCAGGGAAAGGCTGGATAAACTTAACACAAACAAATCACCAGGCCCGGATGGCGTACATCCGAGAGTACTCAAGGAACTCAGTAAGGTTATATCCAGACCACTGTTCCTGATCTTTGCGGACAGTATTAGGACAGGAGATGTACCAGGGGAGTGGAGGAAAGCAAACGTGATTCCGATATTCAAAAAGGGTCAGAGGCATATACCGGGAAATTATAGGCCTGTCAGTCTGACATCAGTAGTATGTAAACTTCTGGAGGGGATGATAAGGGACTATATCGTAGAGTTTGCTAAGGACAACAGCATCATCAGTAGTAACCAGCACGGGTTTACAAATGGGCGTTCTTGTCAAACCAATCTCTTAACATTCTACGAGGAGGTGAGCTGTGAGCTAGATAGGGGCAGACCAGTGGATGTGGTTTACCTAGATTTCGCTAAGGCGTTTGATACAGTTCCCCATAAGCGCTTAATTTATAAAATAAGGTCTGCAGGTATCGACAGCAGGGTTTGCTCTTGGATACGGAACTGGCTAAAAGGGCGTGTCCAAAGGGTGGTAATAAACAGCGCATACTCAGACTGGTCTGAGGTAGTAAGCGGGGTCCCCCAAGGCTCAGTCCTAGGACCAACCTTGTTCAATTTATTCATAAACAGCATTGAGGATGGGATCAGTAGTTCAATATCAGTTTTTGCAGATGACACAAAATTAGGCAGGGCAATAACAGCACAGCATGAAGCAGATATCCTACAGAATGACCTGGACAAAATAACGGAGTGGGCAACGACTTGGCAAATGAGGTTTAACGTGGAGAAGTGTAAGGTTCTGCAATTGGGGAGTAGAAACATAAAAGCACAATACACGTTAGGAGGGGAACCCGTGGGGGAATCAAAAATGGAGAAGGATCTGGGAGTCTTGGTTGATAATAGACTAGGCAACAGCATGCAATGTCAAGCGGCAGCTGCCAAGGCTAGCAGAATATTAGCATGCATAAAGAAAGGGATGTATTCCAGAGATAAGACTATAATCCTTCCACTTTATAAAACTCTGGTCCGACCGCATCAGGAGTATTCTGTCCAGTTCTGGTCGCCAGTCCTCAGAAGGGATGTGTTGGAGCTGGAGAGGGTCCAGAGAAGGGCAACTAAACTAATTAGGGGATTGGAGGACCTTGATTATGAGGAGCGTCTGCAATCGCTTGATTTATTCTCCCTGGAGAAGAGACGCCTGAGGGGGGACATGATAGCAATTTTTAAATATCTCAATGGGGATCTAGGCTTAGAAAAAAAGCTGTTCAGTTGAAGGGATTGCATGAGGACTCGGGGGCATACAATGCGATTAGAGGAGAAGCGTTTTAACCTCAGGCA
The DNA here is from genome assembly GCF_965119305.1 of Pelophylax lessonae. Taxonomy (NCBI): domain Eukaryota; kingdom Metazoa; phylum Chordata; class Amphibia; order Anura; family Ranidae; genus Pelophylax; species Pelophylax lessonae. The sequence continues at coordinate 92,650,901 of NC_138775.1, forward strand.
ACGTGGGGGGTTCTTTACTGTTAGGGCTACAAGATTGTGGAATTCTCTACCACAAGAGGTGGTTTCTGCGGGTAGTATGGTGGCTTTCAAAAGACTATTAGATGTACATCTCAAGGATCAGAACATTCAGGGGTATTTGAGATGATTACAGCCACACACACCTACACAGGTTGAACTGGATGGACTATTGTCTTTATTCAACCTCACCTACTATGTAACTATGTAACTATGTAACTTTTTTAAACTTTTAAAGCAATTTAAATAAAAGTAATTTTTTAGGACCTAGTGGGTTCTGTGTGCAGGTAGTTAGGCACACAACTTTTGCATTAATTATCAGTAAATATACATTTAAGCATTTAAATAGTTCTGTTTATTAGGTGCAAAAACACCTTTGATATTGTCAGGACTCTAGTGTTGTTCTGTGTTCTCAGCACACTATCTGTGTTATCTCAAAGAGATGTCTGTTGATCTGCCAGAAGTGCAATCAGCTCTTAAGCCCTGTTGTGTGCTAGTAAAACGCAATCACTCTTCCTCTCAGGTATTCACAAAATAAAGATGAATGATTTTGTAGTCCAATATAACAACTAGGAGGGCTCTTTGAAAAAACACAGTAAGTGAGCAGAGAACACAGAACAGCTCTGAAGTGCAAAGAAGATCAAACTTTTTTTTTTTTTTAACTTTTCCAACAAATATAGCACAATGTTTTCAATAGTATATCAAACAAACCTTATGGAAGCAAAGAAGATAAATTAATTGTTAGCATTTTTATATACACCTTAAGAACTGTGTGTATTCCTGCAGATCAGCAGGTATTTTACTGTACTTGCTGGATCTCTAATGGAATGTAGCACTACAACCGGAGGAGCTGCTTAATTGTTTAGGACTTTTTTTATTCGGTTGTCCTGATTCCTTGATAGCAAAGGTAATTTCTGAATAGAATTAGTTCCTGGATTTCTACATTTAAAAAAATAAAATGCACATTAAATAACCATTTAGTTTATTCTGTGAGTCTCTGGGTGACAGAAGCTGAGGCCACATGGTGATGTGGAATGTGGGCTTTCTGGTTCATGCTTGTTGCCTCAGGGTGTATATGAGTAAAGACAGTTTCTCAGTAACCCTTAAGGTGTATTCTTATTCTATCTCAAGTTTCCGCAAGAACAAAGTTCATTTTGTTTAGAAAATTTATAACTGACCACTTTTGAATAACCTATAAAACAACAGCCAAAAATTGTTATCTATATTTGAAATTAATGGGCAAGGGTTAGATCCTCTAATAGGGTGAGTAGATTCTAAGTTGAATGGTGGCTTCCTGACTAAATAGGGACCCTTGTTTTAGTGTCAAATGTAAAGGTTTCTTCTCACTTTAGGAATATTTTTATTAACTTCCTGTTTAAAGGGTAAATCTCCTTGTAAAAATACTGGATAATGGAGTTCTACTTTAACCACTTAAGCCCCGGAGGATTTGGCTGCTAAAAGACCAGGGGGTTTTTTGCGATTTTTTACTGCGTGACTTTGACGGACAATTGCGCGGTCGTGCGACGCTGTACCTAAACGAATTTCACGTCCTTTTTTTCCCACAAACAGAGCTTTCTTTTGGTGGTATTTGATCACCTGTGCAATTTTTTGATCCTGCGCTATAAACAAAAAAAGAGCGTAATTTTTGCAAAAATAACAATATTTTTCACTTTTTTTTATATGAAATTCCCCCAAAAAAAATGTAAAAATCAAAATTTTTTAACATTTTCGGCCAAATTGTTTTACGCTACATATGTTTGGTAAAAAAAATCGCAAAAAGCGTATTTTGATTGGTTTGCACAAAAGTTTTACTAACAAAGGGAAAGATTTTTGTCATTTTTGGTGTTTTTTTTTTAACGAGTAATGGCGGCGATCTGCGATTTTTTTTGCGGTACTGCGACATTGCGGCGGACAGATCGGACCCTTGACTGACATTTTTGACACTTTTGGGGGTACCAGTGACATTACTGCAGTAATCAGTGCTATACATATGCACTGTTACTGCAAAAATGACACTGGCAGGGAAGGGGTTAACTTTATTGGACAGGGAGGGGTTAAGTGTGTCCTAGGGGCGTGTTTCTAACTGTGCAGGGACATTGCTATTGGTGTAAAAACAAAGATCAACGGTTCTACATAGTAGAACCGTCTGATCTTCATTTTTACACCAGGGAGAATGACGGGCGGCTTGTTTACATAAGCCGCTCCGCCTTTTTCCCTTCACAGGAGCGATCGTAGTGTGACCGGCGGACATCGAGTCCGCCGGACACACGCACTGACTTGTCTGTGAACGAGCCGCGGCGGGCGCGCGCCCGCCCGCAATAGGCTCGCAAGTCAGTGACAGGCGAGTGACGTATCCATACGTCACTCTGCCTGGCCGCGGCTGACCCCCGCAGTATATAGTCGTGCGGCGGTCGGCAACCCGGTTAAAAGAAAACTAAGCACTATTTATATCTAAATTGCCCACAAAGACTAAGGCCCTTTCTACTCCAGTGGGCACACTGGGCAGTTTTATTTCTATTTTTGTTGTGGTTATCAGTTTTGGCAGCATAGTTTTGCTCATTTAGCATCCCTTATTTCTCAACAGGTCTAGGGACCAGCCATGGTGGAATAGGTAATTCAGGCTAGGGTTTTTTGGTTATGGGAGAAAGTCAGAGCATTTGGGAGAAATCTCTGCAAATGCTGTAGGTACATACAACATTCATGCAGATAGTGTCCTGAGAACATCCTAGTACTACTGGGTGAAAGAACTACCCACTAGCCACCACTTAGCTCATCTCATAGTATAATCCTTTTTCTAACGTTGGAACAAGGCAATTTTTTTATTTAATTTTTTATGGTTACCATATTACAATGGTAATGGTCCCTTAATGGTCCCTTGGTAGGGGTAGGGGAGTGGGTAGTGGAGACCTTCTTAAATGTTTTATTGCTGCCTTTTTCCACTCACTTTAATAGTAGTAGAAGGGAGGATGTTCTAATAGGGACACTAGTTCTGGTGATCTGAAGGTCCCGAAAGATTCCCTTAACCACTTCAGCCCCGGAAGGTTTTCCCCTCTTCCTGACCAGGCCATTTTTTGCAATACGGCACTGCGTTGCTTTAACTGACAATTGCGCGGTTGTGGGACGTTGTATCCAAAAAAAGTGGATGTCCTTTTAGAGCTTTCTATTGGTGATATTTGATCACCTCTGCGATTTTTATTGTTTGCGCTATAAACAAAAAATATGTGTATATATATATATATATATATATATATATATTTTTTTTTTTTTTACACATCCAAAAAAAATTTAAAAAATCTAATTTCTTCATCAGTTTAGACCAATTTGTATTCTGTTACATTTTTTTTGGTAATTTTATCAGATTCTACATGTTTAGTAGATGCCATTATACTTATAACTGAAATAATACACATGAAAAAGTTAATTATATATAAATGAATCTCTTCATTATTGCACATATGTTTAGAAAAGGGACTCACAGAATAAAAGATTTATTAAAAAAACGACTTTGTCAGAAGTGGTACAACAAAACCCCGGTATAACAACCATCAATATTATATATATATATATATATATATATATATATATCACACACACACACATACATATATACACACAGTATTTTACAAAAGTGAGTACATCCCTCACATTTTTTAAAATATTTTATTATGTCTTTTTATGTGAAAGCACTGAAGAAATGACACTTTGCCACAATGTAAAGTAGTGAGTGTACAGCTTGAATAACAGTGTAAATTTGCCTCCAATCCCAGTTGGCGCCTTCTGAGAGGAAACGCGTTGGGTGGAGAAGCCATGCCGTCACTTCTCGCGGTCCTCGCTGCAGAGCGGCCGCGAACATCTGATGCTGGAAGAATCTTGCTTGTTTATCGTTCATGTCATGTAAGTGCCCTACTTTTCTTAATTCATTTCTTACTGGGGATAATGCACTATTGCCTGCTCCTTGCTCTTCCCACATGGGGACTGTTGTATCCGTGTTAAACTGAGAGTGACCTACAGTGAAGCTCAACACCAACACAGTGAGGGGATCCAGCAGGAGCGTGCAGAGTGGGACACCCAGACTGTAAGGGCCCTGGAGTGGCGTTGGTGGTTGCCAGAGAACACCTAGTACATAACACACGATATCCTAATATTCGTTAGGAGTCCAATCCCCACTTTTCCATGAGGTGATTGATTTGGTTTGTGGGAAGATACCTTGTTCCATTGACCTTTGCCCTTGACATTTTGAGTTCATGTTAAAGAGGAACTGGTAAAGGTACCATCACTATATCAGCCTTTACGTGGTGTTGTTGGGGAATTGGAGTCTGCGAATCCTTATTCCATTCACTTTTTGCACCTTTATCACCAAGAAGATTGAGTGGTCACTTATTTGTTTGGACTTCTTTGGACTTGGCTTTATGCATGTGTGATCCAATGCACTGAGTTCCACATTTGTTGTTACACTGTTCACAATATATATTTATATACTTTGATGTATATAAATTTAATTTTTACCACCATATTACTGAACGCACTTACCCAATTTATTATTCACATACACTCCATCACGGTTGGAGTTTCAGTTGCTGCTATTGTAATTTAATTTACTTTTTGCACACCTTTTATTTCATTTTTCAACAGTGTAAATTTGCTGTCTGCTCAAAATAACTCAACACACAGCCATTAATGTCTAAACCACTGGAAACAAAAGTGAATACACCTCTAAGTGAAAATGTCCAAATTTGGATCAATTAGCCATTTTGCCTCCCCGGTGTCATGTGACTTGTTAGTGTTACAAGGTCTCAGGTGTGAATGGGGAGCAGGTGTATTAAATTTGGTGTTATCATTCTTACTCTTTTATACTGGTCACTGGAAGTTCAACATGGCATGTTGCTCTACATAAACTTGGCCTAGGCTATAAGAAGTTGCCAAGACCCTGAAACTGAGCTGCAGCAAGATGGCCAAGACCATACCACAGTTTAACAGGACAGGTTCCACTCAAAGCAGACCTCCCCATGATCGACCAAAGAAGCTGAGTGCATGTGCTCAGCGTCATATCAAGAGGTTGCCTTTTGGAAATAGACGTATGAGTGCTGCCAGCATTGCTGCAGAGGTTAAAGGGATGGGGGGTCAGCCTGTCAGTGCTCAAACCAAACGCCGCACACTGCATCATATTGGTCTGCATGGCTGTCGTCCCAGAAGGAAGCCTCTTCTAAAGATGATGCACAAGAAAGCCCACAAACAGTTTGCTGAAGACAAGCAGACTAAGGAAAAGGATTACTGGAACCATGTCCTGTGGTCCGATGAGACCAAGATAAACTTATTTGGTTCAGATGGTGTCAAGCGTGTGTGGTGGCAACCAGGTGAGGAGTACAAAGACAAGTGTGTCTTGCCTACAGTCAAGCATGGTGGTGGGAGTGTGATGGTCTGGGGCTTCATGAGTGCTACCGACACTGGGGAGCTACAGTTCATTGAGGGAACCATGAATGCCAACATGTACTGTGACATACTGAAGCAGAGCATGATCCCCTCCCTTTCAAGACTGGGCCATAGGGTAGTATTCCAACATGATAACGACCCCAAACACACCTCCAAGATGACCACTACCTTTCTAAAGAAGCTTAGGGTAAAGGTGATAGACTGGCCAAGTATGTCTCCAAACCTAAACCCTATTGAGCATCTGTGGGGCATCCTCAAACAGAAGGGGGAGGAGCGCAAGGTCTCTAATATCCACCAGCTCTGTGATGTCATCATGGGGGAGTGGCAGAGGACACCAGTGGCAGTCTGTGAAGCTCTGGTGAACTCCATGCCCAAGAGGGTTAAGGCAGTGCTGGAAAATAATAGTGGCCACACAAAATATTGACACTTTTGGCCCAATGTGGACATTTCCACTTAGGGGTGTACTCACTTTTGGTGCCAGCGGTTTAGACACTAATGTGTTATACAAGCTGTACACCCACTACTTTACATTGTAGCAAAGTGTAATTTCTTCAGTGTTGTCACATGACAAGATATAATAAAGTATTTACAAAAATGTGAGGGGTGTACTCCTTTTTGTGAGATACTGTATATATGTATATACTGTATATGTATACACACACTATATTGTCAAAAGTATTGGGAGTATGTTTGGCCATTCTTCCAGCTCATTTGTGAGGTTATGCACTGATGTTGAACGACATTCCCATAGACACACTCCTAAACCTTGTGAACAGCCTTCCCAGAAGCGTTGAAGCTGTTATAGCTACAAAAAGTAGGCCAACTCAATACTGAACCCTACGGACAAAGACTGGAATGTCATTAAAGTTCACATGCATGTAAAGGCAGGCATCCCAATACTTTTGGTAATATAGTGTATATATTGTGTTTAAAACTGAAAAAAATAGAATAGCATTGATGATATAACAATGCTGCATATGAAAGCCATACCAAAAAATGCTTCTGAAGGTTAAGCCCAAGTAATGCCCACAGAAACTATATGTGGAGAAGACCATGCTACAAGCTCAGGGAGAGGAAAGCTGCTACCATTTTTGTAGACTCTCAAAGATATATCAAAAACAGTGATTTGGAACATGAGCAAGACAAGAATGTGGCTTATGAATACCTTCAATGAAAAATGAAAGCCTTGAATGGACTCAAAGTCAGGTTATTCTGTTTGAATCTGTGTCAATGGAAAAATATATAGACATTTATGTGAGAACTATAGTGACCAACAGATAAGTGCAACCAAGTTTATTGAGAGGGGAATGTCTACCTGTGCAGGGAAGCTAATTGCTAGATTATAAGAGTTACTCACCAGCATCTGCATGAGCACTTGAGATAAGAAGCCAGTCATGTTTGAGACTCATATCTAAACAGAAAAGAAGGGGAGGAGATCCTGGAAACATAACTGGCTTCTTATCTTGAGTGCTCATGCAGATGCTTGCATTAAGTATCCATTTCTTAAGTCTTACAAACGCATTATATACTATATACTATTATTAAGGGAAGTGTGTGGGTACTCAGGGGGCTCATGCAAGATGGGTGAGGAATTTCCAGGTTAGCCATGTTAATGAGAGGACTGACTCGCAGTCCTCTCTGTATTAATAGAGAGGTATGTGGAAACTGAAATTTGGAAGTGACATTTGAGTGGGAAAGCGGCCTCCATCTCTGACTACAGGGACTCCAGTCCCCAAAGGGTTAAGAGCCTCCAGAAAGCAGCACTTAAAACAGGAAGTAGTATGAGGTGTGGTGGTGTGATTAGGAGTTGGAGAGAGACACCTGTTTGGAGTGCTACATGTTTGCTGGAAGCTGCCAGATAGCCTGGGACTGGGATAACCTAAGTCCCATCCACACCTGACTCTGGTATACTACTTGATATCAGTTGTTTGTTATGTGGCCGGGATTGTGTCACGCTGTCTGGAGACATAATTATATAGTGTGGATAATTTTTGTGAGCACGGATTTATTATTTTGTTATCTATATTACAAGTGCACAGATGAGACAATGAAAGGAGACATTATATATAAGATGCTGTTTTCTATATTTGAAATTTACAATAATGTAAAAATAAAAATCAAGTTCCCTGTAGAAGCGGAGAAAGTGTTCTGCGAAATGCAATGGACCTTTATGTACCTACAGATATCACTGTTAATACATTAAAGTCTGAGCTGCGCTGCTTTTTAGCTGCATAGATTTTTTTATGTCTATTTGTAGACTATTTTTACTATGTTTATATAAATAAAATTGTTTCTTTTTAAAGAAAAAAAATTGTGTATATGCTCATCTCAATGACGACGCCACTTCCTATAAAGTCCCCTACATTTTAGAGGTATATTTTATACTCTCTATACTCTTTGGTTGTTTACAGATGTGGAGGTGGTTAGTTGTCCCTGCAACTGGTATAATTTTATGTGAATCTATGGGTGAAAAACCCTCAACGTATCTATACCAGTTCTAGTTTGAGAACATTTTCAATACGAGTATATATGTCTTTTTGTTTGTTTTTCTTGTTGCAAACTTTGTATTAATGTTTTTTGAGCCACTTTATTGTGATTGTTGTTGAAAAATAACGGCACAACTGTTTGGCCCTTCAAGGGAAAATTTCCTGGACTCGATACAGCAGACATGTGCTCCCCAAGCACAGGTAGATATGGGACTAGATGTCTATTTCCTAAAGTTAAAGAGACTGCTGGAACATAAATCTAATCTAGGATGGCGTGTAAAATATTTTGATCGGTATATTAAGGAGGGAGTCAATCTGCTCGGATTGCGAATACAAATCTTTCCTTCATTTGAAGTAACAGATAATAGTTTTCGGGCCCAATGGAAAGTAACCTAACTCAATACTCTACGAAAATGATGGAAATGCTGAGAGACAAATATGAATAAGATATGATAGATTTGGATAAAGAGATTGAGGTTATACGTTCTAATGGTAATTATCTGCTTCAAAACACAGATTTTAGTAAAAAGGAACAGGACTTACATTTAGAAAACTATAATAAACACCTGGTAGTAGGAAAGGATCAAAAGTTCTATAAGGACAAATTGGCCTTTATGGGTGGATACGTATATAAATGGAAAAAGGCTTTAGACCTAGGAAAACAAAATCACAAAACATATAATCTGGGATATGAGGAACAGTTATATAGATCTGAATCTGACTCATCTATGTTCTCATCTATTTTCTCTTAGAAATTCAACACAGCTACACAGAAAGGAAAACCTGGAAGAGGGCGCTCACGGAAATGTGGTAGTGGTGGCAGGTATGACTCACAAGGCAATAGCACCAAAAAACATATTGTCCCACCTCAAAATCCTCCAGAAAATTTAACCAAAAAGTTGCAACAGAAAACTTGCAAAGCAAATGTGGTGAACAGGTGATGGGATCCACACAAATGTCTTCATTTAAAGAATATGCTAATATCACCTCTAACACACATCGGGACTGGGTGCAGTTCCAAAAACATGTCAGGGATCACAGTCTACCAATCTGACTGGATCCCCTTTAGGCCACGCACAACCACTTTTGACCCCACATGCACAAACACCGTTAGGAGACAAGAAAATGGGAACATTAGACCTGTATATAATTAAGCACATGTTGAATCTGTAACTTTGAATGTTATCAATCTGTCCTCATACCATCTATCTGAAGATTGATGTCCTCAAATTGGGCCTAAGTTTTGTCCCCTGGAAAAATTAAACAAGTTTGAATTAGTGAAGGACTGGCACTTATTTGGGAGAAATCTAACCTTCAAATATATTTTTGATAGGGAACGGGGAACAGCTGGAATCCGGGATGAGGACAAATATAAAGATTTTAGGGCTCAGGAATTTTGCACTATAAAAATATTGATCCAACATTTCGATGAAAATGAGCAGGCCGGGGTGCGTTGGGAGTTGGGGTCCTCCTCCTTCAGTGATGAGGACTCCGACTCCCAACCAAGTCCCCCCAAATTTAGGCCTAAATCCCAGAAATTCCCTAAACTTCAAACATGCCCAGCAGTATGGGCTTTTCTCAAAAAAACAGTAAAGGAAATTGAAAATCTATCTCTAAGAGCTGATCCTACTCCCAACCTTACACACTCCCAATGTAGGGCCTTGGACAAACTAGTCCGAATTGATCATATTGTTATTAAGCCCTTTGATAAGGGGGGGTAATTCAAGAATTCTATCAAATTCGGAATGGTATAGTTTAGTATTGCAACACCTAATCAATGATTTGGGAATACAGTTCAAATCCCTGATATATGATGCATATCTTTCACATATAATTGACAGGGATCTTTATGAATATTTGGATGTAAAATAGCCTGTAATACCCACCTTCTATGCCCTTCCTAAGGTGCACAAATGCCTAGAAAAAACCCTGGCTGTCCAATCTTGTCAGGAATTGGCTGCCAGACAGACATGGCTAGCAGATTTGTTGACAGCCAACTTGGACTACATGTACTTAGATTACCTTCATACCTTAAAGATACATTAGAGCTCTTGAAGGTTGTGGATGGGCTTACCATCCCTAGTGGCCATTGATATTGAGGCTTTATATTCATCTATACCACATCATAAGGGAGTGGAAGTAGTTTCCACTTTCCTGCGGAAACAGCATAGATTTAGCTGGCCACTGGCAGAATTTGTAGTGAAATTGTTGTACCATATTCTTACATCCAATATATTTTGTTTAATGGGACAACTTTCCTCCAGGTTCAGGGGGTTGCAATGGGGACATGTTGTGCCCCATCGTATGCCAACCTGTACCTGGGGGGTTGGGAGAGATCTCTATTTTCAGACAACGCTGCGTCAATGTATCTGCGCCACATTCTACTGTGGTGCCGCTATATTAACGATGTGCTGGTCGTCCGGACGGGGACTGCAATTGAATTGACACAGTTTATTTCATTTATATCTCATAATGACTACAACCTCAAATTTACTATGCAGTTTGACATTTGGATGTGAGGTTATACTGTATCTACAATCAAATGGTTCCTTACATACTACCTTGTATCGAAAGGAAGTGGCAGGAAATACAATACTACACTAGACCAGTGCTCACCCTCGTCCCATGGGACGTAGTTTCCCCTACAGCCAATATTTGAGGCTACAGAGGAACTGAACCAGGGATGATAATTTTGAATGGGAAGCAAGAGCTCTACATAATCGACTTCTGGCTCTGGGATATAGCAAAAGGTTTTTTAAAGAAAGCCTACCATAAAGCCAAATTTACTCAAAGAGAACATCTGATTTTTGCACCCAAAATTCTGGGGAAAAAACCGATACCGCTAAAGTGATTACAAGATTTAGTGCCCACCAGGAACACATTTAAAAGATATTATCTCAAAATTGTCATTTCCTGATGGATAACAATATCATTTCAAAATACATACATAACCACTCGGAGGTGGTATTCCGTAGATCCCAGTAAGTTAGGGACAGGCTGGTCCACAGCCACTATCTCCCTTTGGAGAACTCTGAGGGAGCTGTGGGAGGGGTATGTACTTTTCGATGTAGAGGATGTGATCAATGTCCATGGGTAAGAGAGGGAATTACATTCCTACTCCCTAGGGTGGGTGCCTTTAGATCTAAATCTTTTGCGACTTGCCAAACAGAGGGAGTGGTCTACATGGCATATGTGGATAATTCTATATTGGAAAAACAGACCTTTGGACGGAGGATACGATATGAGCACCTATACTATATTGATGTGGGGCTCCTGTACATGCCCATCGGTAAACATGTGGGACTAAGACATAACTATGATCCCAAAGTTATTTCCTTTTTTGTCCTTGAAAAAATCCCCCAAAACCCAAGGGGTGTGGATTTCAATAAGCACAATAGATTTATAATTTAAAGGAAACTTCCCCTCCAGGGTTAAATACAGCTATGTCCTTTAAATCATTTTTATGAAATCAATGGTAGAATGAAGTACTATGTGCAATGTAATACCCATGTGACTTAATTTATTCTCCTTTACATGGAATATCTTTGTGATCCAATCTGTTTTTCTTTTCTTTGAAAACAATCTATCTATGTGGCTCTGTATGTGAACTAATAAACATTGTTATGCAATTTACAATATTATTGAGGTAATACGCTCTTAGGTTATTTCTCTGGTAACCAGGGGGGTATCTCTGGCCATTTGAGACCATGGTTTATTGATTGACACCCAGGCTCCAAGCCTGGATGAAGGAGGAAAAACTTGCATGAGCACCGATCTTGGCGCCCGCGCGGGATGTGACAAAGTGGGCCGGTGCTTGACCTTGTCATTTCCAGTGGGACCATATTTAGTGTGGGAGCGGCGGGACATGGGACCAGGTGTAGTGCGGTAGCCTCTCATGACACTCTATCTCACAGTGACTGTTTATAAGGTAAAGCGCCGTGGACTATAGCTGCATATTTTTGGCCATGACTACTATATTGCAATGCCAATATTTGGATGTATGCTGGAGGCTGGTGGTTGTGTAGTACTCTTGGGGGGAGGGTTTTTTTTTTTACTTTGGCTGGCCTAGTTTACTGGATGGGCTTTGGTGTTACTATTGGGATGCTTGGAGGGGGGTGGGGGTTGGGGAGCAGGGGGACCTTGGCTGTGTTGGGGGTCCGTGGTATTGGTGATGGATGGTGTTGGTTATTTGGATATGTGTTGGGGGGAGGGTGGGTTGTTGTTTGTGGATTGATGGGGGATGTGTGTTTTGTTGTGTGGAGGATGGCATTGAACATAGTAAGATGTGCTTGGGTGGGATGTTTGTGATGGTGTGGGTCATTGTTGTGTGTTTGGTCTTGGGATGTGAGGGGGACTGCCTAGTTGTGACGATTGTTTTGGTGATTATGTTGTGGGGTACGGGCTTTCCATGCATGGCTCCACCCAGACTCTTTGAAGTTATTTATATTCCAGCTGTCCGGATATACTGTAATTGTGGCCTATTTTTGAACATGGTAGATATGGTCCAGTGTCCTTCAGACCTGACTCTGGTTTACATAATATTTTATGGTTCTATTTGCATGGTCAAGTTACTCTGCATTCATTCATTGAGTAAAACACAAAGTTGGACATCACTGTTTTTTTTTTGATTATTTAGCTGAAGCCATTACATAACATTATTTATTTATCAAATATTGCCAACTTCAGAAGGGATCCCTTGATATTAAGCAGATTGTTTTTTTTTTTTTGTCATTTTTATGTTCTTTAACCACTTTACGACCGCTCACAGTAATATTACTGCGGCAAAGTGTCTCGTTATCGTCTGACGACGTAGTACTACGTCGTCAGACACTCCCCCTTCTGGGCGGCGCTTGCGCGCCGCCTAGGGCTCGCTCCCGCTGTTTTCATTCACAGCGGGAGTCGGGCCAGGGGAGGAGCAGCGGCGATCTTACCCGATCGTCGGGGATCGAGTCTGGAGATCCGCCCACTGTGTGTAAACACAGCGGGCGGATCTCCATAGTGACAGGGAGTGACAGATCGGACTGTTCAGCATAGCTGGACATCCGATCTGTCCATGACTCACTCAGTCACCTCCCCCCCTACACATCAGTAAGCACCAGGCATACATTAACCCCTCCCTCTCCAATAAAATTAACCCCTTCCACTGGGAACTGATTACTGCAGTAATGTCACTGGTACCCCCAAAAGTGTCAAAAATGTCAGTCAAGGGTCCGATCTGTCCGCCGCAATGTCGGCAAAAACACCAAAAATGACAGAAATCTTTACCTTTGTTAGTAAACGCAATAACTTTTGCGCAAACCAATCAAAATACGCTTATTGCGATTTTTTTTACCAAACATAGGTAGCAGGAAACAAATTGGCCAAAAATTTTTAAAAAAATTGGTTTTTACATCTTTTTGGGGGGAATTTCATATAAAAAAATGTTAAAAATATTGTTATTTTTTCAAAATAAACGCTCTTTTTTTGTTTATAGCGCAAAAAGTAAAAATCGCACAGGTGATCAAATACCACCAAAAGAAAGCTCTGTTTGTGGGAAAAAAAGGACGTAAATTTCGTTTGGGTACGGAGTCGCACGACCGCGCAATTGTCAGTTGAAGTCGCACAGCGCCGAATCGCAAAAAGTGGCCTGGACGGAAGACAGCAAAATCCTCCGGTGGTAAAGTGGTTAAAGGGGGTCATATGAGATCGGACTGGCCTCCTTTATCCAGATCATATTGGGAAGCGGGAGCTGATCCTAGGGTTTGGCTTCAGTCGGTGTAGTTATAGTTTTTTCGTGTTTAAAACAGCCATTCTATAGTTATGAGGGTAAAGGGAACAAAACTGAAGAGAAAAAGGGGATTAAAGAAGGTGTGTGTGTGCGGAAACCAACCGGCCCTTAGTTTGCTATACTTACCCACCAGTCTGCTGACAAACCAAATAAACCTGTCTAACATAATAGGTTAAAAACAGGAGTTTAGTTAACACACATTTGCAAACGCATGTATAAGTTGCAGGCCACTCCACGGCACCCTGTGTATCCTGCAGTCCTAACACTTCCTAACACTACTCAACCTGAGTGTCTCAAACATGGAAGTACATGAATGCTAATGGATGGATGGGAAACAGGTGAGCTTGGAGATGGCCCAATCCTTCCCCAACCTGATCCCCTCCATGGCTGTTATTGAAAAACGAATGGCTATGTAAAAGCCATAGGGTGCAAGCTAAAAAATGACCAGCTGGAAAACACACACCCCCATCCCAATAGTATAGATGGTAAAGGCAAATTGGGACTTTATATGAGACACCAGCCTGTAAAGCAAGCGTCTCCATCCCTGATAACATAGAAAATTTGGGCAGCTTTGGGATTTTAGATGAGACACCGGCGAGCACCGCTCAGCGTCTCCATCCCTGTATATAACAAAACTGAAGAGAAAAAGGGGATTAAAGAAGGTGTGTGTGTGTGTGTGTGTGTGTGTGTGTAAACCAACCGGCCCTTAGTTTGCTATACTTACCCACCAGTCTGCTGACAAACCAAATAAACCTGTCTAACATAATAGGTTAAAAACAGGGGTTTAGTTAACACACATTTGCAAATGCATGTATAAGCTGCAGGCCACTCCATGGCACCCTGTGTATTCTGTTGTTATATACAGGGATGGAGACGCTGAGCGGTGCTCGCCGGTGTCTCATCTAAAGTCCCAAAGCTGCCCAAATTTTCTCAGGTAACCTTTAATTTTATCAGGTAACTTTCAGGATAAGCCGAGTTCGGGTCAGGAGACAAGCAAAATAGTAAGGACAAGCCGGGTCAGTAACAGAGAACTTTCAGGAACAAGGATCACAGGAACACGGTACAAGCTGAAGATCAATCAGCAACTTCAATCACTGGCACACTTCCTTATAAAGGCCCATGTGATGTGCTGGCTGAGATGCTAGGTCCTAGAGCCCTCCGGATCCCCATTTGGGCAATTTTCCCTGGGTCTAGGGGCATGTAAATTGGCTTTGGGTTCCCAGGAGCTTTCTTCGGGTGGATACCCCTTCCACTTAATCAGATATTGGATCTGCCTACCTCGCTTCCTGCAATCCAGAACTGACTCTACTTCACACTCTGTCTCTTCTCCAACAGTTACTGGTGGTGGAGGTGGTGGAGGTGGTTCCACTCTTCCTGGGAATGGATCAGGAACGGCTGGCTTGAGAAGAGAAACATGAAAGACCGGGTGGATCCTGTAAGAGTCAGGCAGGGAAAGCTCAAATGCCACTGGGTTTATCTCACGTTTGATTTGAAAAGGACCGATATATCTTGGTCCCAACTTCCTTAACGGGCATGGTAGCTTCAGGTTCACCATTGACAGTCATACCATGTCTCCTACTTTAAAGGGAGGATTGCCTCTTCGTTTCCTGTCAAAGAACCTCTTGTAATCTGTCTGAGCCTTTTGTATGCAGTCTTGAAGGGTTTGGTAGTTGTTCTGTATAAAGGTAAGCCTGTCTTGCACTGCTGGTACTGCTGAGCACATTGTTGCTGGCAGGGTGGAAGGGGGAAATCCGTAATTGGCCCAGAATGGAGATTGGTTGGTTGCTGAATGTAAAGAGTTGTTGTAGGCAAATTCTGCCAGTGGGAGCAGAGATGCCCAGTCATCTTTAGAGAATGCAGAGAAACAACGCAAATATTGCTCCAGTGTCTGATTTGTGCGTTCCGTCTGTCCGTTGCTTTGGGGATGGTAGGCGGATGAGAGGCAAAGTTCCACTTTTAGTGCATTACAGAGGGCTCTCCAAAACCTGGAGGTAAACTGTACCCCCCGATCCGAAACAATGTTACTGGGTAAGCCGTGGAGTCTGATAATCTCTTTGATAAAGATGTGGGCAGTTTCTGTAGCAGAAGGAGTACCAACCATGGGCAGAAAATGAGCCATTTTGGACAGCCGATCTGCCACTACCAAAATGGTAGTAAACCCTTCAGAGGGAGGTAGGTCAATGATAAAATCCAAGGAGATCATCTCCCAGGGACGGTTAGGAATGGGCAGGGGCCTCAATAACCCCCAGACTTTAGCTTTGATGCCCTTGCTGCGTAGACACACTGTACAGGAATTGACATAGGCCCTACAGTCCCGGCTAAGGTTAGGCCACCAGAAGGCCCGTTGGATGAGCTCGCCAGTTTTACGAGCCCCAAAGTGTCCGGCTAGTTGGTGGTCATAAAATGTCTTGAGAACCTGAGGCCTTGTCTCCAGAGGTATAAAGACCTTATCTTGTTGCCACAGCAATCCATCCTTTTTTTTTAGTGAGGCTTGTTCGGATTCAGGACATGATGCGGAAGCCTGCCTGATGGAGGATTCCAGACTAGGCTGAATTAGCAAAAAAGTTTGGGCAGAAAGAATGGTGCTGGGGGGAGCATGTTCAGAAGATTCAGGGAACATCCGAGACAGGGCATTTGCCTTCCCGTTCTTGGATCTTGGTTGGTATGTCAAATGAAAATTAAACCTGGAGAAAAACAAGGCCCATCTAGCCTGACGAGGTCTTAGGCGTTTAGCGGACCTCAGGTACTCCAAGTTCATGTGATCAGTAAAAATCATGATTGGGTGACTAGCCCCCTCCAGCAGGTACCTCCACTCCTCAAAGGCTACTTTAATTGCCAGGAGCTCCCTATCACCCACATCATAATTTCTTTTGGCTTGGTTTAGTCTCTCGGAAGAAAAAGCTACAGGGTGAAGCAAAGCCTTTGGGCCCTGACTTTGAGAAAGCACTGCTCCTGTTGCTACTTGGGAGGCATCTACCTCTAGAAGGAATGGAAGTGCTGGGTATGGGTGTTGTAGCACAGGGGCAGAGGTAAATAGGGCTTTCAACTGTTCGAAGTTTGCTTGGAATTCTTGATTCCAAAGAAAGCAAGTAAGCTAAGTAATCGGGGCAATGATATTTGAGAAACCCTTGATAAATTTCCGATAGAAGTTAGCGAATCCTATGAATCTTTGGACTCCCTTCCTGTCTGAGGGCGCAGGCCATTCCATAATTGCTGAGACCTTCTGAGGATCCATGGAAATTCCCTCGGTAGAGATTATGAGTCCCAAGAACTGAATAGACTGTCTCTTGAACTCTCATTTTTCTGCTTTGGCGTATAAGCCATGAGTTCTTAGGGTATTTAACACCTTTTTGACATGGTCCCGATGGAGCTCGAGTGAGGAAGAAAAGATTAGTATGTCATCCAGGTAGACAATGAGAAAAACGTCAAGGTACTCTCTGAATATGTTGCTTACCATGCGCTGGAACGTTGCAGGAGCGTTACAAAGCCCGAAGGGCATCACAAGATATTCAAAATGACCGAATCGCGTTCGGGAGGTCTTCCATTCGTCCCCTTCCCTTATGCGGACTAGGCTGTAGGCCCCTCTCAAGTCCAACTTCGTGAACACCCGGGCTGCTCGGAGCCTCTGAAATAATTCTGGAACAAGAGGAAGTGGGTACCTATTCTTGATAGTGTTCTTGTTAAGCTCCCTGTAGTCAACGCACGGTCTGAGGGAGCGATCCTTTTTCTTGACAAAGAAAAAACCTGCTCCAGCCGGTGAAGAAGATGGACAGATGAATCCCTTGGCTAAGTTTTCATCAATGTACTGTCGGAGGGCTTCCAGCTCAGTTTCAGACAGTGGAAAGATGCGCCCAAAGGGTATCTCCGCTCCAGGAAGTAATTCGATTGGACAATCATAGCATCGGTGTGGGGGCAGAGTATCGGCTTTTCTTTTGTCTAATACATCAAGGAAGTCGTGATAAACTGGTGGGACGGCAAGACTGGTATCTGTTCAGGGCTGGATGGACAAACATGCAGGAGGAGCGGCATGCATGGAGATGCCACAGTGTTGTTGACAGTAACTAGATGAGGTAATTTCTCCCTTGGGCCAGTCAATTTGTGCATTATGGGCCCGTAACCAGGGTATTCCTAGGATGACTGGGAATATGGGAGACCTGATGACATCGAACCGGAGGAGTTCTTGATGACCTGTATCTGTTGTTGCTGAGATAGGAAGGGTCTCTTGGGTAACAGGTCCTGAGCTGGGAGTAGTGCCATCTGCTAGGTGTATATCAAGTCTTTGCTTTTTAGGTTTGAGAGGGATATGCAAGTCTTTCGCAAGATTAATGTCTATGAAGCAGCTGAAGGCCCCAGAGTCAACGATTGCTCGCAGGTTGATTCCCTTTCCAGCCACCTGCAATGAGATGGGAAGAACGATTTGAGAGGATTAAATCTCAGACAACTGGAGATAAGAAGAGGATGGTTGATGGGGCTTACTTGGTCGGATGGGACAATTGCGCAGGAAATGGCCGGTGGATTCGCAAAACAGACAGAGATTGTTCTGTCGTCTGCGCTCCTTTTCTTCAGGAGTCAGAGCGGGTCGGAGTAGACAGATCTGCATGGGTTCCACATCAGATGAACTAGAAGGTTGAGGAACTGGGGCAGGAACGGTAGAACCTGGGACCCTTGGTAACACCCAAGTGGGCCAGAAGCTCTGGGTACGTTCAGAGTGTCGCTCCCATAGGCGTCTGTCCAACTGGATGGAGACTTGAATGAGATTCTCAAGAGAAGTAGGAGCCTCGATCTGGGCCAATTCATCCTTAAGGGTCTCAGCTAAGCCTAAACGGAACTGATACTTTAAAGCAGCGGCATTCCATCCGGTATCAGCTGACCACTTACGGAACTCCACGATGTAGTCTTCCACAGGTCGCCGGCCCTGTACAAGGGTATGAAGGGCAGACTCAGCAGTAGCAGTCGTCTGTGGGTCATCATAAAGGACAGCCATGGCCTCAAAAAATGTGGAAACAGAGTTCAGTGCTGTATTCTTCATATAGGTTTTGAGCCCAGGATTGCGGTTCATCAGGCAATAGAGAAATAATGAACCCTACTCTGACCGTCTCAAGTGCGAAAGTCCTTGGTTGCAGAGCAAAATAAAGTTCACATGCATTTCTGAAGGCCCTGAACTTTCGTTGATCCCCTGAAAAGCGCTCAGGAGTGGGAACTCTGGGTTCTGGGGGAGGAAGCAAAATGGCAGCTGGAGCAGTGGCCGGAGGACTGGAAGGAGCAGCTAAAGGGTTGGGGCTCATAGCCGGGTTAGGTTCTGTGGAAGTCACTGTAGTAGTAAAAGCGCGCATGCGTTCTTCAAGCTGGAAGTATCCTCCTTGCAAATCCTTGACGGCTTGTGTAAGTGTGGTCATCTGCTGACAGAGAGCTTCCATCGCCGCAGCACCTCTCTCGGCCTCAGACATAGTGGCTGATTGATACTATGACGTACCTGGTGTTGGAGGCCAATGGAGAGAGGGCTTCCCTTGCGGCTAAGTTCCAGACTCCCCTAAAGTGAGAACAGGAGGAGTCAGGCTCAAAGTAGCACAGGTCGCCTGTGATGTTGATTGCAGAAGAACTCAGAAGGGTTTCTGACGTGTGAAGTAGTGGCTGCAGCCAGGTGGCGCCTGTGAGAAGTGGCAGGTCTGTGTTTGCACTAAGGCAATGGGAAGTCAGTTCAAGCCAGAGTTCAGAGCCGGGAGGATACCAGAGCAGGCAGGGTCAAATAGGGAAGCCAAGATTAGACACAGGTAACAGGAGAGAATATCCAAAGACAAGCCGAGTTCAGGTCAGGAGACAAGCAGAATAGTAAGGACAAGCCGGGTCGGTAACAGAGAACTTTCAGGAACAAGGATCACAGGAACACGGTACAAGCTGAAGATCAATCAGCAACTTCAATCACTGGCACACTTCCTTATGAAGGCCCATGTAATGTGCTGGATGAGATGCTGGGTCCTAGAGCCCTTCTCCTGCCATTAGTGTACTGACTGATGCTGGGTCCTTGAGACCCTCTACTACCATTGGAGCCCTGACACACCCTTATTGTATGGTGTTCAAAGAATCAGGAAAATGAAAAATTGTATACTCACCTTTCCGTAATTTTACTAGCTTGCCAGGCAATGACTTTCCACCACAAACAGTCGCAACCATTAGGACTGGTAATTTATAGTGTTTGTAAATAATAATGAAGGGCGAGATGATGACCTTGATTAACGTTGCCTGGATGTCTGCATCTAAATGGTAAATGTTCTGGCTTTTAGAAAGCTCCCTCCATCTTGAGGTCCTTGCTGGGCTGTATCTTGCTTGTTCCAGGCAGACTTGACATAGTAGCTTGGCAGGCAATGACTCTCCACCACAAATACAGCAACTATTAGGGCTGGTAACCTGTGATGTTTGTAAACAGGGAGCAATGATAATAAGTGGTGAGGTGATGACCTTGATCAACATTGCCTTGATGTCTGCTCTTACATGATGACTTGTCTTGACCTTTAGAGGGCCTCCTCAATCTTTAAGGTCCTTACGGGGCTGTAGATATTGGCTCTCTTTTTCATAATCTTCACTACTTACCTAATCCCAACCTTAAAAGCAATGGGTGGTCTGACTGGACAGGGTTCCCCATAGAAACAGAGCAAAGCAGCAGACTGAAATGAAAAACAGCATGACACAGTGATCCCACAGCAAGCATTGAGAAGGGGATAGGAACAGTGGCGGAGCCAGAGGGTTAGCTGGGGTGGCAATTGACACCCCAGAAAAAGTCCCTGCCACCCCTGTTACCACCCCGATCCTGGACAGGTGCATGGCTGGCAGCGGAGGAATCACAGGCAGTGGTGGGATCAGCCGGTTTGCAGAACCGGCTGATCCCTCTAAGCTGGCGGCCAGGGTCAGGGAGCAGCAGAGCAGTGCGTCCCGAGGCCGAGCCCGCCCATTCTGTGACAATAGCGAATGAAAATTCGCTATTGTCACATGGATCCTCCTCCGGCCAATCAGGGAGCGGGTCCTCCCGCTTCCTGATTGGCCGAATAGCAAACGCCGTGCCATTGGTCGAGGAGGCGCCGGCGGGAGGACTGAGAAGATGCAGGGAGCGGCGGACCGATGAGAAGCTGCTGTGATGACCGTCCGTCTGTGAGGTAAGTAAGCTGGTCTCACGGGGGGGGACGGACGCTGGCACTCTGCAATGATTGCGGGCAAATGCTGTGGCACTCTGCAATAATCATTGGGGGCAAGGCTGTGGCACTCTCCAATAATCATTGGGGGCAAGGCTGTCTCACTCTGCAATAATCATTGGGGGCAAGGCTGTCTCACTCTGCAATAATCATTGGGGGCAAGGCTGTCTCACTCTGCAATAATCATTGGGGGCATTACTGTGGCACTCTGCAATAATCATTGGGGGCATTGCTGTCTCACTCTGCAATAATCATTGGGGGCAAGGCTGTGGCACTCTGCAATAATAATTGGGGGCATTACTGTGGCACTCTGCAATAATCATTGGGGGCATTGCTGTCTCACTCTGCAATAATCATTGGGGGCAAGGCTGTGGCACTCTGCAATAATAATTGGGGGCATTACTGTGGCACTCTGCAATAATCATTGGGGGCATTGCTGTGGCACTCTACAATAATCATTGGGGGCAAGGCTGTGGCACTCTGCAATAATCATTGGGGGCATTGCTGTGGCACTCTGCAATAATCATTGGGGGCAATGCTGTGGCACTCTGCAATAATCATTGGGGGCAAGGCTGTGGCACTCTGCAATAATCATTGGGGGCAAGGCTGTGGCACTCTGCAATAATCATTGTGGGCATTGCTGTGGCACTCTGCAATATTCATTGGGGGCATTGCTGTGGCACTCTGCAATAATCATTGGGGGCAAGGCTGTGGCACTCTGCAATAATCATTGGGGGCATTGCTGTGGCACTCTGCAATAATCATTGGGGGCAAACCTGTATCCTGTCTGTATCCTCTGATCGCCACCTGTATCCTGTCTGTATCCTCTGATCACCACCACCTGTATCCTGTCTTTACTAGTAATGGCAGCGATCAGCGATTATTAGAGGGACTGCGACATTGCGGTGGACGAATCTGACACTAAATTACACTTTGTATATTGACCCCCCAAAATAATACCTAGCCACCCCTTTGCCACCCCTGTTTTAAAAGTCTAGCTCCGCCACTGGATAGGAAGAGCCAAGGAGAAATGCAGTAAACAGCACAGTAATCCTAGCGCAACACTGAGAAGGACAAAGCAAAAGCCCAGTGAATGCCAATAAGAGCACAGTGATCCCAGAGCAACACTGAGAAAGAGAAAGGAAAAGCTCAGGTGAATGCCACAAAAAGGGAAAACATACCTGAAAACAATGACCACATAAGCATCCAGCATGTAGAGAGCTCCACCGTGTATTGCCCAAAAATGCCAAAAAAAAAAAGTTCAAAACTATCACATTTTGCCAGGAAACAGGCCACAGGGGCCGCATCACTTCCTGCTTTTCATGTTAAGCGTGTACTTGCACTGCAGCAGCCATTTTAGAAATGGCAAATGCCCACAAAAAAGAGAAAGAGGTAAAAAGCATATGGAAAGCAAAGGGAAAACGCTGTCACTTATGTCAAAGCTTGTTTAAAGCTTTCTTTGACATGCCTGCACTGCCAGAAATGGGGCTCCAAACATATAGCTCATGTAGAGGCTGTACAGGAAGGATTTCCACCCAGGAGAGGCTGAACTATGCCCCCCAGACCACCAGAATGGGGTTCCAACTATATAGCTAATTTGGAGACTGTACAGGAAGGACTTCCACCCAGGAGAGGCTGAACCTGGCCAGGGCGACAAACGGTAAGGATACCTTGTGACTCCAGTCCTGATCAGGTGAGGACAAAAAGGAGAATGCTCCGAGCTGGTTCTGTCTTTGATTTATAGGTAACCAGTCCTATCAGGTTGTGGGGGTGGAGCCACAACCCATTGTATGCTACCATGATGCGCCAGAAAAGTAATTTATAATTCAAGAAAAGGATGTTTATCATTTTTGCTGCAGAGCTCGCAGTACAGAAAATGTTGCCCTCACATAAGTCCCCCCCCCCCCCCTCACACTAACCCTCCCTGATCCTCATGCAAAGTATCTTTTAACCAGCCTGAGCTGCTTTTTTATATTGTACACTGGCAGGTGGCCCATTTTATCAGAGAAATGGATTTGGGCTTTAAGCATCTGCGGGTTTTGTGTACTAGGTTATATGTGCATGCCAGATTTAGTTTAAAGCATACATCCATTTGTAGTCCTAAAAAATATAAAAAGTCCCCCAAGTCCACCTATGTGAATGTAATGTATTATCTAATTTGTATTTTTTATATGTAGACTTCAAATGAGAAGGAGTCACTGATGCAATTCAATTAGGACAAACAGTAAAAGATAAAAACCTGGCTGAGACTCTACTGCTTAATGTATCTTACATAACAATTCTACATATATTGAGCTCTGGAAACAGTACTGTATAAAATATTACCACCTTTATTACAAATAAGAAAGAAAAACGCATGAAACACAAACATAACAAATTTAATTGGCCAATATTTAAAAATTCAGCTTGAATCTCGCTACTCATATGGGTGTATGCAAAGATGGAAGATTAAAGCCTAATACACACAGGCTGAATGTCGGGCGACATTGGCCGGTTTAATAAAAACAATCTGACATTCGGCCCATGTGTATGGTAGCTGTTCCGACAGAAGCTGGCCGCTTGGCTGGCTTTTGTAGGGCGAGCAATATAGAATATTTGACACAGGAAAACTAGAAGAATGGTCAGAACTCTGGCAACTGAAATTTAATGTGGATAAGTGCAAGATAATGCACCTGGGGCGTAAAAACCCAAGGGCAGAATATAGAATATTTGACACAGTCCTGACCTCAGTATCTGAGGAAAGGGATTTAGGAGCAATTATTTCAGAAGACTTAAAGGTGGGAAGACAATGGAATAGAGCAGCACGAAATGCCAGCAGAATGCTTGGATGTATAGGGAGAGGTATAAGCAGTAGAAAGAGAGAAGTGCTTATGCCGCTGTACAGAACACTGGTGAGACCTCACTTGGAGTATTGTGCGCAGTACTGGAGGCCATATCTCCAGAAGGATATAGATACTCTAGAGAGAGTTCAGAGAAGAGCTACTAAACTAGTACATGGATTGCAGGAAAAAACTTACCAGGAAAGGTTAAAGGACCTTAACATGTATAGCTTGGAAGAAAGAAGAGACAGAGGGGATATGATAGAAACTTTTAAATACATAAAGGGAATCAACTCGGTAAAGGAGGAGAGCATATTTAAAAGAAGAAAAACTACCACAAGAGGACACAGTTTTAAATTAGAGGGGCAAAGGTTTAAAAGTAATATGAGGAAGTATTACTTTACTCAGAGAGTAGTGGATGCATGGAATAACCTTCCTGCAGAAATGGTAGCTGCAAATACAGTGAAGGAGTTTAAGCATGCATGGGATAGGCATAAGGCTATCCTTCATATAAGATAGGGCCAGGGACTATTCATAGGATTCAGATATATTGGGCGGACTAGATGGGCCAAATGGTTCTTATCTGCCGACACATTCTATGTTTCTATATGTTTCTATGAGCATGCTGGAAAACCAGAAGCCAACCACCTCCCAATCAGCACTCTCAGCCAATGGCTGAGAGCGCTGACTGGAGTGTTATGCTGGGTGGGAGGGGGAGGGGCGTCCCCCTGTCAGAACACAACTAAACAGCAGGGGAGAATGCTGTACTAACCAGTGTTGCCAACCGTCCATATATTTACGGACAGCCCATAAAATCAGGGCACTTTTAGGCTGCCCGTAAATGCCCGTAGGAGCCAGTAAGTGCCAGTAAAAATGGCTGCTTCGGGGTCGGGTGAGAACTGCGCATGCGCAGTTCCGGAAATCATCGAGTCAATCCGATCTTGAGTCTGCGCCACCCACTGGTGATGTCATGCCGCACAGGCGCCGCCTTAAAAATTTAAAATGCCAGGCAGTCGGGAGGAGGGAGAGTCCTTTCATTCCGGTCCATGCATCGTTTCGGAGGGGGGTAGAGAGGGGCAAAGCTTCTGTAATTAGCCCTCCTAATGAGCATACACACACAGCAAGAGGGAGGATGCAGCTTTTACATTTCTACAAGGTCAGGATCGCCCATTGATGGATAGCAGCTTCCTTCCACGGTGCTGACACAGACACAGACCTTTCCTTTGTCACCACAGCCCAGACAACCCTCTACGGCTTTCGGTGAGAAGCATTCCAATGGCTTTACTGAGCACTGCACTGGCGCCGTAGCTAGAGAAGAGGATGACAGGAGGACACTCATGTGAGAAGGGGGCAGAGAAGGACAGTGCTGTGGGAGTTGAAGGGGGCAGAGAAGGACAGTGCCTGTGGGGGCAGAAGGGGGCAGAGAAGGACAGTGCTTTGGATGCTGAAGGGGGCAGAGAAGGACAGTGCCTGTGGGGGCTGAAGGGGGCAGAGAAGGACAGTGCCTGTGGGGGCTGAAGGAGCAGAAAAGGACAGTGCCTGTGGGGGCTGAAGGGGGCAGAGAAGGACAGTGCCTGTGGGGGCTGAAGGGGGCAGAGAAAGACAGTGCCGTGGGGGATGAAGTGGGCAGAGAAAGACAGTGCTGTGAGGGCTGAAGGGGGCAGAGAAAGACATTGCTGTGGGGGCTGAAGGGGCAGAGAAAGACAGAGCTATGGGGGCTGAAGGGGACAGAGAAAGACAGTGCTGTGGGGGCTGAATGGGACACAGAAGGACTGTACTATGGGGGCTGAAGGGGGCACAGAAGGGCACAGAAGGACAGTGCTGTAGAGTGTATATGAAGATGGGCAGAGGAGGACTCTGCTGTGGGAGGGTGATGTAAAAGGTGGCAGAGGTGGACACTTATGTGGAGGGTGAAGGGGGGCAGATTAGGACACTACTGTTGGGGGCGAATGGGGGGTGTCTGCAGCCTCTCAATAGCTCCTGTACCATGTCCGCGCAGTCTCTCACCATCTCCTGTAGTATGTCCACAGTCTCTGACCACCTCTGGTATCATGTCCGCAGTCTCTGACCTCCTCTGGTATCATGTTCGCAGCCTCTAACCACATCCTGTATGATGTCCACAGCATCTGACCACCTCCCGTATAATTTCCGCAGCCTCTGACCACCCTCAGGTAAGTGACAGCGCTGCCAGGCCAGTCTAAGGGGGGTCATTGATGTAAGGGCTGGGTGAATACAATAATGTAAGGGGGAACTGATATAAAGGTTCCCCCCTTATAGCAGGGAATCCCCCCTTACCTTAGTGTAATTAATCTGTGGAAGGTGGTCTATGGTCACCAGAGTCCCCCCCCCTCCCTTCAGAGTTCCTGATATTCCTCTCTACATCAGAGTCTGCAGGATTCTCCCCTTACAGTGCGAAGGGGGAACTCTGCAGACCCTGATGTAAATGGGAACTCTGATATAAGGTAGTTTCTGGTCACCAGAGCACCCACTTAAATCAGAGTTCCCCCTTAAATCAAGATCTGCAGCATTCCTCTTTATGTCAGAGTTACACTGTAAGGGAAATCCTGCACACTCTGCTATATGGGGGAACACTGTGCTGGCTGGGTTATATTAATCTGATCTTCATGTAAATGGAGAAATATGGTTTTTGACTTTTGTTTAACCTAAACACATTGCTAATAGCACTATCTACATGTTTATAGTTTAAGTATTGATATTTGCACGGTTTAGCACTGAAAACAGCCTGTTTATGTACATTTTTGCAATGCCAGTAAAAAATTGGTGCCGTTTGTAAATTATGGACGTTCTGCCAGTAAATTTCCCTCCGGGGGGTTGGCAACACTGGTACTAACATCAGATTTTTTACTACAGCAGCTCTGACTAGAGCTGTCAGTTTCAATGGTGTGTACTAGGCTTAAGGCACTAAACCATGACATGCAATTGCACTATACAGGCACATGATATGGTGCTGCACATGTGATCAGTTATGACTCCAGCCATTTATTGCTTTGAGAGCACAAGCTAATGTGAAAGTTATCATTCCCAGCCAGGGCAGCCATCAGAAATGTTGGGGCCCCTTACACAGCTTTGGGCCTGGATGGGATCAGTGGCAGCGATGGTGGTGGTGGGGATGATGACGGCCAGTGTTGGCACCAGGCCCCACTCTCAACTGTGCATGCAAGGACATCGCCTAAACAAGAAGCTGCAACTGATATGGGAAGAACCCAAACGGAGTGGCCATACATCAAAACTAAAAGAAGCGGTGGGCAGCGAGCAGCGGGTGGCACCCCCCACAGTGGTGGAACACCAGTACCCTGCTCCTCAGTATGCCTGGGCCCCTTACATGTGTATGGGCTGCCCCCCCCAATGGCGGCCCTGTTCCCAGCATGCCGGCATTATAACGGTTTTTTGAAACCATTAAATTGATGGCTTTAGTTCCGCTTTAACTGCTTGCCGACTGCCGCATGACTATTTACTGCGGCGGTCAGCCCCTCACAGGCAAAGCGACGTAGTACTACGTCGCTAGCCTGTGAGGGTCTCAGGAGAGAGCGTGCGCCACCGGAGGCGTGCTCCCACTCCCGCGCGGTCACGGACCCCCCCCCCCCCCGCGCGTGTGACCGGCGGACCCGATCGTCCGCCGGTCACTCGCGATCGTCGGTGGAGAGGGAGAAAGGCAGACGGCTAATGTAAACAAGCCGCCTGTCATTCTCCCCTGTGTAGGAATAGTGATCATATGGTTCTACTGTGTAGGACTGTTGATCACTGTTCCTACACCTCAAGCCACAGCCAATCACAGTTAGAATCACGCCCCTAGGGACACACATAACCCCTCCCTCTCAAAGAAAGTTAACCCCTTCACTGCCAGTGTAATTTTACAGTAAAAGTGCATATTTATAGCACTGATTACTGTAGTAATGTCACTGGTAACCCCAAAAGTGTCAAAAATGTCAGTCAAGGGTCCGATCTGTCAGCAGCAATGTCGCAGTACCACAAAAAAAATCGCGGATCGCCACCATTACGCGTTAAAAAAAAACAACAAAAATGACAAAAATCTTTCCCTTTGTTAGTAAACGCGATAACTTTTGCGCAAACCAATCAAAATACGCTTTTTGCGATTTTTTTTATCAAACATATGTAGCATAAAACAAATTGGCTGAAAATGTTAAAAAATTTTGATTTTTACATTTTTTTTGGGGAATTTCATATAAAAAAATGTGAGAAATATTGTTATTTTTTCAAAATTGACGCTCTTTTTTTGTTTATAGCGCATGATCAAAAAATCGCACAGGTGATCAAATGCCACCAAAAGAAAGCTCTGTTTGTGGGAAAAAAAGGACGTCACATTCATTTAGGTACAGTGTCGCACGACCACGCAATTGTCCGTTAAAGTCACGCAGTGCCGAATCGCAAAATAGGCCCTGGTCAGGAAGGGGGTAAAATTTTCCGGGGCTTAAGTGGTTAAATAATAAAACAAACTTGAGGTACTCCACATCAACCAATCAGAAACAGGATTTTACCAATCAGCTGTTTCCATCTTCTCGGTTGGTGAAAGTGGATTTCTGATGAGTTGCCACAGATTACTGCTGAAGATTACTGTGAATAGAAAGTAACTCCTTTCTACCAATTATCTCTACTATTTTACAATGAGAACTCACCACCGTCTTGCCTTCTGGCAAGCGGGTTCTTGTGCTGCTGTGCTGCTGCCCGCTTCCTGCGTGCCTGGAAGGCTGCTCCGCTCTCTTGCTCTGGCTCTGCCTCCGCCCCACAAGCCCGCCCACAGCCCACCCACACTGCTTCAAGCCAACAGGCATTGCCGCCCGCTCGCCTCGGCCAGTCAGCAGCATAGGGAGGTGACACTCTGACACTGTCACACTCTGGAGCCGAGACAGAGACGGTGGCCAGTGTAATTTGAATACTCGAGTCCCAGCCGCGGCCGCAACACTTACTTTAATGGTTAGTGGCAATTAATTTTTTTTTTCTTACACTGGCTCTGGCTGTCATAGTGCGGATGTGGTCACGTGGCGGGCGCGATGCGGCCGCCCCTGCTCATCTGCCGCCTGGGTCCAATGGACCCACTGGGACCCATTGTAGGGTCGGCCCTGCATGTCCTTAGTCTGCTTGTCTTCAGCAAACTGTTTGCAGGGTTTCTTGTGCATCATCTTTAGAAGAGGCTTCCTTCTGGGATGACAGCTATGCAGACCAATTTGATGCAGAGTGCAACGTATAGTCTGAGCACTGGCAGGCTGATTCCCCACTCCTTCAACCTCTGCAGCAATGCTGGCAGCACTCATATGTCTATTTCCCAAAGACAACCCCTGGATATAATGCTGGGCATGTGCACTCAACTTCTTTGGTCGACCATAGCAAGGCCTGTTCTAAGTGGAACCTGTCCTGTTAAACTGCTGTATGGTCTTGGCCACCGTGCTGCAGTTCAGTTTCAGGGTCTTGGCAAACTTCTTATAGCCTAGGCCATCATTATGTAGAACAACAATAATTTTTTTCAGATCCAGTTCTTTGCCATGAGGTGCCACGTTGAACTTCCAGTGACCAATATGAGGAGAGAGTGAGAGCGATAACACCAAATTTAACACACCTGCTCCTCATTCACACCTGAGATCTTGTAACACTAACCAGTCACATGACTAACGTGGCTAATTGGGCCCAATTTGGACATTTTCACTTGGGGGTGCACTCACTTTTGTTGCCAGCGTTTTAGACATTAATGGCTGTGTGTCAGGATCGTCGTAGAAGAGCCTGACATGTAGAAGGATTTCTCACCTGATAGAGAGCCCAGAGTGCTATGCGCAATCCAGGGACAGGGATGCCGACAGGACACATTAGCAGAAGACACAGGGTCATCTGGAGTGCGGAGTCTAAGTGCTAGCCGGTATTGTCACGTACCTTGTAGCAGAGCCTGACGTGCAGAGGGAGACCTCTCGTACAGCCCTGGCTCAGGCACCACTGGAGTTGCAACAGTGGATGCAAGAGCGCAGTGAGGTAAGAGTGCCTGCGCTGGTCTTCTGTTGGCAGTTGAGAAGAGTAGCTGATAAGTCACTGAACGCGGCTGGATTGCTGAGCAGCAGGAAGAAGCAGGTAAAGAGGTGCGGATGCACAGCGGATGCACAGCGGATGCAGGACAGCGTCTCCAGGCACTGGAAGGAGCTGGATGGGCAAAGACTGGAGCAGGGTCAGACAAGCCGGTTTCAGACACAGGTAATCAGATACAGTTCAAGCAGCAGGCAGAGAGTAGTCAGTGTACAGGCAGGGGTTGGCAGCAGGATATCAGGCAGGAAGCAGGTATAGCAGAGTCAAAGCAAGCCGGGATCAGGACTGGAGATAGCAACGAAGTCAGACAAGCCAGGTCAATACAGGAATCAATACAAGCACAGGAACAGACTCAAAGTAAAGCTGCAGATCAGACAGCAATGACACAGTGCTTCTGAGGTGTTTAAATAGGGCAGCCTGTTACCAATCATTGCAATTAGTCTGCACTAAGTTAACCCTTAGGTGGCAGACCCATGACATTGCCCCCTCCCGACGGGCAGCCTCCGGATGCCTAGCTGGTTTTCTTTTTCTGGATGGGCACGGAAAAAGGCACGAACTAGCTCTCTGGCATGGACATTACATTCTGGTTCCCAAGAGTTCTCCTCAGGACCATAACCTCTCCATTTAATTAGATACTGCAATTGGTTCCTCCTCCTTCTGCAGTCTAACACTGCTTCCACCTCATATTCCTCTTCTCCATCAACCAACACTGGTTCAGGTGGGCCCGCCCCCCTATTAGGAAAAGGATCTGGTGTTGCAGGTTTCAGAAGTGACACATGAAATACAGGGTGAATTTTAAACGAGTCAGGTAAGGATAGCTCATACGATACCTCGTTAAATTTCCTCTTCACCGGGAATGGACCAATAAACTTGGGTGCAAGTTTCTTCGAAGGACACGCCAGTTTGAGGTTTGCTGTAGATAGCCATGCTTGATCGCCCAACTGAAGACTTAGTTCCCCTCTTCTTTTCTTGTCAAATGCTCTCTTGTTGTCTGCCTGGGCTTTTGTTACTGCTTCTTGTAGTACTTGGTTATTGCATTTGAGGAAGTCCACTGTGCTCTGGACAGCTGGAACTGTAGATTCTGGAATAAAATCGGGCAAAAAAGACAAGTGAAAACCATAATTGGCATAGAATGGTGATTGTCCTGTAGCTGAGTGACTGGCATTATTATAAGCAAATTCTGCTAATGGTAATAAAGACACCCAGTCGTCTTGAACGAAGGAAGTGAAACATCGAATGTACTGTTCGAGTGTCTGGTTAGTCCTTTCTGTTTGCCCATTAGTTTGAGGGTGATAAGCTGAGGAAAGGGATAATTCAATCTTCAGTACCCCACATAAGGCCCTCCAGAAACGTGATGTGAACTGCACACCTCGATCAGACACGATGTTTGCAGGGATTCCATGCAACCTAACAATCTCTTTAATAAATACTTGGGCTGTTTCCAAGGCAGATGGTGTATTTTTTAAGGGCAGAAAATGGGCCATCTTAGATAACCGATCGACCACTACAAAGATTGCTGTGCAACCTTCAGAAGGTGGAAGTTCTACTACAAAATCCATAGAGATCATCTTCCAAGGCCTGTCAGGGACAGGCAAAGGCTTGAGTAAACCCCAAGCCCTGCTTCTTGCAGTCTTGTTTCGGATACAGACAGCACATGAGCTCACGTATCTCTTGCAGAACCCTTCCAGATCTGGCCACCAGAAGGTACGTCGTACCAAATCGAGAGTCTTATGGATGCCAAAATGGCCTGCCAATGGGTGATCGTGAAGTAGCTTTAAAACATTCACCCGTAAATTTTCTGGCACAAAAATCCGGTCTTCCTGCCACAACAACCCTTCCTTAGACGACAAAGTGTTTCCGGCAGGGCCAGAGATGCCCACGGAGGCCAGTTTTATCTGTGAGAGTAGGTCAGACTGTATCATCAGGAAGTTACCTTCGGGTAAGATGGTATCTGGGGTTACTGATTCCTTGGGGTCATCATACATGCGGGATAAAGCATCTGGCTTAATATTTTTTGATCCTGGTCGGTAGGTTATATGGAAAGAAAACCTAGAAAAGAACAATGCCCATCGAGCTTGACGAGGCTTTAGACGCTTGGCAGACCTCAAGTACTCCAAATTTTTGTGATCCGTGTATATTAATATGGGATGTGCTGCGCCTTCCAACAGGTACCTCCATTCCTCCAAAGCTGTTTTGATGGCTAGTAGTTCTCGATCCCCTACATCATAGTTCTTTTCTGCTGGGGAGAGTTTGCGTGAAAAGAAGGCTACAGGATGCATTAAATCTTTAAGACCCTGACGTTGTGAAACAACTGCCCCTACTGCTGTTTCAGAGGCATCCACTTCAAGTATGTAGGGAAGCAATGGATCAGGGTGGCTGAGAATAGGGGCTGAAGTGAATAATTTCTTTAAAGTTTCGAAGGCGTCTTGAGCCTCTGGGCTCCAGCAGAACCGCAGGTTCTGTTTGGTCAGTTGCGTGATTGGGGTAATGATAGCAGAGAAGCCTTTAATGAATCTCCGGTAAAAGTTTGCAAACCCCACAAAACGTTGTATCCCCTTCTTATCTGTAGGTGCAGGCCAGTCCAATATAGCAGAAACCTTTTGGGGGTCCATCTTAATTCCTGCTGCGGAAATCACCAACCCCAAGAACTGGATGCTCTGCTGCTCAAATTCACATTTCTCGGGTTTAGCATACAGTCCATGTTGGCGGAGCCGGCCCAAAACGTGGTTGACATGTCTTCGGTGCAGGTCAAGGGACTTAGAAAAAATCAAGATGTCATCTAAGTACACGACTACAAAGATATCCAGAAAGTCTCTGAACACATCATTTATAAGGTGCTGGAAGGTGGCAGGGGCATTGCACAAGCCGAAGGGCATGACCAGATATTCAAAGTGGCCGAATCTGGTACGAAAGGCTGTCTTCCACTCATCTCCTTCGCGGATACGGACCAAGTTATAGGCCCCTCGCAAGTCCAACTTGGTAAAAATGGTCGCGGACCTTAATCTCTGGAATAATTCAGGCATGAGGGGAAGGGGATAGCGGTTTTTAACCGTGATTTTATTTAATTCCCGGTAATCCACACATGGTCGCAGAGACTGATCTTTCTTAGTAACAAAGAAAATTCCCGCCCCTGCAGGAGAAGTAGATGGGCGGATGAATCCCTTCTTTAGATTTTCATCAACATATTCCTTTAAGGCCTCTTGCTCACGTTCAGAGAGTGGAAATATTCGCCCAAAGGGGATCTCTGCCCCGGGAAATAGTTCAATCGGGCAGTCATATGGTCGATGTGGAGGGAGAGTGTCAGCCCCCTTTTTGCTGAAAACATCAACAAACCCATGATAGGCCTCAGGCACCAACTGGTGTATTTCGGAATCAGGGTCCGTGCATAACAGAGTCAATGAGGCGTCAGGGAATTCAGAAAAGCAGTGTTTTTGACAGTAGCGTGATTGGAAACTGACCTCTCCGGAACTCCAATCAATCTGAGGGTTATGGGCTTGAAGCCAAGGTAGGCCCAAGATGATGGGAAATAACGGAGAAGAGATGGCATCCAGGCTCGATAACTCCTTATGTTTAGTAGGAGTAATCACGGGTAACGGAGGTGTTTCCTGAGTAACTTGTCCTGATCTAATACATGAGCCATCTGCCAGGTAGACAGAAAGTCCTTGAGTCTTAGGTCGCAGAGGAATTTGCTGCTGAGTGGCAAAATTTAAGTCAATGAAACAACTGCATGCTCCAGAGTCAATAATGGCGTTAACTGAGATAGTTCCTTTTGGAAGCTGGAACGAGAGTGAGAGAGCTAGGTGAGTTGCATTAGCAGATAAAGTTGACAGGTTAGCAGGGAAGACAGATGGACACTTACGCATCTTAATAGGACAGGTCCTCACATAGTGGCCGGCTTCTCCGCAGTAAAGACATAGGTTGCCTAGTCGGCGGCGTTGTCGCTCTTCAGGAGACAATGCAGGACGCATTAACCCGAGTTGCATGGGTTCAGGGACATCTGATGCAGGGTTAATAGAACTTGAACTGGCTGGAGCTGAAGTTGTAAACATAGGATGAGCAGGAACTGGAGTTCTAGGCATCATCCATGTAGGACGAAACTGCGGGGGAAGATCTTTCTGACCGACACTCACGGAGCCGACGGTCAATCTGGATAGCCAGGGTGATAAGGCCCTCCAAGGTATTAGGTACTCCAACCCGGGCTAACTCATCTTTAAGACCTTCCGACAATCCAAGGCGGAACTGGTGTTGCAGAGCTGCATCATTCCATTGTGTATCCGCGCTCCAGCGTCTGAAGTCCGTGACATAGTCCTCAGCCGCTCTGCGGCCTTGCTGGAGCGCATGGAGAGCAGCCTCCGCCGTGACAGTTCGTTGGGGGTCATCGTACAGCTGGGCCATTGCGTCAAAGAAAGAGGACATAGCATGAATCTGAGCACTATTTTCCTCGAGCAGACGGTGGGCCCAGGTTTGGGGTTCCCCTTGAAGTAAGGAGATAATGAATCCTACTTTAGTAGATTCCAGAGAGAAAGTCCGGGGTTGCAGGGCAAAGAATAACTGGCATGCGTTGCGAAATGCCCTGAATTTGCTTCGATCCCCCGAGAACCTTTCAGGTGTAGGAACCCTGGGTTCAGGTGGTAGCATCATCACAGTGGGTGCTGTAGTAGTCAGCGTTGGTGCAGCAGCAGGAGAGGGAGCTGTGATAGGTCCTGCAGAGGTGGCTAAAGACTGCACACGTTCATCCAGCTGGACGTAGCCTTCCTGCAGGGACTTGACGGCTTGGTTGAGGTCTGTGAGATGTTGACAGATCTCATCCATTGCAGAGGTCCCTCTTGCAGGCTCAGACATGGCTGTCTGATACTGTCACGTACCTTGTAGCAGAGCCTGACGTGCAGAGGGAGACCTCTAGTACAGCCCTGGCTCAGGCACCACTGGAGTTGCAACAGTGGATGCAAGAGCGCAGTGAGGTAAGAGTGCCTGCGCTGGTCTTCTGTTGGCAGTTGAGAAGAGTAGCTGATAAGTCACTGAACGCGGCTGGATTGCTGAGCAGCAGGAAGAAGCAGGTAAAGAGGTGCGGATGCACAGCGGATGCACAGCGGATGCAGGACAGCGTCTCCAGGCACTGGAAGGAGCTGGATGGGCAAAGACTGGAGCAGGGTCAGACAAGCCGGTTTCAGACACAGGTAATCAGATACAGTTCAAGCAGCAGGCAGAGAGTAGTCAGTGTACAGGCAGGGGTTGGCAGCAGGATATCAGGCAGGAAGCAGGTATAGCAGAGTCAAAGCAAGCCGGGATCAGGACTGGAGATAGCAACGAAGTCAGACAAGCCAGGTCAATACAGGAATCAATACAAGCACAGGAACAGACTCAAAGTAAAGCTGCAGATCAGACAGCAATGACACAGTGCTTCTGAGGTGTTTAAATAGGGCAGCCTGTTACCAATCATTGCAATTAGTCTGCACTAAGTTAACCCTTAGGTGGCAGACCCATGACAGGTATTCACCAGGGCTCCTGATGTTGGAGATGGATTTGGCTGCGTGCTAGCACCAGGTCACGGTCCTCAGGATTCCCCAGCCAGGCGAAGAGCAGGTCCAAGTCCAATAGCAGATAAACAGATCAGGGTAAGGCAAAAGCGTAGTCAAGACAAGCCGAGGTCAGGGCGGGCAGCAGGTAATCAAGGTCAAAGGTAAGCCGGGTCAGATGATCAGGAAACAGCAGGTACTGGCACAGGAGAGATGGTATGGCTGCTGCATTCACCAATTTGGGACAGGAAGGTTACCAGTGCGCCTGCGCACAGCAGTAAACCCCTGACACTGTGTGTTGAGTTATTTTGAGGGGACAGCAAATTTACACTGGTATACAAGCTGTACACATCCTCATTTACTTTTTTACATTGTAGCAAAGTTGTCACAAGAAAAGATATAATAAATATTTACAAAAATGTGAGGGGTGTACTAACTTTTGTGAGATCTGTGTATATCTAATTGTATATCTTGTATGCATATCAGTGGCGGCCGGCTTATAGGGGGCGCAGGAGCGCCGGCCTCCCTATCTGTGCGAGGGAAAAAAAATTTGCTTTTGCAGCCCACTAGGGGCGCCGGACCTACTGCGTGCTATGGGGGGGTGGGGTTTTGCACCCCACGTGCGTCACGCAGAGGCACCGATTGGCGGCCTTCTGGGTGTCATCGGGGCGCAGATCAATGCTCCCCAACACTCCCCACTGTGGCGCTGCCCTGGCTGTGATTGGTCCAGGGCAGCGGCGCGCATGCAGCAGGTCGAGGAGGAAGAAGAGAAGACGTCCAGAGACCAGCAGTCACCAGAGCAGAGTCCGTCCGACCGAGTCTCCCGAGTCCCGGGCTGTCAGCAGGAGCAGAGAGAGCAGCCAGTAGCATGCCAGCCTTCAGGCAGTGACAGAGTCGGTTGTCCGGTTGTCGTGACTCGAGTCGTGAGAGAGAGAGCCAGGGCAGCCCAAGAGCAGGACAGGAGGTAAGTGATTCTGCACTGCAGTCGCTGCCTCAGACTCAGTGCCTCCCTCCTCCTGTGTGCGGGACTGCGGCCAGGCCAGCAGCCTGCTTAGCAGTGTGTACACAATATAAGACAGTGCAGGCCAGAAGGGCAGTCACTTCCTTTCCTTGCATCATTTAGGTTGTACGTCCGATTCAGGCTCCACTCTGCTGACGAAGTCACATGACGCAACCCGTACGGGGGAGGAGCCTACTCGTTGGACGTCAGACCCAGGAAGGTTTTGCCTCTTATACGATATCAGCTGTTTCTAGCCCGCACTGTCTGAAGTGCCTGC
Source organism: Pelophylax lessonae (assembly GCF_965119305.1). NCBI lineage: Eukaryota > Metazoa > Chordata > Amphibia > Anura > Ranidae > Pelophylax > Pelophylax lessonae. The sequence continues at coordinate 92,687,440 of NC_138775.1, forward strand.
TCATGTAAGTGCCATACTTGTGATTCTTAATAATTTTTTAAAACAGAGAGCATTACATTCCTCTCCCTTTCTTTTGCCTGAGTGTCATTGTACCCTGAAAGCTGGCTCACGGGAGGTTGGAGATGTGAAGAGGAAAAGACATTCAGTCCATACATTTATTACCAATGCTTGTTTGACTCTGTATGAGTCTATCCCTGAGGTGAGCTGCTATTTCAGCACCAGTCACTGAGAGCACTATTTTGGAGTGGTGTGGAGCATGATCTCACTCTTACTTCACTGGACAATTGATTGGGATATTTGGAGTACCCTCTCCTTGTCTAGGATTGGGTTTGGGACCTTTTTCAGCTTATTTTGCAATTGCACTTTTGGTTCATTTTGCACTCGCACTTTCCATTTTGCCTTTGCACTTTTGTATATTTTATATTGTGAATATTTATTTCACAGTGTTATTCATCTACATTTTTTAAATTGTCTGTATGATTCACATTAATGATTATCACTTTTATTGATTTATCACTTTTGATTGATATATGATTTGAGTAACCTTGGCCCAGCAATATTGATTAATTTTTATCCACTGGTGTAATGTGTTAACACTGATTGCTTGCTGCCTTGAATATTTATATTTTGTTTTGATTACTGTGGTTTTGCGCTGATTACTACACGCTTTTTGGTGTTAATAAGGTCAGCTGGTCAACTTCTTTCTGCGTCCGAACAATTTTCACGTCCCAAGGTCCGTCCAGAAAGTAACAACGTTTTTTTTTCCTACAACAAGCTGGACACTGAGTTGAGGGCTGTGTAGGATAAATAGAAAGTTTTTTTATTTCGGTAAAATCTGGAATTTAGTTGAGCTTAGCCTTTATTTCTCCATGAGGACCCATTGTCTGTAACCAGTCTGGTGATCTGAGAACCCTTGCTTGAGATTTAGTGATCTTCAGACTTACCCACTGCAGAATCTTCATTCTCACAAAGAATAGGGTCTGAAGCAAGCAATGTCAGTAATAAGAGGTATGTATTTATGATTACAGTACTTATTTAGAAAGCAGAATAGGGCTGTTGGGGGTAGTGAGTTTGGTATTCATTTTTCTGTTTCAATCATTTTAATTGTTTTTGTCAACAGAAACTTTCATTCAGAGTTACAAAATAGAGAACCTAACTTTAATATCATTGTTTACATCCAGCACATTCTGAAATATTGTTAGGAGAAGTGTAACAGATATACTTTAAGTGAAGATCTTCATCCAACAAAAAGGTGTAACCATAAGGCCATACAATATGCAGCACTGTTGGTAAATAAAATGAAAGGGGGAAAAAGGGAAGAAAGGAAGGAGGAGAAAATAGGAAGAGGAGAAAAGAGAAATGAAAGAGAAAAGGAAAGAATCCCATCCATCCAGAAGCTCCCCACCAACTATATATCCAATTGCCATAAAACAACCAGTACTTGTAAATAAGTAAGCCAGGGCTTCCATACATAGTTACATAGTCAGGTTGAAAAAAGACACAAGTCCATCTGGCTCAACCATACCTTATCAAGGTATTTGTTTATCCCATAGGACACTCACTATTTTTTCATTAAACATAATCCAAGTCAACTTGTACTTCAACAGAGCCAAGTCGACAATAGGGCTCTTCCGAGCCATTACAATGGCTATCTTGGCAGCTAAAAATATAAAGTTAGGATGTGTGCATGTCTTGGGATGTTATCTACTTGCAAGTTCAACACCGCAATGCGAACACCCCTTACAATATTAACCATTGTGATGTAATACTGTATATCAAAGAGTAGACACGTCCCCAGAACTGTCTAACCTTGGAGCATGTCCACCAGATATGAAGGGGTGTCCCCACCTGTCCAAACCGAAAGTATGAGGGTAAAGTACCTGGAGACATTTTTGAGAGGTGTTCTGGTACTAAATACCACCTAGAATAAACCTAAAAGCTTCACCAGTGCAACATTTATGATACCTTTATGAATACGAGCATACCAGGTTTGCCAATCTGCATCATCAGGGCCTAAGTTAAGATCCTTCTCCCATGCCAGTAAATAGAACAATTTGGAGGACGGGGCAACAAATAGTCTATACAGCACTGAATGCACCCTTGTTGCATTGTGGCTTGCAAACATCTATTCTCAAATATCGTTTGTGTGGTAAGGTCAGCACCCAGTTTTTGAAGAGAGCGTAAGTAATGTAAAATTTGTTGTAAACGAAAACTTTCAGAGGGTGGCATCTCTAAATGCTGCACAAAATATGAAGAGGGCCATATGCCCTTACAATCAAAACATTGGCCTATCCGATATAATCCCTTGTCCATCCACCATCAAAACTGTTGAGATTGTAGGTCTGGTGGAAAAAAGGTTTTTTTTAAGGAGGGGAGTGACCAGGTTATGAGGGGAGCGAAGGGGCCACCTACTACAGGAAGAGTCCCATAAACCTTTGAAAGGAGAAAGGGTTGGGCTCAAAAGAGCTTTGTGATGTCTGGAAGGGAACCAAAGCATAATTTCTATAGGCAGGAGGGAGCAAGCTTGGATCTCTAAAGACACAGAGTCTGGTCTTATAATATGAAGAGTGTAATTGACACATTTGGGTCAACTGTGCTTCCTCATAGTATTTACAGAAATCTGGAACTCCCAGACCTCCCAAGTCCTTGAAAGCATACAACGCAGTTCGCGCCAGCTGGCTACAGTTAGTTCCCCAAATGTATTTACATATTTTTGCTTGAAATTTCCAGATCACTTCCAACGGCACAGATCTTGGTAGAGTTTGAAAAGTTTGATATTAATTTTTAATATAGAAATGCACTTTACCATTAGGCCATTCTGCTGATTACAGCTTTTTATGTACTCAGCCAATGTTAGCACTTGTCAAGTGTCCTTGGTGGTAAAGAACCATACACAAAAGAAGTACATTTTAGTTAATGTAAGTCAGATGAAACCTAAACGGTGTTTATTGACACACTATAAGATCATCCATGTCTGGAAAAGACATTCTGGGATTTGTAGTGCTTCCATAGCGAGTATGCTACAAGACACAATTGTAAATACAGAGAATGTAAATTTGTTTTTTGTTTCACAGTTTTCTTAACTGATTAGCAATGAACATGTTTTCTTTAAGATAACTAGCTTGAGCAAAGAAGGGAATGCCCAGCAGCCCAGTACAAAGTTTATAAATATTTCTCACTGTAGTGTGCTTGGGCTCATGTCACCTTCCAGATACCTTCTGAGACTTTCTGGAAATTCCTGTCCCGGTTAAGTCATGCAACTATAATAGCAAGTGTTCTGTTTTATAGGGCGAGAGGCTAACTCTCCTCCCACAGGGCCTCCACCTCCACACAAGGAACAACCCAGATAAGAATTTTCACACTTGCCAGTTACTTCACTGCAAAAGGAAATGTAATATGAGTGGAGAGCTTATACTTTCTGCATTAGCACTGAGCAGTGTACGTGTGATTTCTATTTTTTGTTTTGTTTTTTTCACAACTTTTGAATTGACTCTTCTAACATATGCAAATCAAGTTTGTACAAATTATTGTGAGTGGAAGTGGGAGAGAGCACACTGGGGACACAGTATCAGAGGAAACAAGACCTACAGTACCAAAGGCAGAATGTTATTAAAGGAACTTTGTGCTATTTCTGTGTGTGGGGATACTTTTAAAAGCTGCTTCGCTTGAACGTAAAATTGAAAATGTACATTCTGCACAGTGTGGCCTTTATGCGGGGTTTTATGATGTTGCTGCCACCCCTGTGTTCAGCTTTTCTATGTTATCTGGGAAGTATATACAATTTTATGCCTTTCAGATCACTTTTTCCTGCATTTAGATGTTCTTGCTTTACCCACGTTTACAGTTTCTAATCAGAACCAACACACACAGAATTCTATTTTCTCTAAGAGCCCATTCACATTGAGGCGACACGACTTCGGGGGGTGACCTGTGAAGTCGCGTGCACCGCGACTTCGGCGCGATTTGCAGAGACTTCACATAATGGAAGTCTATGCAAGTCGCTCCGAGGTCGCCCCAAAGTAGTACAGGACCCTTTTTCTAAGTCGGAGCGACTTGTGTCGCTCCTATTAGAACGGATCCTGTACTACTCAATGGACCGCGACCGACCGCGACTTGTCAGCTAATGTGAATGGGCTCTAAATGCAGCTAACCCCGACTGAATTTAAATAAAGGTAATAAAGGTAAACGCACAGTGTAAATGGCAACACTAAAAAATCAATACATGCACCTATATATGTTTTTAGAAAAGTTCTCTAAACCCATATAAATGCAGGTTTGAGAGTGTGTGGGATACTGAGATACCCTTTTAAGTTTTTATTGCTTTTTTCTGTTTGGTAGATTTCTTTTAACTTCCTGTGTATTCGATAGATGTCATACAAAAAAGAAAAGGAGGAGGAAAACTCTCCAACTGGAAACATGGCTGCAATGTGTGAAAAAATGACAAGCTACCACTGTAAGAATATACACCAGTGCATGTCAATGCAAGTATATAGTGAGTATTAACCATTTGAGCTCCTAAAGATTTTACCCCCTTCATAACCTGTTTGTCATTGCGCTATGCGTGGTCATGCAATGGTGTGCAATGGTGTGCGCAAACAAAATTTATATCATTTTTTCCACACAAATAAAGCTATTTTGATGATTGTAACGGAACAGGGCACCCCTGACCGGGTACCTCCGTTGACAGATGCTCCTAGTGCTTCCCGAGGGCTCCAAGCACTCCACCAGACACCGTAAGCACTTCAGACTCCACGAACCGCCGCAGCTTGGTTAGGGTCTTGGCATCTCCTACCCACCCTGGACCAACGACAAGGCCCCAGGTTCCTGTGGGTGAACCTCTCTTTCCCCAGAGAGTGCAGCACGAACAAGCTCTTACACAAGCTCTTATAAGAGCTTAGTGATTCTCTAAGGGAGTATGGAAGACCATAGCAATCCCTGCAGCAGATTCCCCCAATAACGAGACAAAGCTCCGAGATGAGGGTAAAACAGGAACAACATTTATTGGAAGAACAGAGCACACTTTTATACAGAAATTGGAACATCCTTCCCCCAACAACCGCTTTCCCATTGGTCAATTGTAAAGTACTTGCAGTTCTCACTAAGGTCCTCTCCAGCATATGCAAATGAGGGCTTGAAAATGAGTCAACAGGGATTGGTCAGATAGCTTTGACCAATGCAAGGAGACAGGAGCCCCAGGGGCAGTGGCGGCCTGTGCATAGGGGGCGCCAGGGCGCCGCCCCCCCTAAAAAAAGAAAAAAAAAAAAAATGACAAAAAGATCAATAAAGTTTTCAAAAAAAAAAAATTGTGTTCGCCGGCCTATGTGGAGGCTGTGGGGGGGTGGGGTTTACGACCCAGAAGAGGCGCCGATTGGCTGCCTTCTGGGGCGTAACCTGGGCGCAGGGTACAGCACTAGGAAACCCCCACTTTCGGAATGTCCTGGCTGTGATTGGTCCAGTCTCCAGCCTGGACCAATCATCATCCAGGGCATCCGATGCTGACCCGTGACCCCGCTGACGTCGGTCAGTCACGAGTCAGTGCGGTGGACGGACGGGCACTGCAGAGCGGAGCGGACTCAGTCAGCGGAGAGGAATCGGCTTCAGAGAGAGACCCACCCGACCAGGCAGTCACCTCACCAGGCCGCAGCGTCTCCAGAGGAGTGGAGCCGGAGGTCATCTGGACTGCAAGTGCAAGAGAAGACTCGATCGATCACCACCGGGCGGTAAGTGAGTCCTTCTCAGCGGCAAAATGAAAGTACAGCAGTCAGTCACTTAAGTATGTAAGGTACAGCACAGTTTAGAAAGTGGGAAGGTCAGAGGCTTCTTAGCGCAGTCCTGATGCACTGGGGAGGTCCCCTATGTGCCCATGGAGGAGGCGTCTGATGTGACAACTTCTGCGCTCCATGATTTGGGGTACAATGCTGGCACTCTGCAATAATTGGGGGACAAAGCTGTGGCGCTCTGCAATCATTGGGGGACAATGCTGGGGCACTCTGCAATCATTGGGGGACAAAGCTGTGGCGCTCTGCAATCATTGGGGGACAAAGCTGTGGCGCTCTGCAATCATTGGGGGACAATGCTGTGGCGCTCTGCAATCATTGGGGGACAATGCTGGGGCACTCTGCAATCATTGGGGGACAATGCTGGGGCACTCTGCAATCATTGGGGGACAATGCTGGGGCACTCTGCAATCATTGGGGGACAATGCTGGGGCGCTCTGCAATCATTGGGGGACAAAGCTGTGGCGCTCTGCAATCATTGGGGGACAATGCTGTGGCGCTCTGCAATCATTAGGGGACAAAGCTGTGGCGCTCTGCAATCATTGGGGGACAATGCTGTGGCGCTCTGCAATCATTGGGGGACAAAGCTGTGGCACTCTGCAATCATTGGGGGACAAAGCTGTGGCGCTCTGCAATCATTGGGGGACAATGCTGTGGCGCTCTGCAATCATTGGGGGACAATGCTGTGGCGCTCTGCAATCATTGGGGGACAATGCTGGGGCACTCTGCAATCATTGGGGGACAAAGCTGTGGCGCTCTGCAATCATTGGGGGACAATGCTGGGGCGCTCTGCAATCATTGGGGGACAATGCTGGGGCACTCTGCAATCATTGGGGGACAATGCTGGGGCACTCTGCAATCATTGGGGGACAAAGCTGTGGCGTTCTGCAATCATTGGGGGACAATGCTGGGGCGCTCTGCAATCATTGGGGGACAAAGCTGTGGCGCTCTGCAATCATTGGGGGACAATGCTGTGGCGCTCTGCAATCATTGGGGGACAAAGCTGTGGCGCTCTGCAATCATTGGGGGACAATGCTGTGGCGCTCTGCAATCATTGGGGGACAAAGCTGTGGCGCTCTGCAATCATTGGGGGACAAAGCTGTGGCGCTCTGCAATCATTGGGGGACAATGCTGTGGCGCTCTGCAATCATTGGGGTACAATGCTGTGGCGCTCTGCAATCATTGGGGGACAATGCTGTGGCGCTCTGCAATCATTGGGGGACAATGCTGGGGCACTCTGCAATCATTGGGGGACAAAGCTGTGGCGCTTTGCAATCATTGGGGGACAATGCTGGGGCGCTCTGCAATCATTGGGGGACAATGCTGGGGCACTCTGCAATCATTGGGGGACAATGCTGGGGCACTCTGCAATCATTGGGGGACAAAGCTGTGGCGCTCTGCAATCATTGGGGGACAATGCTGTGGCGCTCTGCAATCATTGGGGGACAAAGCTGTGGCGCTCTGCAATCATTGGGGGACAATGCTGTGGCGCTCTGCAATCATTGGGGGACAAAGCTGTGGCGCTCTGCAATCATTGGGGGACAAAGCTGTGGCGCTCTGCAATCATTGGGGGACAATGCTGTGGCGCTCTGCAATCATTGGGGTACAATGCTGTGGCGCTCTGCAATCATTGGGGGACAATGCTGTGGCGCTCTGCAATCATTGGGGGACAATGCTGGGGCACTCTGCAATCATTGGGGGACAAAGCTGTGGCGCTCTGCAATCATTGGGGGACAATGCTGGGGCACTCTGCAATCATTGGGGGACAAAGCTGTGGCGCTCTGCAATCATTGGGGGACAATGCTGTGGCGCTCTGCAATCATTGGGGGACAAAGCTGTGGCGCTCTGCAATCATTGGGGGACAAAGCTGTGGCGCTCTGCAATTATTGGGGGACAATGCTGTGGCGCTCTGCAATCATTGGGGTACAATGCTGTGGCGCTCTGCAATCATTGGGGTACAATGCTGTGGCACTCTGCAATCATTGGGGTACAATGCTGTGGCACTCTGCAATCATTGGGGTACAATGCTGTGGCACTCTGCAATCATTGGGGTACAATGCTGTGGCACTCTGCAGTGATTGGGGACAATGCTGTGGCGCTCTGCATTGAAAGGGGCTCGCACGCTGAACTCTGCATTGATGGGGGCGCGGAACAGTTGCATTGAAGGGGGCACGCACGCTGAACTCTGCACAGTGTTTATTGCATTGAAGGGGGCACAGCACAGTTGCATTGAAGGGGGCATGCACGCTGAACTCTGCATTGTTGGGGCACAGCACAGAGTTCATTGCTTTGAAGGGGGCACAGCACAGTGTTTATTGCATTGAAGGGGGCACAGCACAGTGTTTATTGCATTGAAGGGGGCACAGCACAGTGTTTATTGCATTGAAGGGGGCACAGCACAGTGTTTATTGCATTGTGGGGGCACAGCACAGTGTTCATTGCATTGTGGGGGCACAGCACAGTGTTCATTGCATTGAAGGGGGCACAGCACAGTGTTTATTGCATTGAAGGGGACACAGAACAGTGTTTATTGCATTGAAGGGGGCACAGCACAGTGTTCATTGCATTGAAGGGGGCACAGCACAGTGTTTATTGCATTGAAGGGGGCACAGCACAGTGTTTATTGCATTGAAGGGGGCATGCACGCTGAACTCTGCATTGTTGGGGCACAGCATAGTGTTCATTGCATTGAAGGGGGCACAGCACAGTGTTCATTGCATTGTGGGGGCACAGCACAGTGTTCATTGCATTGTGGGGGCACAGCACAGTGTTTATTGCATTGAAGGGGGCACAGCACAGTGTTTATTGCATTGAAGGGGGCACAGCACAGTGTTTATTGCATTGAAGGGGGCATGCACGCTGAACTCTGCATTGTTAGGGCACAGCATAGTGTTCATTGCATTGAAGGGGGCACAGCACAGTGTTCATTGCATTGTGGGGGCACAGCACAGTGTTCATTGCATTGTGGGGGCACAGCACAGTGTTTATTGCATTGAAGGGGGCACAGCACAGTGTTTATTGCATTGAAGGGGGCACAGCACAGTGTTTATTGCATTGAAGGGGGCATGCACGCTGAACTCTGCATTGTTGGGGCACAGCACAGAGTTCATTTCATTGAAGGGGGCACAGCACAGTGTTTATTGCATTGAAGGGGGCACAGCACAGTGTTTATTGCATTGAAGGGGGCACAGCACAGTGTTTATTGCATTGAAGGGGGCATGCACGCTGAACTCTGCATTGTTGGGGCACAGCACAGTGTTTATTGCATTGAAGGGGGCACAGCACAGTGTTTATTGCATTGAAGGGGGCACAGCACAGTGTTTATTGCATTGAAGGGGGCACAGAACAGTGTTCATTGCATTGAAGGGGGCACAGCACAGTGTTTATTGCATTGAAGGGGGCACAGCACAGTGTTCATTGCATTGTGGGGGCACAGCACAGTGTTCATTGCATTGTGGGGGCACAGCACAGTGTTCATTGCATTGTGGGGGCACAGCACAGTGTTTATTGCATTGAAGGGGGCACAGCACAGTGTTTATTGCATTGAAGGGGGCACAGCACAGTGTTCATTGCATTGTGGGGGCACAGCACAGTGTTCATTGCATTGTGGGGGCACAGCACAGTGTTTATTGCATTCAAGGGGGCACAGCACAGTGTTTATTGCATTGAAGGGGGCACAGCACAGTGTTTATTGCATTGAAGGGGGCATGCACGCTGAATTCTGCATTGTTGGGGCACAGCACAGAGTTCATTGCATTGAAGGGGGCACAGCACAGTGTTCATTGCATTGTGGGGGCACAGCACAGTGTTCATTGCATTGTGGGGGCACAGCACAGTGTTCATTGCATTGAAGGGGGCACAGCACAGTGTTTATTGCATTGAAGGGGGCATGCACGCTGAACTCTGCATTGTTGGGGCACAGCACAGTGTTTATTGCATTGAAGGGGGCACAGAACAGTGTTTATTGCATTGAAGGGGGCACAGCACAGTGTTTATTGCATTGAAGGGGGCACAGCACAGTGTTTATTGCATTGAAGGGGGCACAGAACAGTGTTCATTGCATTGAAGGGGGCACAGCACAGTGTTTATTGCATTAAGGGGGGCACAGCACAGTGTTCATTGCATTGAAGGGGGCACAGCACAGTGTTCATTGCATTGAAGGGGGCACAGCACAGTGTTTATTGCATTGAAGGGGGCACAGCACAGTGTTCATTGCATTGAAGGGGGGCACAGCACAGTGTTCATTGCATTGAAGGGGGCACAGCACAGTGTTCATTGCATTGTGGGGGCACAGCACAGTGTTCATTGCATTGTGGGGGCACAGCACAGTGTTTATTGCATTGAAGGGGGCACAGCACAGTGTTTATTGCATTGAAGGGGCATAGCACAGTGTTCATTGCATTGAAGGGGGCACGTACGCTGAACTCTGCATTGAAGGGGGCATGTACGCTGGTCACTGCATTGAAAGGGGGCATATACCATCTCCTGTACCATGACCTGTGCCATGCCTATATCATCACCTGTACCATCACCTGTGCCATGCCTGTACAATGACTTCAAAGTCACGCAATTTTTTACTGCGTTTTTTGACGCGAAGCAATACCCATTACATTTTTCTTTTTGCGCCCCCCCAAAAATTTTGAGCACCAGCCGCCACTGCCCAGGGGGCAATCAATGTACACAATAGTCAGACACAGAACAATGGTTCCCTAACGAGCCCTCAATACACATTACTCTGAGTGTCAATAGACCGCCCGTCTCCTCGGAACTTCCTGTAATGCCCATATTAGGAGTTGGCTTCCTGTTCCTTACAGTTTACAGGAATACGTTTTAGCTTCCAGAAGAGGCAAGGCTCCATTAGCCACATGTTTAAAGAAACACAAAAAGACACAAAAATGCATAACTCCCAGTCTACTGAACAGAACCCCTACATTCAACCCATCCTCAGATAGCCTGGATCTGAGCGCTCAACATATCCAAACAGTGCTCAGATGCCACAAACACAGTCAAATTTCCATGGGGTTTACGTTTAGCCTGGGCTGATGAGAGGGTCCATAGTCCCATTGCAGGAGGCGAGCAACCAGGCTTCTCCAACGCCCAGTGGCGAGATTGGTCTCGTCACAATGATATTTGATCCCCACTGGGTTTTTTTATTTTTGTGATATAAATGAAAACATTTTGAACAAAAACCCAATATTTTCTCCTTTCTGCTATAAAACATATGCAATAAAAAAAATGTAAACAATCTAAATTCTTCATTAATTTTGGCCAAAATGTATTCTGTTACATGTTAATTAGATTTAAAAAAATCCAAATAAGCGCATATTGATTTGTTTGCATGAAAGTTATAGCTTCTATAAACCATGCTATAGATACTGGAATTTTTATGTACTTTATTTATTTATTTATTTTACGCTAGTAATGGCGGCGATCAGCGACCTATAGTGGGACTGCGGTAGTGCGGTGGGCAATCTGACACTAATTTACACTGGGGCAGACTAACTGCCACTGACATCTCCATTGACACTAATGTAGTGATCAGTGATAAAACTACACACTGTCATGGTACTAATGACACTGGCTAGGAAGGGGTTAACATCTAGAACGATCAAAGGATTAAATGTGTGCCTAACAATGTTTAGCGCCTTTACTGTGTGGTGTTTTACTAAGCAAAGTTCGTTTTTTTTTACTTGCCTGCTTTGAAAGGAAAAAAAATGGCACATCGCTGCTGTATGAAGAGAGCCCTGTGTTGGCATTCACTAAGCTGATCAGCGGGCCCAGGCCATAATAATTAGTCGAGACCTGCTGATGGGCTTGTGCTGCAGCAAGTGACAGCACAGAAAAAAGCAGCGATGTACAGGTATGTGATTGTGCCTTTATAAGCGGACCTGCCGAAGTAAATGTATGGCTGGGTTTAAGCCGGTGCGTTGAGATTTGGATGCAGTGTGATTGTGCGCTTTTCCACGTAGTTTTAGGCGTGCTCCCATTGTCTTCTATTAAACTGTTAATTTTCTGAAAGTGCATCTAAGATGCAGCATGCAGGACTTTAATGTGTTTGCATGAAAGCGGATGGCCAAATTGAAGTCAATGAGAACGCACCTAAAACTGCATGTAAAATGTGCATAAATCAGGCTGCACCCGGGGGGCGTGGTTTGGCACCGGACCTCGATGGCCGCTTGATAGAGCAGCTCTGTGCATAGGGGGACAAAAACCGGCTTTATCGCATATTTCCCAGCGGTCAATTGCCATGCTTCGATCCGGCCGAAGCACCTCAGCCAACCGGGTGTCATCGGATCCATCGACGGGCTTTGGGAGTACCCCATTAGTGCTCCGATCACAGACTCTGGAGCAGCGCGCGGCCTCCCCGTCTCCCGCCTTAGGCCTTCAGGCCACCATGCAGCCCCAGTCAGCCTCTACATCTTCAATGGCGACCCCGCTTCCTAGCCTTCTGGATCTGCAAAATGTCGCCTCGGACATCAAGCAAACACTTGGGGCAGCCATAACTGAGCTCACAGCGGAACTAAGATCGGTCACTGCTCGACTGAATGACACAGAGAAAGCTACCGCCACACAGGGCTCCGCCATCCGGCAACTGCAGCGCTCCTCAGACGCACATATCGCTCACATGATCGAAGTCAACCGCCAGATTGAGGACCTCGACAATCGGGGAAGAAGGCACAATATTCGCCTCCGTGGCCTCCCTGAAAGAGTCGAGCCTCAGGATCTGGAATCGGCCCTTACCAACATTTTTAATGACCTGATGGATCGTCCGCAAGACTCTCCAATTGAGTTTGAGAGAGTGCATAGGGCTCTTCGACCCAGAGGAGGTGACTTAGACCCCCCAAGAGACGTTATAGCCTGCCTGGTCAGTTTCCCGCTCAAGGAAGCCATATTGAGGAAAGCCAGATCTAGGGACTCAATCCGCTTTAATGGCTCGGAGGTGAAACTATTTCAGGACCTGTCAGCCATTACTTTGCAAAACAGAAGGGCGCTGCGCCCCCTGCTGGAAGTTCTTCGAACCCGGGGAATCACGTATAGATGGCGTTTCCCCTTCTGTCTGTTTGCTTCCTCCGGCAACAGGAATGCTTCGTTACGCACCCCGGATGACCTCACCGCTTTCTGCGCAGCTTTTGATATTCCTGAAATGGACCTCCCGGAGTGGTATTGCTCTTTTTTTCCTCCGGATCCCTGGGTCCAGGTATCCACAACCGGAACACCGAAATCCAAGAGGCAGAGCCGCAAGAATAGACGCACTCGCCACCGATCCAGCACCAATTCGCCCAGACCCAGAGGGGACAAGGCTGGCACCCCGCGCCGCTCTCCGAATGAAAGAGGAGACCACCCGGAATTTTGATGCCCTCTTACTCTGTAAATGACTCAGTTCATCCCCCGTGAGATTCCCACCTGCTCCCTTATGTTTTGCCACCCAACTCTGTAAGTACAAGGAGTGTTACTCCCTTCCTGCTTTCCCCTTCCCCCTCCCTTGAGCCTTTCCTTGCCCCCTGGGGACCCGAACCTCTACACACTGAGAACTGGTTGCTAAACGCATTATGTACTGATCCTGCCCAGTCCTGGAACTTCATCCCGATCCCTGCATCCTCCCCATCTGTCCACTCAAACCGGACACTGTAATGAATCTGGGGATCCGATGAGACGTGCCCATTGAATCTCCCTCTTCCCGCTGCCCCCCCCCCCCCCCCTGGTTCTCCTGCATGGACAATGGTGGATATAGACGATCATCTTTTTTTTTTTTTTTTTTACTTTATCTTTTTCTCTTTCTCTTTTGTTTATGCCTTCAAATTCCGTGGGGGTAGTCAGGGGGTGGGATAGTAGGTATTGTTACCCCATTTACTGTGATAATGCTATTCTCCAATTGATATATGTGGGTAGGGATTAAGTGCTAGGAGTCCTTACTTGTATGTGTGAGATGGGCTATGGGCTCATGCGTGAATTGATACAGTCTGCTCGTTGGTTAAATGAGTAACATGAGATGCTTAATGTGCCTGTTTGATTCCTTTGAGTGGTTCAGGGCAGAATGAATGTGATGAACACAGGCATGTGCTCAGGCACATTCAGGAAATTTATAATTGGCACGGTAACATAGACATAAGGTTATAAAAGTACAGAGCATTGACCCCACACCGTTTGTTTTATTTTCTATTGATTTATGCCTTATTCATTACTCTTGAGTCTTGCGATGGGCGCAAAAATTTGGGAACCCATATAGTCTAACCGACACGCTTGTATGACAATCACGGCAATGACACTGCATAGATGGTGCACTGCTTGTACACTCTAGCTTCTATAACGATGATGGGGTCTCGGAAAGTGTTACCCTTACATAACGGTAACATGCACAAGCCTTGCAAGTGGTCTTTCTGTCATACCTCCGAGCAGCGTGTCTAACCATGTTGATATTCCGTATGTAACCCCATCATTTACCTAAACCCGGCTTGTTGCCTGTTGTCAACATTCTCACCAATCCCAACCTGTACAGAATTACATATTCTCTAGTACTGCACCCCGCCATCCCTCATGGGGCGGCGGGGTGCTGGGGGGCTCTGTCCGGGGGAGGGGGATCCTAACTTGCTTAACATCCTGCCACGTTCAGACTAATATAGATACCAGGTATGGGTGAGGCGAGCAGTGGGTAGATTAGCTGGTACCCAGTTCTCCTTAAAGTCTCGAGGTTGTTCCTTTTTCCTATCCATATTGACACTTCGAAATTTCTTTCACTTTTATAGTTAATCAGGTGGAGTCACTCGCTGGGGAGCGTTATAATCCCTCTGTTATCATTGAAATTTTGCCTTTTTTCTTTATATATAATTGACAATCGCACTTTGTCTTCTTGTCCTTTATAGTAGATCCTTTTAGAAGATTGCCGAACTGATCACGTCGGTGTGAACATGGTGAGTTTTGGCCAGTTTGTCGTTCCATTGTACACCAAAAATTTGCTTCTTTAGCACTCCCCCACCTCATGCACAGTTCTCTGTCTGGTCAGTGACCGACTGTCATACACACTCTCCAACACAACGGTGACTCCCAGTTACTGTTGACCCGTAATACAATTTGTATTGTTTCTACCCCGCACAGATCTCAGGCGGACCACTTGTAACCTGCCTTCTCTGCGGGGTCCACTTGTTTCCTTTTCCAACCCTATAACTACTCTCTCTCTCTTGCCTACACTTGACCCTAGTATCCATTTTTTCACTTATCTCTTTCCCCTTTTCGCAGCTTTTCCTGAGCCCTATTTTCTGCCTAACCCCCCCTTATTGTGAGAGGCCCGAGGCATAAGTGTTTAACACATTTGGCTCACTTTTGCCCCTGCTGAGCTCTCTCCACTTCAACCCGCCCCCTCTACTTTCCTTTCCCCCCACCCTATCACTCTATCCATCCCCCTCAACCCTTCTTAATCTCCCCCCTCTTTCCTTTAATCATGTAGAACATTCCTCCTTCCCCCCGGGGTCAATCATGCAAATTAATTTCAATCAATGCCCAAGGGCTGAATATTCCGGAGAAGAGGTCACAACTATTAGCTGAGGCTCACAGAATGCGTGCCCATATACTCATGATTCAGGAAACACACTTTAAAGAAGGTGAAGTCCCCAAGTTAACGAACAAAAATTTTCCGACTTCTTTCCACGCTCCTACAGTCGGCTCTAAAACTAGAGGAGTTTCCATACTACTCTCAAGACAGGTAGACTTCCAGGTTACTGACGTTAAACGCGATCTTGAGGGCAGGTTCCTCTTTGTTAAGGGGAAAATGAACTCAAGACCAATAACCATTGCGAACATTTATGCCCCCAACTCCAAACAGGTTCCCTTTTTCCACTCAATGAGTCAAGAGCTACTAGGCTTTGCCTCTGGGATGTTGATATTAGGAGGGGACTTCAATGCCCCCCTGAACCCCCATTTGGACTCGTCTACTGGCTCCTCTGTACTCCCTTTCCGGGCTTTGCGTCAAATAACTCTGCAACTGCAAAAACTCAGGCTCCATGACTCC
Organism: Pelophylax lessonae; assembly: GCF_965119305.1. Classification (NCBI taxonomy): domain Eukaryota; kingdom Metazoa; phylum Chordata; class Amphibia; order Anura; family Ranidae; genus Pelophylax; species Pelophylax lessonae. The sequence goes on from NC_138775.1 coordinate 92,703,220, forward strand.
TGGAGAATTCTAAACTCAGACAGTAGAGATTACACCTTTTATTCCGCCCCCCATGACAAATTCTCTAGAATTGATTATTTTTTCATTTCCCAACCAGATATTCCCCTCCTAGCTTCCACCTCTTTAGAACCCAGGGTTCTCTCTGACCACAATCCCATATCAATGACGATCCGATTCCCAAGCACGGACACTAGGCGTAAATCCTGGCGTCTGAACCCCTCCCTTTTGAGGGACCCTAAGATAAAGGATGAAGTTCAAGAAGCAATATCCACATTTTTTACAGAAAACGATACACCTGACTCATCCCCAATTGGCCAATGGGAGGCTCATAAATGTGTGCTCAGGGGGAAACTCCTCTCACTAGCAGCCGCCCAAAAGAGAGTCAGGCAAGCCACTCTAGAGTCTCTCTTTACCAAACTGGGTGCTCTTGAAAGAACTCATAAACTTTCTCTAGCCCAAGATACCTTATCTGAGCTCACAAAAACCCGACAAGAGATTAGAGACATCCTCAACATACAGAGTCACCGTAGACTCGCGTTGAGTAGGAGGATTTTTTTCGAACAAGGTAACAAAAGCGGTAGATTGCTGGCTAGAGCAGTCCAGGTACAGAAAACGTCGACCAACATTCACCTCATAAAGGATAACGCGGGCATGACTCACTGTTCAAACGAAGCCATTGCTAAACAGTTTGAATCCTTTTACCACTCTCTTTACAATCTACAACCCTCACTTCATCGCCCTTTGTCCCCCTCCACCCGCCTACAGAAGATGAAATCCTTCTTAGAGAAACATTGCCCTCCCCCCCTTTCACGCTCGGATGCCTCTGTCTTGGAATCACCCCTGACAGAGGAGGAGTTCGATAGGGCAATTAAAGAGATGAAACCTGGTAAATGTCCTGGGCCGGACGGATTCTCACTATCTTACTATCGTATGTTCTCAGATCTTCTTAAAACACAATTCCTTAGAGCGTTCCGAACCTTGGCTGACACCTCTCACCATTCCTCCACTCTGCTGGAAGCCCACATTACGGTGATTCCCAAGGAGGGCAAAGACTCTGCAGTGGTTGGGAACTACCGCCCAATCTCTCTCTTGAATGTCGACATCAAGATTTTCGCCAAGATACTCGCGAATCGCCTCCTGCCGTACATTCCTTCGCTGGTTTCTCTTGATCAGGCGGGTTTTGTCCCCGGGAGGGAGGCTAGGGACAATACCACGAGAGCCCTAAACATACACCACTGGCTCACTACTCGTGGTGTTCCAGGGTTCTTCCTCTCCCTGGACGCCGAAAAGGCGTTCGATAGAGTGGCCTGGGATTATCTACTGACTACCCTGGAGTCTGTGGGCATTTTGCCTCGGATGCTTTCCTACATTCGAGCCCTTTATACGAATCAGACAGCCAGGGTCAGGGTCAATGGCCACCTATCGGACGCCTTCAACCTATCCAATGGAACCCGTCAGGGGTGCCCCCTCTCACCTATTTTGTTTATCCTTTCAGTTGAACCCTTTCTGAATATGATACGCGCCAATACGAATATAAAGGGTATTGACATAGCGGGCTCTTCTCATAAAATCTCTGCGTTTGCGGACGACATGTTACTCTTCCTATCTCAACCCCATACTTCGCTCCCAAACCTGCTCCACGATCTGGAATTCTTCAAATCTCTTTCTTATTTACAAATCAATTATACCAAGTCTTTTGCCCTAAGTATATCCCTTCCCCAATCGGAAGTCACGCGATGCTCCTCAAATTTTCCATTCAAATGGGTTGCTGAATCCATTCCATATCTTGGGATCTTGATTCCCAGAAATCTGTCGGATCTTTACAGACTGAACTACCTACCAATCCTCAACTCTGCTAATGACACACTTAAGTCATGGAAGGCTATACAGGTATCCTGGTTCGGACGGGCCTCCCTTCTCAAAATGTCAATATTACCGAAATTCCTATACCTATTCCAAACAGTCCCAATCCAACTCCCAAACTCTTTCTTTACGTCTTTCAAGTCATGCTCCCAGAAATTTGTCTGGGGCGACAAAAGACCTCGGATCAGATATGTCCAACTGACGTCTCCCAAAGAAAGTGGTGGCCTAGGTCTTCCGGACCTTCAAACATACTATAAGGCCTGTATATTAACTAGACTGGTAGATTGGAATGTTCATTCATCCACTAAAGCAGTCATTAAGCTGGAAAATGCATTCTCGACTGTTCCTCTACAGGTTCTGTCCTGGCTCCCATTTTCGGTGCTAGAGGAGGACCTGAGGGGCCATCCTCTCATAGCCCCCCCATTAAAGTTGCACAGCGTGTGGCGCAAGGCCAAGAAAATAAATCTGGCAGCTGGCCCCTTAACATCCCTTCGCTGGAACCCTGCTTTCCCATCGGGAATGTCTGATTCTTTCCTCCAAGATATCTGGCCAAGCGTAAGAATTCCAGCTAGACTTTTCTTTCATAAGGGATCTCCCCTGTCCTGGGAGGAGATCAATCAAAATATTCAACCTCACTCAATCCCGCTATGGATATTTTTCCAAATTCGCCATTTTCTGACCCACCGGCGAGCTCTATCTGACTGGACGAGGCCTCTGACCGGGATTGAGGCCCTCTGTGAGAAACCTGGCCCACGGAGACACACAATCTCGGCCCTGTATCGCATCTTACTATCCCCTCCACCAATCTCTTCCTCATCTTTCGTCCAGGCTTGGTCCAGAGACCTGGATCTCGCTCTCACAGAAATGGACTGGTCCGCTGTTTGCCAGACCATTCAAAAAGCCTCAATTAGCGTTACTATCCAAGAAAATGGATATAAAATCCTAACCAGATGGTACCAAACCCCGGATAGACTTCACAAGTTCTGTCCTACTGTCCCAAATGTCTGCTGGAGATGCAATAAAGAACAGGGAACCATGCTACATATCTGGTGGGACTGCTCAGCTCTCAGACCCTTTTGGACGAAAGTCCACGACTTGATCAAAGAAGCTACCTCGTCTGACTTGGACTTCTCTCCAATGCAATATCTGCTGCATTGGACACCTTCACATAGACACAACTACAGGAAATCACTGGCCATGTATATGATTACAGCGGCTAAGTTGTGTGTCCCATGTCACTGGAGATCGACCACGATTCCTTCCATCAAGGAATGGTTTCATAGACTGAATCATATTGAGCAAATGGAGGAATTGATTAGCGTCGCTCACGACTCCTTCTCATGTTTCGCCACAAAATGGCAGGCCTGGTCTAACTTCAAAAAGTCTCTGTCCTATAACTCGGTTATGTCCTCCTCCTAAAAGATGTAAATTAAAAATTCAAATCGTTCTTCTGGATCTATACTGATGCTGTACCCCGGGGGGGAGGGAGGTCCCTGCTTTTCCCCCCTCACCACCCCCCTTACTTTCTCTCTTTCTTTTCTCTCTTTTTCCCTACATATGCTACTCCCGCTGTCACACCTGAATCCCTTCCCTTGTCTGAATGAAGGAGTTCCTGTAAAGGATGGATCCCAACAATATTCTGCATTTTGATTCACATACCTTGCCCCATCCAAACTAAACTGGCCAAATCTCATCACTTGTCTGAAAGCTTTGTAACTGTTGACTATATTATGATATGTTTTACTCTATATTGATACCTTACTTTGCTACTTATGGTATCCACGATTCAGCTACTTTTGCACTAAGTTTGACCAACAGTTTATTCCTCTATGTAAGCAAAAGATTGATTTAGAATTGGATCCTTGGGCCCAACAACTGATACCTTGATGTGCCCTCTGTTATGTTTGGCCCTCCTTTAATTTTTGCTCTGGTCTCCTTACCACCTTCCAGGGATGTGACAGTCGGTGATAACACTTCAGGTGTGCCCAATTTCTCTTCTGTTTCTTGTTAACCTGTACTGCCGAATTTTTTTTTTTTGTAAAATTCTCTTTTATTGTGTTATATTACGCTTAACTTGTACTGTTCAATTTTCACGAAAATAAAAACTTTAATGGAAAAAAAAAAATCACGCTGCACCCAGACCACAGCACACCGGCGTGAGCTCCAATATACTGTATATGTAAAAACACCTGTAATATGCCTGTAATTCACCTGTAATACTCCTCAAAAATACCTGATAACGCTTCACAATCACCAGGAATACGCTCTGCTCAGGTGTGAATGCAGGCTAGTATTGTGGTTAAAGAGTTTGTTTGAAGCTGTGGTTAGCTAATGGTATAAGTATAGGTATATGTACAGTATGGTGTTTGTTTTAGTAAATATTCCTGTATGGTTGGATATAGAAATGTCCAGGGAGGACAACGAGTGGTCCTTCACACCAGTCGCCTTTGTATTTTCTTTTGAAAAATCGCATAAACTATCAGTAATCTGAATGAATGCAGAGATTGTAGACCTCAAGATGAATACTCTCCCATGATGGATGAATCATAAAAGGAAACAAAAGGCTCCACGTAGTGTAAAACCATAAGCAAAGGGTATTTATTAAAAGTTTAGAACACTTACAGTGAGGTAAATAAAAGCCTTTAAATCCGGATCTGTAAATAGAATTAACAAGTAGTAGCATGGACAGAAGTCAACCCAACACGTTTCGTCTGCTTAGACATCATCTGGGGTATGCTACTGCAGTTTAAATAGTGAATATATGACCCCAATCAAGACAGAGGACAAGTGACACCATTTTTTGTATATACACCCTGGCCTATTGGGTGTATATACACCAACGCATGAGTTGACTCCCTAGGCATACGCCAAACTGAGTCCACTCATTCAGGTAGGCCTCCTTATATATATTGGTGGTGGATGGTGTCACAGCAAATTTTCAGTTATTCACTTCTGGAATACACGTTTGAAGATTTTTCTATATTCACTTCATTCAAAAGGACTTTTACCCTTATTCACTTTTTTTTATTATAATTATTATTATTATTATTTTATATATATAAATATATATACATATTTAGCAAGGTTTCCAGGCCTGTTGCCTGATGTGGGTCTGCCATTGTTAAAGGTTACCTCTCCAGGCCATGTGAGCTGCGACCCTGGGTGTGAGAACTGAGACATTGACAACGCCGGCATCTTTGTTTTGTGGTTTTATTGTAGATAAGGGGATGGGAGAAGGGAATGAGTGGGATAGGCTCAACTTAATACACTTGGGACTTTATCCAGGAAAAATGTCTGTTAACGCTGCCTTGACGCCAGCCGACGCTAGCCAACGCTCACTGACTCTCAGAACACACTGTAACTTGATAGAAGTGCTGACTCCTCGACTTTAAGTCCAGAAGATCCAGGACTGTGCATTATAGAACTACTGACACTGCGGTACTGCAAAGTCACTGACTACTTCCCCCCCAGCCTTGCACTGGCTTGAGGTAGTTTGTTGTAGGTTCCTGTATGGCTGCAACTCTCAACTGACACTCTGTACAATTCAGGGCCCAAACTGCAGGTGCCCCCTTTTACCTTGAACTCTTCGGGGTTCACTGACTCTGTACCAGTGGTGGAACTACCAGGGGTGCAGCAGTCGCACTTGCGACCGGGCCCTGGTGTCCCGCCACTGTGGGGGGGCCCGCTTACTTCTCTGGTTAGGTTACACTCCAGACGGAACAGGGACACTTGCTGCACAGCGCAGCGGACCGCCCACACAGTTTCCGCCGGGTCCGTTCCGCTGCAGGGGCATTCTGTCTGAGAGCCGAATCTGCTGACACAGTACAGTGATGGGGGAGGAGCTTCAACTGTGATTGATTGGAGGGAGCCGAGAGACACCAATGCAGGGGGAACCGAGTACACAGTGACAGCAAGTAAGTGTCACTGAATCTATTCCCCACCACCGCTGCTGATTTAATCCATCCCTAGCCCTGACACTCATCCCATCCATCCCTAGCCCTGACACACTCATCACATCCATCCCTAGCCCTGACACACTCATCCCATCCATCCCTAGCCCTGACACACTCATACCATCAATCCCTAGCCCTGACACACTCATCCCATCCATCCCTAGCCCTGACACTCATCCCATCCGTCCCTAGCCCTGACACACTCATCCCATCCATCCCTAGCCCTGACACACTCATCCCATCCATCCCTAGCCCTGACACACTCATCCCATCCATCCTTAGCCCTGACACTCATCCCATCCATCCCTAGCCCTGACACACTCATCCCATCCATCCCTAGCCCTGACACTCATCCCATCCATCCCTAGCCCTGACACTCATCCCACCCCCTCTCCCCAGCCCTGACACCCATCCCACTCCCCCCCTAGCCCTGACACTCATCCCACCCCCTCTCCCCAGCCCTGACACTCATCCCATCCATCCCCAGCCCTGACACTTATCCCACCGCCTCTCCCCAGCCCTGACACTCATCCCACTCCCCCCCTTAGCCCTGACACTCATCCCACTCCCCCCCTAGCCCTGACACTCATCCCATCCAGCCCTGACACTCATCCCACCCCCTCTCCCCAGCCCTGACACTCATCCCACTTCCCCCCTAGCCCTGACACTCATCCCACTCCCCCCTAGCCCTGACACTCATCCCATCCATCCCTAGCCCTGAAACTCATCCTATCCATTCCCAGCCCTGACACTCATCCCTCCCCCCTCTCCCCAGCCCTGACACTCATCCCACCCCCTCTGCCAAGCCCTGACACTCATCCAATCCTCCCTAGCCCTGACACTCCTCCCACCCACCCCCAGTAGCACTGCCACTCATCACCCCCCCCAGCACTGCCGCTCATCCCACCCCCCCCCCCCAGCACTGCCGCTCATCCCCCTTCCCCACCAGCACTGCCACAATTGCATGCTCCAGGGTTCCCATACAGCCACCTGCCCACCTGACTAGGAGGGGTGACATATAAAGGAACCAATCCCCTTCATTTTCCTCCTGCAGTCTTTCAGCTGCTGCAGGAGGAAAATAAAGGGGGTCTTTTCCTCTATAAGCCACCCCCCAAAAAAATAAAATTGCGAAAAAATAAATAAACTGGTAAAAAATAAAATAACTAAAATAAAAAAATAATGACACCAGTGGCTGAACTACCAGGGTCCCAAAAGTTGCACTTGTGACCGGGCCCTAGCATTTTGCCACCGGCTGGGGGTCAGGGGGGTGGCATCCCTAGCCCTGACACTCATCCCATCCATCCCTAGTCCTGGCACACTCATCCAATCCTTCCCTAGCCCTGACACTCATCCCATCCATCCCTAGCCCTGACACTCATCTCATCCATCCCTAGTCCTGACATACTCATCCCATCCATCCCTATCCCTGACACACTCATCCCATCCATCCCTAGCCCTGACACACTCATCCCATCCATCCCTAGCCCTGACACTCATCCCATCCATCCCTAGCCCTGACACTCCTCCCACCCCCCCCAGGCCTGACACCCATCCCATCCATCCCTAGCCCTGACACTCACCCCACTCCCCCCCCCCTAGCCCTGACACTCATCCCACTCCCCCCCTTAGCCCTGGCACTCATCCCACTCCCCCCCTAGCCCTGACACTCATCCCATCCAGCCCTGACACTCATCCCACCCCCTCTCCCCAGCCCTGACACTCATCCCACTTCCCCCCTAGCCCTGACACTCATCCCACTCCCCCCTAGCCCTGACACTCATCCCATCCATCCCTAGCCCTGAAACTCATCCTATCCATTCCCAGCCCTGACACTCATCCCTCCCCCCTCTCCCCAGCCCTGACACTCATCCCACCCCCTCTGCCAAGCCCTGACACTCATCCAATCCTCCCTAGCCCTGACACTCCTCCCACCCACCCCCAGTAGCACTGCCACTCATCACCCCCCCCAGCACTGCCGCTCATCCCACCCCCCCCCCCCCAGCACTGCCGCTCATCCCCCTTCCCCACCAGCACTGCCACAATTGCATGCTCCAGGGTTCCCATACAGCCACCTGCCCACCTGACTAGGAGGGGTGACATATAAAGGAACCAATCCCCTTCATTTTCCTCCTGCAGCCTTTCAGCTGCTGCAGGAGGAAAATAAAGGGGGTCTTTTCCTCTATAAGCCACCCCCCAAAAAAATAAAATTGCGAAAAAATAAATAAACTGGTAAAAAATAAAATAACTAAAATAAAAAAATAATGACACCAGTGGCTGAACTACCAGGGTCCCAAAAGTTGCACTTGTGACCGGGCCCTAGCATTTTGCCACCGGCTGGGGGTCAGGGGGGTGGCATCCCTAGCCCTGACACTCATCCCATCCATCCCTAGTCCTGGCACACTCATCCAATCCTTCCCTAGCCCTGACACTCATCCCATCCATCCCTAGCCCTGACACTCATCTCATCCATCCCTAGTCCTGACATACTCATCCCATCCATCCCTATCCCTGACACACTCATCCCATCCATCCCTAGCCCTGACACACTCATCCCATCCATCCCTAGCCCTGACACTCATCCCATCCATCCCTAGCCCTGACACTCCTCCCACCCCCCCCAGGCCTGACACCCATCCCATCCATCCCTAGCCCTGACACTCACCCCACTCCCCCCCCCCTAGCCCTGACACTCATCCCACTCCCCCCTAGCCCTGACACTCATCCCATCCATCCCTAGCCCTGACACTAATCCCATCCATCCCTAGCCCTGACACTCATCCCATCCATCCCTAGCCCTGACACTCCTCCCTCCCCCCAGCCCTGACACCCATCCCATCCATCCCTAGCCCTGACACTCATCCCACTCCCCCCCCTAGCCCTGACACTCATCCCATCCATCCCCAGCCCTGACACTCATCCCATCAATCCCCAGCCCTGACACTCCTCCCACCCCCTCTCCCCAGCCCTGACACTCATCCCATCCATCCCTAGCCCTGACACTCATCCCACCCCCTCTCCCCAGCCCTGACACTCATCCCACCCCCCCCCAGCCCTGACACTCATCCCACCCCCCTCTCCCCAGCCCTGACACTCCTCCCTCCCCCTCTCCCCAGCCCTGACACTCATCCCATCCATCCCCAGCCCTGACACTCATCCCACCCCCTCTCCCCAGCCCTGACACTCATCCCACTCCCCCCCCTAGCCCTGACACTCATCCCACTCCCCCCTAGCCCTGACACTCATCCCATCCAGCCCTGACACTCATCCCACCCCCTCTCCCCAGCCCTGACACTCATCCCACTTCCCCCCCCCCCTAGCCCTGACACTCATCCCACTCCCCCCCTAGCCCTGACACTCATCCCATCCATCCCTAGCCCTGAAACTCATCCCATCCATCCCCAGCCCTGACACTCATCCCTCCCCCCTCTCCCCAGCCCTGACACTCATCCCACCCCCCTCTCCCCAGCCCTGACACTCATCCCCCCCCTCTCCCCAGCCCTGACACTCATCCAATCCTCCCTAGCCCTGACACTTCCACCCACCCCCCGTAGCACTGCCACTCATCACCCCCCCCCCCCAGCACTGCCGCTCATCCCACCCCCCCCCCCCCAAGCACTGCCGCTCATCCCCCTTCCCCACCAGCACTGCCACAATTGCATGCTCCAGGGTTCCCATATAGCCACCTGCACACCTGACTAGGAAGGGCAACATATAGAGGAACCAATCCCCTTAATTTTCCTCCTGCAGCCTTTCAGCTGCTGCAGGAGGAAAATAAAGGGGGTCTTTTCCTCTATATGCCCCCCCTCCTATCCACTGCCTGCTGCCCCAAGCTCTTGTGCCCGCAAAAAAAAAAAAAAAGTAAAAAAATTATAAAAAAATAAAATTGTGAAAAAATAAATAAACTGGTAAAAAATAAAATAACTAAAATAAAAAAATAATGACACCAGTGGCTGAACTACCAGGGTCCCAAAAGGTGCACTTGTGACCAGGCCCTAGCATTTTGCCACCAGCTGGGGGTCAGGGGGGCCCTTTATGGTGTCTTGCACCTGGGCCCGGAAGGTTCTAGTTACGCCTCTGCTATGTACCCCCTCAGTAACTTCAGGGTCCTCAACCTAGGTACCCCCTTTCCTCAGCTAGCTGACACTGGATCCTAGAACCTCTTCCGGAGTGGTCCCCTCTGACTCTAGTCAGACCCCCAGGGGCAATCCTCAGTACTCACGACCTGTGTAGGCTTTCCTGGGATTGGACCCCTCTTGCTCTCCGTCACTCTCCGCAGGTTCTGGGCTCACCGGATCCCCTCAGCTCAACTCAGCACTCTCCGGATTTCCAGGCGACATATTTGTTTGTATATGCATTCTTCACAATGTTATGAATTTTCACTGATTATCATATGTTAATTATCCATGAGCATTTCTCCATATTTCCATTTCTATATCTATACATTGTTTACACTGGTTCAAGTGTTGTGCTGGATGCTGTCCTTTCCATTTGGATGCAAGCGCGGTAATTATTTTGTATTTCTGTATGGTTGCTGTGGATTAAATATTTCCTTGAACTTGTTTATAAAAATGTGTCTTGGAGAATAAAAGTTTGGATATTTTTTCTCACAAAAAAAATGTTTTATTTAGTTTAGATGTGCAGTTTTCAGTTTTTATAAAAAAAAATATTGGGGAGTATTTACTTTGTCCTTTTGTGGTGAGCATACTAAATTGAGAAACTAAGCATATTAGTCGTTTGAGTATGCAATAGGTCTTCCTGAACTTAAAATAAATTGTTTGTATATTCAAGGAGGACAAGGAGCTTCTTGTATCCCTGCCTTGTGCCTAATCCATTTTATGCAAAGCCATGTGATCTAGTAACACAAATGTGTACTATAACGCAACAACGTTTTTTCAGTTGATTGATTTTCATATTTCTCTTATATTTTGGAGAATCATTCATCATCACAAAAACCATACAGAAAGGGAAAAAGGACTGTTTTTTGCTATTTTTTTCCAATCCACCAAACTTAATTTGTGTGGATAACCAGCTTACTTTTTCCAGCACCCTATTTTTACCAACACTGTTGAATAACAACCCTTGGAATTTTACTTTTATTTTGCTGTATTGCAAGCAAAGATCTGTAATCTTTTTTGGGCATTACAACTGAGATAATACTTCCCTTATTCCAATTAACAAATTAAACATATTTGGATTGCTTTATTTTTATACAATATATAATGCTAGCATACCTCACCTAGTAAAATGTGGCCATCACTATGGATGAAGATTGGATAGGAACTATACTCCTAAATATATATTTAATATTTTTTTATTCATTTTTTTCTTAGTTTAACATAGCTGCAATCAAGTCAGTATATGTACAACACATAACCATAGATGACAATGGGTTAAAAGACCTCTCTAGAGCTGGATCAGTTAAGGTTCCAACAAGCAGATTATGCAGTACCTGCAGTGGTTTAGGATCCGAGAATATGCGGTAGAAGTATTGGTTAGAAATGGTAGCAGTAGGCCTAGCCCAGAGCAGGTGAGTTCTTTGAAAGGGGCGTTGAAAGAATGAACTGGCGCTAGTCAGGGAATAGACGTTTACATAATATCAAGGTGGTTAGGGGTTCAAATTCTTGGGTGAGAGTTGGATTCATGGGTGGGAGGGAGTTGTAGCAGGTGGAATTGAATAGTGATGGGCCAAACACCCCACGGTTTGGTTCGTACCAGAACATCTCGAAAAGGGGAAAAGTTCTAGCGAACATTCGAACCCTATTAAAGTCTAAGGAACACAAACATGAAAAATCAAAAGTTCTAATTTTAATAGGTTTATAACCAAGTTATTGTCATAAAAAGTGTATGGGGACCCGGGTACTGCCCTGGGGGACATGCATCAATGCAAAAAAATGTTTTTAAAATGATCGTTTTTAACCACTTTCCTACTGGGCACTTAAACCCCCTTCGTGCCCAGGCGAATTCTCAGCTTTCACGCTGTCGCACTTTGAATGACAATTGCGCAGTCATGCAACACTGTACTCAAATTACATTTTTATCATTTTTTTCAAACAAATAGAGCTTTCTTTTCGTTTTATTTAATCACTACTAAAGTTTTCTTTGGCTGAACAAATAAAAAAAGACCAAAAAGTTTGAAAAAAAAAACCTGTTTTATAGTTTGATATAAAATTTTGCAAACGGGTAATTTTTCTCCTTCATTGATGGGCACTGATAAGGCGGCACTGATGGGTGGCATGGTTGGGCGGCACTGAAGGGCACTGGTAGGTGGCACTAAAGGGCACTAATAGGTGGCACTGATAGATGGCACTCATGGGCACTGATGGCGCTAACAGGTGGCACTGATGGGCATTGATAGGTGGCACTGATGGGCAATGGTAGGTGACACTGATTTAGCATTGATGATGGGGCACTGATAGGTGGCACTGGTGGGCATTGATAGGTGGCACTGGTGGTCATTGATAGGTGGCACTACTGGGCACTGATAGGTGGCATTGGTGGGTACTGGTAGGTGGCACTGACCTGCACTGGTAGGTGGCGCTGGTGGGCACTGGTAGGTGGCACTTGGGCACAGATGATCCTTTCCTCTTCGGGACCGATGTCCCTCTAACACCAGCCGGCGGTCAGCTTTTTTTTCTCCTCAGGCTGACAGCGTGAGGAGAAATAAAAAGCTGATCTTCGGCTGCTGTTTACATCACGTGAGCAGCTGTCATTGGCTAACAGCTGATCACGTGGTAAGGGGCCAGGATTGGATCAGATCTGTGATCAGCCGAGTCTCATGGACTCACTGATAACAAAAATAGCCACGCGCTCCGCAGGGAACGCACAGGCAGCTCATGCATGGGAGGACATACATGGACGCCCAACTGGCAAATAAGGTTCGGCTATAGTGCGGATGGTAAGTGGTTAAAGTAGCAGTGATATTAATTATGCTTAAAGTGAAACAATAAAAATGAAAAATTGCCTGGGGAGTCCTCTTTTGGCGCTTTTCCACTGCATGGAACCGAACGGTTCGGCTCGCTTTTTTGCTTTTCCACTGCTGGTACCACATGGTACGGTGTAGGAACGGTTCGGTACGGTATGGTACGGCGGCGCTTTTCCACTGCATGGAACGGAACGGTACGGCTTGCTAAAACAGTACCACCTTGATTGTGGTTCCAAGCGTACCGTACCGGTACTAAATTCCACAACCCCTCCCATGCAGCCTGATTGGTCCTCACTACAAGGCAGTGATTGGTCAATAATCATCACTGTCATTGTTTATGCGACACCACTGCAGTGAGAAGCTGTGAGAAGCATTGCTGTGTCTCCTTAAGATGATGTCACGGCAGTAGAGGCGGTGCAACTACGGAGTAATCCTGCCCACTACTTATCAGTACTATAAACAGTGGAAGAGCAAACCATACCGTACCGTACCGAACCGTTCCAACACAGTACCATGCGGTACCAGCAGTGGAAAAGCAAACCGGGCCAAGTAGGGCCAAGCAGGGCCGAGTAGAGCCGAGCCGGTACTTGCAGTGGAAAAGTGCCATTAATGTGCCTGTAAAGTGGCGCATCTGTACGATGTATGTAGCCTGTTACAGCAATACTGACATCCCTAAAGAAAAAAATTTCATTTAAACTTGCTCGTGGCTATAATGTATTGTCGGCTCCATAGTAATTCAAATAAAAAAAATGAAAAAAACAGCATAGGGTCCCACCCAAAATCCATACCATATGAACTTCCTGATTTAAGCCATGTCTCTGCACTTCCTGCTTCCAGAATATTGTGCCTTCACCAGCCAATATCTCGCTTGTCTCTCCTGCTGCCGTCTGTATCTTCGCTACCATTCGTTAGCGACATTTGGCTTGCTTCTTGACTATGCTTCTGCTTGATCCCTACCTGCAACTTTTTGTTACCGACCTTTGGCTTGTTAGTCGACTACGCTTCAGCTTGACCCCTACCTGCTATATCTGCTACTGGACCCTGGCTTGCTCACCTCCGGGTGGGGCGATCCTAAAGACTGAGACTCCACCATCAGGTGCTCTGGTGCACACCGGTTAGTACTTAGATTCCACAACTCAGGATAGCGTGCATTATCTTTCTGGGTGACCTGCCTGTGTTCCTATCCTACTGGTTCCTCTGTGAGTTTCCACTGCTATAGCAAATGGTCTTTGAGCCTGACCCCTGTTCGTGACATATTGACTGTGCGCTCGGCGGGCGAACATCCCGCTAAGTGCAGAGAAAGTTCAGTTGTTAGGCAAGTACCTGAATGGGTCATGGTTAGGCCAAACTTATGCTTGGCCCAAACCGTTCACCTATCTCTAGTGGTGCCTGAACACTGTAAACCCCCGCAGTTATTCTTGCTGGATGCAGGAACGGGCCCTGCTGTTAAAAAGTAGAAACAAACATTGAAATTACCTGTAATCATCATATAGGTGCAGAAATATTGGGCTTTGGGTGTGGGTGGTGCCTGAACACTGTAACCCCTCAGTTACTCTTGCTGGGTGCAGGAACAGGCCCTGCTGTTAAAAAATAGAAACAAAAACTGAAATTACATGCACTTGCCATACAGGTGCAGAAAAATTGGGCCTTGGGTGTTAGTGGTGCTTGACCACTGTAACCCCTCACAGTTACTCTTGCTGGGTGCAGGAATGGGCCCTGCTATTAAAAATTAGGAACACAAATTGAAATTACATGCACCTGTAATACAGGTGCAGAAAAATTGGGCCTTGGGTGTTGGTGATGCCGTAAAGCAAAAACATTATTGGAAGCTAGCATAATCAAGATTCTGGAATAGGATAGGCAGCATAGGCAGTCTTCAAGGGATCCCATATCCCTAACAAATTCAATCAGTTACATCAGCTATAGGGGCTTGTTAGCTGCTGTTGTTCCAGGACTGATTAATTTTGATAAATGTCAGCCGGTCTCTGGACAGACGCACTCTTTTATCCGTCACAAAACCTCCAACAGCACTGAATGTCAATTCGGAAAGCACGCTGGAAGCAGGATAGACCAGTAGCTCGAAAGCATATTTATCACGTACCTCCAGATGCCCATCTGCAACATCTTCTCAGGATGAAACTGAAAAAAAGTTTGTATTAGATCTGTAGCATGAAGGTTAGCTTCTGGTTCCCATGAATTTTCTTCCGGGCCATAGCTCTTCCATTTAATCAGGTACTGGACAGTACCTCCTCTCTTCCTACAGTCCACAATTGCCTCAACCTCGTACTCTTCGTTGCCATCAATAATTTCAGGTGGGGTTGGATCCGACTCACGGTCAGGAAATGGATTGGGTCTGGTAGGCTTTAGCAAGGATACATGGAATACAGGGTGAATTTTGTATGTTTCCGGAAGTGAAAGTTCATAGGCTGCTGGATTGATTTGTCTCTTAATAGAGAATGGACCAATATATCTAGGCCCTAGTTTCTTAGATGGGCACGACAGCTTCAGATTAATGGTGGATAACCAAACCTTGTCTCCTGGTCTGAGGTTTAGATCTCCCCTTCTCTTCCTATCAAAAAATGTTTTATTGTCTTGCTGTGCCTTGACAATGGCGTCCTGCAATAGTTTGTTGTTGGGTTGCAGAAATGTGGCTCTTTCCTGGACTGCAGGAACCAAGGAATCAGGCATCACATCAGGTAGAAAGGCTGGGAAATACCCATAGATTGCAAAAAAACGGGGTTTGACCTGTGGCTGAATGCACTACGTCATTATATGCAAACTCTGCCAGGGGTAAAAGCGATGCCCAGTCATCCTGTGAGAACAATGAAAAACACCGGAGATACTGTTCCAGGGTCTGGTTTGTACGCTCCATTTGACCATTTGTTTGTGGATGATGTACGTGCCGATTTTTAATGTTCTGCAGAGGTCTTTCCAGAATCTGGAAGTAAATTGCACCCCCCGATCTGAGGTGATGTTGCTAGGTACCCCCGTGGAGCCAAACCACTTCCTTGATGAAAGTATGGGCAGTTTCCATTGCTGAGGGGGTTCCCGACATAGGGATAAAATGGGCCATCTTTGTTAATCTGTCGACCACCACAAAGATGGTCGTGAACCCTTCAGAAGGAGGGAGCTCGACGATAAAATCCATATTTATCATCTCCCAAGGCCTTTTGGGAATGGGCAAGGGCCTTAGTAGACCCCAGGCTTTGGTCTTGTCATTCTTGTTCCGGATGCAGATTCCACAGGTTCTGACATAATTCCGGCTGTCGGACCTCAGACCAGACCACCAAAAGGACCGTTGTACCAGGTCGACCGTTTTGGATATCCCAAAGTGCCCTGCCAAGGGATGATCATGGCACAGGCCGAGGACCTTGGCACGTAGACTCGGGGGTACAAACACCTTTTGGTTAAAGAAGAACAGTCCCTCTTGTTCCTGAAGGCACATACCTGATGGTAGAACATCCCTTATGGATACCTGCTTCAGCTGTGTTATTAGATCTGTTTGCAAAAGTAGGAAACTTTGGGCCGGCTGGATTGTGTCTGCTTGGCGACATTCTTCATCCTCTGGGTACATGCGGGATAGCGCATCAGGTTTGCCATTCTTGGAACCTGGTCTATAGGTGATGTGAAAAGTAAAACGAGAAAAGAACAGTGCCCATCTGGGTTGACGTGCAATTCTTCCAAGGCCGTCTTTATGACCAGCAGTTCCCAGTCTCCTACATCGTAGTTCCTTTCTGCTGGACTGAGTTTCCTGGAAAAGAAGGCAACAGGGTGAAGAAGAGATTTCGTACCCACACGTTGTGACAGGATGGCACCTACCTCCATTTTCTGAGGCATCTACCTCAAGAACATAGGGCAATGCAGGATTTGGGTGTCGTAGAATAGGTGCAGTGGTAAATAGGATCTTTAACTGATCAAACGCAGCTTGGGCTGCCGGTGTCCATTGGAAGCGGGTACCTTGCCTCGTTAGCTGGGTGAATGGATAAGGATAATATGGCAGAGAAGTTCTTGATAAACTTGCGGTAGAAATTAGCAAATCCAATGAACCTCTGCGTGCTCTTCCTGTCTGTGGGAGTGGGCCATTCGAGGATCGATTTGACTTTCTTGGGGTCCATGGAGATCCCAGAAGTGTAAATGACAAGTCCCAAGAATTGGATTGATTCCCTTTCAGATTCACATTTCTCGGCCTTCGCGTACAATCCATGGTCTCTTAGGCGACCGAGAACCTTCTTGACATGTTCACGGTGCAATTCAATGGAACCTGAAAAGATAAGAATGTCGTCAAGGTAGACAATCATAAACAGATCAAGAAAGTCTCTGAAAATATTATTCACAAAATGCTAAAAGGTGGCTGGAGCATTGCACAATGACAAGGTACTCGAAGTGGCCGAATCTTGTGCGAAAGGCGGTCTTCCACTCGTCGCCCTCGCGGATCCGTACTAGATTGTACGCTCCTCGTAGGTCAAGTTTTGTGATTACCGTGGCTGCCCGGAAACGTTGAAAAAGTTCAGGAACTAAGGGCAGAAGATATCTGTTTTTCACAGTAATCTTGTTCAACTCCCGATAATCAACACAGGGGCATAGGGAATCATCTTTCTTTTCGACAAAGAAGATACCAGCCCCTGCAGGAGACGTATAGGGCCGAATGAAGCCTTTTTTCAGATTTTCGTCAATGTAAAGGTGTAATACTTCGAGTTCTAGATCAGAGAGGAAGATACGCCCAAACGGTATCTCAGCAACTGGTAAAAGTTCAATTGGGCAGTCATACGGCCGATTAGGTGGCAGGATGTCTGCTTTCTGTTTATCGAAGACCTCCAAGAACTCATGGTAAGCTGAGGGCACAAGCTGGGATGCAGAGAGATCAGGTTGTAGACCCAGAAGTGATTGAGAGAAGAGCAGGTTTCACAGGACTGGGCTGGAAGCAGTTTTGTTGACAATAGGTGGAGGGAAATGCCACTTCTCCTGACTTCCAGTTTATCTGAGGATTGTGTGCTTGTAACCATGGGATGCCCAGGGATGACAGGGAACAGAGGAGATGGGATAATGTCCAAACACAAGTATTCTCAGTGGCCATTGCTAGATATAGTCAGTAGTGGGCAAGTTTCTTGGGTTATAGGTCCGGACTTGAGATGGGATCCGTCAGCTAGATGGATTGATAACTAGCGGGTCTTTGCTTGCAGAGGGATTTGATGACGCTGAGCAAAGTCACTGTCCATAAAGCAGCTGCAAGCGCCGGAGTCAATAATGACTGGGAATTGGATATTCTTTCCGAGAATCTGTAGTGAGAGAGATAGAGTAATGTGAGTGGATAGATCTCTCCTAGAACTGTTTGTGAGGTAAGAAGGGAAGGCAAACTGAGACTTACTAGGCCGCACCGGGCAGGTCTGAAGGTACTGTCCTGCTTCCCCACAATAGAGGCATAGATTGTTCCGGCGTCTTCGTAATCTCTCCTCCATGGTCAGTGGAGAGTGTAAAAGTCCTAGTTGCATGGGTTCCACCCTGGAGGCTGTGGGGGAAGTGACAGGTGGACGAAAGGCCGGAGGTGACGGAACTTGAGGCAACATCCAGGTAGGTCTAGAACTTCCAGCTCTTTCCACTCTCTTCTCCCTGAGCCTGCGATCAAGCTGGATAGTCAGACTAATAAGGTTGTCAAGGGAATCAGGCGTACCTACCCTGGCAAGTTCGTCTTTAAGGCCCTCTGATAGGCCGAGACGGAATTGATGCCGTAAGGCTGCATCATTCCAGCCTGTATCAGAGGCCCATCTACGGAATTCTGCGACATAGTCCTCAGCAGGGCGGCGGCCTTGTTGTAGTGTATGTAGGGTTGCTTCGGCTGTAACAGATCGCTTGGGATCGTCATAAAGCTGTGCCATTGCTTCAAAGAACGATGAGATGGTGTTCAGGGCTATACTATTTTGTTCCAGGAGACGGTGGGCCCAGGATTGCGGCTCTCCGAGAAGTAGAGAGATTACGAACCCCACCTTGGTGGATTCAAGTGAGAAAGTCCGTGGTTGCAGGGCAAAGTACAGCTCACAAGAATTCCTGAAAGCCCGGAATTTGTGACGGTCACCCGAAAATCGTTCTGGAGCAGGTACCCGAGGTTCTGGTGGTGGCAAAACCACTGCAGGTGCAGATGGGGCCCGTTAGGGCAAGGAGGACCCAGGTGCAGGGGTTGCTGGGGTGGAGGCCATGGATTGGATGCAATTGGAAGTAGCCCTCTTGCAGGGATTTGACTGCTTGGGTAAGCGAAGCAAGTTGCTGGCATAATGTCTCTAGAGGTGCAGCCCCTCTCTCGGTCTCCAACATCTGGTTAAGTGGTACTATCACGTACCTGGTGAATACCAAGTTGTAGAAAGGGCTTCTCTTGCACCTCCTGTCCAACACCCCTGGTAGAGATGACAGGCGGTGTAGGACACAGAGTGGCACGAGGGCCGGTATAGCAGGTGGTGTCTTGACAGAATACTGATGGCTGTGGATCACCAGATGAACACCTGGAACTGGAACTCGTGATGCTGGATGAGAAGGCAGAAGCGAAGCCGGAACACAAGCCAAGGAGTCGTCAACAGTCGGACAGCACGGGTGCAGGAACGGGAGACAGGAGCGGAGTCAGGATACAAGTCGGTACACAGTCTGGCAGCGAGGTACAAAAGCATAAGGCAAAGGCAGGGTCAGACACAAGCCGGGGTCACAGGTAGGCAGGTAGGAATCTAAAGGAGAGTCAAGGGCAAGCCGGGTCAGTATAACAGGTACTGCTGATACATAAGGAATAGCACCTGCAACACAAAAGGGGGAGTACTAATATTGCATCACCAGAACCCGATGCTGCAAAAAAAAAGTTTAAAAGAAAAAAAATATATATATCAATGAAACAAAAATGGGATCAGCGGGGTGACACAGGCGTGTAGTATAAGCCAACACTTCAGTGGTCCCTCTACACTGTGTTATACAAGAATCAAAGCACAGCACTACACTGACTGCACTATACTGCGTTACACAAGATTCAGCCCTATACTACACTGCACTGCAGTACACTGTGTTATATATGATGAATCAGCACACACCACACTACACTGACTACACTACACTGTGTTACACAAGAATCAGCCCTACACTACACTGTACTGACTGCAATAAATATGAAAGCACATTCCACTAACTACCTGTCTAATCTCCACTCCTAATCTCAACCAACACACTACACACGGGTGCCGTGTAAGCAGCCTTATATAGTGTGGGGCATGGACCCCTGCCTTTGGCCAATTCATGGCTCTGACAGGACATTGTGCAGAGATTGGCCAAAGCATACAGGTCAGGTGCATGCTTTGGCCAATAACAAGCACTTAATGCAATGCAATCGTGCAGTGCATTATGGGGCGCTCAACGGCCGGCAAACTTCCCGCCAATCGTCACATTTGTTCACATTTGTTAGGCAGTGGCTGAGTGACAGACAACAGAGGGTTGTAGTCAATAGAGAACATTCAGAACAAGGTCATGTTACCAGTGGGGTACCTCAGGGATCTGTACTGGGACCAATTTTGTTTAATATCTTCATAAGTGATATTGCAAAAGGCCTCGATGGTAAGGTTTGTCTTTTTGCTGATGACACAAAGATATGTAACAGGGTTGATGTTCCTGGAGGGAAACACCAAATGGAAAAGGATTTAGGAAAACTAGAAGAATGGTCAGAACTCTGGCAACTGAAATTTAATGTGGATAAGTGCAAGATAATGCACCTGGGGCGTAAAAACCCAAGGGCAGAATATAGAATATTTGACACAGTCCTGACCTCAGTATCTGAGGAAAGGGATTTAGGAGTAATTATTTCAGAAGAATTAAAGGTGGGAAGACAATGTAATAGAGCAGCACGAAATGCCAGCAGAATGCTTGGATGTATAGGGAGAGGTATAAGCAGTAGAAAGAGAGAAGTGCTTATGCCGCTGTACAGAACACTGGTGAGACCTCACTTGGAGTATTGTGCGCAGTACTGGAGGCCATATCTCCAGAAGGATATAGATACTCTAGAGAGAGTTCAGAGAAGAGCTACTAAACTAGTACATGGATTGCAGGAAAAAACTTACCAGGAAAGGTTAAAGGACCTTAACATGTATAGCTTGGAAGAAAGAAGAGACAGAGGGGATATGATAGAAACTTTTAAATACATAAAGGGAATAAACTCGGTAAAGGAGGAGAGCATATTTAAAAGAAGAAAAACTACCGCAAGAGGACACAGTTTTAAATTAGAGGGGCAAAGGTTTAAAAGTAATATGAGGAAGTATTACTTTACTCAGAGAGTAGTGGATGCATGGAATAACCTTCCTGCAGAAGTGGTAGCTGCAAATACAGTGAAGGCGTTTAAGCATGCATGGGATAGGCATAAGGCTATCCTTCATATAAGATAGGGCCAGGGACTATTCATAGGATTCAGATATATTGGGCAGACTAGATGGGCCAAATGGTTCTTATCTGCCGACACATTCTATGTTTCTATGTTTCTATGTGTGTTCAATGAACACACACGAACATGTGATGTTTCCGAAACGACGTTCGATTTGAACGGTCAGCCCATCACTAGGATTGAACGAACAGTCTGTACTTGCTGTGAACACAAGAAAAAGATCATTCCTTGGCTGTGGTTGATCAGAGGCACAGAGTGGTTTGTATGGTGTTTTCTAGGTTAGGTTTGTGGTGCGGCAAGAAGATAATGGAAAATCTTTCTAGGTAGGAGGTGGTAGTCTATATGGAATGTGTTTTGTATAATGATAAGAAGAGTAAAACAAAAATACTCCTGCGCTCGGGTGGAAAGTAATGAAGGATAAGTGTTCTTATATGGTCTTGTTATGCACCGCTCTAGGTCTTGCTGCCCCCTCAGGACCAAGGGTATCCAAAATACACTGAAAGACATCAACAAAAGAAGGGCGCACAAACCTTGTGCATTACTACTAGAAAAGGTCTATTGTGATCCAAAGACAACACACACTATACTCCCAAACGAGTAATGATATAGCACATAAAAACACAATGGAACCGTTCGTCTCCAAAATAACCAGGGAACCCCTGTACTGGATGACGTGCTGGTGTCAGCAACTGTATGGCTGAGCTGACGTGTTTTGAGGGAGGACCCTCATCTTCAGAGCCAAACGTGCTACTGAACTGTTTCATTTGCAAGGTGTTAAGTAGTCAGCTAGTACCACCCTCCACAAGCCGTCCCACCCCACAGGGTGCAAAGGTCAGCATGCGAGTGGCAAAGGCATACATATTGCCAGGGCAGCACAACATGCTATATTGCATGCAACACTGGCCGCAATCCACACCAATTGCAGATCACAACAGTAGCATAGTTAAAAGCAATCAATTCAAACAATACCATGGACTGAGAATAAAACAATTAAAAATATATATAAATAATCTCCTAACAATGATATGGATAATGGCCTGAAATATCAAAGGTTATGTACAAGAGAGGCCTATTGGATTTTCACCTTGGGGTTCCCTGACTCTTAAGGGCCTCAATGAGGAAATCAAGCTCCATTCTGTGGTGTAATTTGGTTACATCTAGATGGAGCCTTTTGTCCCGTCATGACCAGTAGTATTCTCTGCATCAGATGTGATACATATATGGCGTAATGGATTACTTATACACATCATCTATTTGTCCCTGTTCTCCTGTGTTTATAGTGGATAGGTGCTAGTATGATTATAATTGCACTTATCATTCGGACTATGGGCAAAATTATATTCATGCCAATGTTCACTACATCTTTTTGAGGCTGATCAACATAGGACCCTATTTGCCAATCTGCTATGCCCTTACATATGTATCAGAATTTGTGGGACTTCTGGATTAGGGGTTCACCATTCTTCATCACCCAATATTCAGTAAGTCATTTTCCCCTATAGGGGCTACAGGGGTTTCCTGATTATTTTGGAGACGACCTGTTCCATTGTGTTTTTATGTGCTATATCATCACTTGTTTGGGAGTATAATGTGTGTTGTCTTTGGATCACAATAAACCTTTTTTAGTGGTAATGCACAAGGTCGGTGCGCCCTTCTTTTGTTGTTGTCTATCATGATAAGAGTACCGACTATTCAGAATCCAGGATGAAGGTGGCTATCGTCCCAATGGAGAACAAAAAAGCAACAAACCCCCTATTGTTGGGACTATGTAGGCAACCAATCATCCAATGTATTATAAAATTACATTTATTTCAATTGTTTATAAAATATACATATCACATTTCATAGAAAAGGTGGTGAACAATTGGACATGTACAAATATGCAAAAACAATAAAAAAAAAAAACACGGTTTGCAAAAGATGCTAATCCAGATAAATGTCACATCAGTTGAAATTCATTCTCCAAAATGGTGTGTTTCAGGTAAGAAACACCTTTCCTCAGGGGTATAGAGTATGAATCTGTGTAATTTCTTATACTATTATAATAGGAAACAAATTGTTTGAATCATATAACATTTCCATTTATATTTATGTGTGTGTGTATATACTGTATATACAAAAAAACATCATTATAGAATATTACATACCGCTATGGAAGTTCCTAGTAATTAGAAAGCCATGTGAAGTAAAATCACAAAGTGATAGAAGAAGATGGGGGGAATGAGAACAAGGGAAAAAATTGTGCAGATGAAGCTGTGATGTTGATGTGCTACACCAAATGTCATGATGGAAATGACAATGCTGCCAGAACCAATCAGAGTGGGCGATTTTCTCACAATCACTCTCAAGAGATAAAAAAAAACTTAGATTGTCTGCATCACCTCATAATTTGTCTAGAGAAGAAACACAGACCTTAGAAACACCTAAACCACCAATTACAATTAACCATAAAACCAGCCAATAAAGGAGGTAATATTGTCATATTAAATAACAACCAATATAAAAACATATGCTTAAAAATTCTCCAAAACACAGATTGACATTGACCCGTCTCCAAAACAATTATTGATAGATTTAATCAAGAGTTTTATCTTTTGGTAGATAATGCATACTTGAACAATGTAATTGACAAACAAAGCTGGGAATTTATATGCAGAAACCATCCAAAAACACGCACTTTTTATAGCCTTCCAAAGATACATAAAGACAAAAAAAATCCTCCAGGCAGACCAATTGTATGAAGAGGAAGTATCTCTGAAAACCTAAGATAATTCATTGACGACAAATGAAGGCCATTTGTCTCCAATCTCCCATCCCATATCAGGGACACAATGCATTTACTACAAACTATTGAGGAATTATCAGTATCTCCGGACGCCCAGTTAGTGGCAATAGACGTAGAGGCTCTTTACAGATTTATTCCACACCAACAGGGAGTCTCAAGCTATCAGACACATCTTATCCTGACCAAAAAAGTTTGGATGAATTCATATTGTTGGGTTTAGAATATATTCTCACTCATATTGTATTTACGTTTAATGACTCCCACTACCTCCAGGTGTAGGGCGTAGCGATGGGGACCTGCTGTGCCCTATCCTATGCCAATCTGTACCTGGGGGAGTGGGAGCGATCACTCCTAGCCGATGAAGAACTTTTTCCCCTCTCCGACCATGTCCTCACTTGATATCGGTACATTGATGATATTTTCATTATATGGACAGGATCTATTGAATTACTGCATAGATTCTTTGCAAGCATGAATAAAAACAAATTTCACAATGTCATTCGATCATAATTTCATTAATTTTCTTGATGTCACCATTTTGAAGGCTATAGATGGCAAACTCACAAGTACGCTTTACCGCAAACCCACAGCTGGTAAAACTATTTTGCACGCAACCAGCTCTCACCCCCTAACACTCATAAAATCCATTCCCTACTGTCAATACCTCTGAATTCAGAGGAACTGTTCTAACCATGCCACCTTTCAAATGGAGGCCAACAAACTTAAAAACAGGTTGCCTAAATGAGGTTACACTATCACCTGTCTGAAAAAGAAGTATCGGCGGCATGATTTACTTTTTCGGAAAAAAAAAGGACAACACACGAGTGGATAATGCTGATACTAACACGTTACATATTGTCACTAATTATACTCGACCACATGCACAAGTCAAAAATATCATCCATAGATACTGGCACTTTCTACAAATTGATCCAACATTAAGTCCTTATATACCAATCAAGCCCTCAATTCCATATCGTAAAACAAAATCTTCGAAGGACCGGCTGGTTCAAAACGAATTTGTAGGTGAATTTAGAAGGGACCCTTGTAAACAACCTGGTACTTTTCGATGTAGAGGTTGCTCATATTGTCAATTTATGTGCACAGACAAAAATGTAAAACTGCCCAATGGGAAACCTTATAAACCTCGACATTATGCCAACTGTCAAACAGTCGGAGTGGTACGTGCAAGGTAGTATAATCAGTGCAACTAATGATAATAATATGTGATAGCGACTATACCATAACCTTCCTTCACAACCGGTGGAAGACGAATATGATGCAAAGGTACAGCGCTAAAGTGACTAGGTGCTAAATAAGGTGCTAATATTCAAATATAGTGGCACGGTGCTTGGCATAGTACCCACTAACCATAATGTAATAAATTAATATAAGTGCAAAATAGCAAAAATCAGTGCAACTCATAAAATACATAAAAATACATAAAATATAAAACAGCAGCTATACCAAAAACTTTCTCACTGAAAAAGTGCTAAGATACCCCTGCATTATATACAGCCAGAGTGGTACACCTACTTTCGTGCTCCTGCGGCTGATTTTACATTGGCAAAACGAAACTAGAATTCCACAAAAGAGCATATAGACATCTAGCTAGCATGAGAACCTCTAACCCTGACCTACCCTTAGGGAGACATACAAGGGATGTCCATTCAGGCGTATGCCCCCCAGATTAAATTTCTCATATTAGATAAAGTCCATCCTAACGTTAGGGAAGGTCAGGTGATTGGAAAAAATGATTGCTACAAAGAGAAACACTGTGGATAGTTGACCTTCATTCCACCCTCCCTCCAGGTCTGAACGATTCCATTGGTTATCGACCACTCCTGGAGGGTTTCACTTCAGGAGGATGTGAAAAATAAACATGAGGCTATGGACCCTTAGTCGACTGCATTAGTAGATAGACTATGTATTTTACTGGAATTTATTTTTCTTAACTGTTCCAATTTTTAGCATATCTGTAACTACTGTCCATTCACTTGGATAACCACGCACAGTTAGGAATTTTGGATGGTTCACAGTCTATGCACTTCATCAAGTTGCTACTCTGGGATGTATCCATTTCTCCACCAGTGCGTGGCTTTGTGTGTTGCCTTGTTCAATCAAATGACACAAAGTATTTACCAATGTATTATTATATTGTTGTGTAATTACCCTATACCATCTGCTCTCTCTTTGTTTCTCTCCTTTCTGCCTTAGAGTTATTACTATTTTGGTACGTACTGCAAAGCAGTGTTAATTTCGTCGACTAAAACCGACTAAAACGTTTTCGTCGACTAACACAATTCAGATGACTAAAATACGACTAAAACTAAAATGGCATTTTAGTCTTAAGACTAAAATACGACTAAAACTAAAATGGCATTTTAGTCAAAAGACTATAACTAAAACTAAATCGAAATTTGCTGCCAAAAATAAACACTGGTGCATGCTCAAAGCATAAATAATAACATATTAGATTTTTCACTCCAGGAACAGCAGTAGTATATAATGAGTTTGGAAATTGTAGAGAAATGCTTAAATAATGCATTACAAATTACAATTGAACTACACCCATTTGATTATAGATGACTAAAATGAGTTTTAGTCGACTAAAATGTAGGGCGTTTTAGTCGACTAAAATATACTGGAGTTTTAGTCGACTAAATACGACTAAAACTAAAACACTTGCAGAAGACTAAAATAGGACTAAAACTAAAATGCAATTTTAGTCCTAAGACTAAGACTAAAACTAAATTGAAATTTGCTGCCAAAATTAACACTGCTGCCAAGTTATTCTGTCCTGCAATATTGGATTACAAATATACCCTGTATCCATATATTTTATTTTATTCTACTGCTAGATCGGTTCCATTTTCTTCTTTTGTCTTTCCCCTTGTGGATGCCCCCCCCTTCTGTTCTGCTTTGTGTGGACAATTGGGTCTCTGTCCCTCTGTGCAGTCATTGCCACTCTGCATGGGGGGGTTGTCTGCTGCCTCCCTACCAATTGACTCACCCAGCACACCAGGGAGTCATCAGGCATCTGCTTTATATCCCCTTTAAATTGTTGCCTCTCCACTGTGGCAACTCCGTCGCTAGGCAATGGTGGTTGTCTTGTCGATGACGTGGTAACACCTGTGCACCCGTGCCTTTGGAGCGCATGGCGCACTTCCGCATTATGTTGGGATGGCGTCATGCGTTCCACGGGCATTGGGATCCATTGGCCAATTCCCGCGCATGCGTGCCTGCCGATACTCATGGCGCATGTGAGGGCGTCCCATGCTATATATATATATATATAGCAACATTGATGCCGCCCGGATAGGTGTAGCTGATGGCACCCATACCCACCAGTAGGCATCAACCAGTAAGTCACAAATATGTGGATGATATTGAGACTCTATTCATATGCATATACATGACCTGCTTTTTTTTTTTAACCTAACAATCGTTTCTTATTATTGTAATTGCCTATTATACACTTCATTTAGGAACATACATTGAGCTGGGGGAGTCCAAACAGCCATGGACGGTGTCATTTGTTATTACTGAGGGCTTTGTCATCCAGGCTCTGACATAATCATACATACAGGTATCTATTAATTTATTAATTTGGTACTTGCTGCTGTGGTTCGAACACTCATTATAAGGTCTACTGGACCTCTCTTTATTTGTAGTCACCTTTTAGTTTAGTTAATATTATTTCACATCTTTCCACCCCCCCCCCCCCCCAGCAGTGCTTTTCTGTAACATCTTATATGTTTTAAGCATATTATGTTTTTTAATTGAATTTTTCTTTTTACTATTATTATTTAAATTTTTCTGTGTAGATAAGCCCATCCACCTGACCCTGGGACAGTTTTTGGCCATCTTGTGTGGGAACCCCTGTGAAACTTTGATTGACTCTGGCAGCATTGGTATTTCCATCATCACATAGTTGGCACATCAACATCACAGCTCCATCTGCACAATTTTTTTTCCCTTGTTCTCACCTTCCCCCCCCCCCATCTTTTTCTATCACTTTGTGATTTTACTTCATAAGGCTTTCTCATTACTAGGAACTTCCATAGTGGTATGTAATATTCTATAATGATGTTTTTTTGTGTGTGTATATATATATATATATATATATATAAACACACACACACATGGATGCAAATGGAAATGTTTTATGATTCAAACAGTATGTTTCTTATTATAATAGTATAAGAAATTACACCGCTCAATACTCTTTACTCCTGAGGAAAGGTGTTTCTCATCTGAAATGCATTGGGCTTGGAGAATGAATTTCTACTAATGTTCCATTTATCTGGATGAGCACCTTTTTGCAAGCCATGATTTTTTATTGTTTTTGCATATTTCTACGTGTCCAATTGTTCACCACCTTTTCTATGATATGTGATATTTATATTTGATATACAATTGAAATAAATGTAATTTTATAATATATTGGATGATTGGTTGCCAACATAGTCCCACCCATAGGAGTTTGTTGCTTTTTTGTGTTTTGAATAATGGACAGTACATGAGTATGAGACGATATGAAACCTCTACAGCAGGGGTGTCCAAACTTTTGACCTTCCGGGGCCTCATTGGAAGAAGAGCATGTGTCTTGGGCCACACATAAAATACACTAACAATAAAGATAGCTGATGAGCTTAAAAAGTCAGGCAGATCGCTAGTTAACAATCAGAGATGTATAGTAACTAAGTAGAACTACTTAAGTACCGAAAGGCGGTATCTGTACTTTCCTGGAGTAGAATTTTTTTCGCCTACTTCACTACATTTTTTTGATGTTTTCAATACTTCTTCTCCGATATTTTTTTTTGTGCTGCATAGTTACTCATTACAATTATAAAAATTACCACTGCCAGAACAGTAGATGGCAGGTTTCATGAAGTTCAAAAAAATGTGTATAATGTCATGTGTAAATCAGCGCATACGAAAATAAATGCTACTGTATGTATAAATAAAATGGTCTACATATCTGCTGTTAAGGGGAAAGAGAACCTCCCCCAACCAAGGAGAGTCACATAGACCTTTTTTCTGGTAAGAGGCTGATTTTGCTTTTTTCACTGGAAGTTGAGAGCACAGGTTTTGCAGTTTTGTTTCACTGGAAGAGTCTATTTGGATATTATTTTGCACTTACCTTCATCCGCCGGGTAAGGGGGAAATCCACAAGGTGGTGGGAGTCTGCACCTATTATTTGGAATAGCACCTGTTTGATTCCTGCACCTTTGAAAATATATTCATCTTGTTTTGTCACATATATATGGTATTATGGCATTATATATATGGACTTTTTATTGACTTTGATTTCATACATTCTTCCTTTATTTCATTTTTGGAATATATTGTTGTATATCACATTGGTTTATATATGATTTTGCGCACCAATAAGCGGTGGAGAAAAAAAAAACATGCAGGGAAGAGAAGGAGGGATGCTCTAAAGGGGAAAGGGAGGGACATACTTTATCTGTTTTTGTCTACAAAAAGTTACAGCCAAAGGAATTGTGATTGTCCTTTAGGTTAATCATTTGAAATAATAAAAAACAATATGATGTTCAAACTTTTGACTTCTTTCTTTAATAACTACATAACACAGTACTTGTACTTTTACTTTCAGTACTTTAGTAGCAATTTTTTTTAAAAAACTACTGCTACTTTTACTTTTAGTACTTGAGTAGCAAAATTAAAAAAAAAAACTACTTGCAATACTTAAGTACAAAAAATGTTGAATACTTTAGTACTTCTACTCAAGTCACTTTTTGATAGAGCACTTCCACTTCTACTCAAGTCACTTTTTGATCGAGCACTTGTACTTTTATTCAAGTATGGGTTTTGAGTACTTTATACAAGTGTGTTAACAATCACTTATATACTGCAAATAATGTACCTAGTAGAAGAGTAATAAAACTTCTTTTTTTCGTAACATTTTATATTATAAAAGTAAAAGAGGGCAACATAAAACTGGCTCACTGTTTTTGATAAACTAACGCATCAGTATCTGGTAGGATGGATGTAGTAGCAATTCTTTTTTAAATCAAGTTTTATTAATGAAATAAAACAAAGAACAGAAACAAAAAACAATTCAGATGAGGTAATACCAAGACTGCCGCAGAGAGTATCTGTAAACACAACCTATATCACGCAAAAAGGCAGACACAAAGGATAAAAAGAAATAACGGTCCCACCTAGCCATACAAGGGTTAGCTCAGTATCCACACCGATATAGACACTCAGAATTGTCCCCCCCTCGTTTTGTGGCATTTGGTAAATTGCTCAGTTATGTACATTCATAATGGAAAACAGATCTAGCCAATGAGCAGTCTGTTTATCTCCAGTTCCAATAGGCTCAGACCAGGGGCATCTATACCAAGGACCCCACAATTTATCAAATTTATGGGGGCCGCCCCTGTGTTAATACGTAAACTTCTCTAATCTTAGAGTTTCCCCCATAAATTGTATCTGTTGTTTGTGTGAAGGGGGGTCTAAAGACTTCCAGTTTTGGAGCATTACCCTTCAGGCTTAAAAGAGAGCTCTAGGCATCGCCTCTCTTGTAAGGGCCAGTAATTGAAAGTCATCCAATATGCCCAAAAGGCACGGTTTAGGGTCAAGTGGAATGGAGGTTTGGAACACGTAGTATGAATTCTTAATTAATTCTCAAGGTGCTCGTCGGATATTTTGGTTTTAATTTTGTCCTTTGTGTGCTTCATCTTTGAAAATAGGTGCTTACAAACATAGGTGCAGCTGAAATCTGATGACGTGAATAAGGCGCGATTGTGAAGAGTGGGATATTTTTCTTTGGGAAGGTAAAACTTATAAAAGTCCAGTAAAAAAAAAACACAGACAAATTTTTCTTCACCCGCATATGTTCGCGAAGTGTAAACACAATTTTACAAACCCCCCCCCCCCACCCAAAAAAAAATCTGTATTTTAAATTAAGTTTACGATTTTGTGTTGAGCTGGATTCATAGCCGTCTGGGGGTGCAGGTTGGACACCTCTGCTCTAGAGTATTTCATGTTATCCTGTTTTTCAGAGAGTGGCCCATGATAAAATTAGAGTCCTGGGGATGAGATTCTTAATGGTCACCAAGCTATTGAGATAAGCTTTGGTTGGATATCTACAGTGGGACATCTTGGATATCATGCCAAATAGAGTGAAATTTGTCCTGGGTTGCATAGTAATATTTTGAAATATGGGGGGAAATTTAGTGTGGAACAGCATGGACTGTGACCCGGCCTCTTGATATGCCAGATGAAGTGGGAGATTCGGTTCTGCAAGGTATGTACAGTGGGTACGGAAAGTATTCAGACCCCCTTAAATTTTTCACTCTTTGTTAGGGTTGAGCGGACACCTAGATGTCCGTGTTCGACGGGTTCGGCCGAACTTTAAAAAAAAGTCCGGGTCCGTGTCCCGGACTTTTACCGAACTTTTCCCGGACACCGAACCCCATTGAAGTCAATGGGGACCCGAACTTTAAGGCACTAAAATGGCTCTAAAACACCAAAGGAAAGGGCTAGAGTGCTGCAAATGGCAGCAAAACGTAATTAAGAGCATGGCAAGTGCTCTGCAAACAAATGTGGATAGGGAAATAACTTAAAACAACAAAAAAAAAAAGAAAAATAAAACAATGTTCTTCTTCATCTCTGAAGGACGAGGCCCATATGGAGTAGGAGGGAGGTTGAGGTGGTGGTGGATGTGGCGGTGACATAGGCGTGCGCACAGGGTGTGCTGGGTGTGCCTGGGCACACCCTAATCACCTAGGGCACATAGCATTGCCAGTGAGGAGATGGGAAAGATCTCCCTGGGACCTGCTCTGCTCTATTTCTCCTTGCCTACAGGTACATGGCCCCGATACATTACTCTCCCTGCTGGCAAACACATGCATGTGTATTTCAACTTTGGGGTGCACACCTTAATGCAATAGGCTGCGCACACCTATGGGCGGTGTAGGTGGAAGCGGCGGTGGAGGAGGACCAGGGCCGGATTAACAGCATCATGGGCTTGGTGCTGAGGATTTTGAAGGGCCTTAAGGGCCGTGCCTTGCCATGCACCCAGAGGAGGAAGGGTGCAGCCATGCATGCCTAATTCAACATGGGATGCTGTCTCTGAAGCCCATAAACACATCCATGCATCGCCAACTGTCCCTCCTTGTCCGGCCTTCACGCTGTGTGGGGAGGTTCTGAGGGTGCTGCCTGGGGAAGCGAGCATAGAAGCCAGACTTCTGTGTTTACAAGTGACAGAAGAGCGGTAACAGTGAATATGGCCAACCCGGGGCCTATATAAAAGGTAGGGGCCTGGAGCTGCAGCTCCAATAGCCCCTACATTAATCTGGCCCTGAGGAGGAGGACGAGGTAGCCAACACTGCTTCTTTTCAAAAATTTTAAATGAGGGTACACCCCAAAAGAGTGAGAAAGAGCAAAAATGGAACAATGGGTGGGTAAGGTCGGTATCCATTGCTATTCTGCATAAGGTACGGAAAAGTCCCGTGGGATCCATGCCTGGTTCATTTTAATGAACGTGAGCTTGTCCACATTGTCTCTGGACAGGCGGCTGCGCTTGTCTGTTATAACGCCCCCAGCCGTGCTAAATACCCGTTCAGATAATACACTGGCTGCAGGGCACGCCAGCACCTCCAAGGCGTAAAGGGCAAGCTCAGGCCATGTGCCCAATTTGGAGACCCAGAAGTTGAAGGGGGCAGACCCGTCATTCACTACATGTAGGCGTGTGCACACATACTGCTCCACCATGTTGGTAAAATGCTGCCTCCTGCTAAGACGTTCCATCTGAGCTGCTGGTGCTGCTGTTTGTTGTGGCGTGCTGACAAAGCTTTTCCACATTTCGGCCATGCTAACCCTGCCTTCTGAGGTGCTGGCGGTGCCCTGGTTGCGTTGGCGACCTCCTCCTCCTCCTCCTCTGCCTTGTGCTTCCACTGTGGCCCCGCTGTCAGATGGGAATGCCAGCAGCATGGCGTCTACCAGCGTGCGCTTGTACTCGCGCATCTTGCGATCGCGCTCCAGTGAGTGAATTAAGGACGGTACGTTGTCCTTGTAACGGGGATCCAGCAGCGTGGCCACCCAGTAATCAGCACAAGTTAGAATGTGGGCAACTCGGCGGTCGTTGTGGAGACACTGCAGCATGTAATCGCTCATGTGTGCCAGGCTGCCCAGAGGCAACGAAAGGCTGTCCTCTGTGGGAGGTGTATCGTCCGTGTCCTCTGTATCCCCCCAGCCACGCACCAGTGATGGCCATGAGCTGGCCTGGGTGCCACCCTGCTGTGAACATGGTTCCATCTCCTCCTCCAGCTCCTCCTCCTCCTCATCCTCCAGAACTGTGCCCCTGCTGGACAATTGCGTCCCTGGCGTTTGCGTGTGCAGGAACCCACCCTCGGAGCCCCTTGCGAATGACTGCCCTGAAAGCCTTGGAAATGTTACCTCTTCATCCTCCTCCTCCTCCTCATCCTGTGCCACATCCTCTTCCATCATCGCCCGAATTGTTTTTTCAAGGAGGCATAGAAGTGGGATAGTTAAGCTGAGAACGGCGTCATTGCCACTGGCCATGTTGGTGGAGTACTCAAAACAGCGCAACAAGGCACACAGGTCTCGCATGGAGGCCCAGTTATTGGTGGTGAAGTGGTGCTGTTCCGCAGAGCGACTCACGCGTGCGTGCTGCAGCTGAAACTCCACTATGGCCTGCTGCTGCTCGCACAGTCTTTCCAGCATGTGCAAGGTGGAGTTCCACCTTGTGGGCACGTCACATATGAGGCGGTGAGCGGGAAGGCCGAAGTTACGCTGCAGCGCTGCCAGGCGAGCAGCAGCAGGGTGAGAACGCCGAAAGTGCGCACAAACGGCCCGCACTTTCTGCAGCAGCTCTGACATATTGGGGTAGTTTTTAAGGAACCTCTGCACCACCAAATTCAGCACATGCGCCAGGCAAGGGATGTGCGTCAAACCGGCTAGGCCCAGAGCTGCTATGAGATTTCGCCCGTTATCGCACACCACCAGGCCGGGCTTGAGGCTCGCTGGCAGCAACCACTCATTTGTCTGCTGTTCCATGCTCCTCCACAACTCCTGCGCGGTGTGTGGTTTGTCCCCCAAACAGGCAAGTTGTAAAACTGCCTGCTGTCGTTTACCCCTGGCCGTGCTGAAGTTGGTGGTGAAGGTGTTACGCTGTCCGGATGAGGAGGCGGTAGAGGATGAGGAAGCGGAGTAGGAGGAGTTAGGAACAGGAGGCAAACTGAAGCGCCCTGCAATCCTCGGTGGTGGAAGGACATGCGCCAAATTGCTATCCGCCTCAGGCCCATCCGCCACTGCATTTACCCAGTGTGCCGTTAGGGAGATATAACGCCCCTGACCGTGCTTACTGGTCCACGTATCCGTAGTTAGGTGGACCTTGGCACAGATGGCGTTGCGCAGTGCACACCTGATATTTTCCCCCACTTGGTTGTGCAGGGAAGGGATGGCTTGCCTGGAAAAGTAGTGGCGGCTGGGCACGACGTACTGTGGGACAGCCACCGACATAAGGTTTTTAAAACTGTGCGTCTCCACCAGACGGAATGACAGCATTTCAAAGGCCAATAATTTTGAAATGCTGGCATTCAGGGCCAGGGATCGCGGGTGGGTAGGGGGGTACTTCCTCTTCCTCTCAAGTGTTTGGGAGATGGAAAGCTGAACGCTTCCACGGGACATTGTGGAGATGGTTGTTGGTGACCCAGGTGGTGGTGTTGCTGACAGATCGTCTGTTTGCGAGGTGGCAGGTGCCGGTATCACTACAGATGTGGCTGGAGCGGCCGAGACTGCAGCAGAAGAGGAAGCAGGATGAGCCAGAGACGTTTCTTGGTTTTGAAGGTGTGTACTCCACTGCAGCTCGTGCTTTGCACTTAGATGCCTGATCATGCAGGTTGTGCTCAGGTTGAGAAGGTTTATGCCTCGCTTCAAGCTCTGATTGCACAGGGTGCAAACCACTCGTGTCCTGTCATCAGCACATTTTCTAAAGAACTTCCACGCTAGAGAACTCCTTTGAGCTGACTTTGGTGCGCTCGTTCCCTTGCTGCGTTGGGCAGTAGCGGGCGTAGTGTCTAGGGCACGGCCGCTCCGCTTCTGCACCCTGCTCCCTCTTCTGCTGTGCTGGTGGCTCTGTGCGACCACCGCCTCTTCCTCCAAACTACTCAGGTCACCTGCATGACGTTCATTCCATGTGGGGTCGAGGACCTCATCGTCCTCCACATCATCTTCCACCCAGTCTTCACCCCTGCCCTCCTTGTCGGTCTCCACAATGCTGAACGCCGCAGCAGTTGGCACCTGCGTTTCGTCATCATCGGAGACGTGCTGCGATGATCCTTGCATGTACTCATCTTGAGAAATAAGTGGTTGGGCATCGCTGCACTCAATCTCTTCCACTTCTGGGGCAGGGCTAGGTGGATGGCCCTGGGAAACCCTGCTGACAGAGTCCTCAAAAAGAATAAGAGACTGCTGTATGGCTTGGGGCTCAGACTGCTGGCCTGATTTGCAAGGGGGTGAGGTGAAAGACGGTTGGACATTGGCTGCAGGTGCCAACTCTGACCTTTCTGCAGTAGACTGGGTGGGAGACAATGTGAAGGAACTGGAGGCACTGTCAGCAGCAAACCAATCTACTATCGCCTCAACTTGTTCTGGCCTCATCACTTCTAGGGGCCTTTGATGCCCTACCAAATACTGATGCAGGTTCTGTCGCCTACTCACACTTGAGGAAGGTGTTTCACTTGTGCGTGTAGCTGGCACAGATCGACCACGTCCTCTCCTTGCAACAGGAGCTCTACCAGCAGCACCACGACCCAGGCCACGGCCCTTATTTGACGGTCTCCTCATATTTCTGTAATTTAAGATCTTGCCCTAGAAAGGTTTTTATTGAATAGCGGAATAGGAAATATGATCCAAAAAAGTGTATGTATCTCGCACGTACAAAACCACACTAGGCCCCAATTACTATTGTTTGTACCCCTAAAAGGATGGATGAGGAGTAGGAGGAGTATGGAACAGACAGCACCCTCAAATCTTCAGAAGTATGAGATGAACCCCAAAAACTTGGAAAGGTGGATCTCACACGTACCGACACAGACTATCCCGCAATTCAATTGATCCTCAAAGGTTTTTATTGAATAGCGGAATAGGAAATATGATCAAAAAAAGTGTATGTATCTCGCACGTACACAACCACACTAGGCCCCAATTACTATTGTTTGTACCCCTAAAAGGATGGATGAGGAGTAGGAGGAGTATGGAACAGGCAGCACCCTCAAATCTTCAGAAGTATGAGATGAACCCCAAAAACTTGGAAAGGTGGATCTCACACGTACCGACACAGACTATCCCGCAATTCAATTGATCCTCAAAGGTTTTTATTGAATAGCGGAATAGGAAATATGATCAAAAAAAGTGTATGTATCTCGCACGTACACAACCACACTAGGCCCCAATTACTATTGTTTGTACCCCTAAAAGGATGGATGAGGAGTAGGAGGAGGAGTATGGAACAGGCAGCACCCTCAAATCTTCAGAAGTATGAGATGAACCCCAAAAACTTGGAAAGGTGGATCTCACACGTACCGACACAGACTATCCCGCAATTCAATTGATCCTCAAAGGTTTTTATTGAATAGCGGAATAGGAAATATGATCAAAAAAAGTGTATGTATCTCGCACGTACACAACCACACTAGGCCCCAATTACTATTGTTTGTACCCCTAAAAGGATGGATGAGGAGTAGGAGGAGGAGTATGGAACAGGCAGCACCCTCAAATCTTCAGAAGTATGAGATGAACCCCAAAAACTTGGAAAGGTGGATCTCACACGTACCGACACAGACTATCCCGCAATTCAATTGATCCTCAAAGGTTTTTATTGAATAGCGGAATAGGAAATATGATCAAAAAAAGTGTATGTATCTCGCACGTACACAACCACACTAGGCCCCAATTACTATTGTTTGTACCCCTAAAAGGATGGTTGAGCAGTAGGAGCAGGAGTATGGAACAGGCAGCACCCTCAAATCTTCAGAAGTATGAGATGAACCCCAACAACTTGGAAAGGTGGATCTCACACGTACCGACACAGACTATCTCGCAATTGAATTGATCCCCAAAGGTTTTAATTGAATAGCGGAATAGAAAATATGATCAAAAAGAAAGTGTATGTATCTCGCACGTACACCACCACACTAGGCCCCAACTACTATTGTTTGTACCCCTAAAAGGATGGTTGAGCAGTAGGAGGAGGAGTATGGAACAGGCAGCACCCTCAAATCTTCAGTAGTATGAGATGAACCCCAAAAACTTGGAAAGGTGGATCTCTCTCACACGTACCAACACAGACTATCCCCCAATTTAACTGATCCCCAAAGGTTTTTGATTAAATAGCGGAATAGAAAATATGATCCAAAAAAAGTGTATGTATATCACACGTACACAACCACACTGGGCCCCAATTACTATTGTTTGTACCCCTAAAAGGCTAGATGAGGAGTAGGGGGAGTATGGAACAGGCAGCACCCTCAAACCTTCAGAAGTATGAGATGAACCCCAACAACTTGGAAAGGTGGATCTCTCTCACACGTACCAACACAGACTATCCCCCAATTTAACTGATCCCCAAAGGTTTTTGATTAAATAGCGGAATAGAAAATATGATCCAAAAAAAGTGTATGTATATCACACGTACACAACCACACTGGGCCCCAATTACTATTGTTTGTACCCCTAAAAGGCTAGATGAGGAGTAGGGGGAGTATGGAACAGGCAGCACCCTCAAACCTTCAGAAGTATGAGATGAACCCCAACAACTTGGAAAGGTGGATCTCTCTCACACGTACCAACACAGACTATCCCCCAATTTAACTGATCCCCAAAGGTTTTTGATTAAATAGCGGAATAGAAAATATGATCCAAAAAAAGTGTATGTATATCACACGTACACAACCACACTAGGCCCCAATTACTATTGTTTGTACCCCTAAAAGGCTAGGAGTAGGGGGAGTATGGAACAGGCAGCACCCTCAAACCTTCAGAAGTATGAGATGAACCCCAACAACTTGGAAAGGTGGATCTCTCTCACACGCACCAACACAGACTATCCCCCAATTTAACTGATCCCCAAAGGTTTTTGATTAAATAGCGGAATAGAAAATATGATCCAAAAAAAGTGTATGTATATCACACGTACACAACCACACTAGGCCCCAATTACTATTGTTTGTACCCCTAAAAGGCTAGGAGTAGGGGGAGTATGGAACAGGCAGCACCCTCAAACCTTCAGAAGTATGAGATGAACCCCAACAACTTGGAAAGGTGGATCTCTCTCACACGTACCAACACAGACTATCCCCCAATTTAACTGATCCCCAAAGGTTTTTGATTAAATAGCGGAATAGAAAATATGATCCAAAAAAAGTGTATGTATATCACACGTACACAACCACACTGGGCCCCAATTACTATTGTTTGTACCCCTAAAAGGCTAGATGAGGAGTAGGGGGAGTATGGAACAGGCAGCACCCTCAAACCTTCAGAAGTATGAGATGAACCCCAACAACTTGGAAAGGTGGATCTCTCTCACACGTACCAACACAGACTATCCCCCAATTTAACTGATCCCCAAAGGTTTTTGATTAAATAGCGGAATAGAAAATATGATCCAAAAAAAGTGTATGTATATCACACGTACACAACCACACTAGGCCCCAATTACTATTGTTTGTACCCCTAAAAGGCTAGGAGTAGGGGGAGTATGGAACAGGCAGCACCCTCAAACCTTCAGAAGTATGAGATGAACCCCAACAACTTGGAAAGGTGGATCTCTCTCACACGTACCAACACAGACTATCCCCCAATTTAACTGATCCCCAAAGGTTTTTGATTAAATAGCGGAATAGAAAATATGATCCAAAAAAAGTGTATGTATATCACACGTACACAACCACACTAGGCCCCAATTACTATTGTTTGTACCCCTAAAAGGCTAGATGAGGAGTAGGGGGGGTATGGAACAGGCAGCACCCTCAAACCTTCAGAAGTATGAGATGAACCCCAACAACTTGGAAAGGTGGATCTCTCTCACACGTACCAACACAGACTATCCCCCAATTTAACTGATCCCCAAAGGTTTTTGATTAAATAGCGGAATAGAAAATATGATCCAAAAAAAGTGTATGTATATCACACGTACACAACCACACTAGGCCCTAATTACTATTGTTTGTACCCCTAAAAGGCTAGATGAGGAGTAGGGGGGGTATGGAACAGGCAGCACCCTCAAACCTTCAGAAGTATGAGATGAACCCCAACAACTTGGAAAGGTGGATCTCTCTCACACGTACCAACACAGACTATCCCCCAATTTAACTGATCCCCAAAGGTTTTTGATTAAATAGCGGAATAGAAAATATGATCCAAAAAAAGTGTATGTATATCACACGTACACAACCACACTGGGCCCCAATTACTATTGTTTGTACCCCTAAAAGGCTAGATGAGGAGTAGGGGGAGTATGGAACAGGCAGCACCCTCAAACCTTCAGAAGTATGAGATGAACCCCAACAACTTGGAAAGGTGGATCTCTCTCACACGTACCAACACAGACTATCCCCCAATTTAACTGATCCCCAAAGGTTTTTGATTAAATAGCGGAATAGAAAATATGATCCAAAAAAAGTGTATGTATATCACACGTACACAACCACACTAGGCCCCAATTACTATTGTTTGTACCCCTAAAAGGCTAGGAGTAGGGGGAGTATGGAACAGGCAGCACCCTCAAACCTTCAGAAGTATGAGATGAACCCCAACAACTTGGAAAGGTGGATCTCTCTCACACGTACCAACACAGACTATCCCCCAATTTAACTGATCCCCAAAGGTTTTTGATTAAATAGCGGAATAGAAAATATGATCCAAAAAAAGTGTATGTATATCACACGTACACAACCACACTAGGCCCCAATTACTATTGTTTGTACCCCTAAAAGGCTAGGAGTAGGGGGAGTATGGAACAGGCAGCACCCTCAGACCTTCAGAAGTATGAGATGAACCCCAACAACTTGGAAAGGTGGATCTCTCTCACACGTACCAACACAGACTATCCCCCAATTTAACTGATCCCCAAAGGTTTTTGATTAAATAGCGGAATAGAAAATATGATCCAAAAAAAGTGTATGTATATCACACGTACACAACCACACTAGGCCCCAATTACTATTGTTTGTACCCCTAAAAGGCTAGGAGTAGGGGGAGTATGGAACAGGCAGCACCCTCAAACCTTCAGAAGTATGAGATGAACCCCAACAACTTGGAAAGGTGGATCTCTCTCACACGTACCAACACAGACTATCCCCCAATTTAACTGATCCCCAAAGGTTTTTGATTAAATAGCGGAATAGAAAATATGATCCAAAAAAAGTGTATGTATATCACACGTACACAACCACACTGGGCCCCAATTACTATTGTTTGTACCCCTAAAAGGCTAGATGAGGAGTAGGGGGAGTATGGAACAGGCAGCACCCTCAAACCTTCAGAAGTATGAGATGAACCCCAACAACTTGGAAAGGTGGATCTCTCTCACACGTACCAACACAGACTATCCCCCAATTTAACTGATCCCCAAAGGTTTTTGATTAAATAGCGGAATAGAAAATATGATCCAAAAAAAGTGTATGTATATCACACGTACACAACCACACTAGGCCCCAATTACTATTGTTTGTACCCCTAAAAGGCTAGGAGTAGGGGGAGTATGGAACAGGCAGCACCCTCAAACCTTCAGAAGTATGAGATGAACCCCAACAACTTGGAAAGGTGGATCTCTCTCACACGTACCAACACAGACTATCCCCCAATTTAACTGATCCCCAAAGGTTTTTGATTAAATAGCGGAATAGAAAATATGATCCAAAAAAAGTGTATGTATATCACACGTACACAACCACACTAGGCCCCAATTACTATTGTTTGTACCCCTAAAAGGCTAGGAGTAGGGGGAGTATGGAACAGGCAGCACCCTCAAACCTTCAGAAGTATGAGATGAACCCCAACAACTTGGAAAGGTGGATCTCTCTCACACGTACCAACACAGACTATCCCCCAATTTAACTGATCCCCAAAGGTTTTTGATTAAATAGCGGAATAGAAAATATGATCCAAAAAAAGTGTATGTATATCACACGTACACAACCACACTGGGCCCCAATTACTATTGTTTGTACCCCTAAAAGGCTAGATGAGGAGTAGGGGGAGTATGGAACAGGCAGCACCCTCAAACCTTCAGAAGTATGAGATGAACCCCAACAACTTGGAAAGGTGGATCTCTCTCACACGTACCAACACAGACTATCCCCCAATTTAACTGATCCCCAAAGGTTTTTGATTAAATAGCGGAATAGAAAATATGATCCAAAAAAAGTGTATGTATATCACACGTACACAACCACACTAGGCCCCAATTACTATTGTTTGTACCCCTAAAAGGCTAGGAGTAGGGGGAGTATGGAACAGGCAGCACCCTCAAACCTTCAGAAGTATGAGATGAACCCCAACAACTTGGAAAGGTGGATCTCTCTCACACGTACCAACACAGACTATCCCCCAATTTAACTGATCCCCAAAGGTTTTTGATTAAATAGCGGAATAGAAAATATGATCCAAAAAAAGTGTATGTATATCACACGTACACAACCACACTAGGCCCCAATTACTATTGTTTGTACCCCTAAAAGGCTAGATGAGGAGTAGGGGGGGTATGGAACAGGCAGCACCCTCAAACCTTCAGAAGTATGAGATGAACCCCAACAACTTGGAAAGGTGGATCTCTCTCACACGTACCAACACAGACTATCCCCCAATTTAACTGATCCCCAAAGGTTTTTGATTAAATAGCGGAATAGAAAATATGATCCAAAAAAAGTGTATGTATATCACACGTACACAACCACACTAGGCCCCAATTACTATTGTTTGTACCCCTAAAAGGCTAGATGAGGAGTAGGGGGGGTATGGAACAGGCAGCACCCTCAAACCTTCAGAAGTATGAGATGAACCCCAACAACTTGGAAAGGTGGATCTCTCTCACACGTACCAACACAGACTATCCCCCAATTTAACTGATCCCCAAAGGTTTTTGATTAAATAGCGGAATAGAAAATATGATCCAAAAAAAGTGTATGTATATCACACGTACACAACCACACTAGGCCCCAATTACTATTGTTTGTACCCCTAAAAGGCTAGATGAGGAGTAGGGGGGGTATGGAACAGGCAGCACCCTCAAACCTTCAGAAGTATGAGATGAACCCCAACAACTTGGAAAGGTGGATCTCTCTCACACGTACCAACACAGACTATCCCCCAATTTAACTGATCCCCAAAGGTTTTTGATTAAATAGCGGAATAGAAAATATGATCCAAAAAAAGTGTATGTATATCACACGTACACAACCACACTAGGCCCCAATTACTATTGTTTGTACCCCTAAAAGGCTAGATGAGGAGTAGGGGGGGTATGGAACAGGCAGCACCCTCAAACCTTCAGAAGTATGAGATGAACCCCAACAACTTGGAAAGGTGGATCTCTCTCACACGTACCAACACAGACTATCCCCCAATTTAACTGATCCCCAAAGGTTTTTGATTAAATAGCGGAATAGAAAATATGATCCAAAAAAAGTGTATGTATATCACACGTACACAACCACACTAGGCCCCAATTACTATTGTTTGTACCCCTAAAAGGCTAGGAGTAGGGGGAGTATGGAACAGGCAGCACCCTCAAACCTTCAGAAGTATGAGATGAACCCCAACAACTTGGAAAGGTGGATCTCTCTCACACGTACCAACACAGACTATCCCCCAATTTAACTGATCCCCAAAGGTTTTTGATTAAATAGCGGAATAGAAAATATGATCCAAAAAAAGTGTATGTATATCACACGTACACAACCACACTAGGCCCCAATTACTATTGTTTGTACCCCTAAAAGGCTAGGAGTAGGGGGAGTATGGAACAGGCAGCACCCTCAAACCTTCAGAAGTATGAGATGAACCCCAACAACTTGGAAAGGTGGATCTCTCTCACACGTACCAACACAGACTATCCCCCAATTTAACTGATCCCCAAAGGTTTTTGATTAAATAGCGGAATAGAAAATATGATCCAAAAAAAGTGTATGTATATCACACGTACACAACCACACTAGGCCCCAATTACTATTGTTTGTACCCCTAAAAGGCTAGATGAGGAGTAGGGGGAGTATGGAACAGGCAGCACCCTCAAATCTTCAGAAGTATGAGATTGTGTTCACTGTACCCCACAAAGATTGAGTTCACTGCACCCCACAATGATTGTGTTCACTGCACCCCACAAAGATTGTGTTCACTGCACCTCACAAAGATTGTGTTCACTGTACCCCCCAAAGATTGTGTTCACTGCACCCCACAAAGATTCTGTTCACTGTACCCCACAAAGATTGTGTTCACTGCACCCTAAAAGGATGTTGTTCACTGCACCCCACAAAGATTGTGTTCACTGCACCCTAAAAGGATGTTGTTCACTGCACCCCAAAAAGATTGTGTTCACTGTACCCCCCCAAAGATTGTGTTCACTGCACCCCACAAAGATTGTGTTCACTGCACCCCAAAAAGATTGTGTTCACTGTACCCCCCAAAGATTGTGTTCACTGCACCCCAAAAAGATTGTGTTCACTGTACCCCCCAAAGATTGTGTTCACAGCACCCCACAAAGATTCTGTTCACTGTACCCCACAAAGATTGTGTTCACTGCACCCCAAAAAGATTGTGTTCACTGTACCCCCCCAAAGATTGTGTTCACTGCACCCCACAAAGATTCTGTTCACTGCACCCCACAAAGGATTTTGTTCACTGCACCCCAAAAAGATTGTGTTCACTGCACCCCAAAAAGGATTTTGATCACTGCACCCCAAAAAGGATGTTGTTCACTGCACCCCAAAAATGATTTTGTTCACTCCACCCCAAAAAGATTGTGTTCACTGCACCCCACAAAGATTGTGTTCACTGCACCCCAAAAAGATTGTGTTCACTGTACCCCCCAAAGATTGTGTTCACTGCACCCCACAAAGATTCTGTTCACTGTACCCCACAAAGATTGTGTTCACTGCACCCCAAAAAGATTGTGTTCACTGCACCCCAAAAAGGATGTTGTTCACTGCACCCCAAAAAGGATGTTGTTCACTCCACCCCAAAAAGATTGTGTTCACTGCACCCCACAAAGATTGTGTTCACTGCACCCCAAAAAGATTGTGTTCACTGCACCCCAAAAATGATTTTGTTCACTGCACCCCAAAAAGGATTTTGTTCACTGCACCCCAAAAAGGATGTTGTTCACTCCACCCCAAAAAGATTGTGTTCACTGCACCCCAAAAAGATTGTGTTCACTGCACCCCACAAAGGATTT
This sequence comes from Pelophylax lessonae, assembly GCF_965119305.1. Classification (NCBI taxonomy): domain Eukaryota; kingdom Metazoa; phylum Chordata; class Amphibia; order Anura; family Ranidae; genus Pelophylax; species Pelophylax lessonae. The sequence continues at coordinate 92,747,593 of NC_138775.1, forward strand.
TGTTCACTGCACCCCAAAAAGATTGTGTTCACTGCACCCCAAAAAGGATGTTGTTCACTGCACCCCAAAAAGGATTTTGTTCACTGCACCCCAAAAAGATTGTGTTCACTGCACCCCACAAAGGATTTTGTTCACTGCACCCCACAAAGATTGTGTTCACTGCACACCAAAAAGGATTGTGTTCACTGCACCCCAAAAAGATTTTGTTCACTGCACCCCAAAAATATTGTGTTCACTGCAGCCCAAAAAGATTGTGTTCACTGCAGCCCAAAAAGATTGTGTTCACTGCAGCCCAAAAAGATTGTGTTCACTGCAGCTCACACACAGAAAAATGGATGTGGATCACTGACACCTGCCTATCTCCAATCCCACACCACACAGCAATATCGATTGTAGTTTGTAGAACACAGTTTCCCTAAAATTCAGCAGACTCTGTCCCTAACAGGATTGAGAAGAGATCGTAGATCAGGATTGAGTGCAGATTCACCCCACCCCCCACACAGCAATATCGATTGTAGTTTGTAGAAGACACTGACCCTATAATTCAGCAGACTCTATCCCTAAAATGCCTACAACTCGCCCTGCCTAAACACTCCGACCTGTCCCTCAATTCTATCCGGACACAAATGGTTTTTTCCTGCCTATCTTTCCCTAATCAGCAGCCAGCACATTGATGTGTGCTCTGTCCCTTAGCTAAGCAGCAGAATGACGCTGCTGCGGCGGCTGCCTCGAACTTATAAAGACTTGGTCACATGCTTCAGACGGCCAATCACAGCTACTAAGACATTTGCAGGCATGGCTGGGATGGCTTAAGGCACACCAGTTAAACGATTGTTGATTGGCTGTTGAAAGCCCGCCATGAAAAGAGCGCCAAAGCATGCAAAACCCGGAAATAAAACGACCGAACACGGATTTTTACCCGAACATACAGTAAAGTGTCCGTGTCCGTGTTCGGGTAAAAAAAATCCAATTATTCGGTACGAACACGAATAATACAGTCCGTGTTCGCTCAACACTACTCTTTGTTATATTGCAGCCATTTGCTAAAATCATTTAAGTTCATTCTTCTTCCTCATGAATGTACACATAGCACCCCATACTGACAGAAAAACACAGAATTGTTGACATTGTTGCAGATTTATTAAAAAAGAAAAACTGAAATATCACATGGTCCTAAGTATTCAGACCCTTTGCTCAGTATTTAGTAGAAGCCCCCTTTTGATCTAATACAGCCAGGAGTCTTTTTGGGAAAGATGCAACAAGTCTTTCACACCTGGATTTGGGGATCCTCTGCCATTCCTCCTTGCAGATCCTCTCCAGTTCTGTCAGGTTGGATGGTAAACGTTGGTGGACAGCCATTTTTAGGTCTCTCCAGAGATGCTCAATTGGGTTTAAGTCATGGCTCTGGCTGGGCCATTCAAGAACAGTCACGGAGTTGTTGTGAAGCCACTCCTTCGTTATTTTAGCTGTGTGCTTAGGGTCATTGTCTTGTTGGAAGGTGAACCTTCGGCCCAGTCTGAGGTCCAGAGCACTCTGGAGAAGGTTTTTGTCCAGGATATCCCTGTACTTGGCCGCATTCATCTTTCCCTCGATTGCAACCAGTCGTCCTGTCCCTGCAGCTGAAAAACACCCCCACAGCATGATGCTGCCACCACCATGCTTCACTGTTGGGACTGTATTGGACAGGTGATGAGCAGTGCCTGGTTTTCTCCACACATACCGCTTAGAATCAAGGCCAAAAAGTTCTATTTTGGTCTCATCAGACCAGAGAATCTTATTTCTCACCATCTTGGAGTCCTTCAGGTGTTTTTTTAGCAAACTCCATGTGGGCTTTCATGTGTCTTACACTGAGGAGAGGCTTCCGTCGGGCCACTCTGCCATAAAGCCCCGACTGGTGGAGGGCTGCAGTGATGGTTGACTTTCTACAACTTTCTCCCATCTCCTGACTGCATCTCTGGAGCTCAGCCACAGTGATCTTTGGGTTCTTCTTTACCTCTCTCACCAAGGCTCTTCTCCCCCGATAGCTCAGTTTGGCCGGACGGCCAGCTCTAGGAAGGGTTCTGGTCGTCCCAAACGTCTTCTAATTGAGGATTATGGAGGCCACTGTGCTCTTAGGAACCTTAAGTGCAGCAGAAATCTTTTTGTAACCTTGGCCAGATCTGTGCCTTGCCACAATTCTGTCTCTGAGCTCTTCAGGCAGTTCCTTTGACCTCATGATTCTCATTTGCTCTGACATGCATTGTGATCTGGAAGGTCTTATATAGACAGGTGTGTGGCTTTCCTAATCAAGTCCAATCAGTATAATCAAACACAGCTGGACTCAAATGAAGGTGTAGAACCATCTCAAGGATGATCAGAAGAAATGGAAAGCACCTGAGTTAAATATATGAGTGTCACAGCAAAGGGTCTGAATACTTAGGACCATGTGATATTTCAGTCTTTCTTTTTTAATAAATCTGCAACAATGTCAACAATTCTGTGTTTTTCTGTCAGTATGGGGTGCTATGTGTACATTCATGAGGAAGAAGAATGAACTTAAATTATTTTAGCAAATGGCTGCAATATAACAAAGAGTGAAAAATTTAAGGGGGTCTGAATACTTTCTGTACCCACTGTATATGGAAATGCGGGATGGTCAGATTAAAGACCCTCAGATAACAAAGGCATTTAGGTAACAATGACATCTTCATCACCGCTATTCTTCCCTCCCAGGAGATATAATTATTCCTTCGATTTCAGGTCTTGTAAATGTCTAAACAGTGAGGAATAGTTGTCCTAGTACAGGCTGTCATGAGTGCTTGTTAAAAAGGTGCCTAGATAAGTGAGTTTAGTGGGAGCGCATGAAAAGGAGAATGTGCTCTGTATATATATATATATATATATATATACATATATATATATATTTTTTTTAGTACAAACTTTTATTGAAAAAGGTTTTTCAATTCACATAAAACATATGGTAAATCATTTTAACAAAATGTTTATACTGTATGTATAACAATAATACATATAAGAAAAAAAAATTAATAACTATATAGGAACAATAAAGTGGCATCTTACAAAATAAGCAATTATTGTGTGATATAACTATATCAAGTATTGATATTATTTATAGCAATTATTTTGATAGAGAGATGAAACAAAAGAAAAAAAAACATAAGAGGTAACAAAATAAAATAAAGGAACATAGTAAATAAAAAAGTGTACTTCAATAGTAAGGATGTAACAATGTTCTATGCATTTGATTGCGTTTTATAAATGAACCATGAATTCCATTTGAAATCAAATAGCTTCTTGGTGTTATTGATTGAGTAGTGAATGTTTTCCATTATTTTGATTTCTTCAAGTCTTGCAAGAATTTGTGGGAATGGGACAATAGCTTCCTTCCAGTGTAAAGCAATCGCCCAGTGTCTAGCTACACAAATGTATGGATTAACTTTGTAAGGGGTGGATGAATATCTGATATGCTTTGAAAGAATAGGCAACTAAGATGTGATAATGTAATATTTTTACCTGCTATTTTGTTGAGGAGATCAAAAACCTCTGTCCATGTAGGGGATAGTCTGTCACAGTCCCAAAAAGTGTGTAGAAAGGTACCAGGGAGAGAGCATCCTCTAAAGCAGTTTGGGGGAAAATTTTGTTTAGATGAAGTTGTGTATATTACCGCCTGGTAAAAAGTTTAACTGCTGTTTCCCTTATTGTTAGAGATTTTGTGTATTTCCATAAGTTTACGCACATGGATGCCCAATCGGTGACAGATATTTAAACACTCAGTTCCGACTCCCATTTCTGCATGTAAGGAAGTTTTACAATGGGATTAGAGGAACTAAGGTCACTATAGATAGTAGAAATCAGACCGTTACCTCTTGGGTTTATGGAACAACTGTGTTCAAATATAGTTAAAGGGGATCCCAAAGGTTTAGGATAATATGTCTCAAAAAAGAGTTTTATATGTTTGTAATTTTGTTTTTCAGTGAGGGGGATATTTTTGAATGTTATTAGAGAGTTAAAGGAAGAAAATATTCCTCCATTATAGAGATCTAATATTTTGGTAATATCGCTTTTGATGCACCACTTAAATAAACCTGGAGTTAGATAGGCTTCTTTAAATCTTGGGTCTCTGAAAAATGAAGCACCTGGTGGGGGGTCAGAGATGTCTTGGAGATTAATGTACAAATATCTCCTTTGCGCTAATAACTGCACTTTTGGATATTAATATACGCTAAGTGCAATCAATCCCGTTGTGCTAAAAAGCACAGTTCTCAGCTCTTTTGAATAAGGTAATTGAGCGCGCTCAGTAGTTCATACAGACACAAAGTCTGCTATCACCTTGCATGCTCACAAGAATGTCCTGTCTAAGACAGGGAGCTCCGTTTATTTATGAGACAAAGGGACAATCAACAGGAAGTGATGGCTATCTTACATAAGCCAATCAGTTCCAAATGTACAGTCACATGACACAAGTTACTCACATAGAATCAGCCAATGACACACTTATATACATTTAAATGTACAATAGAAAGGGGAAGTACATGATCGTAAATGAGCAGAACAGTGTGCACGGCTTCCTGCCTAACACTACACAATGAAACCAGCATGTAGAACCATAAACGTTGCTCTGATCAAACTCTGCATGCATTCCCACCACTACTACTGCCGTGAATCCTATTTAGCAAAACTTCAGAGAACAATGCCTAATAGGATTATACTACTGTTCCCATAGACGTGTGGCTATCTGCAGGGAAAGAGCCATGCTGTTTCCACTATGGTGATCAGGCACAGTAGAAAGACATAAGCAGGTATGCCTTCATAAAGGCGGAGTGATATCAAAATTATATTGACTCCGCACCACAATACACATAGATCGATACCGGCAAAAAGATCCACGCATAGCGCATGGAGTGTTTGCCGGCAGAGATGTCTATGTAGAAGGAACGCATCTACACATCTAAGGGAAGGTTTTCACTACCAGTAGTCTTTCCTCAATGCCGGTTCGCCGGTAGATGCTCTGATGAGCGTATTGCAAGCAAATCGACAACAGGAGCCATAATGACAAGCTAAATAAAAAACATCCTGAAAAATGTCCATACTAGTCCTAATAAAATTTCCACAACAGAAATGAGTGACCATTCTTTTTTTACTTTTTTTTAATAGTTTAATGGAGTCTGAGACTATTGCGTTGTGGGAGGAAATGTAGTGAAGAGAATTTTTATTTGACCATAGTAAACCAAGGAGATAATGTGGATAAATAGAGTTACTATTAAAAACTAACCATGGGATTCTGGGATTGGGAATGTTCCATTAAGCTATTTGGGTAAGTCTACAAGAGATGTAATTTAACCAAAGTTGTGGTAAATCTAGACCTCCTGACCTATGTGATTGATAGAGAATTTTCTTAGCATATCTAGGTGCTTTATTGTTCCATATACATTTGTTGACTATGGATTAGATTTTTGATATATACACTTTTGAGAGTATAGATAGAGGAGTTTAGGGAGCATGTTCATTTTGATTGCTGTAATTCTACCAAGAAATGAGAGAAAATATGAGGACCAGGTATTAATGTCAAATTTTAGTTATTAAAGATGGGAAGTTACACTGGAATAATAGGTCATATTTAATTAAGAGTTGGATCCCTAAGTAAGGAATCCTATTATCAGACCAACTAAATGATAAATAGTTTTTTAAATTATCTAGCCCTAAAGAAGTGAAATTAAGTGGGTGGGCAATTGATTTGGATACACTGATTTTTAGGCCTAAAATATTTGCAAATTTATCAAGAGTGTCTAATAAAATGGGGATAGAGAGGAAAAGTAAGGCGTCATCTGCATTTAACCAGTTTTTGAAGTTGGAATGACCTTTAATGTATCCTGATATGTCAGGATGTTGTAAAATGGCTATGGAGAGGGGTTCTAAGGCTAACGCAAATAAAAGAGGGGATAGGGGGCATCCATGTCTTGTACCCCTTCCCAAGGGAAAAATGTCTAAATTACAGTCCGAGATCTTAATGTTTTTTTATGGTTATTATGAAGAGCCTTGAAACTGTGTAAGAATTATTTTTCAAAGCCATATCTGGTTAGTATATATTCTAAATATTGCCATGAAACACTATCAAAAGCTTTATGAATATCTAACCCTAAGAGTAAGACTAAGCAAATTTGTTAGCATCTTGAATAATGTTGGTTGCTAGTCTAATGTTGTCAATTATTTGACGATTAGAGATAAAGCCAGATTGATTGGAGGAATAATATAGGACAATCTATCTGAAAAAATTTTACTAAAAATTTTTAGATCATTATTAATAACTGAAATTGGTCTATAATTTTGTGAGTGAGCCATGTCTTTGTTTAGTTTGGTAAGAAGAGACATATTTGCTAAGAACATTTCCTCTGAAAATTTGTTGCCTTGTAGGAAATGATTAAAAAGTTTAGGGACCACGAAAGAAGATCATTTTTTATAGTATATGAAATAATATAAATATGTGCTGCGCAAACTTGTGTAGCTTATATTAATAATAAATTAATTTAAACAAATAATGAATTTGTAGTGAAAATTTATTTTCTTCTTTTTTTTTTTTTCACTCTGTGTAGAAAAAATATATATGTGTATATATCAACAGTTGTGCACTGATTAAATCCAATTTAAACACAATTATTAATTCTCTATATGCAATATAACCATACAATGAATATTCAAACACATATAAATCATGCATAGTGACGTAGTGAATAAGTGTCCAATTCCTTATGCCTGGTATCCAAATTATAAGTGTCCAAACAAAGTATGCTCCTCTGTATGGAGATTAAATCCCAATCACCAGTGCTCAAATATGGTCATGAGCAAACTTGATTTCACCTCCAATCTCTGTGCCTTCCCCCCCTTCAGGTGGGTGCCTCACCTTTATGCCTGTGACCTCGCACTTAAGCTTGGTCAGTAATGGCCTTGTGCTCAATCTAATAGATATGGATGAGGGGTTGCTTTTTTTAAATGCTGTCAGGGTTCTCCTATCCCTCACGGATGGCTCACATGTATAGGGATAAAGATATACATGGTTCAAGTAATGTCTTGTAAACAGACTTTATTAAAAATAAACGTATTGCACTTACATTTAATTGGTGCTTGCAGCACACCACACTATAGTGACTATTTTGCAAATAGTGGCCCAGAAGCTCAGACGGGGGTCTCCAACTGTTCTGGTTTATCCGCTCAGTGAGCTGTGAAAATGCTCTCAGACGTACTCACACTCCGACGTATGGCCCCTCCCCCACGCGTATCGACACAGGGCTCTTGCGTGTCCTCATCAGGGGGAAATGTTAGATCGGGCTGCGAGTCGACTCATTTAAAGGGTAAATTTGCATGTCTATTACTCTGAACACCAGGTCCTAATAGCTGAGCTAGTTGCCTTTGACATTTCAATCAAATGCTGATAGATACGGGGTGTTTATGGACTGGATGAACAGTGGGAGTGGGAAAAAGCATGCAGAGAAAAGATCTGGAAGTTAAAAGTTAAAAAAAAAAAAAAAAAAAGGAAGAAGTACCAAAGACTAAGGTGATTATCAAAAAAGACAAGTATACAAATGGCAATCACAACATGGGAATCCAAATAATTTACCTACAAATATCACCCCAGCAGGTGAATCGGATATGGAAACACAAAGTGAGCAGGAAATATATAATTCCAGTGACCGCATCAACAATCATGTATCAAATCAAGGGGAAGGCAACCATAATGAAGCCAATAGGAATGTGGTGCAGACGCCAAACCCACCAAGAGGTCCCCCATACAGACCCTACTCACATGAACAAAGGAGACCATATAACAACCCCAATTGGAACAACAGGGATTACCATCAACAAGGAGGCAAACAGTACTATAACCAAGGACCACCCCCCTCTAGAGGAGGATATAAAAACAAAAAGCAGAGAGCCTCTAAGTGTTATCAGTTTAATTTAAAGGGTAAGGCAGGTACAGGAAAACTGCTCACTTTTAAAACAGTATAAAATAGCTCATCTGTTAGGTGGTCTGCAGGAACACAGGGGTCCACAGCTGGATGTTTGTGGCTCCAAGAGGTGGTGCAGGGGATGGTGAAGGAGGGAGATGTCTGGAGGGCCAAGAGACCAGTTATTAAACAAGGAGTAAAACATAAAATATTGAATTAAAATGAAGAGCAATATCTTCTACCTACCTCCTGCCGCTTACCAGTCATCTACTGTGTACCAAAAATTCACAAAGACAGTAAAAACCCTTCAGGTTGGCCCATTATCAATGGCATTGAGTCAATCACATCAAGATTGGGCAAATATATTGACCTCCACCTACAACCGTTGGTACAAATGACCTCAGCATATCTCAAAGACACAAAACACACAATCAACTTACACCAAAACTGTGACATCAAAGAAGATTCAATCATGATAACAGCAGATCTGTCATCACTATACAATAATATTGATCATGCAGGTGCAATCAGTGCAGTGGGCCCTGAACAAATATGGTGCATACACACATGAGCATAACAAGTTTTTAATAAAAAGCTTAAAATTCTGTTTGTACCACAACTATTTTTGGTACAACAACACCTATTATATACAAATAAAAAAAAAAAGAGTAGCCATGGGCACAAAATTTGCGCCCAGCGTAGCCAATCTCTACATGGCCCAGTGGGAAGAGGAACAAACATTATTGAAACAACTTTCAATCCAACTCAACAAAAGATTTATAGATGACATTATCATCATAGCTAATAGCACGGAGCATGAAAGGAAAGATCTCATCAACTCATTAAACAATAATAACAAGAACATCGTATTAACCAGCCCGATCAGTAGAAGAACCATCACTTTTCTGGATCTGGAAATAGAGATCAATAATTTAGAATTAATAACAAAAACACATTTCAAAAATACAGACTGTAATTCTTACATACCAACTGACAGTTGTCATCATAAACCATGTGTCAGGACTCTGGAGGCGAGCCTGACGTGCAGAGGGTAGCCTCTAGCTCACCGAGGGATGGAGCACAGATGAGTCACCCAGGCAGTAGACGCAGGCTAACCCGAGGTGCGGAATCTAAGTGCCAACCGGTCTTCACCAGAGCCTCAGATGGTGAGGTTGGATTTTGCTGCGTGTATAGCACCAGGTCGCGGTCCTCGGGGTTGCCCTGCCAGGAGGTGAACAGGTCCGGATCTGGTGGCAGATAAACAGACAAGGATAATGCAAAAGAGTGGTCACAAACAAGCCGAGGTCAGGGCGGGCAGCAGACAAGCGAGGTGAGGGACAAGCCAGGAGGTCAAACAGGAATCAAACTGGATACAACAGGTTTCAGGTTCAGGAACACAGGAGAAGCTTCAGATCAGACAGCAAAGACACTGTGCTTCTGAGGTGCTTAAATAAGGCAGCCTATTGCCAATTAATGAAATTAGTCTGAGCTAGGTTAACCCTTAGGTGGCAGATTCATGACAGCACTTTAGTGTGCACAGGGAGCGTTCCTGACACCATGGATTTATAATATACCAAAGGACCAGTACGTTAGAATTAGGCCTAATTGCACCAAGATAGAGGAGTACAAGCTACAGTCAAATAAATTAATAAAAATGTTTACAGAAAAAGGATACCTGGAGGAACAACTAAACAAAGAAAGAAATGAGGTAATGAATATGGAAAGGAATCTCCTCATTAAAGATAAAAATAAAGTCCCAAATAATGCACCATCAGATGGAGTAGTAGTACTTGATTATAATATACAGCATAAGGTGCTGGAACAGATTATCAAGCAATACTGGCAAGTCCTAAAACAAGATAAGACCATAGGACAACATATATCAGACAAACTGAAATTCATGTACAGAAGGGCTCCAAATATCCAGGATAAATTGATTAAAAACATAATAGAACCAACAAAGAGCATTCGTTTACTCCCAAGGGAATTGAAAGGATTTAGAGGATGTGGCCGTTGCTACAGCTGCATAAGGGTTCCACATAACCTAAAAAAATTGAATAGTTTTGTTAACCCTAAAAATCTAAAGGAATGTGAGATCAAAGACCTTATAACATGCAAAACTAAAGGAGTTGTTTACGTTATAAAATGTCCATGTAATTTACTCTACATTGGACGAACAAAAAGGGAATTGGGTGAAAGAATTAGAGAACACACTTATAACATCAACAAAGGAACGGACAAGCACCATCTATATAAACATTTTAAAGAGAAACACCATCAAAGCTGTAGGGACATTCAATTTTGGGGTATTGAAGCACCTAACAAACACTGGAGAGGAGGAAACTTTGTGAGAGAGATTAGTAAAAGAGAATCCTGGTGGATTCACCAGTTGAGGTCCTTAGTGCCAGGAAGGCTTAACAAAGACTTTGATTTAGGGTGCTTTATAAGAAATAAATAACCAACGTAATCGCACGGTCCATATATATCCATCTATATTCAAACACAAATCAGTCCAGGATAGGGTGGCCTCTATACAGTCCAACTACCAGACCCTTAAAGAAGCAATACTGAAGTCTCAAGAGGATTATAAGAGGCACTTTGACAAAAAGAAGAAGGGAAATCCTATGTTTAAGTTTTGAGACAAAGTTTGGCTTTCCACAGCAAACATCAAACTCACTTGTCCCTCACGGAAATTGGGTCCTAAGTTTATTGGACCTTTTGAAATCAAAAGGGAAGTTAACCCCGTGGCATTTGAATTAAACCTTCCCAACTTCTATAAGACACACCCAGTCTTCCACGTCTCTTTACTTAAATCGGCAGTGACTAGTTCATTTCCTAACAGGGAGGAGCCACCTCCACCTCCGGTTACGGTAGGGGAGGACACAGAATTCGAAGTGGAGGCCATTATAGATGGTCAAAGAAGAGGAAGACAAGTGCAGTATCTCATTAAGTGGAAGGGGTTCCCACCTGAAGAGAACTCATGGGAACCAGCAAGTAATGTACATGCCCCTAAACTCCTTCAGGAGTTCTTTAACAGATTTCCGGAGAAACAGGCACGTTTGGGCATCCGGAGGCTGCCCCTGGGGGGGGGGGGGGCACTGGCAGGGAAGAACTTGATAAAGAATGGCAAAGATGCCAATTTCCAAAATGGCCGCGCGGGACTGTCAGGAAATGGCAGATATGCCAATTTCCAAAAAGGCTGCGCAGGACTGTCAGGAAATGACATATATGCTAATTCCAAAATGGCCATGTGGGACGTCCTAATTAGTGCCAATTATCAACACCCACTTCCTATATAAACTCAGCACTGGCTGCCATTCATTGCTGGATTATCTTCAGCTAGTACCTGATTTCCTTGTGCCTTGAAACTCCTGCTTGATTGACTACCCGTTACCGACCCGGCTATCCTTGACCTGCTCTGGCTTTCTCCTGCTCTGAACCCGGCTTGCCTTACGGACTTCTCCCTGCCTGCTCCTGATTGACTATCTGTGTTTGACCCTCGGCCTGGCTTCTGACCTTGATTTGCACTAACCTGCCTGCACTTCCAGTGATCCAAGTGACTGTCTTTCCTACTGCGGATCCGATTCCTGACACAGCTACACCTGCAGGCAACCCGTGCACCTTTGGGCACAGCACCCTCTGTCACCATCTCCAGGGGTGCTCTGCACTCAGCCGCAAGGGGAGCCCTCTCGTCACCTCAGCCTCCAACCAGGTTCGTGACACTACTTCAAGCCAGCCAAGGCGGGGGAAAGTATTTAGTGACTTTTGCAATACATCGGTGTCAGAAATTCTACAGTTCTCAGTCCTGGATCTTCTGGACTACAAGTGGGTTTCTTGAAAAAGTATAATTTGCATCTAGGCGTTTATAATGATGAAAAGCTTTGGAGTGTTTTTTTATTTTTAAGCAGGCATTAGGCAGGAGATAGCAACAGATTGAAAAAGAAGCTGGTTAAGGTTGGGAAGGGACACATTTTGGATTGGACCATGAAAGACTGAATCAATGCTAGTGCAGGGAATATTCAGAGTTAATGAATATAGAATACATATTGTTAAATTATGTCTTCTGCTTATATATGGTCTAAATATGGTTTTATATAAATATCTATATATTTCTTATCTACGATTACAATATTGCATGATTTTATGGTAATAGGAAAGTAGCAACATAAAAAAGGGGCTCTGATGAGGAGGAAATTCTCTCAAAATGCATAAGCCAGAATGCAAGATTGAAATAATGTCTGCAGTGAAGAAAGTTTGTCTGGACAGCTGTATGTTTTGGTCAAAGAGACTCTGTATTTATGGAAGATTTGTGAAAAGTATATTTTTCAAATACATTACATTTTTATAGGGGATTTTGCACTGTGTGGTCGATTCACTAAAGCAATCCTTATGGGATACGAAGGTCACGTGACTCATTTTTTGTAAATATTACATGAGATGCCAATTCATCAAAGTAAAGTGTAATAGAACCGCGAACCGCACTGTGTTTGTGGGCTTCCGTCAGTATGCGGTTTCCTACAGTCTTGAACATAGATATACCAACCGCCCTACATACAAAACCAGTCAACAACTTAGCTTGTATGTGTCTGGAAACAACTAACTCCTTTATTGAACAAGAAACAGACTTTTATACACTTGAGAAGTATGTCAGTCACTACAGGAACAATGAACCGAATATTTGCCCAAAACATCCTACAATGGTTAGATAACGAGGTACAGCTGACTCAAGGCTAATCCCATCTAGACAAGGTTATCATTAACATGCTAATTAACTCAGCGCACGTAAACCAGCCTTGAAGACCAGATGGCCAGCAACAAGGCTAAAACAAAATACAAAATTACACATTATCCTAAGTATAAACATAGAACACCTTATTATACAGACAATGGCAAGAGACCCCAGTATCAGTCTGTCCGTCTCCTACATTGAAGTACATGGAATACACATCAAAGCAATAATTTGATTATTTAGGAGTCACAGACTTCTTGGCAACAGGCTATAGGTCTCACAGTGTAAAGTGAGATTAAATCTTCATAGTTCTTGAGATTTATTGTTGACAAATATTACTGTCCCATTTGAGTAATTCAAACCATATTCTGTGTCTATTAAGTCCATCATTTTCTTGGCCACACTGTGCCCATAATAGACACAGGGTGACTTACACATAAGAGGAACCTAGGGACCTGAGACAGGGATTTCCCAACATCTCTAAGGTAAGCTGGGTTCCACAGGCCCCCCAACCAAAGTGTCTCCCGTCACATAAAGTATGGAGCATGAGGTAAATAACGCACATTTGTTAAAAATGTGAGGTAAATTCCACAAAACAATTAGATAAATCATTAAAGTCAATTCACTAAAGAAAACACATATTTGTTGTTTATCAACTGGCAGTAGGCAGTTTATATTTTAGCAATGTACAAAATAAAAATGAGGGTAACTCTGCACTGGCCAGTAAGTTAAAAGCACACTATGGGGATGATTTACTAAAACTGGAGATTGCAATATCTGGTGCAGCTCTGCATAGAAATCAATCAGCTTCCATGTCTTATTGTCAAAACTTAAATCGGACCTTTGCCTTGTTCTTCAAGTTCCTTTTATTCCACCCTCCTCCCATCCTGTAGAAGTATCAGGATTTTTTTCTGTCTACCTTCTCTTTAGAAAGAAAGGCCGACCCCTCTTTCCCATGTGCATCATTCACCTTATCGAATTACATGCATCCTGCTCGCTGTGCCTCCCGGGATATTCACGTCACATATCCTGGGAGGCTTAGCCTTCCCTTTAAAGAAAGGAGGGGTGGGCCTATCGGTGTGTCATTGAGAGCCTGGCCTGCTGAACCCAGAAGAGTCGGTGGGCCAATCGATGACGTCAAACTGAACATGGGGGTGGGGGATAGGATGGGGGCGGGACAGAGCTGTGGCCGGGCATGACAGGATCTCAGCGGGACAAAGCTGGATCCACTGGATGAGTATCTGAAATGTGCAGATACTACCTACAGCTAAGCGAGGTCATAAAAAGAAAAAAGAGGGGGGTTAGCCAGAGGTTCTCTTCAACTTAACAAGCTGAAGTTAGAAGCTGATTGGCAACCATGCACAGATGCACCAGATTTTGCACTCTCCAGTTTCAGTAAATCAACCCCAATACATCAGAGTAGAAATGTTCTGTCCTGAGCTCAGGAATGAAAAAAATTGTAAAATTTCACCAGAGGGAGAATGTTTTGTGAACCAAAGCACAATAGAATGTTTTCACAGTTTCAGAATATTTCTGTGTTTTTTTTTTGTTTCAATAATTTTTATTAACTTTCAATTCATTTCTACAAACAGTACGAAAACTCATCCTATTCCCAGACCCAGACCAGTCAACATCCTATATATATGAGACAAACCATGTCTTATTTTTGTTAAGGGATTACAGAGCTTTTCCACTAAGTTCAGATTTTTTTCTGATCTGATGGGCTGAGGCAAATATCCTACAAAGTGTTTTAATTGCAAATATCTCCACTCATTTAGTGTCCTCCCTCCCCTAGTGTTACATTTGTGAAATGGCCTCATCTTTCCATTATGTGTTATATCTTTTAACCACAAATTTCCTAACCAACCACCAAACTGTTACTCAGTTCCTTGCAAAAAATATTTTGTACCTTCTAGTGATAGTATTCCCACTTGGCCTATATATTGCATCCCAAGTCTTATATACAACTCTCGTTTTTTAATGTATCCTTGTGTAGTTCCTTGTACTTTGGTGGAATCCAAATATTCCTATCCAATTGTGTTCAACTTAATGTAACTTTCATCTTAACCCATCTTTTTTCTGAGATTTTTTTTGGTCCACCCTATCCACTCTATCATAAGTGATATCACTGCTGCTGTGTAATATAATATCTTTTTATATCAGGTGCTGCTAGCCCCCCCCCCCCCCTGCATTTTATCTCTACTGAGAGCCGCATACTGCACCCTAGGTAACGATTTTCAGATAATGGTGTTATATTAATCCCTAGATATTTTAATTTTGATTTTGCCCAAGTAAATGGGAATTGCCTCTGCAGAGTCTGCTCTTCTTTTTTATTTAATCCAATATTTAGAATTTCTGATTTGATTGGTTTTATCTTAAAATTTGACAGTTCCCCAAATCTCTTCAGTTCCTTGATGACATTTGGAAGAGTTATTCTAGGATTACTGATATAAAACAAAACATCTGCATATGCTGCAATTTTGTGTTCTTCCTATCCAATCATCACACCCTTATGTCTAATTAATCCTTATAGTTGCCAATAAAGGTTCTAGGGACAGGACGAACAACAGGGGCGAGAAAGGACATCCTTGTCTCCTTCCATTACACATCTTAACCACTTAAGCCCCGGAGGATATGGCTGCTCAAAGACCAGGGCCTATTTTGGGATTTGGCACTGCGTGAATTTAACGAACAATTGCGCGGTCATGCGACACTGTACCCAAATGAAATTAACGTCCTTTTTTTCCCACAAACAGAGCCTTCTTTTGGTGGTATTTGATCACCTGTGCGATTTTTACTTTTTGCGCTATAAATAAAAAAAGAGCGACAATTTAGAAAAAATAACAATATTTTTCACATTTTTTTATATGAAATTCCCCCCAAAAAAAATGTAAAAATCAAAATTTTTTAACATTTTAGGCCAATTTGTTTTCTGCTACATATTTTTGGTGAAAAAAATCGCAATAAGCGTATTTTGATTGGTTTGCGTTTACTAACTACGGTAAAGATTTATGTCATTTTTATTATTTTTTTTTAACTAGTAATGGCGGCGATCTGCGATTTTTTTTGCGGGACTGCGACATTGCGGCGGACAGATCGGACCCTTGACTGACATTTTTTACACTTTTGGGGGTACCAGTGACATTACTACAGTAATCAGTGCTATACCTATGCACTGTTACTGTAAAAATGACACTGGCAGGGAAGGGGTTAACTTTATTAGTGATCAAGGGGTTAAGTGTGTCCCTAGGGGCATGATTCTAACTGTAAAGGGGCGTGGCTTTTGATGTAACCACAGAGACATATGATCCTATATAGCAGGATCGTTTGATCTCAGCAGTTACACCAGAATGACAGGCGGCTTTGTTTACATTAGCCTTCCTCCCTCTGCAGCGGAAGATCGCGAGTGGCCGCTGGACATCCGAGCCAGCGGTCACTCGCACGGGGATGACAGTGAACGAGCGGGGACGGGAGCGTGCCTCCGGCGGCGCACGCTCGTCCCCTATTGGCTCGCAGGCGAGTGACGTACCCATACGTTACTTTGCCCAGGAGGGGCTGACCCAGTGGCGGCCTGTGCATAGGGGGCGCTAGGGCGCCGCCCCCCCTAAAAAAAAGGGAAAAAAATTACAAAATTAAGAATAAAGTTAAAAAAAAAAAAAAAACGAGTTCGCCAGCCTGTGGCGGCTATGGGGAGGGGGTGGGGTTTACGACCCAGAAGAGGCGCCGATTGGCTGCCTTCTGTGGGCGTAACCTGGGCGCAGGTCATTGTGCTAGGAAACCCCCACTTTCGTGATATCCTGGCTGTGATTGGTCCAGTCTCCAGCCTGGACCAATCATCATCCAGGACATCCGATTGTGACGCCGCTGACGTTGCAATGGGGGCGGTGCCGGTGCATGCATCAGTCACTCACCGTCACCGCCCGGTCAGCTTCCTGGAGTCCAGTCCGGAGAAGAAGCCGGCGCCGGTCACCTTCCCGCCGCCCGTCACCCGCCGCAGAAGAGGCCGAGAGGGAGAAGCGCCGCTCACCTTCCCGCCGCCGAATGAAGAAGAGGAGAGGGAGAAGCCGCCGTGACTCACAGGTAAGTGCACTGCTCTCAGTCGGGCACGCACGCATAGCTCTGCATTGGGGGACATGTATACTGGTGGTCACTGGCTGCACTGGAGGCACGCACGCATAGCTCTGCATTGGGGGACATGTATACTGGTGGTCACTGGCTGCACTGCAGGCACGCACGCATAGCGATGCATTGGGGGACATGTATACTGGTGGTCACTGGAGGCATGCACGCATAGCTCTGCATTGGGGGACATGTATACTGGTGGTCACTGGAGGCATGCACGCATAGCTCTGCATTGGGGGACATGTATACTGGTGGTCACTAGAGGCACGCACACATAGCTCTGCATTGGGGGACATGTATACTGGTGGTCACTGGCTGCACTGGAGGCATGCACGCATAGCTCTGCATTGGGGGGCATGTATACTGGTGGTGACTGGAGGCACGCACGCATAGCTCTGCATTGGGGGACATGTATACTGGTGGTCACTGGCTGCACTGGAGGCACGCACGCATAGCTCTGCATTGGGGGACATGTATACTGGTGGTGACTGGAGGCACGCACGCATAGCTCTGCATTGGGGGACATGTATACTGGTGGTCACTGGAGGCACGCACGCATAGCTCTGCATTGGGGGACATGTATACTGGTGGTCACTGGCTGCACTGGAGGCACGCACGCATAGCTCTGCATTGGGGACATGTATACTGGTGGTCACTGGCTGCACTGGAGGCACGCACGCATAGCTCTGCATTGGGGGACATGTATACTGGTGGTCACTGGCTGCACTGGTGGCACGCACGCATAGCTCTGCATTGGGGGACATGTATACTGGTTGTGACGAGACCAATCTTGCCCCATTGCATTGGAGGAGCCTGGTTGCCCGCCTGCTGCCTTTGGACTATGGACCAGGCTTTAAAAGACTTTGTTCCCCTATGTTTTAGCTGCTACGCTCCAAATTCCTTTAAAGAGGTTGTCACTATGTCTGCAAATTCAATGGGTATTAGCTGCAGATTGAGGGGGGGATTGCTTCCAGCAGCCCCCTCCTAAAGAATGTCTACTGATTAACTCAGTGCTTTTGTCTAAAATAGGACAGTATGTTAATAGAGTCTGAGACTATTGATAAGCATGTTAATGAGCTCACCTGGCTATAATTACACAGTCATTGTTCATGTGGTATTCTCAAAGTATATATAAGTGTGTGTTTCTTGCAATAAAAGAGAAGAGAGTTACTCTTGATCAAACCTCACTACAGAGCCTTGTCTCTTACTTGGGGGGGGAATTATTGATGTGCTTCATGTATGGCGCATTGGAGTGGTCGATAGCTGTCCGGGTGTTCGGGAGTGGATTATCCTAGACGACTGTAACCCCTTTCATACTTTGGGGTGTCGTAACAATTGGTGGCAGCGGTGGGATCGTTCCCACAGCCAGAAGGACAGCTACAGGAGACACCATTCCGTGGATTTACAAGTTGGGGGCAACGCATGTCTCAGTACAGCAACCCTTAAAGCAACAGGATGGAACCAGCAGTGGAGTACAGATATTCTCTGAAAGAATATGACCGTATGATGTGGTTACGGATGAGCTTCTTCGGACCCAATCCACTGGAGAGATCCAAGCGGTTCGCGAAGAACTTAGTGTTCGGGACTCTGCTAGACAGGGCAGAGAGAGAGGGCCAGCTGGCACGTTGGGAGGAACTCCAGCGGCAGGTACAGTTAAGGGAAGAGGAGAACCCAGTCTCCATTCCCCAGCGGCAGCCTGATTTATTGGGAATTGGGAGCCCAGTCTCCATTCTCCAGCGGCAGGCTGAGTTACAGGGGGCAGAGACAGTCAGTCCTGTCGCCCAGCAGCAGATTGATTTGTTGGGAATTGGGAGCTCAGTCTCCCATCCCACAGCAGCAGAGTGTCCTGCAGAAAACAGAGAGCCCAGTCTCCTTTCCTCAGCAACAGGACACTGTATTGGGAGCAGAGACAGTCGGTCTCCCTCCCCAGGGGCTGGAAGTATATTTGGGAGAGGAGCTTGTTACCCCCTTTCCCCATTGGCAGAGTGATATCCAGGGAATTGGGAGCGCAGTCTCCATCCCTCAGCGGCCGATTGACTTACAGGGGGCAGACACGGTTGGTCCTGTCCCCCAGCGGCAGATTGAGCTATTGGGAATTGGGAGCCCAGTCTCCATCCCACAGCAGCAGCTTAACATACCAGGGGGAGACAATAAGCCCCCCAACAGTGCAGATGGGACCGTGGTCTCTGCACTCACAGCATAGGGGGTAGGGACAGTCGGTCCTGACCCCCAGCAACAGGGCTGTTTAGCCAAAGGGAAGACAGTCGGTCTTCCGCCACAGCAGCATGGTGGTGTATCTAAAGGGGAGACAGTCGGTCTCCCCCTCCAACAACCCGTCTCCAACCAGGCTACTTCTGTGGTAGCGCTGGCACCAGGGCAGAGTACCGCTGGTCTCTGCCCACTCAGCAACCCACCAAGGCAGTCTGCCAGTCTCCCACACAGCCAAGGTGAGGCACCTGGACATGGACAAATTTCTCCTCTACCCAGGTGTAGTGACCATTTATTGTGGGTGGGCTGTACTGTGTTTTCTGCTTTGTGGGTGGGCTGCTGGACTAATGAGGGCACTGACCGGCAGGAGGTCAGGTACCCTGTTAGTCTTTTTGGAAAGGGGGAGAGATGTGACGAGACCAATCTTGCCCCATTGCATTGGAGGAGCCTGGTTGCCCGCCTGCTGCCTTTGGACTATGGACCAGGCTTTAAAAGACTTTGTTCCCCTATGTTTTAGCTGCTACGCTCCAAATTCCTTTAAAGAGGTTGTCACTATGTCTGCAAATTCAATGGGTATTAGCTGCAGATTGAGGGGGGGATTGCTTCCAGCAGCCCCCTCCTAAAGAATGTCTACTGATTAACTCAGTGCTTTTGTCTAAAATAGGACAGTATGTTAATAGAGTCTGAGACTATTGATAAGCATGTTAATGAGCTCACCTGGCTATAATTACACAGTCATTGTTCATGTGGTATTCTCAAAGTATATATAAGTGTGTGTTTCTTGCAATAAAAGAGAAGAGAGTTACTCTTGATCAAACCTCACTACAGAGCCTTGTCTCGTACTTGGGGGGGGAATTATTGATGTGCTTCATGTATGGCGCATTGGAGTGGTCGATAGCTGTCCGGGTGTTCGGGAGTGGATTATCCTAGACGACTGTAACCCCTTTCATACTTTGGGGTGTCGTAACACTGGTGGTGACTGGAGGCACGTACGCATAGCTCTGCATTGGGGGACATGTATACTGGTGGTCACTGGAGGCACGCACGCATAGCTCTGCATTGGGGACATGTATACTGGTGGTCACTGGCTGCACTGGAGGCACGCACGCATAGCTCTGCATTGGGGACATGTATACTGGTGGTCACTGGCTGCACTGGAGGCACACACGCATAGCTCTGCATTGGGGGACATGTATACTGGTGGTCACTGGCTGCACTGGAGGCACGCACGCATAGCTCTGCATTGGGGGACATGTATACTGGTGCTCGCTGGCTGCACTGGAGGCACGCACGCATAGCTCTGCATTGGGGGACATGTATACTGGTGGTCCCTGGCTGCACTGGAGGCACGCACGCATAGCTCTGCATTGGGGACATGTATACTGGTGGTCACTGGCTGCACTGGAGGCACGCATGCATAGCTCTGCATTGGGGGACATGTATACTGGTGGTCACTGGCTGCACTGGAGGCACGCACGCATAGCTCTGCATTGGGGGACATGTATACTGGTGGTCGCTGGCTGCACTGGAAGCACGCACGCATAGCTCTGCATTGGGGGACATGTATACTGGTGGTCACTGGCTGCACTGGAGGCACGCACGCATAGCTCTGCATTGGGGGACATGTATACTGGTGGTGACTGGAGGCACGCACGCATAGCTCTGCATTGGGGACATGTATACTGCTGGTCACTGGCTGCACTGGAGGCACGCACGCATAGCTCTGCATTGGGGACATGTATACTGGTGGTCACTGGCTGCACTGGAGGCATGCACGCATAGCTCTGCATTGGGGACATGTATACTGGTGGTCACTGGCTGCACTGGAGGCACGCACGCATAGCTCTGCATTGGGGGACATGTATACTGGTGGTCACTGGCTGCACTGGAGGCACGCACGCATAGCTCTGCATTGGGGGACATGTATACTGGTGGTCGCTGGCTGCACTGGAGGCACGCACGCATAGCTCTGCATTGGGGGACATGTATACTGGTGGTCACTGGCTGCACTGGAGGCACGCACGCATAGCTCTGCATTGGGGACATGTACACTGGTGGTCAATGCATTGGAGGCACACACGCATAACTCTGCATTGGGGACATGTACGCTGGTGGTCACTGCATTGGAGGCACGCACGCATAGCTCTGCATTGGGGACATGTACGCTGGTGGTCACTGCATTGGAGGCACGCACGCATATCTCTGCATTGGGGACATGTATACTGGTCACTGCATTGGGGACATGTATGCTGGTCACTACATTGAAAGGGGGCATTTATACTGGTCACTATATTGAAGGGGGCATGTACTGTGGGGTTTGTGCTAGGGGCCTGTACTGTGGGGTTTATGCTAGAGGGCCTGTACTGTGGGGTTTGTGCTTGAGTTGTTTGTGCGGGGTTTGTGCTTGAGGGGTTTGTGCTGGGGGGGGTCTGTACTGTGGGGTTTGTGCCACTCTCAGTCCATGTATCCCATAATAGGATGTCTCTCACAGTATATCCCATAATAGGGCCCCTGTTCCCTATCATGGGATATACTAGTACTGATGGACCCCTTAATATGTGATATATTGGGAGAATTGGTTCACGCAAGCAAAATACAGGGGACAAAATGGGTGGAGTCTATAAGGGGTGGGTCTTCTGAGAAATGGGAGGGGTCAAAATGGAAGGGCGGGGTCTTACGCCCCCATCTTAAAACTGCACCAGCCGCCACTGGGCTGACCCCCGCAGTATATATACTTGCTGCGGTCGGCAAGTGGTTAAACTGTGGTGATAAATTACCATTTACTTTTACCAATGCTAATGGATTTCTATATAGTGCTCCTATCCATTGGATCATCTTTGGTCCAATACATAAATCCTTTATTGTTGCGACCATGAACTCCCAATCCCCCGTGTGAAATGCTTTCTCAGCATCAATTGACAGCAAAAGGGCCAGAACATCTCGATCTTTAGACTTATGTAATAACAATTGAGTGCTTATCCCGTTATCTTTATCTTTTTTTCCTGGGATAAATCCTGTCTGATATGCATGGATCCACTCTGCCATCAGATCCTTCAATCGAGCTGCTAGTATTTTTGCATATAGTTTTGTATCTGTATTTAAAAATGCTATTGCCTGATAACTAGAGCACAGGGTTGCATCTTTCCCATCTTTAGGTATTACTGTTATATGAGCCTGCAGTTATTCAACTCTCATCTCCCCTTTTCACCTATCTCATGTATGAGCAAAATTTCGGGGCCAATATTTCCTTAAATCTCCTATAGTAAGCCCCTGTTTTTAACCTATTTTGTTAGACAGGTTTATTTGGTTTATTAGCAGACTGGTGGGTAAGTATATCAAACTAAGCTGGGTAAGTATATCAAACTAAAGGTTTCCACACACCTTCTTTAATCCCCCTTGCTTTTCAATTTTGTTATACACAGGGATGGAGACGCTGATCAGTGTTCGCCGGTGTCTCATCTAAAGTCCCAAAACTGCCCATTTTTTGTATGTTATCAGGGATGGAGAGTAGACGCTTGCTTTACAGGCGGGTGTCTCATTCAAAGTACACTTTTGCCCTCACCATCCATACTAAAGGGATGGGGATGTGTGTTTCCCAGCTCATCTATTTTAGTTTGCACCCTATGGCTGTTACATGGCCATTAGTTTTTCATTACCAGTCATGGATGGGAGCAGGTTGGGGGAGGATTGGGCCATCTCCAAGCCCACCTGTTTCCCATCCATCCATAAGCATTCATGTGCTTCCATTGTGGAGACACTCAGACACTCAGGTTGAGTAGTGTTAGGAAGTGTTAGGACTGCAAGATACACAGGGTGCCTTGTTGTTGGCCTTGCAGCTTATACATGCGTTTGCAAATGTGTGTTAACTAAACCCCTTTTTTTAACCTATTTTGTTAGACAGGTCTATTTGGTTTATTAGTAGACTGGTGGGTAAGTTTATCAAACTAAGGACCGGCTGGTTTCCACACACCTTCTTTAATCCCCCTTGCTTTTCAATTTTGTTATATACAGGGATGGAGACCCTGAGCAGTGCTCGCCGGTGTCTCATCTAAAGTCCCAAAACTGCCCTTTTTATATAGGGAGTTCTTTAATGCTTCCCTTATGTCCTTCTGAGAAATTGGTGTCTCTAGAACTCTAGTTTTTCTGTTTATATTTTGGGCAGCTTTGAATCCTTTATATTTTCTTGTATCTTTTGTTTTCTTTAGAGCCCATTCACATTGCCGCGACTTGTCAGGCAACTTGTCAGCCTGACAAGTCGCAGTCGATCGCCGTCCATTGAGTAGTACAGGACCCGTTCTAATAGGAGCGACACAAGTCGCTCTGACTTAGAAAAAGGGTCCTGTACTACTTTGGGGCGACCTCAGAGCGATTTGCATAGACTTCCATTATGTGAAGTCCCTGCAAGTCGCGCCGAAGTCGCGGTGCACAGTGGTGCACGCGACTTCACAGGTCGCCCCCTGAAGTCGTGTGGCCTCAGTGTGAACCGGCTCTTATTGTTCTACCTTTACCACCCTTGTGTATCTTTTTGACAGACAGTATATAAAGTTTTATAGTAGATTTGAAGAGCTGTAGCTATTTCTGTTGTTGTATACTCCATTTTACTTTACCATTCTTTATTTTTTCTATATAATCGTTTGATTTTTTACTTTTTATCAATCCTGACAGATATTTTCCAGGTTTATTTCCCCATTTATATGTAGCACTCTCATAGGTAGGTGCTATGAAAAGCATAGTTATGG
Organism: Pelophylax lessonae; assembly: GCF_965119305.1. NCBI lineage: Eukaryota > Metazoa > Chordata > Amphibia > Anura > Ranidae > Pelophylax > Pelophylax lessonae. Next base: position 92,771,331 of record NC_138775.1, read on the forward strand.
CCCTTTTCTGCTTATCAGGAGGGTCTGATCTGTTAGTTAGCCTGTCACGTTTCCAGGTGTGATTCACTGGGTCTGAGGGAGTGTCCCCACTGCAGCCAATGAGGGAGCTCATTGGACAGTGGAGGAAACCTAGCCAGTGACACACTCTGTTTTATGTCAGTTCCAGTGGGAGGGCATTCCTGCAATGCATCCTGGGATTGGACATAAATAGGAGGGGAGCATGTGACAGGGTGCTCTTTGGGCGGGAAGCCAGGTCCCAGGAGGAGGGTGATGGCTGTCTCTCCTCCTGTTGCTAAGGAAGGTGGTCCAGGCAGTCGACCTAGGGACAAGGAGATGAGCTGTGCTGTTGAGAATCCAGTGTGTGCTGACCAAGTGGAGCTGTGGGGCAGGATTCTTCTGGAAAACCAGCAATTGTGAGTACTCAAGATCTGCCCAGGGGTCTGCCTAAGAGAGAGGGCCACTCCAGAGAGGTCAAGGGTATCAGAGAGCCAGCTAACCCAGGATGTTGCAGTAAAGGGGGTGCCAAGTTGTGAAGCCCTGAAGAATAGGGAGTAAAGGGGGCGCCAGGAAGGGCCCTGAAGTGTCTCAGCAGTACAGTTTGCACTACAAGTCAGCTACTTCAGAAAAGTGTACCTTAGGGAGCTTAAAGCGCTTTTCACAGTCAAAGGTGAAGCTAAAGTAAGCGGCATAGCTGTAACCAGCATCAGTCAGCGTTACTCAGCGTCAGTCAGCGCCAACCAGCGTCAATTAGCAATTCTGAATAGTCCCTGCCTATTTGTGCATAGTTCTGTTGTTGGAGTATCCCACTCATCCCTTCTCCTATCCAAGTTCTCAATAAACCCAAAAAAAAAACAAAGAAACTGGACTGGTTCTTGTCTGAGGTAATCACACTTGGAAACATGCTTAAATGTCCTACTGTTGCTAACGGTAACCCAGGGGAACCCATGGGAGTACTGCTACATATATCTTTTTCTAGCAACTCTTTGAAAGCATCATCTGGTCTCTTCCTCCAAAAATTACCTTAATTTATTGTATCTCTTTTTAATACTAGGGCTTTTTGTATCTCAACATCCAAGTTCCCTTTATGCTTCTCTTCCAGCTCATGTATCTCTGGTATTAATCTGTTTATATGAATAGTTCTTTCCTTTTTTTTTTTTTCATAGAACCTATTGAGATAAATATTTCTGTGTGCATTTATTTGCATACCTATCTTGCTCTGGTGCAGTGATGGCATGTAGAAAAACATTTGTAAAAAAAAAAAAATTAACTAAAAAATGTATGAGATATTTATCTCTGAATTGACCCCTGTGTGTGCTCTCATTTCACAGTGCATTTAAAGTTTCTGATGGCTAGGAGCTGTGAAGGAAACTGTACGTTTTCTGTGTCCATCCCTTGTTTGTGGCTAGCTATTTCCCATTCATATGCTGCCATCAGGTTAGTCAGGAAAAAAAAATACTTTTTATCAAATGCTTTCTGTAATTTTTCTTTCCTGATTAATTTGGTGGCATCATTAGATCCCTTCCAGTTTGTTTGAGTAGGCTAGTTAAGGAAAATGGGGGCTGGATCAGCCTGAAAATTTATGGGAGTGGGGTCCTATGAGGTTGAAGCTAGGGCAGAGTTTATCCATTCGCATGCTGCTATGGTGTTTAACCACTTAAGCCCTGGAGGATTTGGCTGCTCAAAGACCAGGGGGTATTTTGCGATTCGGCACTGCGTGACTTTAACGGACAATTGCGCGGTAATGCGATGCTGTACCTAAATGAAATTGACATCCTTTTTTTCCCACAAACAGGGCTTTCTTTTGGTGGTATTTGATCACCTGTGCGATTTTTACTTTTTGCGCTATAAACAAAAAAATAGCGACAATTTTGAAAAAATAACAATATTTTTCACATTTTTTTTATATGAAATTCCCCCCCAAAAAAATGTAAAAATCAAATTTTTTAACATTTTAGGCCAATTTGTTTTTTGCTACATATGTTTGGTAAAAAAAAAATCGTATAAAAAAATAAGCGTATTTTGATTGGATTGCGCAAATGTTATTGCGTTTACTAACTAAGGGAAAGATTTTTGTCATTTTTATTGTTTTTTTTTTTAACGAGTAATGGCGGCGATCTGCGATTTTTTTTGCGGGACTGCGACATTGCGGCGGACAGATCAGACCCTTGACTGACATTTTTGACACTTTTGGGGGTATCAGTGACATTACTACAGTACCAGTGACATTACTACAGTAATCAGTGCTATACATATGCACTGTTACTGTAAAAATGACACTGGCAGGGAAGGGGTTAACTTTATTGGAGATGCAGGGGTTAAATGTGTCCCTAGGGGTGTGCTTCTAACTGTAAAGGGGTGTGGCTTTTCATGTAACCACAGAGACATACGATCCTACATAGCAGGATCGTATAGTCTCTGCAGTTACACCAGGGAGAATGACAGGCGGCTTTGTTTACATCAGCCGCCTGCCTTTCTCCCTCTGCAGCGGACGATCGCGAGTGACCGGCGGACATCGGGTCCGCCGGTCACACGCACGGGGATGTGCAGGAACGAGAGGGGGCGGGAGCGCGCCTCCGGCGGCGGCGCGCTCGCCCGCTATTGGCTTGCAGGCGAGTGACGTATATATACGTCACTTTGCCCAGGAGGGGCTGACCGCTGCAGTAAATGTACAGCAAGTGGTTAATCAGGAAAAATAAATTCCTTAAGGATGTATGAATTTATTTGTACCTCTATTTGCCTGAAGTTCAGCTTTAAATACAATTGACTAATCCATTTGCTTAACCAAAAAAGGTTTGAGGTATGATCCGTCATTGTTACAAAGAGTATGAAAACCCTAAAAATCAACATCACTTATGCGCTTCGTTTCGATCTGTTAAGCATACCTACGAAAGGGTTTTGCTATATTTTTTCACATGCAAGAAAAAAAGAAAAAAACAGTTGATTCTGCTATAATCTAAAGCAGGAGCAAGCAGATTAGGGTGACAATGCTTCTTTTCTATAAACACAGTAGAGTGAGTGACCAATGTTACCCTAGGAGTGGAACAGTATGACTGGCAGGATCCACAGGTACAAAGAAAGGGGAAAAAGGCTGAAAAAGAAAGAAAATAAATGGAACAACCACATCCATCGACTAGTAAACCTTTAGATGTTACAATGTTGTCATTGGGTTAAAATATACATTAAAGTGATAATAACCCCTTCGCGCCTAAGGGTAAAACAAAACTTAATGCCCAGGCACAATTTTGTAACTTTGACATGTGTTAGGAAACCATACATATCATCACAACTACTTTCATTTGGTGGTAAATGGTAATGGTGGATATCTCCTGATTTATTTTTATTTTTTTTAATTATGAAAGGAAAACTGGCCCAAGATAGTAAAAAAAAACATTTTTTTAAAATGTAGTTGTACGTTTCTTGCTACTACCAAGCCTTCCACCAAAATAGTAAAAAAAAAAATTTTTTTAAATGTAGTTGTACGTTTCTTGCTACTACCAAGCCTTCCACCAAAGAAAAAGCCAAAATAAGTTCTCCTACAAAAAAGAAGAATGCCCAAAGGCCTTTGTAAGACACAAACCACAAGGTATAAAATCTACAAAATGTATTAAATTTTAAACATGTTGGTACATACAATTGAAACAATTCCAGTAGAAATAGGTACATAGATATATGCATGGGTTTCCATAGTTGCATAAATCAAAATATGACTGACAATCCAAGGTGTAAATGTATATATGGTAAAATTTCTCTACACGTTTGGCGAGACCATGCTCGCTTCCTCAGGAGATACATATATAAATGCCTGAAATTTGAGACAGTTGTTAGGCCTCAGAAAACAGTTGGAAAACAGCAACAGTAAAGCTCAATAGGGGGCCATTGGTCCCAGTAGAAAATAGCAAGCTCCTAAACATGACATCCAGCGTGTAATAGTGGAAAAAACAAACCAGTGTAAAGGCAGGAGTAGTTGATAGTAAAGGTGTAAAGGTGTAAAGGTATAAAGTGTAGACAATGTAAAAAAAAAAAAAAAAGAGAAAAAAGGGCATTTACAGAGGGGAATTGTGCATGGGTGCAATAAATGATATGTGGACCTCATTAGGTCTCTACCTTAGGGTAGATTACATATAAATAGAAAAAATTGTAATGAATAAAAAAAGTGAGTAAATAAAAAAGGAGACAAATAAGTGTCCATTATCAAGAGATAGTGAAGTGTAGAGGCCAGTGAATGGCCCGTTAGTGAGTGATGCCTAGACAGTGAAAAGAATAAACAGAACCAGACCCAAGTGGATGCTATTGGAACATATAATAGTTTCCTAGCTGATAGATACTCACCTTCCCTGAATATTCCAAAAGTTATGCACACTAGAAACCAAACAAGCTCACACCTGATAGACTGTTGGGATGGCTAATGGACATAAGTAGAGGCATTTTTTAATTGCATTGTACTTAGGCCTCTCGTGAAGTGAGATATGGTGGGCTAATGCCCGTTTTTCATCTACCTACAGTTTACAAACTCTTTATATTTGTGATATTTTTGAATGTTTATTTGTTTTGTTTTATATATTCATTTGAAAGTTTGTCTGCAGAGACTATGTTGGGTCTTTCTTTCCCTTTTCCCCCCTTCTTTTTCCCCTGCGATTGATGTGTTCTTTAGTCCGAGGGCTGTGAGCCCCTTTTTGCCTCATGGCCACCCTGCCTGGTGTAGTCCTTTGCTACTTGCATTGGCACCATTCTCCTCCTGGGTGACATTACCCCCTTCGTGGTTGGGAATGGAGGTGCTCGGCGTCACATCATGATGCCGTCTGGCTTCTTTGGCGTATGTGTGAATCCCAGAGGGAGTGGTGCGAGGTACAGTGACACAGGATTGCTTGCGCACGTGCACCCCGATCCATTCCCTCTGGTGTGGCACAGCATGATGCCCATTCGTGCTCTACACCTCCTCGGGTTCCACGTGCGTCTGTACCTTCAGCCATGTTCGCATGGCGGCGATTGCTTTGCTGACTATGGGATTACATGAGCCCCATGGCTTTTTTAAAAAAATGTCCTGCCATTGTGACGTTGGATGGGGCAGGGTTCAACCAGTTTTCAGGCTATTTAGTCAACCCCTGTCCATCATTAATGGGACGGGGTCTAACCTGTTTCCATGCTATTTAGTCAGCCCCTGTCCATTAGCCATCCCAACAGTCTATCAGGTGTGAGCTTGTTTGGTTTCTGGTATGCATACCTTTTGGAATATTCAGGGAAGGTGAGTATCTATCAGCTAGGGAACCATTAAATGTTCCAAAAGCATCCACTTGGGTCTGGTTCTGTTTATTCTTTTCCCTGTCTAGGCATCTGATTTGTATTACTTCACGGTATTTCATTACTATTTTCTGCACACCAATTTGGCACTATTACTTTCATGATGGGTTTCACAGCATTGGATTCACTCACTAATGGGCCATTCACTGGCTTCTACACTTCACTATCTTTTTATAATGGACACTTATTTGTCTCCTTTTTTATTTATTCTCTTTTTTTATTCATTACAGTTTTTTCTATTTATATGTAATCTACCCTAAGGTAGACGCCTAATGAGGTCCACATATCATTTATTGCACCCATGCACAATTCCCCTCTGTAAATGCCCTTTTTTCTCTCTCTTTTTTTTTTTTTTTACATTGTCTACACTTTATACCTTTACACCTTTACTATCAGCTACTTCTGCGTTTACACTGTTTTTTTTTTTTTTTACACTATTACACCTTGGATGTCATATTTAGGTGCTAGCTATTCGCTACTGGGACCAATGGCCCCCTATTGAGCTTTACTGTTGCTGTTTTCCAACTTTCAGTATTTGTTCATCCCTGACCACTGTGATACCCTGTCACCTTCTTGGATGTTTGCCTGTCTGGCTGCCCCCCCCTCCCCTCCACAGCCCCCGGGGAGAAGAACTACATGGACCGTTTGAGGATCTCTTTCTGTTTTCCTATATCTTCATCTCCAATGGGAAGTCGTATGGAAACCATGAATCTACTTAACTGTTTACCCTGGTTTGGAAGTTTGTTAGGACTGTTATATACAACACAATTGTAAGTTTTGGTCTTCCCTCTCCCTTTTTTGCCTGCTCCCTCCCCCCTTTTTCCTTTCTTATCCTCCCTTCTGCTCTGAGGCCTAACAACTGTCTCAAATTTCAGGCATTTATATATGTATCTCCTGAGGAAGCGAGCATGGTCTTGCGAAACGCGTAGAGAAATTTTTACCATATATACATTTACCCCTTGGATTGTCAGTCATATTTTGATTTATGTAACTATGGAAACCCATGCATATATCTATGTACCTATGTCTACTAGAATTTTTTCAATTGTATGTACCAAACTGTTTAAAATTTAATAAATTTTGTAAATTTTATACCTTGTGGTTTGTGTCTTACAAAGTCCCTTGGGCATTCATCTTTTTTGTATTTATACATATCGGGACTAAGACACTTTCATGCCCCTCATATGCCAGCTCTCCTCTGTGTAAATAAATTCTCCTGCTCCTGACGATCGCAGCAATACCACATACGTGTATGTTAGTTGTTGTTTGTACCTGTAGCACAGCCCAAAACCAATAGTGAGCATTTTGCTTTTTTTTTTTTTTACCCTACCTAAAACACACTGACACTAACTGACATTGATATTAATTTAAAAAAAAATAAAAAATCATGTGCACAAAAAAAAACAAAAACACTAACCCTACCTGACCTTTGACCCAAACACTGACCCTGGCACTGGCCTAGATCAAACCTTGATCTAGGTATTTTCTTGGTTTTTTTTTTATTTATTGTTTACACAAAAAATGTTTTCTCTGCAAGGAGAGATACGATGAATCACTCCTCCATTCACAGAAAGAGAAAACAGGCTTCACAGTGATTGATCGCTATGATAGCCAATCATTGATCAGGTGACCTGGAATCTGCACAAAGAGAGATATGCAAATATTCAGTCCCATGGAAAAAAAGCCCAGTCCAGTGGGGCCGCATATTTGGGTACGCTCAATGTAAAGGGGTTAAACCTACAATTTTTTTTTTTTTTTAACAAACATGTTATACTTACCTGCTCTGTTGACTGTTGAATGGTTTTGCACAGAGCAGCCCCATCCTCCTCTTCTTGGCTCCTCCCCCTCTGCTGAAAGTCTCTATAGCAAGCCGATTCCAATGGGGGCACTCAAGCGTGCTCATTCCCGAGCCGCCTACTAGTTTATATGGGACACACAGAGTGTGGCTCAGTCACGCCCCCCCCCCCCCCACTCCCTACTCTCTGGCTGTGATTGACAGCAGCGGGAGCCAATTGCTTCCACTGCTGTGTCTGTGCCAATGAGGAGGCAGAAACCCGGGAGAACAGTGGCTATCGTGCACATTGCTGGATTGCGATCGGGCTTGGGTAAGTATTAAGGGGCAGAATGCATGAAGGTAAAAACTTTCTGCCTTTAGAACTACTTTAAGGAATGAATTACAGAATTTAGAGCTATTCTGAAAGCCCATAAATCAGTCAATATTTAATCTTGTTTTGGATGAGCGCAGAGCTGTGCTCGGTATTAAAGTTCGTCACAACGGAGGGTATAGTTTTCTTACAAGCAACAGCCTAAGGCCCTAACAGGGTTTTCTTACACCAAACCTTCACTGGGTGCAAGCCCCTCTGAAGAATGGAGTAACCCACAGGACTTCAATACCAGAACATTCACTGGTCCAGCACTGTCGCAGTGGTTAGAACCTCTGTCAGACTTAATTGTTGTTTGGGACCTTGTCCATTTCCTGTTCTGGTGAACGAAAGTCAGAGGGAAAAGAAGTGATGGGGATCTTTACAAAGGAAACAACAGAGACAATAATGGAAACTGTTTTTAGTACAGTGAGGAAGGATTTGCACCTCTGTGAGATTTTCATTGCTGATCAAATTTTATCCCTTCCCCACTCTATTTAAAACAAAGCATTTTGGCTGGAGTTAGGATGGAACGAGGGCATGGTGGCCATGTGGATGTAACTGTTCTGCAAAACAACCAATATAATTACTGTTATGCTTTCATCTGTCATATATCATTTTTAATGACATTTTCATCTGTTACATGCCATTTTATTTAATAAATGCATTGCTTATCTCCTGACCACCTCATGCTTTCTATGTCTAGTCTAGTTATTATTTGTGTTTTGGGTTTATGCCAAATTAAACCAAATATAAATATGCTAATGTAATCTTAGATAGCATGCACACTGAAGAAATATGGGTAGCAGTAGCATTTTGCTAGAGCACAGTGACAGATGGCGTGGTTTTTAATGTTAGACTAGTGAATGAATAATATGGAATATTTCTCATTATAATTGCACAGATTAGTAAATCCAATCCTGCTGCTGTAATATCTTGCTAGCGCCAGCATCAGGATATGATAAGACCACCAATACAGGATTTATTCTGACGCTTAAATAACATTCTTAATAAAAGATGTACCTTGAAGAGATATACTGTACATATTAAAAAATGCAATTGTAATGAAAAGAAATTACTGCCTAAAGATTCTTCAGAAACTGACACTTCTAAGAGTGACATATTATTACTGGTCCGCGCTGAAGAGTCTTCCAGCTATGATTTCTTTTCCTCAAAGTGTTGTTCATTGGCATGGGTAGCAGGAGAGGTAAGTATTTACCATGAACCTAGAGGTAACTGCATATACTGTACCTGCCCCAGCCTCCAAAACCCTCTGCCATACTATTCTGATGGAAAAAGCTCCAAAACTTCTCAGGTGGTGTCAGAGCTTGACACTAAGCCCGAACCCACACATTCCTATTTGTCTATTATTCTAGTGGGTTAGTTACTGACCAATACAAATGTGCAGGGGGTAGGAAAAGGTGGGCAAGCTTTGGCACCATCATGAAGTGTTAAAGCTTTACCTGTCAGAAATGCCCAGCAGTTGGCTGTAACTGCAAGGTACAGTATTACTGCCAACTGCCTGTGCAAAAAAGTGGCAACCAGTCCAACCTATAACTAGCCTTTGCAGTAAGGTGCGAATGGAAGGGCAACGCACATCACAAACAAACAAAAGATTTCCCAGGACACTTACCAGCCAGCCTGCAAAACAACCAAATTGACCTTAACAATTCATGTTAAAACATGAATTGTTAGACAGGGTCAATTTTGTTGTTTTGCAGGCTGGCTGGTAAGTGTGCTGGGGAATCTTTTATTACTGCCAGCTGCACCTATAGCTGCTAACATGTTATACCTGCAGCAGGTTTTTATGTATTATGACAGCTTTTCAACCCCTGTCTGTCAAGCTATATTTATAAACCTCCCGGTAAGCAAGGGATTAAAGCAAGCTTGATATAGATTTTGAGCTGCCAAGGGCTTTTAGGAAAAAGGGATCTGGGTGGCTCACTTTATGGGATTCTAAAGGTGTTGAGTTCCTAGATTTTTCTGTTCCTCTGTGGAACACTGCTAGAGCTTTGAGCGTCCCCTCTGCAACGAATGAAAAAATGGTATGATAAAATTAGTAAAAATAATAAAAAAAAACAATAAAAGCACCTCCATCACTTCCGTACACACCCCAGTGCAAACACGCAGCATAGGGCACACACATGTGTATCAACATATATTGATCCACAATAATTTGAATGAGAGCAATAATTACTGGACCATCACGGTTAACTCCAAGATTTTGGATTCCAATGTTTTCCATGATTTCACATTGCACGCAATTTTTAAGGCTTGACATATTTGGTATCTATTAAAGCGTAGAAAATTCTTGTTAAAAATAAAAAAAAGTTTCTTCTTACAAGGCAATATCATAATGTGCTAGTATGCACCACATACTAGCACATTATGAGAGACTTACCTTGAAACGAAACCCTCCACCGACACGATGTCAGAGGCTTCCATCTTCACGCGGTCTTCCTTCTGGGTTTGTGGGCTGCTGCGGCTTGAATAGACGTGCCACGATGATGTCACTCCCACTCACAGTCCATGTTTAGGAGATATTCATTTTACCTACAGGTAAGCTTTATTATAAGCTTACCTTTCTGTAAAAATAATGAGAGAGAGTTTTCTAACATTTTAACTAAATGCAACATTTTATATTTTACCAAAACATTGGGTATGATATTTTGTTTGCGCTAAAGTTGATTTTAATGTATTTTTCCTGCAAATATTTGTTTGATAAATAGCAGCGCAAATATCTTGTGACATAAAAATTTGCAACTGCTTCTATTTTATTCTCAAGGGTCTCAGAAAATATATAAATGTTTTTTTGCACCAATAGGCAAGGGTTTGAGGAATGTATAAAATTTCTGTAAAAATTTATTAATTGCAGACCTTACAGGTTCCAGAATATGCCAGGGTTCTAATTTCTGGAAGACTTTCCAATCCGCTTTATGTGCTGATCGGAAATTTAGGTAAGAAAGCCACAGGTCAGGTAATCCCAGTTATCCTGCTTGCTAATAGGGATGGGCTGAGCAGCCCACTGTTCAGTTTGCAGCAGAACTCCCAAACAGGGGAAATGTTCTAACCTGAACGCGAATCCCATTGAAATCTATGGGAGCCGAACAGGAAAAATCGAAAGTGCCCATTTTGAAGGCTTATATGCAAGTAATTGGCCATAAAAGGGGTATGGGGTTCTAGGTACTGCCCTGAGGGACATGTATCAATAAAAAAAAAAAAGAAATGAAAAACAAAGGTAACTTCACTTTCATGGGGAAAAAAAATAGCAAATAAAGAAAAAATAATCTAACGTATACAGTTGCGACACAAGACATATTGTAATTGAATGTTATTTAAAAAATTACCTTTCCTTTTCAATCTGCAGCAGCTGTCATTTTCTGAAAATACAATGCAATATGGCTACCTGGAGTTGTTCTGTACACAGAATGTGTACTGACCACACCCCGGAAACATAATTACCTGCTTGAGTGATTGGCTCACCAATTTTCCTCGAAGTCTGCTTAAGATACAAGTCAGATTTCAGGCATCCTCTGCAACAAAAATGTCATTTTTGGTAAGATACTCCCAATAGGAACACGTCTAAAGGGATGCAGGCCAAGCAGATAGCAGCATCTTAGTGCTCTACAGCTGCACAGGTGATTGATAATTATGAAACCACTCCCATTAGACCTTTTCGGCACAGAGGCACAGAGGAACAAACAATGATTTCTTCAGAATAACAAAAGGTAGAAATATGCAACAAAGTTTGTTATAATTCTTGCAATGTACATAGATCACCCAGGAGGAAATGTTTTTTTTTCTTAACAAAAGTAGAGTTACGCTTTAAAGTAAAACCATAAAAATGAAAAATTCCTTTAAAATATAGTGCCTGCCTCTTATTGTGCCTGTAAAGTGGTGCACTTGAAGCATGCATAAAACATGTTGCAGCAAAAATGACATTTCTAAAGAAAAAAAAAGTAAGTCAAATCCCATTTAAAATGACTCACGGTTACAATTGTCGGCACCCAGCTATTGAAAAAATAAAGAAAAAAACAGCGTGTGAATGAGTATAGGGTACATAGTACCCCTACCCATTCACCAAAAAAGTGTCAAAAAGTAATAAAAACAAGTGAACAGTTTTTGATGGGTCATTGTTTTGAAGGGTCATCATTTTGAAGGGTCATCTAGTGTGGCTCGGGGTTAAATTTCAGTGCCAAAAGCGGTAACCCCGAGCCACACTCGGGGTACCGCTAGGAAGATCGCTGTATCCTGGTAGAGGGGTTACTTACCTTGTCACCGGGATCCAGCGATGTATCCCGGCGGTGTGCGGCGGTGGATCTTCCTCCCGATGCTCTCTGTGCCCCGGCTACCGTCTCCTGCGACGTAACGTTCGCCAGGGGGGTGGAACCAGCGGCAAATTCAAAAGTAAAACACACCATACAATGCAAAATAAAATAAATTCACATTAGTTTGCCCCCCAGTGCCCTTTCCTGCAGTTTTACTGTACTATATATATATATATATATATATATATATATATATATATATATATATACACACGTGTGTGTGTGTGTATATATATATATATTTATATATATATGTATACATACATACATACTTTAACTTATTTATAGTTATTTATTATATTATAATTTATGATTTTGTGTTTCAAACTTTATCATACCCAAGATGTTATAAAGAAGAACGCACAGTAAAAAAAAAATCATATGTAAATAGTTGGTTTGGGCTGCTCATTCTTAAGAATTACATGCAAAATAATGGTACCGCTTTCAGCACCTAAAATCCGAAAGAATCATACCGCCAGGGAGGTTATAAAATAAAAAAAAATAGTGTCCCTCGATGTAAATCCATCATCAATCACGCTGCCCGCCAGACCCGAATGCCTCCTCTGCATTTTGACATTTCTTATATAGGAAAAGAGCAGGGCCACCTGGCTAGGTCACCCAGGAGCACCGCCCCCCATCTGATGTCCGTGATTGACAATGGATTTACATTGGAGGGACACATTTTTAATAATAGATTTGTCAAAAACTGTCTCTTGTGTTTATTACTTTGACACTTTTTTGGGGAATGGGTAGGTGTACTATGTACCTGATACCCATTCACATAGGGAGGGGGGTGCCAGGTTTTGGCTGATAAGCCCCCCGCCTGCATACCCCCCACAACCACAGCCCAGCACCCCCCTTCCCCGAAGCACCCACCTGCCACGCTGAGGGCACGTGGCCTAGTATTGTACAGGAGAAGGACGCTCGCTCACCCTCCCCCCTCTTTCCTGACCTGCCAGGCTTCATGCCCCGATAATGGTCTGATTTTGGGGGGACCCCATGTTATTTTTTTCTTTATTTTTTTTTATTGGCACTTTTTTTTTTTCATTGTTCAGCTGTCAGCGGGGAAACCCATTGATGACTCATTGGTTGTTAGGGATGCCACGGCTGGCTTCCCAGCACATGTAAAACTGACATGTATGCTAACATTTCTAAGGTATTTTAAAGCAATTCTGTAAGGTAGTAAACAGCCCTACTCCTGTCTATTCTTCTCTATTTATTGCATGAATGGTTTAGGAGGGTTTGAGTTACTTAAAAGAGAAGTGCGGGTTTTGAAAAAACAAATCTACATACTCACCTAGGTGGGATTGATTTTGCATCTGTTTCTCACCGCCTGTACACTGGGAACTGACCTTAGTTCACAGACTTCAGTGTGCAGAAGGCAGGTGACTGTCAGTCACCAGCTCCCTGCTCTGCCCCTCCAGCACTCACTGGAGCGCCGGGTTGTGGAGGGGGTGGGAGCGGCTTGCTCAGTCTCCCAGCAGTGAACTGAAAGGCTGAGCCAGCTGCTGGTACAGGTATCTGGATGGATCCTGACAATAAAGCTGGGATCTCTCTAGAGTCTGAACCAGCTGGATGGCATCAGCCGACAGCAGATTTTAGTCCACTGTCAGCTGAATATAGGTCACAGGAGTGCAGAACAAAGTACACTCCTGTGACCTACAGGAGAAGTAAGGCCAAAAGAACTTTGACTGTACCTCTCCTTTAAATTTTATTTGACAAACAATTGTTCCAGGAAACTTCTGTTGGTAGTCATGTGATTAAATGCCAGAGCACGGTCCGGGGATCTCTGCTGCAGGGAACTAGAGGAATCAAATTTTGGCAAATCTGGGCAATTGAATAGCAGCCCTACATGAACTTAGATCTGTTCCTTCAACAGACATCACGTGACCAAAAGCTTATTCTGGAACCCAGTGTGGATTTTATTTGCAAGAAAGGTAAGTATATTTGTACCTCTTTCAGCATGTATGCATTTGATTGAGCAAGATGGGCAGAAAGGAGTGAGAGCAGGTTTTTAGTATAATTCTTTAAAATAAAGTCTGAAGAAAGATAGATAGTAGAAAGAAACGTCTCAAGTATCACAGCACAGGTAGAATAATGAATATTTTATTTTCAGTGAAAGGAATACTGTATCTAAAACAATGGAGCTTTTGAAAACAACTATTTGAATGTGGTTCCAACAAGACAGCACGCATTATAACATGACTTTGTACAGTGAAATGCTGTTTCATTCAGAGTTCCAGGAATTATGGGTAAATGTGTTTTGCTATCAATATTTGTGTTGCTCTTTCTTAATAAGTTGTTGTAAAGTTTACATATAACAAAGGAAGTAGAAGAACAGACTTCCACTAAGATTACTTGGGCAATGTAAATTACATTACTACGGGTCATATCAAGGCAAATTGAGCTGTATTTCCTATCAGCCTGTAAACTGACGTTGTTTGCGGAGACAAGATGGAGTCTACCACAACTCTTGGAGTTCCCCTTGCGTAAAAAAAAACAATGCATAAACTAATACAAAAGTGATACAAATCTTATTCATAACATAGTTGTTTATTCTCACTGCATTATCAGCATTTTAATACATCCTGGTTATACTTTGCTTAATGCTAAACTTTGCCTATAACTCAAATGATATATTAAACATATAAAAACATATATTGTTCTACCGTAGACATAAAAATAAAATAAAAAGATAAGTAACACAACCAAAGTCCCTTGTAGCTTGGATAAAGGCTGGTGAGCAAAACAATACAAAAATTTACTGATCTCAATCACAAATTAGTATGTTTTGCCACAGTAAGGGCTCCTGCACACATTACATTTTTTCAGCTGCTGTTAGGGTCATCAAATTTTTTTATTTTTTTTTTTTACTGCCCCTAAATGCCCCTCTGTGATGGCCCCTGTACTCAAGAAGAGTATGTCCGCCGTATAAGTGTCCCTTGCCTGGTACCAGCAAGATCCAAGATCCATTAGCCCACCAAGTCAGTGTAGGGTGGAAAGAAGCATAAGACTGTTTATTCAAACACAGGAACAAAGAGATATACACTCTGGGACAACCCCAGCAATTAGCAGCAAATATACATCTCATAATAAGTTGATCCCAAGGCAGACAGAAACAATAGAACAATGGGATACAGGCACTTAACAATAACAAACCCTACCTCAAACTATCTAGCAATGGTCTATGAGATACACTCCTACAAGCAGTCTGAAAAGGTCGAACCAATGTGTCATAATATTACTGCCCTTCATTCTTTCAACACAAACCACACGTATAGAACCCAGGATAACCGGGGTAACATGAAATGCTGAGTCTGATGTGGTTGTACTGTGAGTCTGGTTAGTACAGACCCGACTGGGGTTCTTGGTCACCCTTTGCCCCTAATAGACACAGAGTGACTTACACATAGGAGGGGCCAGGGAAGCTGGACAAGGAGTTTCCCTACTCCAAGGTAATCTGGCTTTCACAAGCCCCCCGCCCAAAGTTCCTCCCGTCACACCCTTCATGTTAGCCTATGTGTCCATGCACATATAAACTTTCAGAGGCGTTTGGAGGCATACGCGTTTAGGGGCAATAGAAAAAAATTACAGCCTGTGCGTCCAGGAGCAGAGGCTGTTGAGCTGAAAAAACGCAAAACACAAACAAATCCTAAATGCTGTAACAATCTTTAACCACTTTTGGGGTTTTTAGATGTTTTCACATTATGGGAAGTGTTTTTACTTTAAAAACGCCAAAAAATGTGAATAAATGCTTGTCAAAAATCTGGCTAAAAGCATGTTTTTATAGCTGTTTTTTCCTGGCAACAGTGCTGGTGTTTTTTAAACGTCCTGTGTGCATGAGGCCTTATTGGGATATATGGCTCTGTAATTGCGAGATTGTAGCTTACTATTCTATAGTCAGTTATCAGCCATTTCATTTCACAATGTCTTAAAGTGATAGCAAATTCGAAGAAAAAAAAACGTTTCTCCTGCAAAGCAATTTTAGAATTTGCTAGTATGCATCGCATGCTAGCTCCTACTGTGAAACTTAACCCAACACAAAGCCCTCCAACAGCACAGTGTCACTGCTAACAGGGCTTCCATCTTCACTCGGTCTTCCTTCCAGGTTTGCAGGCTCCGGTCCTCTTGAAACTCTTGAAACAGCTGCAAGTACACCATTCAAGTACAACATTTTAAGTACAGTGAAGAGATATTGCAGGAGACTGAAGAGATTGAAGAAATACTTAAAGAGATTGGCTTGGAGTTTGCAACTGACTCATCTGTGTATTTTTTGCTGACCATTGCTTGAGAAGAGGAAAGGAATTTGGTCAGGTGTTGCTATTGTGCATTTGCTAATGAGACCAGCCCATTAAGGTGTTACATTTGTTGCTGGGGGAGGAGCTGTGAAGGAGTGAGTGTATATATAAAGACATACTCATTAGCTGGCCTAATTCATTAGCTGCAAGTACACCATTCAAGTACAACATTTTAAGTACAGTGAAGAGATATTGCAGGAGACTGAAGAGATTGAAGAAATACTTAAAGAGATTGGCTTGGAGTTTGCAACTGACTCATCTGTGTATTTTTTGCTGACCATTGCTTGAGAAGAGGAAAGGAATTTGGTCAGGTGTTGCTATTGTGCATTTGCTAATGAGACCAGCCCATTAAGGTGTTACATTTGTTGCTGGGGGAGGAGCTGTGAAGGAGTGAGTGTATATATAAAGACATACTCATTAGCTGGCCTAATTCATTAGCTGCAAGTACACCATTCAAGTACAACATTTTAAGTACAGTGAAGAGATATTGCAGGAGATAGTCAGGAGGTAGGCTGGAAGGTGGAAAAAAGAACAAAAAAAAGGTAAGATTTGTTTGACTTAAATTTATAAAAAAAAAAATTTCTCCTCTTTAAAATGGCAGACTTGGTTCAGTGCAGGAATTGTTGTGCATTTATTTCATGTTCCACTCTTTGGAGATTTGGATGCTGTCAGATCTGTAGACAATTCTCCTTACTGCAGCAGGAAATTGCATTTTTGAAATCAGAGATATTTAAATTATCTGTTAAACAAACTCCAGCTGGGACTGCTGCAATGCCACTGCCACAGAGGACCCCCAGAAATGACAGATGGGTTACTGTAGCTTCTGGAAGACTTAAAGTGGTGGATAGAAGACATGTCCCACAGTCGGTGGTTCTCCATAATTCATTTGCAACACTCTCGGAATGTAAGGACAACATGGATATGGACTCAAGCACAGAGGGTGAGAAACCATCGACTCCTATGTCTAATGTATGCAAGACTGCAGCCAAGGACAAAAAAGATAAAGTGAAGTCTCAAAGGAAGCAGCTGTTGCTGGGTGATTCAATCATAAGAAGTGTGGAGCTTAAAGAAAATGGTTTTGTGAGATGTCTCCCTGGTGCTACTGCTAGACGAGATAGAAGACGTATTATTAATATTGTTAAGCAAGCAAAGCAGGAAGGGGACGTGGATGTTCTTGTCCATCTAGGGACAAATGACCTGGCTTGCAATGAAGTGTCAGAGGTGAAAAAATCTTTTATCACACTTGGTAATGACGTACAGGATTTTGCATCCACCATTTCATTTTCTGAAGTTCTGCCTGTGCATAATGTTCAGAATGATAGGCAGAGGCGCATAAAGGAGTTCAACATATGGCTTAGTAAATGGTGTCAAGAGCAAGGATTTGGCTTTGTTTCTCATGATAGCTCTACTTGGAATAGAAAGGAACTGTACAAAAAAACGGAATTTTTGTAAAATCTTACCTGTAAAATTCCTTTCTCAGAGTCCTCCGTCAGTCACCGCCTCTTCATATTCGTCACATATGGGGGTATTAGACTTTGCTCCGAAGGAGTAGCTAGGCAACAGAATATGTTAACATTAAAGCTTTTAACATATCCCACCCTCAAGGGGTGGTCCCCTCAGTCAATACCCTCCTACTTCCTGCAACCATATCTCAGTTTCAGTGGAATAGCAGTAGAGTATACAACCAAACCCCAAAAGAGGGGCGGGGGCGGCGACTGTCGGAGGACTCAGAGAAAGGAATTTTACAGGTAAGATTTTACAAAAATTCCATTTTCTCTTACGTCCTCCGACAGTCGCCGCCTCTTCATATTCGTCACATATGGGGACGTCCCAAAGCAGTGCAAACATGAGGGGTGGGAAACGCATCCGCGCCGAAAGGCAACGCAGTCTCCGCATCAAAGAAAGGAACCTTACCAAAGGAAGGAACCCAGCTGGGCAACAGGAAAAAACAGGTGCTCAACAGGAGCAACAACCCAGGAAAAGACAAATAACCAGGGGATAAAAAACTTATCCCAACAGCCAGTGGTCCCCAACAAGGGACCCTAGGGAATCGCCGCACTAAGAACCTTGCGGCCAAAGGAAGCATCCGCCGATGCCTGAACATCCACTTTGTAGAAGTTTGTGAAAGTGTGCACGGTCGACCAGGTCGCCGCCTTACACACCTGGGCTACAGAAGCCCCATGACGACAGGCCCAAGACGTACTCAGAGATCTAGTAGAGTGCGCCTTCACAGGCACAGGGGGAACCTTCCCCTGCAAAGCATAGGCCTGTTCAATGGTCTGCCTGATCCATTTGGCGATGGTAGAGGCCGACGCCGCCATGCCCTTCCGAAGACCCTCTGGAAGAACAAACAAGGAATCCGTCTTTCGAAAAGACTCGATCGATTTAAGGTAAACCCTTATCGCCCGAACAACGTCCAAAGAATGTAATCTCACCTCCTTTGGATGTTTAGGCTTCGCGCACAGCGAAGGCAAGACAATATCCTCATTAAGATGGAATTCCGAAACTCGTTTCGGAAGAAAAGAAGGATTAGGTCGCAAGACCACCTTATCCAAATGAACAACCAGATACGGAGACTTGCAGGACAAAGCTGCCAGCTCCGACACTCTGCGAGCCGAAGTGATTGCAACCAAAAAGGCGACCTTTTTGGACAACATAGACAACGAGATCTCCCTGATCTGTTCAAAAGGAGCACGTTGTAACACAGATAGAACGAGATTCAAGTCCCAAGGGGGCAGAGGATCCCTCCTAGGAGGAACCAGATGCCGCACACCCTGAACAAAAGTGCCAACCAAGGAGTTGGAAGCCACGGGACGTTGAAACAGAACGGCCAGCACAGACACCTGACCCTTTATCGTAGCCAGCGCCAAACGCTGATCGACACCCGTTTGAAGGAAGGACAGCACTCGGGAAACCGAGTACGTGCGGGGAGAAAATCCCCTGGACTCACACCAAGCAAAATAGGCCTTCCAAGTACGGTAATAAACCTTCCCCGTCGACCGCCAGATTCACGAGGTCTGCGTACCAGGACCGGCGAGGCCAGTCCGGCGCCACAAGAATCACCGTGCTGCGTTCCGAGTGTAACCGGCGAAGGAACCTGGACAGCAACTGAATCGGTGGAAACGCGTACATCAGCCTGTACTGATGCCACGGGGCCACTAACGCGTCCGACGCGTCTGCCCGAGGGTCGCGCGTCCTTGCCACGAACCTTCTCACCTTGTTGTTGAGGCGAGACGTGAACAGGTCCACATCTGGAAGACCCCACTTCGCGCACAACATCTGGAAGACAGCCGGGTGGAGAGACCATTCCCCCTGATCCAGGGTCTGGCGACTCAGATAGTCCGCCTGCCAGTTCTCCACCCCCGGAATGTGAACCGCCGTAATCGCCGGGACATGAGTCTCGGCCCAAGACAGAATGTCGGCCACTTCTCGAGCCGCTCGGGCACTCCTGGTGCCCCCTTGGTGGTTGATGTAGGCCACCGCCGCGGTATTGTCCGTCTGCACCCGAACCGGGCAGCCCTGCAGCCGGTCCGTCCAGCGATGAAGACAGAGACTTATCGCACGCAATTCCAGAATGTTGATCGGAAGGGAGGACTCCCCCTCCGACCAAGTCCCCTGGGCGGACAGAACGCCCAGAACACCACCCCAGCCCGACAGGCTGGCATCCGTGGTGATTACCGTCCACGAGATAGGACGAAACGACTTGCCCCCGGACACCATCGGGACTGGAGCCACCACAGAAGGTCTCTTCTGGTGCGATGACTCAACGAGATTTGAAGATCCAGAGATTGAGGTCGCCCGTCCCACATGGACAGGACCTCCGCTTGGAGACCCCGCGTGTGAAACTGGGCGAAGGGAATCGCCTCGAAGGCCGAGACCATCAATCCCAGACATCTCATGCACGTCCGCAGAGACGAGTGCGGAACGTCCCTGAGGGACCTGACTTCCTCCTGAAGAGTTCTGAGTTTGTCTTCCGGCAGGAAGACCTTCGCCTGCACCGAGTCCAGAATCATTCCCAGGTAGGGAAGACGAACCGACGGACTCAGTGTCGACTTTGGAAAATGTATAGTCCAACCAAACTCCTGCAGAGTTTGCATCGTGACAGACAGGTCCTTCTCCAGACCCTGGCTGGTCGCAGACCGAACCAGAATGTCGTCCAGATACCCCAGGACAGAAATGTCCTGGGCCCTCAATAATGCCAGAACCGGTGCAAGCACCTTGGTGAAGACCCGCGGAGCCGAGGCGAGACCAAAGGGCAACGCCACGAACTGGTAGTGATCCTCCGCAATGGCAAATCGAAGGTACCTCTGGTGACCCTCGAAAATGGGGATGTGAAGATACGCATCCTTCAAATCGATGGAGGCCATGAATTCCCCCGGAACCAGGGCAGCCACCACCGACCGCAGGGATTCCATGCGGAACTTGCGAACCCGCACAGAGCGGTTCAGAGCCTTCAAGTCCAGAATCGGACGAACCTTGCCCTCCTTTCTGGGCACGGTGAACAGATTGGAATAAAACCCCCGAAATCTGTCCCGATGAGGTACCGGAACTACCACTCCCTGAGCCCTCAGGTCCCGCACCGCCAGGTGCAGGTCCCGTAAACGCTCTGGAGACAGTAGAAGATTTGAGGGAAAAAATCTGCTCTCCGGCCGAGAGAGAAACTCGATCGTGTAACCAGACCGAACGATCTCCTGAACCCATCTGTCCCGCACGCGGGCCAACCAGGGCTGAAGAAAACCGAGCAAGCGTCCCCCCACCCCAAAACTGGGTGAGGGCGCCCCTTCAGGCCGCACTGTTATGGGCTGCGGATCCGGATTGACCGGACTTCTGTTTTCCAGACCAGGGCTTCTTCTGAGAGCCTTGACCCTTGAACGGTTTGCCCTTGTAGTGCGACCGAAAGGCACGATAGGACCCCTGAGGGGGCCGAAAATTAGCATGCTTCTTCCCAGAAGCCCCCTTAGCTTGGGGAAATGGGGCAAGAGAGTGCTCTTACCACCGGTGATCCCCTTAATCAACACATCCAAGGACTCCCCAAAAAGGCGAGACCCATCATAAGGCAGATTGGCTAAGGTCTTACGTGAGGATTGGTCCACCAACCAACATTTCAACCAAACCAGGCGGCGAGACAACACCGCCACGCTGTGCACACGTGCAGCCAACGGGACTAGATCCAAGTCCGCATCACACAGATACATGACACCCTGGTGAATTTGATCCACCATATCCAGGGTCGCCGGCGAGGCCGAATCGGCCACTAGGACGCGCCTAAGCATCTGCGTCCAACTTGCGACCGCCTGGGCCGCCATGAGAGAGGCAAACAGAGCCTTAAGCATAGAACCCGTAACAGAATAAGTATGACGGGCAAGAGACTCCAATCTCCTATCCGTGGCATCACGGAACACAGGGGAATCCTCTGCAGGAATCGCAGTGGATTTGTTTAAAACCGCAATTGCGTGATCCACTGGGGGTGGCACACACCACCTTTCGTCAGTGGAAGGCGAGAAAGGATAACGCAGCTTGAACCTACTTGGTACAGCAAAAGGTTTGCGCAGATTGCGCCATTGTTCCTTAACAGCGCGCTGAAAATCATCATTGCAGGGAAAAACCTGCGGCGTCCTGCGTCTTCTCTGCGTCCCATAAGCCGCCAAGGCAGCGGGGGGACACACTTCATCCTGCAAACGCAGCGTTTGTTTTATGGAAGCAATCAATTCATCCATGATTGCAAGCTCCTCAGGCGAGCCAGGGGGAGAATTATCAACCCCTTCAACTTCAGCCTCCACCTCGGACCCCACTAGATCCAGGGAGGAGCGGGACCCCGATAAGGAGGCCCCCGCCATAACAGCCCCATCACCTTCACCCTCAGAATCAGAGGAAGGAGAAACTCTGGGTCTTTTAGAAGATTGAGCAGCCACCAGCATCTGCACCTGAGCAGCAAGGCCAGCCACAATAGTGGCTAAATCCCCCCCTGGGGGGGAAACAGCGGTCCCCTGGCTCTCCACCAAGGCGGTAGGAAATTTGCCCTCCTGAGATTCCATTGCCCCTATTACAAATGCCGGATAATAAAGGGTTAACTGCCCCTTTAACAAGCGCGGCGAGCGCAGCCCACCGCACCACACACAAGCACAATGAGACCCCCACAGGGCCAATAAAACTGACACAGGCAATGGACAAGAAGGATATAACCTGAGGAGACCCTCGCTGCTGCTGCTGCCTCGATCAGTGTAAGAGGAAGTGATGCTGCCAGGGCGCTCTATGAAAGCCTATGGGAGGCTACAAGAAAATGGCCGCCATGCATGTAAAACATGCGGCCGGAGCGAGTGTAGGCAAAATGGCGCAGTTTGGCGCCGAAACCGCCGCTCCACAGTACAGTAATGCACACATGCCATCCATGTATAAAAAAACATGTCAGATCGCCGCAGCGATCGCTGTATAGTGCCCAAACATGCCCAAAACATGCCCCACAGCACACAGCTTCCCACACTGACAAGGCTGACACACACAGTGTCACACAGCTCCCCCCCCCCTTGCAGCCCACAGCATGCAGCCGAGTGATAGGGAGACAAACAGTGTGAACAGAGGCAGGTTACACAGTCCCAGACTGACACCCCCCCAGACAGACAGGTACCCACATAGATACACTTACCTCACAATGGCGTGGGGGACCCGCACAGGCGAACAAGCCGCTGCACATGAGGCAGGGAGAGTCGCATACAAGACGCACAGAATGGGGGTTAAGAAACCGCACAGCGTCCAGTGAGGTAGCCACCTCACCAATCATCCCTGCACCGAACAGGGATGGGTCGTTCACTGTGCCAGGAGCGTTACCTGGCTGAATGCTCGATGGCAGGCTGGGAAGCCACTGACCCACGACCTGCGACCAGGGGGATCAGCCCGAGACCCAGCCCGCATGATCCTCTTCATCCGAAGAACTAACTAATGCTGACAAAAAGAACAGCTAAGTAAAGGTAGAGAGAAAACTCAAACAAAAAATCAAAAAAGAAGAAAGAGTCTGGGGCACAAAGCCCCAGCACAGAGAGAGCCAGCCTCTCCTGACAAGCTAGACATTGAAACTGGGATATGGTTGCAGGAAGTAGGAGGGTATTGACTGAGGGGACCACCCCTTGAGGGTGGGATATGTTAAAAGCTTTAATGTTAACATATTCTGTTGCCTAGCTACTCCTTCGGAGCAAAGTCTAATACCCCCATATGTGACGAATATGAAGAGGCGGCGACTGTCGGAGGACGTAAGAGAAAGATGGTTTGCATCTTTCTCTTAAAGGAACAAATGTACTTAGTGAACAACTCCAAGAATTTGCGAAAGAGTATTTAAACTAGGAAGGGGGGGCAAAAGAGTGGAAATACAAGAGTCCAATTGCCCCCCGAAACAATGCCAGAACAGGTCAGAAGCACAGAGGTTAAGAAATGATAAGCTCAAAGTCCTGTCTACAAATGCTCGCAGTTTAGGTAAAAAAAATCAATAAACTTGGGTCAATAATGGCATCTGAGAATGTAGATTTAGTGGCTGTTACGGAGACATGGTTTAATGAAAGAAATGACTGGGACATAACCATACCAGGGTACTCTTTATACAGAAGAGACAGAGAAGGCAAGAAAGGAGGAGGAGTGGCCCTGTATGTGAAAGATAGCATTAAATCTAACCTAATACAAGTTGGTGAGGCCAACATAGAGTCAGTTTGGGTTACGTTGCAGTTTGCTAATCATGCAGTAACTCGTGTAGGTGTGATATATAGACCACCTGGTCAAGTTAAAGAACTAGATGATCTACTAGTTGAAGAAATAGCTAAAATGACAATGAAAGGAGAAGTTATCATTATGGGAGATTTCAATTTTCCAGATATAAACTGGAAAACCAAAATAGCAAGTTCTACCAGGAGTACAGATATTCTAAATTCCCTACTGGGGTTGTCTCTGCAACAAGTGGTTGAGGAGCCAACCCGGAGGGAGGCCATTTTGGATTTGGTATTCACAAATGGGGATTCGGTATATGATGTCATTGTAGGCGAAACCTTGGGATCTAGTGATCACCAGTCAGTGTGGTTTAATATAAGAACTGTGAAAGAGTCACACCACACAAAAACAAAAGTTTTAGATTTTAGAAAAACAGACTTTTCAAAAATGAAATTAGTCATAAATGAGTCCTTATCAGACTGGAATGGATTACATGGAGTCCAGGAGAAATGGGACTACTTAAAAGGTGCATTATTGAAGGCAACAGAAAATTGCATTAGACTTGTCAGTAAAAGCAAAAAAAGGAAGAGACCACTGTGGTACTCAGCAGAAGTGGCCCAAATCATTAAAAATAAAAAGCTAGCATTTTGTAATTATAAAAAAACCCAGAGCAATGAAGATAAGGAAATCTACAAGATTAGGCAGAAAGAGGCCAAGCAAGTTATAAGAACTTCTAAAGCGCAGGCAGAAGAAAAACTAGCTCAGTCTATGAAAAAGGGGGATAAGACATTCTTCAGATATATAAATGAAAAAAGGAAATTAAAACAAGGAATAACGAAATTAAAAACAAAGGACGGAAGGTATGTAGAAGAGAATAAAGGGCTAGCCGACTGCCTTAATGAATACTTCTGTTCAGTTTTTACAGAAGAAAAAGAAGGAGAAGGACCTCCACTTGAAAGGATGACTAATGAATCGTTTGATGCATGTGTCTTTACAGAGGAAGACGTTCTAAGATTGCTGTCTAAAGTGAAGACAAATAAGTCACAGGGTCCTGATGAGATACACCCAAAATTATTAAAAGAGCTTAGTGGTGAGCTGGCAAAACCATTAACAGATTTATTTAACCAATCATTAGTAACAGGAGTCGTCCCGGAAGATTGGAAATTGGCAAATGTCGTGCCCATTCACAAGAAAGGTAGTAGGGAGGAATCGAGCAACTATAGACCAGTGAGTCTGACATCAATAGTAGGCAAATTAATGGAAACCCTATTAAAGGATAGGATTGTGGAACATCTTAAATCCCATGGATTGCAAGATAAAAAACAACATGGGTTTACTTCAGGGAGATCATGTCAAACAAATCTTATAGATTTTTTTGACTGGGTGACTAAAATAATAGATGGTGGAGGTGCAGTAGACATTGCATATCTAGATTTTAGTAAGGCTTTTGACACTGTCCCACATAGAAGACTTATCAATAAACTGCAGTCATTGAGCATGGACTCCCATATTGTTGAGTGGATTAGGCAGTGGCTGAGTGACAGACAACAGAGGGTTGTAGTCAATGGATAGCATTCAGAACAAGGTCATGTTACCAGTGGGGTACCTCAGGGATCTGTACTGGGACCAATTTTGTTTAATATCTTCATAAGTGATATTGCAAAAGGCCTCGATGGTAAGGTTTGTCTTTTTGCTGATGACACAAAGATATGTAACAGGGTTGATGTTCCTGGAGGGAAACGCCAAATGGAAAAGGATTTAGGAAAACTAGAAGAATGGTCAGAACTCTGGCAACTGAAATTTAATGTGGATAAGTGCAAGATAATGCACCTGGGGCGTAAAAACCCAAGGGCAGAATATAGAATATTTGACACAGTCCTGACCTCAGTATCTGAGGAAAGGGATTTAGGAGTAATCATTTCAGAAGACTTAAAGGTAGGAAGACAATGTAATAGAGCAGCACGAAATGCCAGCAGAATGCTTGGATGTATAGGGAGAGGTATAAGCAGTAGAAAGAGAGAAGTGCTTATGCGGCTGTACAGAACACTGGTGAGACCTCACTTGGAGTATTGTGCGCAGTACTGGAGGCCATATCTCCAGAAGGATATAGATACTCTGGAGAGAGTTCAGAGAAGAGCTACTAAACTAGTACATGGATTGCAGGAAAAAACTTACCAGGAAAGGTTAAAGGACCTTAACATGTATAGCTTGGAAGAAAGAAGAGACAGAGGGGATATGATAGAAACTTTTAAATACATAAAGGGAATCAACTCGGTAAAGGAGGAGAGCATATTTAAAAGAAGAAAAACTACCACAAGAGGACACAGTTTTAAATTAGAGGGGCAAAGGTTTAAAAGTAATATGAGGAAGTATTACTTTACTGAGAGAGTAGTGGATGCATGGAATAACCTTCCTGCAGAAGTGGTAGCTGCAAATACAGTGAAGGAGTTTAAGCATGCATGGGATAGGCATAAGGCTATCCTTCATATAAGATAGGGCCAGGGACTATTCATAGGATTCAGATATATTGGGCAGACTAGATGGGCCAAATGGTTCTTATCTGCCGACACATTCTATGTTTCTATGTTTCTATGTTTCTTAGTGGCAGAGCTGTGATTATCTCACTCCCGCACACATGCACATTCACTGTTTACGGAACAGGGCTCTGAAGGAACGGCATGGGCATGCCATTCCTTCAGCGCGCATGCGCTGGTGACATCACCAGCAGCTACACAAGTAAATATTGGTGCAAAACAGTGCATGTTTAGGAGATATTTACAGTATCTACAGGAAAGCCTTATTATAGGCTTACCTGTAGGTAAAACATAAACAAATGGCTTTTACTACTACTTTAAGGCTGTTTCAGGGAGAAGCAGTAGAGAGAGCCAATGAGATCTACTAAATGTAAAGGTAGGGTCTTTTCACACGGGCTTTCCGTCCGGCGGGCTATGTTTTGCTAAGCGGGGGATCGATCCGCCGATCCCTGCTGAGCAGGCGGATGACAAGTTCGTCTCCGCTTACTGTGCTAAGACGGACCTGTCAGATCCCTGCTCTCCTCTATGGGAGATCAGATGAAAACGGACCGCTTGTATGTTTTCATCCGATCCCATCCGATTCGATCCTCCAGACGGATGGAAAATAGGGTCACCATCTGTCTGGATTTCACGGACAGGATCGGATTGGATAGCAGTGGGTGTATGTGGACATGTCACCGCTGACATCCGCTACTCCATAGAGGTGCCTAATCTGGCTCTGCTCACATGGCCTAATCTGTCGCGGGAACAGCAAAAAGATTATTGCAACAGTGATTTTTTACTTTCAGCTAGCTGCAGCTAATCTGTGGATCAAGTTCCCCCCCCCCCGAAGTCGAAAGTCATCACCACTGACTGCCCACAGTTAACATGCCGCCACCGGGGACCTAAAGACCGGTGAAGAACCAGCTTGGTGCTGGATCCTTGGAAAGGTGAGTGTCTGATAATTAAAAGTTAGAAGGTATTTGTAGCTGCTGACTTTTAACTTTTCAGAACGTTCCTCTTTAAATGCTTTTTTTTTTTTCATTTTTGAGTATTTTTGTAATGTGGAAGTACAAAAATGAACATGGGCAAAACGTAAAAAATGTTTACACACAAACTGAAAGGAAGGAGTTATTATAAACAAAAAAGGGTTACTATGGGCAAATTCTTAGAGAAAAATACATTCTTTATTTTTTACAATTACTGGAACGTGATGTGCAGATCAAAGGACAGTACACTGTAAATGAATCAAGGCTGTAACCTGGTTCTGGCTTTCTTACTAAGCCTCTTTCTTCCTAATAATAAGCTTTTATAGGATATGTATCCAAGTCAAACCTTTTTTGTCCACTCCCCCCCCTCCCCCCTCCCAAAAAAAAAAAAAAAAGAATTGGTTACAAGATACTAAAACAAAAAGTTATTTAGACTCCATTCACACTAGTGCGATTTCAGAATCACATGACAGGGGAAATTACATTTTTTTTCAATAGTGCCGTTCACATCAATTCAACTCAGCTTGGCATAATTTTGGAAAATATTTCTGTAGTTCTTTGATTACAGTACAATTGTGGCTCCATAGAATATGTAAACCATATCCAAGTTGCATTTATGTTGCCTTACATAATCGCACTGAAAATCTTATCAAAATCGGATTGCAGCAGTGTGAACCTAGCTTTAGCACAATGCCAATGACACTTCAAAACTTGAAAAAAGCTCTGAAAGCAAAGTCCTTAACCAACTGAACAATCTAGATTACTGAGCTGGATTTACTAAAGGCAAATAGACTATTACCTTTGAAAAGAAAATTTCCCTTAGTTTTGTGATTGTAGTGAAAATTCACTTTACAAAGATTACAATCACGTGTAAGAAAAATAAGTACAACGTATATTTGCTTGCACATGATTGAATGATGGAAGTCAATAGAACTTCACTTGCAAGGGAATTTTCCCTTAGCTACATAAATTAGGTAAGCAACTTATTTGCCTTTAGTAAACCAACTTCATTGAGCGATGGCACATCACTGCTTTTAGCACTAGCCTGTTATATTGGACCATGATGGGATAACATTTCTATATAACTTTTTCCAGAGGTATGTTTTAGAATTGAACAGAAACATTAACCTTAAGGGCACTCCTTTGCTCTGTACTAGTAATGTTGCTTAACTGTAATCAATATTCCGTAAGCAGTTAAGTACGAAATTACAAAGATCAATAAAAGATAAGATTATCTGCTTGGTAAATGATACATATGTAATGGAATATATTGCATCATAAAGAAACTGTGACAAGCAGGTCATAAGAAAACATACAGGTATTCATCTGCACAAAAGGAAAAAAAATAAAAAAATAAAGACGTAACCTTAACATGTGTAATGTTTTCTCTATCTGCATATTTATGTGTTTTAAAGGGAAGTCCCGTCAGAATTTCCTTGTCAAGTTATGGCCACTACCTACCTTGAACATTTTTTTTTTACTTTATGCAGTTCCACTTTCGCTTGCCTGTACAAATATCCCATGCAAAATGACTGCTTTATCCTGAAGCGCAAAGCATTTTTCTTTTATATCTCAGCTCTGACTTCTAAAATACCTGTTTTTTGAGTTCTACAGAGGCTTTATTTTATTGCAAACATCCGTCAATTGGTCACATTAAATTAAAATTTTGGAACTGCCGTATTCAGCCTTTTATACCTCTATAGCATTTTTTCATTTCACCCGACATTATAGACTACATTCACATTGGCAATATAGGCCAGTGAGACTTGTACCAGCAGGAATCTTCTGCTACGGCTAGGTGTGCCCCCCCCCCCCCCCCCCCGACTAGTTCACTATAATAACAGGTGGCAAGTGGCCGCAGGTATTTGTGCCTGTCCGCATAGCCAGCGATCACTGCGGTTGAATTGCTGGCCGCTGACCACCTGACGTTATAGTGAACAAGACTGTCGGCCGCACCTAGCCGCTCAGAGCCACAGCACATTATGGTCACATATAAAGAAGCATGACATTTAGCAAAAAAATCCTTTATTACATTTGTAAATAACTTTTGCAATTCTTTTTACCAGAATCAAATTTTTTTAACAAGTAAAAGTCATAATTTTAGTGTCATTTTAAACAGGACAAATACAATTTTTTAATTTTTACTTTAAAAAAGTAAACCTACCACATGAATTGGTATACTGCAATTTGAATGAGCTCTTCAGTCATTTTTTTCATCTTTCTATCTATCAAATCCTCTGCCCTTGTTGTTTTAATTTTAGATAGTAAAACATTTATTTTCTGCCAGTAAATACCTTATACAGCCAACTTCCTCCTTCTTGTCTGGTCATTAGCCTAGGCTAATGACATCATGCACAGCTCTCTCTCTCTCACTCTTGTGAGAGTTTTTTTTACACATTTTATCTTTATTTATTTAAGTTCAGTTACATATACAATCTGTACATTACAGTCCATCTTTAAATTCCCCCACATCATAACAAAGAAAACATAATAATTCTTCTAGGGGACAACTTACTTATATATAGTTATAACCAATCTCAAATCACCTTTTCTTACTATTTTCCTATCAACTACTAAAACAAATAACCCCTAAAAACCCCAAACAACAACAAAAAAAAAAAAAAAAAAAAGAAAATCCAATCATGGAGGCCATACGAACATCATCATTTCATTAATCGTATTCCGTTTATCCCTTTTCCATCAATGGTTTTTATACCATGATTAAAGATTGGCACTCTTCCGAGTTTACATAGTCATTCCAATGTTTCCATTTCTCCCTATATTTATCTATCTGTTGGTTAGCGGATAGTACTAGATTCTCTAATTTATTTATTTCTTCCACCTTTTTTATCCACAGATTAACATTGGGTGGATCCAAATCTTTCCACTTGAGGGGAATACATATTTTAGCCGCATTTATCAAATGTGGAATAATAGATTGTTTATAATTTTGAATTGGTGTGCTGGGGGCATGTAGCAGAAAAAGGGCCGGTTCTCTAGGAATTTGACACTTCGCAATTCTCTGAGTTGTGCTCCAAATCTGTTCCCAAAATGTCTCTAACCTAGAGCACGACCAAAAAATATGGAGCATTGTCCCCCTTTCTGTTCCACACCTCCAACACCGGTCAGTATTTGTTGCGGACACTTTATTCATTTTTGCTGGGGTATAATACCATCTAGTCAATATTTTGTAGTTAAATTCTTGTACTTATATATATTGATGTTGAAAATATTGATTTAATTATTCGGTTTTCCCATTCCAAAGAGAGGGTAATATCAATTTCTCTTTCCCATTCCTTTAGAAAGGGCAGTTGGCCTCGTTCTACCGCTGTTTTTAGCAAAAAATATAGTTTAGATATTATATGATCTACTGTTCCATCTTGTGTACATAATTTTTCGTACAATGTTAACTCTTGATCTCCTCTATTAGGGAGCTGTAGGGATCCTAAAAAGTGGCGTAATTGGAATGCCCTCCATGAATCGAAACAAAAAGGACCTAAGGTATCTATATATATATATATATATATATATATATATCTATCTATCGTATATGTGTGTCTCTGTGTAAATCCAGAAAGTGAACAATCAGCAGCTTCAGCTGCTCACTGTTAAAATGGCTGCAGCCAGACTTAGTGGAGGGAGATTTCTGCAGCATATTTGGCAAGTAAAGAATCCCAATACATATAAAATATAATGTAAAGTGGTTGGAGGGAAGCTTCAGCATGGCAAAGATATTTTTATTACAAATTATGTGAGCAGACTGCAGTTCCTCTTTAGTGCAATAGAAAAGTAACGTTTTGTTAGCACAAACAAACTTGATTTGGTTTACAAAAGTAGGACTCCTGTACACACCTGTTAAACCAAGTGAGCACCATCATAGAAATGATTAATATAATACAAGATTTATACTGTATATTGCCAACAGTTTGCACACAGCACTTTACAAACAAGGTGAGACAGTACAGATACAATACAATTCATTACAAAAGGGTTGGAAGGACCCTGCTCTTCCAAGTGATACAAAAGACACAACTGTGAGGGATGCACTGATGGAGAAAGTGAAGATACATTTTTTTTTTTCTGGAGGGGGGGGGGGGTGTAGGCTCAGTGGCGTAGCGTGGGGGGTGCAGGGGGGGCCGGCCACACCGGGCGCAACATCTGGGGGGGCGCATCCGCTCTGCAGTGTCATGTCACTCACTCTGTCATGATAGGCTGGCCACCGCCGCCCGCTGAGTCTGCTCGCACTCGCAGCTCTCTCTGCCCCTGGCTCACTCTCACAACTGGCTGTGCAGCTCGGCTCCCAGCCCAAATCCGATCCAGCCGGAGCCGGCATTGCCCACTGTGGAGTGGTTGGGGTGGGGGGGTTAGACAGGCCAGGCGTGTGGTGCGGAGAGGGACTGTCTGGGGGAGGGACTAACCCGTGCAGCGGCCGCCCAGTGCAGCGCGGGAGAGAACCACCAGGCCAGGCAGCCACAGAAGAAGCCGGCAGGTGAGAGGCCAGAGAGCCAGTGGTGACAGTGGTGCTGCAGCCTGCACATCCCGCTTGGGGGATCCCGGCTGGAGAGGGAGAGGAGCCCAGCAGTTGCTACTGTCTAGACCTGGAGGGTCACATAAAGCTCTGATGGTCTCTTTACTGTAAGGTAGTAGAGACCCACCGTATCTGGTGAGTGTACATCTTTCCTCAGTATTTGTATGACCGGACACTTTATCTCATTGGAGGAATTAACACCAAGCACCAGCACTTTTTTCTCTCCTTTTTTTCTGGCCTTTTTTTCTTTTTGGCTGTTTTTGAGCAATCACAAATGGGCCACCTATGAACTGTTTTTTATCACTTTGCACCTTGATATTACATTGAATTTTTTGGACTTGATTATTGGCACATTCACTATCTGTTTATTCATATATGTGTATTTTTTAGGGGTTTAGCCCATTTTATTGATTTTAGAAACGTAGATTTCAGATTTTATAATTTATTCCGTTAGTCCCTGCACATATAAGCAAGCGCTATATTCTTTCTCAATTAGTTGGGAATTACATATACATTCACTTTGCACTTTATAGCAGCTGCTTAGTCCACACATTAATCCTATTACACATCTATCTCTAGCATACATCTGGTTAGGTACTCCTAGGCGCGAGAAATATATTCCACTGAATATATATATTTGAAACAATACATGTGCTTAGGGGGGTAAGGGTTTCTTTAACTAATCTAGTTCAAGAGACTCAAGTGCTAAAATCCCGTGGGTTAGGGGGCGCAAATTACTTGCCTTGCCCCGGGTGCTGACAACCCACGCTACGCCACTGTGTAGGCTTCCCTGATGAGATTAGTTGTGATATATCTGGGGGCGGTATAGTGGATGGCTTTGTATGTTGGTGGTATTTTAAATTTTATTCGTTGGAGGAGCAGAAGCCAGTGGAGGAATTGGCAGAGAATGACAGCGGCCACTAAACACATTAAAGATCTTTAAAGTATCACTTGCAGGCGAATGTTACTTTCCTTGTATGTTTGTATTCTCCAGGATACTTTTATGTACTGGATTTCATACTGTATGTAACCTCTGTTGTCTGGTAATAAAAACTTAAAAAAAATATATATATTACTTGCATATGCAGGGAGTAAAAACGAGCTGTGAAAAGACATGCCACTGGGATACATTTCAAGCCAAGTAGTTCTGAAATTAACTATCATAAGTATTTGTGGATTTGTTTATAAAAAACAAAACAAAAAAAAGTCTCTAGTTATTTTAAAACCATAGTTATCATACAAGGAATGTCAAATATAAAGATACCCAAGGAAAGGGATATAATTGTAAAGATTTGTAGGAAGCCTAATATTCCAGGAAACAAAATATAGCCAATAAGATATATATTATATACAAAGTACACACACACAAATAAATAAATATATATATATATATAGAGACCTCAACCCGATAGAACACCATTGGGATGAATTCGAGTAGAGACTGCGGGAAAGGCCTTCTCGTTCACATCAGTGCCTGACCTCACAAATAAGCTTCTGGGAGAATGGTCAAACATTCCCATAGACACACTCCTAAACCTTGTGGACAACCTTTCCAGAAGAGTTGGTATAGCTGCAAAGGTAGGCCAGCTCAATATTGAACCCTACGTACTAAGACTGGGATGCCATTAAAGTTCATGTGCATGTAAAGGCAAGCGTCCCAATACTTTTGGTAATATAGTGTATATACATACGCAGTCTCACTGAAGTGGGTCTTATCTGTGGGGCTGTATATTTGCATATCTGTGTCCGTGCTGGGCCCAGCGTCGGGGGGCAGACCGGGGCTATAGTCCAGAGTGGGTGCCCAAAAAGCCCCGGGTCTCGTGGTGCTGGTCCTGAATTGATAGCCCCGAGTCAAGTGCAGGTGGCAGGCAAGCCCAATCCAATCCGATCCTGCACTCCGCTGGCCCGGCCTCTCCTGCACTGGATGCTAGTATCACCTATCGCTTGGCCTCTAGCAACCAATGATGTCGTCGTCACAGGACAGCGAGGCCCCAGCGTTCAGAGCAGTGGAGGATTTAAATTCCTCCTCTGCACCTAGAATTAGATTCACCCACTTCCCTCCAATGCCTTGAGGCTCCATCTTCTCCAGGCGGCAGCAGAGGGAAGGGGTAGGGAGCATCAATTAATAATTACGGGGGAACCAGGGCAGAGGAGAGAGCCCGGCTGCTATGAGGGGTCAGTGCTGGAGGAAGGTAAGAGAGGGATCTTCTGTGGATGGGGGCTGCTCAGTCCCACATGCTTCTTTTTTCTTCTTGCTCCTGACAACGCTGAGACTTTTGTTGGCAAACTTTTGTTTCCATTGTGGGAGGCTCATTTTTCTTGTCCTTTCAAATAGAAAAAAAAAGCATTGAATGTGCCTGTCTACGCACAGGATCAGAAGAGGGTCACAGCCATCCACTGATCCTTTCTATGCCCCCCAATTTACAGAGAAGAAGGGGTGCCCATAATCTTTGCTGACTTACTTTCTTTTGGTGGTATTTGGTCACCTAGGTGGTTTTTATTTTTTGAGCTAGATTTTTTTGTTAAAAAAATCCCAATAAGCGCATATTGATTGGTTTGCGTAAAAGTTATCGTGTCTACAAACTAGATTTATGGCATTTTTATTTACTTTAGTTTTTTACTAGTAATGGCAGCGATCAGCGACTTCTAGCGAGACTGCAACATTGCGGCAGACAGATCAGACACTTCAGGGGGCAATTGGTGGAGCTTGGGTGGGACCCAATTCAAAATGTGGGAGGGGTTATCAAATTTACTTTTGGGGCTGAACCTCCTGGTCTTCTTCCCATCTAGCAACGCCCCTGACAGAGACCAAGCTGTTACCAAGAGCCCTCGGTCTTCTACTAAAGATTGGGAGCCAGGAGGACTGGCCAGTTACATAGTTAGTGAGGTTGAAAAAAGACATCAGTCCATCCAGTTCAACCTATGATGTGTGTGTGTGTTTGCTTTTAACCGTACATCGTATACCCCTGTATGTTGTGGTCTCTAAGGTGCCCATCTACTAGTTTTTTGAAACTATCAATGCTCCCTGCTGATACGACTGCTTGTGGAAGAGAATTCCACATCTTTACCGCTCTTACCGTGAAGAACCCCTTACGCACTTTAAGGTTAAACCGCCTTTCCTCTAGTTTTAGTGAGTGGCCACGTGTCTTATTGTATCTCCTTTCTCTGAATAGTTTGTTCCTTATGCTAGGGTCACCAGTACAGTATTTGTACATTGATATTATATCCCCCCTCAATCGTCTCTTCTCCAGAGAGAACAGGTTCAGTGCTTGTAGTCTTTCCTCATAGCTGATGTCCTCCATTCTCCTAATTATTTTTGTTGCCCTTCTCTGGACTTTCTCCACTTCCAGCACATCCTTCCTGAGGACCGGTGCCCAGAACTGGACAGCATACTCCAGATGTGGCCAGACCAGAGTCTTGTAGAGCGGGAGAATAATCTCTTTATTTCTGGAGTGAATCCCCTTTTTTATACATCCCAGTATTCTGTTGGCTTTGCTTGCGGCGGCTTGGCATTGCATGCCACTGCCAAGCCTGTTGTCTACCAGTACCCCCAAGTCCTTTTCCATCCTAGACTCACCCAGAGGTTCCCCCCCTAGTGAGTAGCTTGCTTTCTGGTTTCTGGCCCCCAAGTGCATTACTTTACATTTTTCAACATTAAATCTCATCTGCCATGTAGTTGCCCACCCCGTTATTTTGTTCAGGTCCGCTTGCAAGGTTTCCACATCCTGCATAGAAGATATTGGCATGCCTAATTTAGTATCATCAGCAAATACTGAGATTGTACTCGATATCCCCTCCTCCAGATCATTTATGAATAAATTAAACAGGATTGGTCCCAGTGATTGGCTTTCACAGCGATCAGTAACTATACAACCTTCCCCGCTGTTTTTTTTCGCTCTTAAATGGAGGGAAGGAAACATTTTATATTTTTCTGCTTGCTAGAAAAGTATGTCAACAAAAAAAAGTTGTCAGGGTCAGTTCTAGGTAGGAAAAAGCTTTTTTTTTTTAAACTTTTAAGGCTGGTTTACACCACATGCAGTCTAGTGTGTTTTTTTTCTGCATCAAAAACTGCATGGATAGTAGGTTATATATTTTCCAATGGCACAGTTCACACTGGTGCTGTCAGTTCTAGTGTGTTTCAGTTCCAGAAAAAAATAGAACATGCTGCATTTTTTCTGCACTGAGCTGTTCTGGAAACCAGAAAAACACATAAAAAAAAAAAAAAACGTACCATACCACACCTAAATGCACGTCTTTATTTAAGGTGAGGAAAAAATGCACCCGATCAAAACGCATCTAAGCATGTCAAAAACACGCATGCAGAAATGCATTCCGGAACACATCCTGCCTGCGTATAAAAAGAAGGTATAATTCACAGAGATACACAGAAGAGCAATATTTCACCTGGATACACTAAGTTGAGACAACCTGTACAATTTTACGAACACATGTCAAAGTTGTCCGGTATCAGAGGTTAAAGCCCCGTACACACGTACCGATCGTCGGCCGAACGATCGGCCGTCTTTTGTCCGAGGGCTGTCTTGTCTGTTGAAAACTGCAAAAGACTGCACACGAATTTTGTTGGCCAACAACAGCCGACTGCAGAAGTGATGTCATGTGATAGTTAACTTTCCTTGTCTTTTTTCTTTTCTGAGCATGCCCAGTCTTGCAAATCTGCTGTCTGTCGGCCGAAATCTGTACTGACTGGTGAACAATCGGCCGTTCTGGTGTTGGCCAACAAAAATTTTAATGCTTGCACGACAGATTCTGTTCGGCCGAAAATGCGCTGTCGGCTGTCGGAAGCATCATACTAACAAGCCTACAATCGGCCGATCGGTCGTCGGCCGAATCTTTACGGCCGACAATCGGTACGTGTGTATGGGCCTTTACTTTCCATCTAGAAGGGGTTAAACAGACAAAGCTGTTCAGCAAATATGACATATTGTTGAGATAAAAATTTAACAACTGACAGGGGTGCTTACAATGTTCGGCTATTATTTATTTATGAAAAACCTTGATCCCAAAAGGAAAGAAAATATATTGTTGCTGTAACTGCTAAATAAGCGTTAGCTGGAAATTGGCTTTAGTGATATTAAACATTTTGAAAAGTAAAAAATGTGGTAGCATACCATGGACTCTAGGATTTCTAGTGTGTATAGAGTGGTACACATGACTGCAGCTATCATGCACTGCTCATTGTAAAAAAAAAAAAAAAAAACAGAAGTGAGGAGGAAAGAGAGGTTCAGGAGCTCGTGGAAAAACGATTTAATGAAAAATAGAGGACAGGGCCATTACTTAGTGCATGTGTATGAATTATATTGGGACAATAAAAATATTGCTTAGTGTCATTTTAACTATCTGTCTATCTGTCTAAAAGCCAAAACAAGTCAAGAAGTAAGAGGAAATCCATCCTATCAGAACTAGTGTCCTCATTGGACAAATTTCCCTCTATTCCTGTTCTGATGACAACCCAAAATGTGGGGTTTTCTTTCATTTTTATTCTCAGGGATAAAAGTAAACATTACAAATAGAGACAGTGAATATTTCTAACAGGAGGATCAAACCTGACAGGCAGGGGCAGACTGACAACACACAGGGACCCCGGATCAAAAAAAAAAATAAGGGCCCCCTGTCAGGCTCCGTCCCTGGCCTCACCCCTACATTTTGCACAAAGTACAATTTCTGCCTTTTTTTAAAAAAAAAATAATAACAGAATCATTTAACACAAGAGACTACAAAGGAGTATAATGGGAGGGGGGTCTCTCTCTCTAACAGTGTCCATTAGAAAGTCTCTTTTAGAGAGAGCCCCCACTCCAGGTCCCATTGGAGCTTACAGAGGTGTCTAATGGGATCTAGGGGGGGGGGGGTCTCTCTAACAGAAGCCCTTTCAGTGTCCATTATAGAGTATGTTAGAAAGAGTTCCCTCTAGGGCCCATTAGAGACTCCCACATCCTCTGTGGCTGGCTCCTGCGTCCTCTGTGGCTGGCTGGCTCCTGTGGGTGGGCGGCTGGAAAGGATGGTGCACCTTGTTGGGAGTGACTAGCCTGGCTCCCTGCTGTGTGCGGGTGGGTGGTTGGCTGGCATCCTGCTGTGGCTGGATGGCCAAGCTCCCTGAAGTGGGTGGGTGGCTGGCATGGACGGTGCACCCTGCTGTGGGTGGG
The DNA here is from genome assembly GCF_965119305.1 of Pelophylax lessonae. Classification (NCBI taxonomy): domain Eukaryota; kingdom Metazoa; phylum Chordata; class Amphibia; order Anura; family Ranidae; genus Pelophylax; species Pelophylax lessonae. The sequence goes on from NC_138775.1 coordinate 92,809,276, forward strand.
TGGCTGGCACAGGAAAATGCACCCTTCTGTGGGTTGGTCACCGTGGGTGGCTGGCTGGCACTCTGGCCCTGCCTTGGGTGGGTCACCATGGGTGGCTGCCTGGCTCCTGTTGGTGGTTGGCTGACTGGTTCCATGGTGTGGGTGGGTCACCTTGGGTGGCTGGCTGACACCCTGATCCTGCTGAGGGTGGGTGACCGTGGGTGGCTGGCACCCTGGCTCTGCTGTGGCTGGCGTGTCCGGAACTTCAGTTCAGGAACTGTTTGCAGAGGCAAGGGAGGGACTCAGGGGGAGGTGCCATAACTAGAAGGTCTGCAGAAGGCCCAGTGCGCGGAGGTGCGCAGGGCAACAAGTAATGACGTCACGTGCCTCCATACACTTGGCCGGCTGCAAACCTCCTAGTTATGACACCTCCCCCTGAGTCCCTCCCTTGCCTCTGTGGTGTACCTTGCCAGGTACACCACATCCACAGGCTTACCTTTATCTAGGTGGCAGCTCACTTCATCATAGAAGGTTAATAGATTGGTTTGGCAAGAACGATTTTTCATGAATCCATGCTGATTACTACTAATAATACCATTTTCATTACTAAAGTCTTGTATGTGGTCCCTTAACATCCCCTCCAAAATCTTGCAGACTACTGATGTTAGGCTGACCGGCCTATAGTTACCCGGGATATATACTCGGCCCCTTTTTAAATATTGGTACCACGTTGGCTTTTTTCCAATCAGCTGGCACCATACCCGTCTGTAAACTATCCTTAAAAATATACTCACACACAAGTCAATCATAAAAGCATTTCAAAGTCCACAATGGACAAAAAGCGACCAGGTGACCTGGGACCGTGTCCGGCACGCCGGGGGACCTTCCAGATGGCTGACGTGTTTTGAGGGGAGATCCTCTCCTTCTCAGAGCCGATAAGGGGCTGCAGTTATGTGAAGATTAACAGTAAGGTGGAACCACCGACTTAGAAGTGAGCCATGCGCCTTGGGCAGCTATGTAACGACATACAGATTCCTTCTGCGAAACACACTGTCCCATAACCATAACACTGCACACCTTGTCTTCTGAATGTAGCATTTAGAGCAGGGGTGGGGAACCTATGGCCCTGGGGCCGTATGCGGCCCTCAAAGTCATTTGGTCCGGCCCCCCGTGCAGCTGAGTCTGTGTCTCTCAGCTGATCTGTCAGAACGGAGCCAATGCTTCCTGTATAGTTCCGGCTCCGTTCTGACAGTCTGAGTGAGTCACAGGCGGAGTGATTTTTAAATGCACTCCGCCTGTGACCAATATAGGAAACATCGCCTCTTCCACCAGCGCGGCGCCGCTGCTAGCCAGCATTTCCCGCCAGCAACACACACAGCAGTACCAGCCAGAACCAGCAGTACCAGCCAGAACCAGAAGTACCAGCCAGAACCAGCAGTACCAGCCAGAGCCAGCAGTACCAGCCAGAGCCAGCAGTACTCAAAGCAGTATAAGCCAGAACCAGCAGTACCAGCCAGAACCAGCAGTACCCACAGCAGTACCAGCCAGAGCCAGCAGTACCCACATCAGTACCAGCCAGAGCCAGCAGTACCCACAGCAGTACCAGCCTGAGCCAGCAGTACCCACAACAGTACCAGCCTGAGCCAGCAGTACCAGCCAGCAGTACCAGCCTGAGCCAGCAGTACCAGCCAGCAGTACTAGCCAGTAATACCAGCCTGAGCCAGCAGTACCAGCCAGCAGTACCCACAGCACAGTACCAGCCAGCAGTTCCAGCAGTATCCAAGGCAGTACCTACAGCACAGTACCAGCCAGAGCCAGCAGTACTCACAGCAGTATAAGCCAGAACCAGTAGTATCAGCCAGAACCAGCAGTACCTACAGCAGTACCAGCCAGAGTCAGCAGTACCCACAACAGTACCAGCCAGCAGTACCAGCCTGAGCCAGCAGTACCCACAGCAGTACCAGCCAGCAGTACCAGCCTGAGCCAGCAGTACTAGCAAGTAGTACCAGCCTGAGCCAGCAGTACCAGCCAGCAGTACCCACAGCACAGTACCAGCCTGAGCCAGCAGTACCCAAGGCAGTACCAGCCTGAGCCAGCAGTACCCACAGCAGTACCAGCCAGCTATACCCACCAGCATTACCCGCCAGCAGTTCTTTTCAAAACTTACCACCACAAAGTCCACTGCGCTCCAGACTGACCGACGCAAACCGGTAAAACCAGTTGCGCATAGCAACATCATCAATACCAGCTAACATCACACACCTCACCAAAGAGAAGCAGTTGCAGCCATCACATTAGGGGTGAGTTAATTAAATGTTTGACCAAATATAACAGGCTAATTTTTAAGTTGATAATTTTGTACGGCCCCCGAATGATTTTATAAATACCCAAATGGCCCTTGGCAGAAAAAACATTCCCCACCCCTGATTTAGACGGCTGAGTCAGCATCCTGCTCCACCAGTCCAGCTTTCCTCTGCCATCTCACTCCAAGTGACAGAATGGGATCCCATCACGCACTAAGCACGGACCAAATGCGTGCACTTGTTAACTCATTTAGCTCCCCCTTACCATGCAGCTAAGTCCAAGAGGTCTCTCTACCATGGGTTCAGTCTAGAATGCTGTAGGGCAAGCAACCACTAGGGATGGAGACAGAGCACTGACCCTCTCGTTACCAGAGGATCTGTCACCATGCCTAAAACCACTCTTCGATGACTGGCTGTTATTACATTCTCACCAGTCCATGGTTACCCATACCAACACTTCTTGCCAACACTTCTGCTGAGTTAAACCTTTGTGGTGGCCTTCTGTTCCTTCCTCTTCACGCAGAACATGCTTTACAGATCCTGTTTGTTGAATACGCCATTTACCCCCATACACCCCTTTGAACAACTTCCAACTAGGCATGAATCAGTTGATCAGACTTTACTGGGCAACTCTGTAAAATATTCCAACATTGCAATACCGTTCCTTCCCAACTAGCTAGACCCAGGCTACCTGGTGCATACCTTCTCCAAGGTGAGAGTCCATATGTGGTAGAGCCCTGGCTCAGGCAGACTTTCCTAAAGTTCACTCCAGATGTTGCCAGTGGTTACATCTTCAGGCTTGGCCTTTCAATTCCTTACCATGCAGGCCATGCCAGACAGCGCCTAAGCAGAGCAGTCCTCCTATTAAAGAGGTTGTGAACCCTCAAAAGTTTTTTTTTTTTTTCTGAAACCTGAAAGAGAAACCCATAATGAGCTAGTATGCATCGCATACTAGCTCATTATGAAATACTTACCTAAGAACGAGCCCCCGCCGTGCCGCCCGCTTAGCTGGATGACGGGCGACATGTCTTCCGGGATCGCGGCATCCGGCCATCAGATTGGCCGGAGCCGCGGTGACGTCACACGCGCGCGGGAGCCGACGGTCACGGCACGGGGCTCTGAAGAAACGGCACCAGCGGCCGTTCCTTCAGAGCGCATGCGCCAGTGACGTCACTGGCTGCATGTAAGGTAAATATCTCCTAAACGGTACATGTTTAGGAGATATTTACAGTACCTATAGGTAAAAGTGTCAGAGGAGGGTTTACTTCCTCTTTAACAGCACAGGGTGGAGGGCAGAGCTCAGAAATGCCTGGGAAAAAATGCTAAGTCTAGCTTAACTCCTTCCCATCTGGGCAGCCCAAAGAAACTAGCTAGCTCCATCCAACCAACCTGCAAGCACCAGCTTAAAAGCCAATCAAACAGAGATCCCTGTTAGGACAGGGGAGGGATCAGGGGTCTTGTAGAATAGATATCTAATCTCTTAATAAAAAGTACCTGTCACTGGCCAAGCTATCTCAAAGGGTGGTGTTTACGCCTTATAGCAATAAACCTAAAATTTAACAAAATGAAAACAAATGTAAAAAAAAAAAAAAAAAATGGAATAGGTTAAAAAAAAAGAAGAAACAAATAAAGCACCCCAAGCCAACATGCAAATGCAAACGCACATGTAGGACCCACGCGCATATAAAAATTGATTGCACCACACCTGAGATATCGCCATGAACCTCAGAGTGAAAAAGTCTAGTGCCAGAGCTCATGTTTACCTCTAACATTGGTAACTTGTAAAGCCTTTTAAAGCATCACCTAATGGGTCATACACACTATAAGATTTTCTGAAGACTTTTTCCTTTAGATTTACCAAACCATATAATATGAGGTCAAACCTAAACACTTTCAATTTGTATGCAATCTAACAGGCCCTTGCACTACATAGAAATGGTAAATCTGAAGGAAAAAGTCTTCAGAAAATCTTATAGTGTGTATGGCCCTTAAGGAAAATTTTAGTCAATAGTTTGTCACCATTTCACCAGGTGTACTCAATTTTAAATCTTGACATATGTGGTATTTGACACATCATCTTTCACATTTTACAAAAAAAAAAAAAAAAAGGCATTATGTTGTGTTTGTGTACATTAACCACTTTACCACCGGAGGATTTTGCTGTCTTACGTCCAGGCCACTTTTTGTGATTCGGCATTGTGCGACTTTAACTGACAATTGCGCGGTCGTGCGATGCCGTACCCAAACTAAATTCACGTCCTTTTTTTCCCACAAACAGAGCTTTCTTTTGGTGGTATTTGATCACCTGTGCGATTTTTACTTTTTGCACTATAAACAAAAAAAGAGCGTAAATTTTGAAAAAATAACAATATTTTTCACATTTTTTTATATGAAATTCCCCCCCAAAAAAATGTAAAAATCAAAATTTTTTTTAAATTTTTGGCCAATTTGTTTTTTGCTACCTATGTTTGGTAAAAAAAAAAAAATCACAATAAGCGTATTTTGATTGGTTTGCGCAAAAGTTATTGCGTTTATTAACTAAGGGAAAGATTTCTGTCATTTTTGGTGTTTTTTTTTTTTAACGAGTAATGGCGGCGATTCTTTGCAGGACTGCGACATTGCGGCGGACAGATCGGACCCTTGACTGACATTTTTGACACTTTTGGGGGTACCAGTGACATTACTGCAGTAATCAGTGCTATAAATATGCACTGTTACTGTAAAAATGACACTGGCAGGGAAGGGGTTAATTTTATTGGAGAGGGAGGGGTTAATGTATGCCTGGTGCTTACTAACGTGTGTGGGGGGAGGTGACACAGGGACAGATGGCATGTTCAGCTATGCTGAACCCTGCAATCTGTCACTGTCTGTCACTTAGGAGATCCGCCCGCTCTGTTTACACAAGCGGGCGGATCTCCACACTCGATTCCCCGACGATCGGGGAAGAGCGGCGGTGATCACCGCCTCTCCTCCCCTGGCCCGACTCCCGCTGTGACTGAATACAGCGGGAGTGAGCCTCCGGTGGGGAGCGCGCTGCCCACAAGGGGAGGAGTCCAGCAACGTAGGTCTACGTCGCTGGACGTGAACTAACCACTTTGCCGCAGTAGAGCTCGAGTGAGCGGTCGGCAAGTGGTTAAAAAGTAACTTAAAAAAGAAAAAACAAGTCATACTTACCTACTCTGTGCAGTTGTTTTGTGGAGAAAAGTCACAATCCTCCTCTTCTCAGGTCCCTCGTCAGCACTCCTGACTCCTCTTCTCAGAGTTGGGAGAGCCGCTGCTCTTGTGCACATTGCTGGATCATGACTGGACTCAGGTAAGTATTCGGGAAGCTGCATACTGTTTATTTTTACCTTCATGAATATAGTGGATGAAGGTAAAAAACTTTCAGTGTTTAGAATCCCTTTAACATTTATTAAAGTGTATTTTCCTTTTTTTCTAAAAATAAGCCTTTTGTAAATGGCCAAGGGGTTAAAGTCGTGCAGGTGGTCTTTAGATGAAAGCGTTGATTGATAAAAGTGAGAATGTGATTGGGCCTCCCTAGGGTCGGCTCCCAGCCTAGGCCTGCAATGGAGAGAATAGCGGGGACTCTGGCTGAGCTCCCAGAACTCCATCCCAGTTAGGGCTGCCACCTCATCCCATTATACCAGAACACATATTATTACACAGGTTCTGAGGCTAATATAATGCACATAAGACACTAAGTAAGTTTAATTATCACCTTAATCAGCCACAGAACCTGTGCAATTAGTGTGTGTCCAGGTGTAAAGGGATGAGGTGGTAACCCTAACCCCAGGCTTCCCTTCATTCATTGTAGCCAGCATATGTGAAGATAATGAGTAATATGTAGCGGAGGATTCCTGTGAATGGCGGGGGATTTCCTCAGGTGAAGGAGGAATGTCTGCAGACATGTGATGAGGAGAAGGAATGAGGAAGGTGCACTGAAGTCCGGAGAGGAGGAGGAGTGACAGAGGAGGAAATAGAACCAGCAGGACAATGTAGAAGTTCCAGAAACTCCCTCACAGAACACAGACGGAGGACTGACCGTCCATAGAGGAGGACAAGCCGGCCGCCCACGGAGGGGGACCGAGAGAGACTGTGAGAGGAGAGGAGACGGTGCACCGTGTGAGGGGAGGGGCCCGGGGAGGAGGAGGAGGAGGAGGGTGTAGCTGGTCAGGGAGGGGGAGCCCTGCTTCATCTCTCACTCAGAGCGGAATAAGGAAGAGTTCTTCTTACACCGGGTCCTTGTAGAAGAGCGGACCCACAACACCTGGAGACCCGCTCAGCTCTACAGGTAAGACGGCGGGGGAGGGGGGCTGCCTGCAAGTCACACCGGACACTGCTAGGAGTCAGATGGGAGAGTCCGGAGTAGCGCTGGGAGACTTGTAGTGGATGGGAGGGAGGGGGTGGAAAGTGCAGACTGTATAGGAGGAAGAGAAGGGACAAGGTAAGTGATCAGAGGGAGGAGCTAAGACAAGGTAGGTCATGGTGGGGTGAAAAGATTCAGTACATGCATGAGGAAGAGAATAGAACCTGGTAGGTGACTAGGGGGAAGAGAAGGGACAAGGTGAGTGATTGGAGGGAGGGGATAAGACAAGGTAGGGTCAGGGTAGGTGACTAGGGGGAAGAGAAGGGACAAGGTAAGTGATTGGAGGGAGGGGATAAGACCAGGTAGGGTCAGGGTAGGTGACTAGGAGGAAGAGAAGGGACAAGGTGAGTGATTGGAGGGAGGGGATAAGACAAGGTAGGGTCAGGGTAGGTGACTAGGGGGAAGAGAAGGGACAAGGTAAGTGATTGGAGGGAGGGGATAAGACAAGGTAGGGTCAGGGTAGGTGACTAGGAGGAAGAGAAGGGACAAGGTGAGTGATTGGAGGGAGGGGATAAGACAAGGTAGGGTCAGGGTAGGTGACTAGGGGGAAGAGAAGGGACAAGGTAAGTGATTGGAGGGAGGGGATAAGACCAGGTAGGGTCAGGGTAGGTGACTAGGAGGAAGAGAAGGGACAAGGTAAGTGATCATAGGGAGAAGATAAGACAAGGTAGGTCATGATGGGGATGAAAGGTGCAGTACATTTATTGGTCAGGGTAGGTGACAAGGTAAGTGATTAGAAGAAGGAGATAAGACAAGGTAGGTCATGATGGGGTTGAAAGGTGCAGTAAATGTATGAGGAAGAGAGTGGGTCAGGGTAGGTGACTAGGAGGAAGAGAAGGGACAAGGTAGGTCATGATTGGGGACAAACATGCAGGCCCTATATGAAGAAGGGAAAGGCTCCAGGTAGTTGATACGTGTAGGAGAAGGGACAAGGTGGGTTGAAAGGTGATTAGGGGGATGAAAAGGGACAAAGTAGGATATGATTGGGAGGGGGTGAAAGTGCAGGATATTTCTAGGTAAGAGAAAGGGGAAAAGTAGTTGGTTACAGGGATAGGAAGGGACAAGGTGGGTCTATGTATGTGACTAGGGTAAGAAGTGAAGGCAAGATGAAAGTTGCAGGACATGTATAAGGGGGGAGAAAAGGGTTAGGTAGGTGACTAGGGGAGGAGAGGGGACAGCATAGACCATGGGGGGGTTAAAGGTTCACAACAGTTATAAGGAGGAAGATAAAAGGGCAAGGTAGTTGATTAGGGGGGAGGAGATGGAAAAAGATAGATGGGAAGGACCTGGTAAGTGTAAGAGTGTTGGAGATGGACAGTTTATGAATCTCAATATAGATGATGATGGAAAAAAACGTCAAGAGAAGGAACAAATTTAGTGGATGTTGTGAAAGGTAGAAAGTAAATTTGTAGGTCACAAGGGAGGGAAGAGAGGAACAATGTTCTTAGATGCCGAGAGAGGCAAGAAGGGGACAAAGTTGGCAGGTGGCGAGGGAGGGAAGAGTGAAACAAGGTAGTTAGATGGTGAGGGAAGGAAGATCTGCACACAGTTGGTAGGTGGCGAGGAAGGGCAGGGTAGGACAAAGTTGGTACCATAGGTGGATAGGGAGGGTAGATTGGAACAAATCTGGTAGGTGGCTAGGAAAGAGAAGGATAAAGTTGGTAGTTGGTGTGAAAGAGTGGGATAAAGTTGCTAGGTGGTGAAGGAAGAAATGTACAAAGTATGTTGTAAGGAAAGATTGGTAAAAAGTTGGTAGGTGGCTTGGGCAGGAAGAGAGAAATAAATATAATAGGTGGAGAAAGTTCTAACGGACAAAGTATGTGTTAGGGATAAAGTCGGTGGTGAGGATAGGTTGGCAGTAAAAGAAGTTGAGAGGTGCAGTGTAGGGGTGATGGGGCAGAGCAGTGGAATGCAGTTGGCAAGACGTATGGAAGCTACAATAGGCCAATGGTGAGAGGAACAGAGCTGCAAGGGAGGAGGAGGAGAGCAGAAAAAGTAGATGGTGAGAGGAGACTGGTGGGCAATGGAAACTATATAAGTTGTAAAAGGTAGAACTGAAGATGTGTAACTTGAATGAGGAGTAACAGGGCCAATTGTCAAAGTGTAGGTAGGGTATGAACAAGAAGCGGGGGCCTGGCAGTTTGATGTGAATTTAGAGAGGATGAGAGGTGAGTGATGATGGTCTGAGGTGTTCAAAGAAGAGGTATTAGATCCAAGAAAGATATATAAAGGTAACTGGTGAAATATTTGTGCTCAGATTCAGTCAGAAGTCTGAAGAAGAATGTGACCATAATGCGGTGTGTGCAGTAAATCTAAAACATTGACTGACTGTGCCTTCCTGGATCTGGATTCTGTCTAGATTATTTTAATAATTTTCTAGGCTATAAATAATTTTGTGTAAACTGCTGTTGAAAGTCGGTCATAGTTTCCAGGTTTCTCCAAGCATTAGGCCTTATGAGTGTTTTAGTTATGACTGGGAACTGCTTTTAGATCTTCCCGAGATGCAGATTTAAAATGTCCCTTCTAGAGTTCCCTGTTTTGCCATGGAGTCTCACTCCTGCTTTGACAGAAGTCTTTGTGCTTCTGTGCTGCATTTTCTGCATGTTGACTGCATGTACGCTGGACGTTTAGAGAGATCCTGTGCGTTCACACCCAATGTCAGGAGGGATAGGTGTGATGTCCAGCCCCAATGACTGCAGCCTGTCAAAGTCTATGACCAGCTGAAATACACTGTGGATGGACGCTGTACCGAGTGGAAATGGTGTTCAGGGCCCTATACATTCAGGGATGTATGTCCCCAAACACTTATGGTCCTAAATGAGAGTACCTTGACATACTACAGGCACCGAGGCTGGAGGCTGTGCCTCTACCTCCCAGGCACATGAAAGTCCTAAAAATCGACACATGGGTGAAAAGCCCAGTCTATAAATAAATGAAACCTTTAACATAGAGACTTAAAGGGCTCTTTCACACGGGCGGTCCGATCAGATCCGCCTGTCAGTTTTTTAGGCGGATCTGATCGGATCCTCCATGCAGCTCTATGGGGCAGCGGGTGTCAGCGGAGGTCACCTCCGCTGACACCCGCTGCCATCCGCATCCGATCCTGTGCTGAAATCTGGACGGATGGAAACCCTATTTTTCCATCCGTTCAGTAATCGGAGCGGATCCGATGAGAGCGGACAAGCGGTCCGCTCTCCTCCGATCCCCCATAGAGGGCAGCGGGTGCTGAGACACCTCCCTCTCCGCTCTGCAAGCGGAGACGGAGCTGTCATCCGCCCGGCTCAGCGGGGATCGCGGATCGATCCCCGCTGAGCAACACGGATCCGCCTGCGGAGGCGGACCGTGTGAAAGAAGCCAAAAGCAGAGCTCCAGTTTTTTGTGTTTATTGAGGCCCTGTTCACACCTGAGCGTATTTCAGCTCGTAAAACACTCATCTATGAAGTCTCAAAACGCCCAACAAGCAAAATCCCTTTCATTTCAATGGCCCCTGTTCACAGATGAGCGTTTTCTCCATCTGTGCTCCAGAAGCAAAACGCCTGAAGCTCAAAAAAGTACATGAGCTTATTTTTTTAGCAGATTACAAGCGTTTTTGTTAGATGTCAATACCTGCCTCCAAACACCTGCAAAAAACGCCTGAAAACTATACGCTCAGGTGTAGCTGCTGACTCTTAATAAACACACACTCGCCTGTCCCAGTGATGTGGTCATCCACACCATCACCTCTCTCCCTCTCCTCCGCGCCAGCATTTCAGCTGTGGGCACCCGGTTGTGACGGCCGGGTGCACACTGTGTATGGGCGAGGCACGCTGCGCCTGCTGAATGGTCCAGCAGTCTTCTGGGATCTGTAACGTATCCCAGAAGACTGCGGGGGAGAGGAGAACTTCCGATTGGATCACCTAGGCAGTCTGGGTGGAAGTGGGAGCAGGTACCTGTCAAAACTAAAACTGCCCCCCCCCCCCCCCAAAAAAAAAAAAAAAAGCTAAATGTTGTAAGGATGGAGCTCCACTTTAACCACTTTCAGACGGGAGGATTTTCCCCCTTAATGACCAGGCCCTATTTTGCGATTCGGCACTGCGTTACTTTAGCGGACAATTGCGCAGTCATGCTACGCTGTACCTAAATAAAATTGAAGTCCTTTTTTCCCACAAATGGAGCTTTCTTTTGGTGGCATTTGATCACCTGTGCAATTTCTTTTTATTTTTTGCGCTATAAACAAAAGAGTGACAATTTTGCAAAAAAAAAAAAAAAATAAACATTATTTTTCACATTCTGCTATATAACATTCCCCAAACAAAATAATTAAAAAATCTAAATGTTTTAACATTTTAGGCCAATTTGTTTTCTGATACATATTTTTGGTAAAAAAAAATCGCAATAAGCGTATTTTGATTGGTTTGTGTAAAAAAATTATTGTCTACTAAATACGTGAAAGATTTGTCATTTTTATTTATTTATTTATTTTTTTCTTTTACTAGTAATGGTGGCGATCTGTGATTTTTTTTTTTTTTTTTTTTTTTTTTTTTTTTTCGGGACTGGGACAATGCGGCGGACAGATAGAACCCCTGACTGACATTTTTTACACTTTTGGGAGTACCAGTGACATTACTACAGTAATCAGTGCTAAAAAAATGCACTGTTACTGTAAAGGTGATCAATGGGTTATATGTAAGCTTAGGGGAGTGATTCTAACTGTGGGGGGGTTGGGCTTGTGAGCTGATCAGAGACATGCGATTCTATATAGAAAGATCACATAGCCTCTGATCATCCGCTGTTTACATCAGCCATCTGTCCTTCTCTGTCAGCGGGGAGAGATCGCCGGTGTCAGGCGGCAATCGGAGCAGCCTGACACCCGCACTGGCTTCCCCGCTGACGATCAGGGGTGGGAGCGTGCTGCCGGTGGTGCGCGATCGCCCCCTAGCTCCTCCCAGGCAGATGACGTTTATTAACGTGATTCTGTCTGGGAGAGCCACTTTGCCGACGTAAATATACAGTGCATTGTCGGCAAGTGGTTAAGCTGAACTTCAGGAATAATCTATTTTTTAAACTTCTATCGGGCAAACTTGGTTACATGTAGTTATCCATGTGATACATCCATATGGCCACAAGGGGTGCTAACAATTCACTGTTGTAGTCTGTGCTACATCTAGGCAACACTGTCATGTTCCAGGTGCTGCTGGAGCCACTGAATACAGGGGGTCACTTGCTCCCATACCTCTACCATTCAGCAAACCCCTTGTATTTTTTTAATGAATACAAGGCTCTGATTGGACGAGGTTGTGATGGCAATGTCATCCACCCCTCCTCTCCGCCATATCCGATGTATCTAGCACAGAATACTACAATAAATTTCAGCATTCCTGGTTGTTTGTTGGATGTGATACATAGATAATTACTTGTCGCCCCGTGGACACAGTGTAAGGGTCCATTCACACTAGCACGACTTGTCAGGCGACTTGGTCGCCTGACAAGTCGTGGTCGGTCGCCTGCCATTGATTAGCACAGGACCCGTTCTAATAGGAGCGACACAAGAAAAAGGGTCCTGTACTACTTTGGGGCGACCTGGAGCGACTTGCATTGACTTAAATTATATGAAGTCCGTGCATGTCGCGCCGAGGTCGTGGTGCACGCTGTGCACTGCGACTTCACAGGTCGCCCCAGCAAGTCGTGTCGCCCCTGTCTGAATGGGCTCTAAGACAAGGAGAATTCCTGAAGTGTAACTAAAGGCAAACCCTTTTTTTGTTTTGGAGAGTAGAGAGGGAGTAGAACATCTGTCAGATTATATTTGTCTGTGCTTCGGTTGCGGAGATTCACCCTCTCAATTTTTCCTGTTTACTATTCTTAGTGAAAGTAAAAAAGTCAAACATTTTGGATTGTCCACAGAAAAGTGATGAAGGTCATATATTCCTATGGGGACACTAGTTCTGGTGACCCCACAGGATTCCCTCACTTTTGGAGGGGTTTCCTCTCACTTCCTGTTTTGGCTATGGGACAGGAAGTGAAGGATAATCCCCTTTATAGGACACAGATGACAACAAAAGACTGATAGAAGCTACAACCCTCCTGTACTCTTCACTTAACCACTTGCCAACCAGTCACGTTGACTGTACTGCGGCAAAGTGGCTCAAGACCTACATCGCTGGTCTCCTCCCCCTGTAGGCGCGCTCCCGCTGTTTTCAGTCACAGCGGGAGTCGGGCCAGGGGAGGAGCGGCGGCAATCGCCGCCGCTCTTCCCCGATTGTCGTGGAATCGAGTTTGGAGATCCGCGCGCTTGTGTAAACAAAGCGGGCGGATCTCCTAAGTGACAAAACAGTGACAGATTGCAGGGTTCAGCATAGCTGAACCTGCGATCTGTCCCTGTGTCACTCAGTCACCTCCCCCCACACAGTTAGTAAGCCCCAGGCATACATTAACCCCTCCCTCTCCAATAAAATTAACCCCTTCCCTGCCAGTGTCATTTTTACAGTAACAGTGCATATGTATAGCACTGATTACTGTAGAAATGTCACTGGTACCCCCAAAAGTGTCAAAAATGTCAGTCAAGGGTCCGATCTGTCCGCCACAATGTCGCAGTACCGCAAAAAAAATCGCAGATCGCCGCCATTACTCGTTTATAAAAAAACACCAAAAATGACAGAAATCTGTCCCTTAGTAAACGCAATAACTTTTGCGCAAACCAATCAAAATACGCTTATTGTGATTTTTTTTTTTTTTACCAAACATAGGTAGCAGAAAACAAATTGGCCAAAAATTAAAAAAAATTTAGATTTTTACATTTTGTTTTTGGGGGGGGGGGGGGGGGGGGATTTTCATATAAAAAAATTTATTTTTTCAAAATAAATGCTCTTTTTTAGTTTATAGCGCAAAAAGTAAAAATCGCACAGGTGATCAAATTTCGTTTGGGTACAGTGTCGCACGACCGCGCAATTGTCAGTTATAGTCACACAGCGCCGAATCGCAAAAAGTGGCCTGGACGTAAGACCGCAAAATCCTCCGGTGGTAAAGTGGTTAAGGCCCACTTGAAATGGTAAATTCTGGTGAACAGATCTGATTGTTTAGGTGCAGTAATCGTATTGCATGGTTATCCAATAGAGATTACATTTGTGGGTTGTAAAGGGCAATCTATAGCTATTTATGATTTATATCCGTTTTGGTGACTGATATTTGTTCATAGATTCCATGTGGGAATGAAACCTTTATGTGTTTGTGAAATTGACACTGTGGTGTATGTTTCTTGATGAAAAACCACATAAAACATGACTTAAGAATTGTGTTTGCACTTGTGCAATCCCCACATACAGTGACACAAAGCTCTGACTAGACCGTTTTTTAATTCTTGCACTCTCAGCTTGCGACATTTTATACTTTTACACATCACCAGAAAGCACTTCCATGTTTTCTGGTATGTCACGTTCATGTTGAGTCATTCAACTGCTTTTTCTATCTCTTGGAGACAATGAATGGAAATCTTTATGGTGAATACATTGTCAAGAATGCGACACTATTTTATTGGCCATTAAAAGACAATCGCATGTTGGAGCCTGAAGGATAGAAGAATGGAATCCCGTTTATTTCTGTAAATAAAAATAGAAGAATCTGCGCTGTGGTGTAATAATAGACAAGTAATGCGGCCACTCTTACATCCAGGTAGTATACATAACCCACATAAGTAAAAGAAGAAAAGTGAGTGGAGTTTCTTGTGCTGATGTCATACTGCTGCGCGATACTGGGTCGACAGCGACTGTTTATGTAAGTGCTAATTGATTGTGTCATACATGTTTAAAGCTTGGGAAATCTTTTTGTATCCAAATCCGGCTTTAATCACTTTACCACCGGAGGATTTTGCTGTCTTACGTCCAGGCCACTTTTTGCGATTCGGCGCTGTGCGACTTTAACTGACAATTGCGCTGTCGTGCGACGCTGTACCCAAACAAAATTTACGTCCTTTTTTCCCACAAACAGAGCTTTCTTTTGGTGGTATTTGATCACCTGTGCGATTTTTACTTTTTGCGCTATAAACAAAAAAAGAGCGTTTATTTTTAAAAAATAACAATATTTTTCACATTTTTTTTATATGAAATTCCCCCAAAAATGTTTTTGGCCAATTTGTTTTCTGCTACCTATGTTTGGTAAAAAAAATCACAATAAGCGTATTTTGATTGGTTTGCGCAAAAGTTATTGCGTTTTACTAACTAAGGAAAAGATTTCTGTCATTTTTTGGTGTTTTTTTTCTTTAACGAGTAATGGCGGCAATCTGCGAATTTTTTTTTTTTTTTTTTTTTCAGGATTGCGGCGGACGGATCGGACCCTTGACTGACATTTTTGACACTTTTGGGGTTACCAGTGACATTACTACAGTAATCAGTGCTATATACAGTGGGTACGGAAAGTATTCAGACCCCCTTAAATTTTTCACTCTTTGTTATATTGCAGCCATTTGCTAAAATCATTTAAGTTCATTCTTCTTCCTCATGAATGTACACATAGCACCCCATACTGACAGAAAAACACAGAATTGTTGACATTGTTGCAGATTTATTAAAAAAGAAAAACTGAAATATCACATGGTCCTAAGTATTCAGACCCTTTGCTCAGTATTTAGTAGAAGCCCCCTTTTGATCTAATACAGCCAGGAGTCTTTTTGGGAAAGATGCAACAAGTCTTTCACACCTGGATTTGGGGATCCTCTGCCATTCCTCCTTGCAGATCCTCTCCAGTTCTGTCAGGTTGGATGGTAAACGTTGGTGGACAGCCATTTTTAGGTCTCTCCAGAGATGCTCAATTGGGTTTAAGTCAGGGCTCTGGCTGGGCCATTCAAGAACAGTCACGGAGTTGTTGTGAAGCCACTCCTTCGTTATTTTAGCTGTGTGCTTAGGGTCACTGTCTTGTTGGAAGGTAAACCTTCGGCCCAGTCTGAGGTCCAGAGCACTCTGAAGAAGGTTTTTGTCCAGGATATCCCTGTACTTGGCCGCATTCATCTTTCCCTCGATTGCAACCAGTCGTCCTGTCCCTGCAGCTGAAAAACACCCCCACAGCATGATGCTGCCACCACCATGCTTCACTGTTGGGACTGTATTGGACAGGTGATGAGCAGTGCCTGGTTTTCTCCACACATACCGCTTAGAATTAAGGCCAAAAAGTTCTATTTTGGTCTCATCAGACCAGAGAATCTTATTTCTCACCATCTTGGAGTCCTTCAGGTGTTTTTTAGCAAACTCCATGCGGGCTTTCATGTGTCTTACACTGAGGAGAGGCTTCCGTCGGGCCACTCTGCCATAAAGCCCCGACTGGTGGAGGGGTGCAGTGATGGTTGACTTTCTACAACTTTCTCCCATCTCCTGACTGCATCTCTGGAGCTCAGCCACAGTGATCCTTGGGTTCTTCTTTACCTCTCTCACCAAGGCTCTTCTCCCCCGATAACTCAGTTTGGCCGGACGGCCAGCTCTAGGAAGGGTTCTGGTCGTCCCAAACGTCTTCCATTTGAGGATTATGGAGGCCACTGTGCTCTTAGGAACCTTAAGTGCAGCAGAAATCTTTTTGTAACCTTGGCCAGATCTGTGCCTTGCCACAATTCTGTCTCTGAGCTCTTCAGGCAGTTCCTTTGACCTCATGATTCTCATTTGCTCTGGCATGCATTGTTATCTGGAAGGTCTTATATAGACAGGTGTGTGGCTTTCCTAATCAAGTCCAATCAGTATAATCAAACACAGCTGGACTCAAATGAAGGTGTAGAACCATCTCAAGGATGATCAGAAGAAATGGAAAGCACCTGAGTTAAATATATGAGTGTCACAGCAAAGGGTCTGAATACTTAGGACCATGTGATATTTCAGTTTTTCTTTTTTAATAAATCTGCAACAATGTCAACAATTCTGTGTTTTTCTGTCAGTATGGGGTGCTATGTGTACATTCATGAGGAAGAAGAATGAACTTAAATGATTTTAGCAAATGGCTGCAATATAACAAAGAGTGAAAAATTTAAGGGGGTCTGAATACTTTCCGTACCCACTGTATATGCACTGTTACTGTAAAAATGACACTGGCAGGGAAGGGGTTAATTTTATTGGAGAGGGAGGGATTGATGTATGCCTGGTGCTTACTGACGTGTGTGGGGGGAGGTGACTGAGTGACACAGGGACAGATCGCATGTTCAGCTATGCTGAACCCTGCAATCTGTCACTGTTTGTCACTTAGGAGATCCACCTGCTCTGTTTACACAAGCGGGCGGATCTCCAAACTCGATTCCCCGACGATCGGGGAAGAGCAACGGCGATCGCCGCCGCTCCAACCCCTGGCCCGACTCCCGCTGTGACTGAAAACAGCGGGAGCGCGCCTCCGACAGGGGGAGGAGTCCAGCGACGTAAGTCTACGTCGCTGGACGGAATCGAGCCATTTTGCCGCAGTACAGTCAACGTGACTGGTCGGCAAGTGGTTAAACTTCTCCACAACAGTATCTCGGACCTGCCTGGTGTGTTCCTTGTTCTTCATGATGCTCTCTGCGCTTTAAACGGACCTCTGAGATTACCACAGTGCAGGTACATTTATACGGAGACTTGATTACACACAGGTGGATTCTATTTATCATCATTAGTCATTTAGGTCAACATTGGATCATTCCGAGATCCTCACTGAACTTCTGGAGAGAGTTTGCTGCACTGAAAGTAAAGGGGCTGAATAATTTTGCACGCCCAATTTTTCAGTTTTTTATTTGTTAACAAAGTTTGAAATATCCAATAAATTTCGTTCCACTTCATGATTGTGTCCCACTTGTTGATTCTTCACAAAAAATTACAGTTTTTATATCTTTATGTTTGAAGCCTGAAATGTGGCAAAAGGTCGCAAAGTTCAAGGGGGCCGAATACTTTTGCAAGGCACTGTAATACATTTAAATGACTATGAATGTATTGTCGGCCATTATTGGCACCTGTAATGCAAGAAAAGCTCAAGAAATATGCATCCCTTTAAATTCTTTGTATGTCTGCACAATGAGATAATCTAAATAATTAAAACTAGGGATAGACCGATATATTGGTGGCCGATATGCACTTTCCCCGATGTATCGGTATCGGCCCCGGAACTGGCCGAAATTGCAGATATTTTGTGACGTCATTCTGCCTTCTTAGGCCGCCTCCCTCGCATTGGACAGCCTCGTCTGGAGTCGGGACTAGTCTTGTGGTAGTGTATCATAGCCATACACCCACCCACAGCAGCCCGGTGCCAGCCAGCCACCCACATCTACAGGCCCTGTACCAGCCACCCACAGCCCCTGTGCCAGCCAGCCACCCACAGCCCCTGTCCAGCCAACCACCCACTACAGGGTGCCAGACAGCCAGCCAGCCACAGGCCCTTTACCAGCCAGCCACCCACAGTCCTGGGCCAGCCACCCACTTACCACAGGGTACCAGCTAGCCAGCCAGCCACTACAATGTGCCAGCCAGCCAGCCCTTAAGCATTAAACAAAAATTAACATGTTCAGTACTGGATTTGTGTCAAAAATTGTCATTTATTTTTTCAGAACTTTAAATGTACAAAATTTTGGCCCATATCGGCTGATACGTTGTGACCAAAATATCTGTATCGGTATCGGCCCTGAAAAAACCATATTGGTCTATCCCTAATTAAAACCTGCGCTAAATCAATAGTGAATAGTTGGTGATAAAATCTATATAATGCATCTGCTGTTCACCAAGTAAAAACTCAGATAAAACTTAATGGTCCGTTGCACTTCCATTGTGGCACTAAAAATCCTGCTTGCTGCATTTTTGGTCAGTTAAAAAAACTGCACCAAAAAACACACCTCCCAGGTTGAAATGCATTGAAAACGCATCAATAACGCACCCGTGTTACGTTTTTGATGTGTTTTTTTAGTCACGTCTAATGAAAATCCCACCTTAAAGCGGAGTTCCAGCCATTTACTCACCTGTCCAACGGTCCAGCGATGCGGCCGCCGGAAGCCTCGATCCTCTCCCTCGGCGCCGGCATCACTGCTGTGGGCACCCGGCTGTTACAGTTTGCGGCTTCACAGCCGGGTACCCACTGCGCATGCGCGAGTCGCGCTGCGCGCCGTGATTGGCCGGCAATCTTCTGGGACCTCTGACGTGTCCCAGAAGATTGCAGGGAGGGAGGGGGAGAGGAGAACTTCCGCTCAGGGCGCCGCGGCGCTCCGAGCGGAAGTGGGAGCGGGTACCTGTCAAAACTAGGTACCCGCTCCCCCCCCCAAAAAATGACATGCCAAATGTGGCATGTCGGGGGGTCAGGATTCCCTAAAGCGGAAGTTCCACTTTTGGGTGGAACTCCGCTTTAAGTACAGTAAAATCACCGCAAAATCATGTGCATTTTCAGCACCTTTTTCTCTAAAGGCAAAATGCCCAAAACACCATTTTCGGGCACCTAAATTTAGGTGCATCTCTATTGAAAATGTTTCCTTTTGGCTCCTGGTGAGCTTTATTTGTCCCAGCTACATCCCATTGAGAGGTGATACTTGATGCAGATGTGGGGAGAGTTGTGGGTGCCTTGTGGGTGCATATGCTGTTGTAATGGCAGCCATCGGTTCCAGTGAGTTTTGACTCTATAGGGGGATGGTGTTTGGCCTCTAAACACACCTGCAGAAGATTTTTTTTTTTTTTTTTTTTTTTTTGCACCTGTGGTGTTGCATTTTCTTTGCTTGATATACTTCATCATTTTGGACTTTTTACAGCTATTTGGGACTTTGCTTCTTCATCTGTTCCACATTCTATGCTGATTGAATTATTTTTTTTTTTGCACACTGGTTTATTTGCACTATTGATATTTTCCTAAAGTGGCGTTATACATTTTTTGTCGTTTATTTTAGTGTAGGCAGCAGGTTTTTTTTTTGTGTGTTTTTAGTGTTGCACGCACCCCCACACAAATGTGAACGTAGCATAAATTAATCGGTTTACACAAAAAACAAGTTCAATTATTTTACACCTGCAAATATTTGGCAAACGCTTCACACTCATTCCAAAATGTTACTTTGGATTACACAGCTGCCACGTTAATCTCTAGGGGTGGATATTATAGTGCAGAGTAGTTTCCCCTTCACAGAACACAGCTGTAGCGATTATGAAATGAAACACAAACACACTCTTTTAATTAGAAAGCAGACTCGTACTGTACATGACAAACCAAGGCAAGATTCTGCAAATACATGTACATTAGGGCTGCAACTAACGATTATTTTGTCTGTCGACTAATCTAACGATTATTTTTATTTAGTTTTTGCTTAATTGAGTGTTCTTTTTTTGATTAGCTAATTAATCCCTTGAATAACAAAAAGTACAGACCCCTCCCCTCAGTAAGCCCTCCCACCTAGTACAGACCCCTCAGTAAGCCCTCCCACCTAGTACAGACCACTTGGTAAGCCCTCCCACCTAGTACAGACCACTTAGTAAGCCCCCTCCCAGTGCAGACCCCTCAGTATGCTCTCCTTCCTAGTACAGACCACTTAGTAAGCCCCCCACCTAGTACAGACCCCTCAGTAAGCCCTCCCACCTAGTACAGACCACTTAGTAAGCCCCCTCCCAGTGCAGACCCCTCAGTATGCTCTCCTTCCTAGTACAGACCACTTAGTAAGCCCCCCTCCCAGTGCAGACCCCTCAGTAAGCCCTCCCACCTAGTACAGACCACTTAGTAAGCCCCCTCCCAGTGCAGACCCCTCAGTATGCTCTCCTTCCTAGTACAGACCACTTGGTAAGCCCCCCTCCCAGTGCAGACCCCTCAGGCTCACCTGCGATCACATGATGCTGCTGGAGTGGCGCGTGACATCTCGTCTGTGTGGGACAGTGGGAGGGATCATCGGCGTTGGCGGCAGTCTGCAGCCACAGAGAGTCAGCTCAGTTGATGCGCAGGCGCAGCCGCCCCGGTACGTCACACTCACAGTGGCTGACGTAGAAGAGCCGGACTCTCTGGACTGGAGCGCAGTGCAGCCTGCAGCGGCCCCAATCAATGCAGCGGCCCGGCCGGCAATGCGAGCAGGGGGTGTGTGATGTGACGCGTCGACGCCTTTCACGCACGTCAACGTATTTTTGTAGTCGATGTAATCAATTACGTAGACGCATCGTTGCAGCACTAATGTACATGTGCTTTGTACTAAATACTGCATTTACAATAAGGTGTTGGTTTACACTGGGAATGAGGTTGTCAAATGATGGAAATCACACACTTAAAGCGGAGTTCCGGCCACAAATAAAAAATTTCAATGAGCATACCCCCGGGACAGTCAGGGCTAGTACATTCCACAATGGCTAGCCTCTGATTTGTCCCGGTTCGCACTTACCTTTTAGAAGAAATACTTACTTTTAAAATTTCTTCTCCAGCGCTGCCATCACAGGTGTGGGCAGCTTGAAGCCAGCGCGATCCTCTTCCGCGTCCTCTTCGGTCCTCTTCAGCCCCACGATGCACTGCGCCGGCCCCGCCGCCACTTCCGGGTCTGCAGCGTCCTCCCTGCACAGCTTCTGGGCATGCCCAGAAGCTGTTTAGCAAGGTATGACGTGCCTGCACCGGAACTGACGTTGGGGCCGGTGCAGGCGCATTGATTCCTGGGAGCGATGACATTCAGCTCCCGGGAATCATTGCAAAGCGGAAGTGAAGGCGCGGGCCATGCGGCTGAGGGAGGAAGTGGAAGAGAGGTGAGTATTTTATTTCTGCAATTACAAGGTAAGTTAAAAAAAAAAAAAATCCTAACTACCCATTTCTGTTTCAGGTGACCTATAGCAAGCGGATGGCCCAAGATCGACTATGTCAATTTTGTGGCCGGAACTCCGCTTTAAAAGACACAAACAGAATAACAAAACAAAGGTATTATGAGGACTAAGTGCCGGTTCACACTGGTGCAATGCGGGACCTTTTTTTTGGTCCGCACCAGAATCGGATCGCATGAGTGTTCACTGTTCACACCTATGCGATTCCAATTCATGTCTGAATTAACAGTTCGCACTGCGATATGCAAACTAATCTGGGGTCTTCATTAACTTTGTATTTACACTCCCAGCAGTTTGCATGTGGCAGTGTGAAATGCCTGCGAGTCAGGTGTGATGTGGGAACCCGCAGTGGATTCGCAAGGGTCCCTGCATTGAGAAGAAAATTGCGCTAATTCTAGCGACAAAACGCGCAAATACGCACAAAAAACTTGCGCACAAAAAACATTTCCATTCATTTCTATGGGAAAAAAAAAACGCAGCCAAATATGACCAATTTGAGCAACTAAAAGAGCTCCAGAACTTTTGTGCTTCAAGCGTTTTGGTTTTAGGTGATTTAGAGTGGAGATGTGAACCATCTTCATAGAGCATAATTGATTTTTTTTTCTCCTCCAGCCTTTTCGAGCTTCAGACAAAAAATCGCTTCGGTGTGAATGGGTCCTAAAGGAGATCAGCAATGGCAGCCTCCAGATGTCTCTCACTACAGATTTAATTTAAATGTAATCTGTGTGTAAACAGACATTGTCAGCTCTGAGTACTTACCAGTTACTTTTACATTTTGTTCCCCCAGCATTGCCTGACCTTACCTACCATGAATGTAAAAATAGGGATTTTCTGGTGGTTGCATTTTTTGCACAACAATATTCCCTCCCCCCCACATAATATTACCTGGGTATTTGGGAACTAAGCATTGTATTGATAGGATGGAGGCAGATTCTGTGCAAGTTCACGACTAGGCAATAGAGAAATATTGAGTGGTAGAAAAGCAGTAACCCCTGGTACTTTTGGTTGCCAGCTTGGTGTGCATGTAAATGTGGAGAAAATATAAAAAATATTATCCACTACATGAAATAAAAGTTCATGTAGTAGATAATATTAAAGTGGTTGTAAACCTTTTTTTGTATTAAAATAAACATGCCTATACTTACCTGCTCTGTGCAATGGTTTTGCACAGAGCAGCCCCGATCCTTTTCTTCTGGGGTTCCCTGCCGACGCTCCAGGCTCCTCTTTCATCTGGTGCCCCCACAGAAAGCAGTTTTCCATGTGGTCACCCATGCGGGCTTGCTCCCAGGTCCCGCTGCTACGTCCATTGACACAGACAGCGGGACTCTGCCCTCTCCCCGCTCCCATCTCACAGGATTTGATTGACAGCAGCGGGAGCCAATGGCTCCTGCTGCTATCAATCTGTCTATGTCAAGGTCTTTGCCTTCCTGTTGGCAGCCATCTTGGACATGTGCAGACTGCTGTCTCTTATAAACTCTGTTTGCATCATCACTTGTCTGCTGCCTAGGCATCATTCAGTGATGATGTTCCACACCTGACATATATATATATATATATATCACCTGATGGCTTTGAGACCTTGCTCTTGCGTTTGTGTTCCAAGGTGCATCACTGCTAGCAGTCTCCTGGTCTCTATGGTTTCTCCATGCATGACTTGGCTTGGCTGACGACCTTCCTGGCTCTGGATTTCGAATCGGCAGATGACCCCGCATCAGACAACGACTCGGCTTCAGCAGACTACCCGCTTCTGGACTCTATCTCAGCTTGGATGACTACCGATTCCTGGACTCTATCTTAGCTTGGATGACTACCTGTTCTGGACTCGATCCCAGCTTAGATGACTACCCGCTTCTGAACTTGACCCCGGCTGTTCTTGCTTTTCTTCCTCTGGCTTGCTGTGCGATTATTGTTGCATAATTCGCTTTATTTTACTTATATCTTCGTGTGGTCTGGTTTCCTGGCACCCTTACAGACTAGTGAGGAGAGACAGCGGTGGAGCCACTGCGCTTTTGCACATCGCTGGATCGAATTGGGCTCAGGTAAGAATTTAAAACCATTTTAAATGCATTACCTGCATATAGATGTCAGAATGCAATCTGAGAAATCCATCAAGAGTGTCTAGGACACTTTAGAATTCCATCAGGACTCCACACAATAAATGTGAGAGGCAGATTCATGTAATAGACGGGCACATAAATCTGGGACATGCACCGCGTATGGAGGTGCGGACATTCTGACCGCAGAGAATCTGCACTTCCTCCTGTTGTTGTAGCTGTCACACAGACTGCACGGTGGGGGTAAGACTTGAATCTGGGTGGGTGGTGCCTGATGGGGATTCACAGAACAGTTCATCAGATCCACTCCCCTTACAGTTGATAGCAGGCAGTGGGCGGATCCCTAGTCAGTAAACAGCCTTTTATTGGCTATAGAAGCCTCCCACTGCCTGCTGTCAGAGAGAGCGGCCCCAACACACTGGGGGTAAATATTTTTGAATTTGATGCATTCATTTTATAAAAGTGGTGCTATTAAGTACTATCTAAATCTGTCTCGTGTGTTGGTAAAGCTACCAAAAAGGGGTAGCAGGGATTTTTGAATCTGATGCAAGTCATTTTAAAGGGCAATATTTGTGTGCACCAAATGCTTTTTCAAACCCTGATTGCCAGTTCACATGTTACCTTGTAAAAGTAGTGATAAAATCTTCACTGTGCTGTGCTTGGCCTGTGCAGAAAGCAAAACTATGGAGTGACACTGCAGATCCTCCCACTACAAACTGCTGGAGGTGGGTACAAGACCAGTCACCCTGCAAGAGCAGCACTGACTGACCATCCGTACTGCAAAAATTGTTTAATGCTGGATTATTGCACAGATCCGGAAGAAATACAGAAAGGATACCAAAATAGAAGTAAGAATTCACATTGCTGTAGTGTTTAGACCAGGGATGTATAACCTGCGGCCCAAGACAAAGAATGTTGATTTTGTTGGGAGGGGGAATGAGACAGTGTCTCTTTACTGGCCTTTTTAACCACTTCCATACTGGGCGACTTCTGGCACTCAGCTCCTACATGTAAAAATCATCATTTTTTTTGCTAGAAAATTTCTCCACACCCCCCCCCCCCAAATATATATATATATATATATATATATATATATATATATATATATATATATATATATATATATATATATGTATATATATATATATATATATATATATATATATATATATGTATATGTATATGTATATATATATATGTGTATGTATATATATGTGTATGTGTGTGTATATGTGTGTGTATATATATATATATATATATACATACATACATACATACATACATACATACATACATACATACATACATTTTTTTTTTGTTTAGCCGTGACTCTAGGAAATAAACTGGCGGTCATTGCAACCTTTTATGGCACACGGTATTTGCGCAAATTTCTTTTTATAAACGTGTTTTTTTTTTTGTTTTTTTTTTAAGAAATTTAAAAAAAAAAAACACTAAAGTTAGCCCAAATTTTTTTGTATAATGTGAAAGATGTTACGCCGAGTAAATAGATACCTAATATGTCACGCTTTAAATATGCGCACACTCGTGGAATGATGCCAAACTTCGGTACTTAAAAAATCTCTGTAAGCCATGCTTTAAAAATGTTTACAGTTTACCTGTTTAGAGTTACAGAGGAGGTCTAGAATTGTTGCTCTCGAACGTTTGCGCTGATACCTCACTTGTATTGATTGAACGCCGTTTACATATGTGGCTGCGACATAAGCATGCGTTCGCTTCTGCGGGGACGGGGGCACTTAAATTTTTTTTTTTACACTTTCCCATATATATAATATATTATATCATATAATTTTTTTTATCACTTTTTATTCCTGTTACAAGGAATGTAAACATCCCTTGTAATAGGAATAGTGAATGACAGGTCCTCTTTATGGGGTGGTCTGGGATCAATAGGACCTCAGATCTCTCCTACAGGCTAGAAAGCCTGAAATGAAAAAAAAAAAAAGGTCTCGGCTATTCAACCGAGATCAGTGCAGTATTGAAAACTGCCGGGTATGACGTGATCACATCCCGCCCGGGCTTCCTGAGAGTCGTAGAGACTGCGGGGGACCACCTGGTTCCCGCAGTCTCTATGGTGTACTTCCACTGGCGGCCGATTCCTTCTCTGCTTCGCCGATTGCACGGGCGAGCCGGTAGAAGCATCCCTATCAAGCGGCTGAACAGCCGCTATGATTGTTCTTATGGTGAAGGGAATCGCCGGCTGAAAAAGATATTGTGATGGTGAATATATGGTAGGCAAACTGATGCTATCTAGGATTGACGCTAACAGTATCTGGTGTCACCTGTGACACTAATACAGTGATCAGTAAAAAAAAAAAAAAAAAAAAAAAAAACCTGTAGATTGTACTAATGATACTGTGACAGGGCAGTGAAGGGATTAACTGGGAGGGGCGATCGGGGGGTTAAATGTGCCTAACTATGTGATCGTGTGTCAATGTGCTGCTTTAACTC
This sequence comes from Pelophylax lessonae, assembly GCF_965119305.1. Classification (NCBI taxonomy): domain Eukaryota; kingdom Metazoa; phylum Chordata; class Amphibia; order Anura; family Ranidae; genus Pelophylax; species Pelophylax lessonae. Next base: position 92,835,164 of record NC_138775.1, read on the forward strand.
ACTGTCTGATGTTCTATCTTCTCTCTCTGGAACTGAAAAGGGCTCCCGAGAGAATATTGCATAATTTCCTGATGCCATCTAATGCTGTTCCCTGATTGACCAAAACAAATCAGCAGGTCCAGGCCAAAAATCATTGGCCTGGACCTGGTAACTGACTGGTGGTGGATCGAATTACAGCACCGCCGGGCGCGCGCGCTCCCGACTCGGGAACATGGAGGGGACGCAGATCATTTATATATACATAGTTCAGCACACAGCTGCGGCCTTATAGCAATAAAACTGCTATAGGGCGGTCAGTAACTGGTTAAAGAAATAATTATTTTTCAGTATGTATTCGTAAGTGTTACTAAACCCACAACAGTAAAATCAGCCTATATATGCAGTAAAGCCTACGTATTCTACTCACTGTGGAACCCAAGGGGTTAATGCTCTGAAGTGTGTAAAAAGGCTGTTCCTGTCTTCTCTGATCCTCCCCTCCTTCCACAGTCCCCAAACCATCTCCTGATAGAACAGAGCCTTGGGGGCAAGCTGCAACATGCTCAGTTTGGTGTGTATTGCTAGATGTTTTTTTTGTCTTGGGAGGGTGCATGTGATCAACACAGGGCCAATCAGCACTGTCCAGACAGAGGGTCAGGGAGAATGCAGCCTCATAGGACAATCAGGGGAGAATGAAAACTCCACCTGAAGCTTTAATCAGACACTGATAGAAATCACAAGACTGCTATATACTGCTGATGAGAAAAGGTATTTAGCAGTTTGAATTTACTAAAATAATTACATTTCCATGTTCTGTGTACTGTGGGAGACCAGATATAGTGAATGCAGGCTCCTGGGTTCAGTAACACTTTAACTCAGCAAATAATCAAATTCCTTTTTATTTTTCTGCTGTGATTGACATTCCTGTTGGAGGGTGGATACATTAATTTTCCATGGTTCCACTGTATGTAGGAACACAGCCACCCTCTTGTCACCTAAAGTTTAATCTTATCAAAAACTTTCCTTTTTGTTGGCACTTTCATTTTCTGAAGTTGGCAAAAAACGTCCCTTCCTTGCATAATGGCTGTCTGGAGGTGTTCTGTTCGCCATACATATACATCTATATAAATGGCCTTAGGAAACTCCTTTCCTGCTTGCATGATTGCTCTCATCTTCTCAGAAGTTTGCACTAAGATGAAAGGCCAACTTCAGACATGCCCTACAATAGGTGTTTTTGTTTTCATGTACACTGAGTAAATACAGCTAGATCAAACAAAAACTGTGTCTGTCTTCATTTCAGGCTGCAAAGCAACAAAATGTTTTTAATTTAGGCCTCATGCACATAGAGCGTTTTTACAGCTGCTGTTAGGAGCGTCAGGCGTTTTTTTTTTTTTTTTCTTTTGCAGCTTAAAACGCCCCTCAATGTTATTCTATGGCCTCATGCACACACAGACGTTTTTGAGCTGTAAGTGGCATAGTTTTTAAGCTGCAAGAAGAACCCACGACCTGCGCGTTCTGAGGACCAGCGTTACAGCTGCAAAAACGCCTGACGCTGCTAAAGGTTGAATAACATTGCTTAACGTTGCTTATACAGCGTTAGGCCATTCTTTTTTTTTTTTTTTTTTTATGTTCAAATCAATGGTTCCCTATGGGAGCCTATTGATTTTAATGGAAGGCGCATCGCAAGTTGGATCAGGATGATCCGACTTGCGCTCTGAGAATCTTGAGGGGGAACTCCTCACCAAAATGGGAAAAAAAAGCTCGTGGGGTGCCCCCCCCCCCCCAGGTTCCAAACCAGGCCCTTGAGTCTGGTGTGGATTAGAGGGGAATCCACACCAGACCCTTATCTGAGCATGCAGCCCGGTAGGGCAGGAAGGGGGAGGGGATGAGCGAGCAGCCCCACCCCCCTCATCATACCAGGCCACATGCCCTCAACATGGGGGGTGTTGGTGCTTTGGGGCAGGGGGAGCTCTGCACCCCCCACCCCAAAGCACCTTGCCCCCATGTTGATGAGGACAAGGGCCCCATCCCCACAACCCTGGCCGGTGGTTGTGGGGGTCTGCGGGCAAGGGGCCTATCGGTATCTGGAAGCCCCCTTTTAACAAGAAATGGGGAGCAAGAAAATACTGCGCTACCTAATGAGTGAAAAAGCAGCTAGCACCAATCACTAGACAAAAAAGTGACCAATAGTACAAAAATAGAAAGAAATGTGCAGCGCTGGTATTGATGGATATGTATAAACTAATAATACATAAAAGTCCAAACATAAAAAGTCCATCAAAGAAATCCCAAGTGAATAATTGTGATGAAATAAGTCCAACAAAGGATAATGTGATCTTAATGTGCAGCAAATCCCAACACCAATGAAGATAAGTGGATTGCGCTCACCAGATGGATGGGACCCAGATACCATATAGCATATGGGTCATACAGGCTTAAGGGGATATTTGTAGAATGTCCCAGCTGGAATCACCGACCACAATGGATTCCCCCTGATCCCAAACCCCCTCCCTATGTGAATGGGTATGGGGTACACTGTACCCCTACCCATTCACACCATAAAAGGCAGTGTATATAAATAATGACAGGAGACGTTTTGGAAAGTTTATTCAAAATCTTCATCTGGTCTTCTCCACTCTGGTCTTCTCCCCTCTGGTCTTCTCCCCCTCCGCTCTTCTGGTCTTCTGCTCTTTTGCTGTCTGCCCTCGGCTCTTCTTCTTTTTCCGGTCCTCCTCCAACAACTCCGGTGATTATGTCGGTCTCCGGTCTCTGCAGCTTCTTATATAGCCATTGTGGGCGTGGCCGCCCGGTGACGTCATCAGGAGATGATAAAGGGGGCTTCAGGATACCGATAAGCCCCCTGCCTGCAGACCTCCACAACCACCGGCCAGGGTTGTGGGGATGAGGCCCTTGTCCTCGTCAACATGGGGGCAAAGTTCTTTGGGGTGGGGGGTGCAGAGCTCCCCCTGCCCTAAAGCACCAACACCCCCCATGTTGAGGGCATGTGGCCTGGAATGGTGGGGGTGTGGGGCCGCTCGCTCATCCCCTCCCCCTTCCTGCCCTATCGGGCTGCATGATCGGATAAGGGTCTGGTGTGGATTTGGGGGGAACCCCACGCATGGCGTGGGGCTCCCTTCTAAATCCACATCAGACTCAAGGGCCTGGTTTGGAACCTGGGGGGGGGACCCCACGCCGTTTTTTTTTCCCCCATTTTGGCGTGGAGTTCCCCCTCAAGATTCTCGGAGCGCAAGTCGCACCGCAAGTCGGATCAGATTTTTTTTTTTTTTTTTAACATTGCGGTTTAGCCAGCCAGGTTTTGGCTTTGTCTCTTCTAGATTTATTTCCCATAGGAATGCACTGCGAGATGCATTTGGTTAATATGTTCTTAAAGCGTTCCCATTTTTCCTCCGTGGTCAGTGATCCCAGGGTTTGGTCCCAGGGTTTTACCCTTTCCATCATCGAGCACAATTTTGGGAAAGTTTGCCCTTCTGAAGTTTAGGGTTCTTATGTTCCCCTCTTGCCTTATTATATTGTTATTTACGCTAAATGTGATCATCCAGTGATCGCTAGAGCTCAGGTTGTCCTGGACTTCTACCTCCGAGATTAGGTCTGGGTCATTAGTGATTAATAGATCCAGCACTGCATTTTCTCTAGTAGGAGAATCCAGCAACTGAGACATGTAGTTGTCCTGTAAGGTTTCCGTGAAGAGACGGGCCTTTAGTGAGTGTGTAGTCCCCTCTTCCCAGTCAATGTCAGGATAATTGAAGTCCCCTAATATGATGACTGATCCCAGCTTTGCCACTTTACCCAACAGTGATGTAAATTCCAGCTCTACCTCCTCCCTTTGGTCCATCATTCCTCTCTATCACCCTTGCATTATTCTTGACATGGAGACATACCCCTCCCCCTCTTTTTCCTACCCTGTCCTTCTGGTACACAGAATACCCTTGGATATTGGCCAGCCAGTCATGTGAGGGGTCGAGCCAGGTTTCTGTTATTCCCACAAGGTCTATGTACTATCATTTCCATCTCCTCCATTTTATTAGCTAGGCTCCTGGCATTTGCATATACCCCTCCTAGATTTGTGGAAGTTGATAGTGAATGGTGCTTATTTATATTCCGGTTTTGTCTGAGGTTTGCCCGCACAGACCCCCCCAATTGACGTTTCGGATCTACGGTCACTGCTGACCCAAATAATAACTTCTGTCCTTTGCTCCCTCCTGAGCCCCCCCCCCCCATCTCCTAGTTTAAAAGCTCCTCCAACTTGGTGGCCATCTTTCTCCCCAAAAGAGCTGTACCGTCCCCATTAAGGTGCAGCCCATCCTTACTAAAGAGCCGGTAGCCGACTGAGAAGTCAGCCCAGTTCTCCAGGAACCTGAACCCCTCCTTACTACACCAGTTCCTCAGCCACTTGTTAAGTTCCCTACTATCCTTCTGCCTCTCTTGTGTGGCTCGAGGTACAGGCAGTATTTTAGAGAAAACCACCTTGGAGGTCCTATTCCTCAATCTATTCCCTAAGTCCCTGAAATCGTTCTTTAGGATCCTCCACCTTCCTCTTACTTGGTCATCGGTGCCCACATGCACCATAACCGCTGGGTCGTCCCCAGCCCCACCCAATAATCTATCTACCCGATCTGCGATGCCTATGGGTTTATGCACACATAGACTGTTATCAGCAGTTTTTGGCAGGAAAAAAAAACAGGAACTATTGGGTTTTGAGAGGAGTTTTTCAGCTGTAAAAACCCTCTAACTCTGATAAAAGCTGAAAAACACAGCTATTTAGTGTTTAACATTTTTGAGCCATAAGCTTTTATGGGAGTATAGTGTTGCCTAAAATAAAAAAAAAAAAGCTAAAATATATGCTACACTTAAAGTCTACAGCTACAGCCTTCTCCTGACCTGATAATGTCCAGTGTGCATGAGGCCTAACTCTCACTTTGCTTAGTGTGACTGAGCTCCCAATGCTTATGTACAGTTTGGCGGGGGGGGGGGGGGGGGTCAGAAGCTTGTGCTCATCTGACAGCCTTTCTCTACCAGGATCCCGTGATACTCCGGTTGAGAAAGGGCTGTCATACACTACATAGCTGAGCATATGTGGGCACTCCTCCAAATTATTGAGTTCAGAACAGGTGCCTCCACTTCATGGTAATGTTCATGCTACTGCATACAAAGACATTGAAATATTCGGGGGTCAAGAGCAGGTTCTACTGCAAGGTCTCATGCAAACTGGGCATTTAGTCCCGGAGTTTGAGATTCTGGCATTTTCTTATGAGTGAAAGACACAGGTGTACCGTCCAGCTATGCTACCAGCAGCCTGTAAAGGTCTATGAGAGGCTTAAAAATTCAGGGGCTGGAGTACCGAGTGGTGCTAAAGTTTAGGGCCGTATGCAACCAGGGGCCAATGCTCAGAACCCAAGAAATATCAGTACCGCTCTGTAAGGCATTCAACTGCAGCATTTTTCAGTCTGACTTTTACAGGCTGCTAGCAGTGAGGCTGAACGGTGCACCTGTGACTTCTGCTTGCACAGAAACGCCAGAATCTCGCGCACAGGAGCTAAACCCCCAGTATACCTGAGGCCTAAGAGCCGGTTCACACTATTACGACTTGCCAGGCGACTTGGTCAGCCTGGCAAGTCGCGCACCGTCGGGTCCATTGAGTAGTACAGGACCCGTTCTAATAGGAGCGACACGAGTCGCTCTGACTTGGAAAAAGGGTCCTGTACTACTTCGGGGCGACCTGGAGGCGACTTGCATTGACTTTAATTATATGAAGTCTGTGCAAGTCGCGCCGAAATCGCGGTGCATGCGACTTCACAGGTCGCCCCCGAAGTCGGAGTGACCTAATGTGAACGGGGTCTAAAGGTCATGTTTACAAGCTTTAGGAAATTGGTGTGCCAGTGGATAATATTACATTGTATTCTTAAATTGTTTTTGATTTTTGCACTCAAGAGTTGTAAATCTAAGAAGTTAAATTCATGGAATATTTAATGGGTTATCTTTTGAATAGCAGCACACCTATGTATGCAAAGATGATGTACAAGCAAAACCATGTTCAGTTCCAAAGCATGCACTTTGTACCTTTTTTTTTATATCAGCCCCCATGCATGCACTTTGTACCTTATATTGGCCCCAGTGCATGCACTTTTAGACCCGGTTCACACTACTGCGTGTGCCGGGTTCGCATGTCATGTCGGAGCGCACTGCTCCGACATGACATGCGATCAGCTGTGCGGTGCGAGTTTAGCCATACAGTTTGTATGGCTAAATTCGCACCGCACCTGCAGCAAAGACGCACAGGAGGCATTTTTGCTGCCGCATCAGGATCGGATCGCACAGCGGTTCACACTTGTGCGATCCGATCCTGTGCGAACTGCACGATCGCACTGCGATATGCGATCAAACTGGGGGTGTCGTTAAGATTACATTGACACCCCCAGCGGATCGCATATGGCAGTGTGAACTTCCGGGGGTGCGTGTGCGATGCGGGAACAGGCTGCGAATTCGCAGCCTTCCCGCATCGCAATAGTGTGAACCGAGCCTTAGACAACAGATCAGCCCTAAACCTTGGGAAATGAAGGGTGCTGATGTGGATGTATGCAGGCTTATTCCATCAAGGAGGCTGGTGGGCCAGAGTTTGTTAGAGCCGGTTCACACTTCTGCGTGTGCCGGGTTCGCATGTCATGTCGGAGCGCACTGCTCCGACATGACATGCGATCAGCTGTGCGGTGCGAGTTTAGCCATACAGTTTGTATGGCTAAATTCGCACCGCACCCGCAGCAAAGACGCACAGGAGGCATTTTTGCTGCCGCATCAGGATCGGATCGCACAGCGGTTCACACTTGTGCGATCCGATCCTGTGCGAACTGCACGATTGCACTGCGATATGCGATCAAACTGGGGGTGTCGTTAAGATTACATTGACACCCCCAGCGGATCGCATATGGCAGTGTGAACTGCCGGGGGTGCGTGTGCGATGCGGGAACAGGCTGCGAATTCGCAGCCTTCCCGCATCGCAATAGTGTGAACCGAGCCTAATTGACAGTCTAGAAAGCACCTTTTAGATTGTGCACTTTCAACCTTGTGGGTAACAGTTTGGGGGAGCCTTTTTCTGTTGCAGCATGGTCTGCAAGCTCAATAAAGGCAAGGTTGGACAAGTTTGGTGTGGAGTATCCTGCATAAAGTTCCAATCTAAACTATATTGAATGCTTTTGGAATAAACTGGGATATTGATTGCAATCTAGGATTTTTGGTTCATCATCAGTACCTGACCTTACAGATGCTGCATGGACACAAATTCCTACAGACACATTCCAAAATCTTGCGGAAGCCTTCCCAGGAGAATGAAGTCTGTTACAGCAAAGGGGGGGGGGGGGGGGCTCTTTATTACCGCCCATGGTTTTAAAATGGGATGTCTAACTTGCTCATATAGGTGCGATGATCAAATGTCCATAAAACTTTGACCACATGGTGTACCTTGGAATATTCTGACTGTTAGATTATAGATTTGCCGCCATGGACACCTCTTCATGGGACTATTCAGTGAGATTGTAGTTTAGCGTTTTATCTTTAAATAAAATGAATAATCAATTAATAAAACAGGAAATCTGGATTCCCATGGGCAGCAGTGCAATTTATGCTGCATGATCATTGTCCCATACAGTATGTGCAGAGTACTAATCCACAAACTATAACTCAGTCAGCATCAATGACCTTGTGACAGCTGATAAAATGTATCAATTATTTCCTGGTTTAGTTTACAAACTGGCTTGTTTGTACTGTGTATGGTGGGTTGAAGTTTCCTGTTAGGCTTTTTCAGCATTTGGTTAGAGGACAGTCGCAGCCTTACACCTTCATGATGGAGGGTAATAGTAATACAAATTCTAACGCCTGAACACAATTTTGCACAACTTTGACGTGTTGGTATAACTGTGCATATCATTGCAACTACTTTGTGCATACAGGTAGCTTATACCTTGGTTTTTTTTTTTTTTCAGGACAAATTGGATTTTCATTTGGTGCTAAATGGTAATGGATATCTCCCGTTTTTTTTTTTTTTTTTTTTTTTTTTCCCAAGTGTTCTAGCTCAGTCAGGAAACAGTCCAGTAGCTTTTGGTTTTTGTATTTTTATTTGGAACTTGGATAGGAGAAGGGAATGAGTGGGATACTCCAACATTATACAACTATGCACAGTTGGCTGGGACGACTTGAAAATGCTGAGTAACGCTAAATAACGCTAGTCACAGCTAGGCCGCTGCTTCACTTTGCCCTTAGCTGTGAAGTATAAGTGAATGAGATTTCTGAGGTAATCTGTACTTTACTGCTGAACAACTTCAGGGCCCTTCCTGGCATCCCCTTTGTTCCTATTCTTCAGAGTCAACTAGACGGCACCCCCTTACTGACTTCTCTGGAGTGATCCCCTCTCTTAGGCAGACCATTAGGCAAAACTCCTGGTACTCATAATACTGGTTTTCCCAAAAGTCTCTGCCAGCAGCTCCACTTGTCAGCGCTCTTCGGTTCACTAGGCCGACCACCTGAACCACCTTCCTAACACCTACAGGAGGAGAGACAACCATCCACCTCCTCCCGGGACTCTGCTTCCCGCCAAAGACACCCTGCCTCATGCGCTCCCTGCTTTTATCACCAGTTTCATGATGCACCTCTCCAGGTGCCAACCGACTAGGACAGTTACAAAAGCTTGTGCATCATTGGTCAGGTTTCCTCCACTGTCCAACATGCCTCCCTATTGGATAGTAGGGACACTCCCTCAGACCAGATGAATACACACTGAGCACAGAGAGCAGGCCTAACTAAAGATCAGGCTCCCCTGATAAGCAGCAGGAGCGTTAGATGCCTTTACCTAGCACCTATCTAGGAGGGTGCTACAATTGTAAAAAAAATATATATATATATTTTTTATTATTTTAGCTACACCTTTTTTTGCTGTTACAAAAATTTACCACAAAAGAACAACCCAAAATAAATTGCCCTACTCCTGATTCCAGAAATCCCACATGTGTGTCTGTTCTTTGTATCCTTAGTAGGGCCCAGAAACAGGAGCACGAATACAAATAAAATCCTACCTAAAATAGACTGTGACCTTGACTGCAACACTAAGACCCCTTTCACACTGGGGCGACCTGTTCGCCTGACATGTTGTCGTGGGTCGCCTGCCGTAGAGTAGCACAGGACCCGTTCTAATAGGAGCGACACAAGTCGCTCCGACTTAGAAAAAGGGTCCTGTACTATGATGAATGATATGAAGTCCCTGCATGTCGCTCCGAGGTCGCGGTGCGAGCTGTGCACCGCGACTTCACAGGTCGTCCCGGGAAGTCAGGTCGCCTGTATGTGAACCGGCTCTAACCCTGACACTGACCTAGATCAAACCTTGATCTAGCAATTTTTTTTTTTGTTTGTTTCCATTATTCTCCCCTAGCAAAGAGAGATTTATAAAATTTCTTTTTCTAGAAGAGTAAAAATGCACAGGGGCGGGCTTCACGGTGACTGATCCCTGTGATACCAAATTAGGCGCCTTTTCACAGTGATCAGGTGATTGGGAATCGGAACTCCCAGTTCCCAATCCCCATTCTATTGTAGGAGACCCAGGGCTCTCGGTGGGAGCCTGCTCTCTATGCCTGGAGTGAGTTGTCCAGCGTGCTCCTAGCACAAACCCAAGTACGTATATATGCAGCCCCACGGAAGAAGGCCAACTTCAGTGAGGCAACAAATACTGTATGTGTTCAGGTGGCAGCAAGGGGTTCAGGAACATAACTGCCTTGTGGTTCTTATATTTTTCAGCTGACCATGGAGACACAGAGCCTTTTATTTTAATGTTTGGGGTGTGTTTAAAACTTTCTGCCATTAAACTTGTTATTCTAGCTCCTGAAGTGACTGGAGCAGTAAAATAAGAAGTGAGCTTTCTGCAGTTTTTGAGAATCCTGTATAATCTAGCCCAGGGCTATGCCATCTGACCTTAAATTGTAGGTCAGAACAGGCTGCGTAATCAAATGAAATGGTTTAAAATGAGTAGGACAAAATATGTCATTTGGAATTCAAAATGTTTCTACTTTTTTTTTTTTTTTTTTTTTTTTTTATTGGATGTTCCCATCCACATTTTTGTGCCTTGCTGTTTTCTCCATAACATGAAATACATGAGAAATCTAGCAGCAAGTCATCCCTTTCATCATCCACAATGAGTGTTAAAGCTGAGTTCCGGTGTAACGTTAGAATTCCATACCCCGTGAAAAACCATACCCTCGTCACTTCCTGTGGGAAACAGCTGAGCAGCGCAGCAGTGCGCATGCTCAGAGCCCCGGATACCTAATTGACAATCAAAGAATTTGACAAGTGCGCATGCTCAGAGGTTAGGAAAAACTCACAGCACTGTGTGAAATTTAATGCTTGCGGCGGGTACATTAAAACAGTTCGGCTGCAACATAAATCATTTCCTCACCTATCGCTGTCACTTCCCTCATCTCCGGTAATAAATATAAAAGCGGCGGCGGGAGTATGAGAGGTAAATGACGGCGATCGCGGCTCCGTGATCCGCTTTTATATTTATTACCGGAGATCAGGGAGGTGACAGGGGAAGGAGCGGAGATGATGTATGTTGCAGTGGAGCTGTTTTAATCGAAGCGCCGCAAATGGAACTACCGTGAGAAATCCATACCCTCCGTAGGAGCACCGGAAGTGACGAGGGTATGGTTTTCTCACGGGTATGGTTTTTTTCACGGAACACCGGCCTATTTTGCAACTTTAGTGATTCCTGGAGTGCTCGCTATGCTGATCAACAATTGGGCATTTTACATTTTTTTCAGGCGTCCCTTATCTTATTTTCAGGGCATTTTTGATTGTACTTCCTCCTTCTCCCCCTTCTGTGGCCACGGCCACCGACATCACTTCCGCCTTTGCATTGCATCCTGGGAGCGGTTTGTCATCACTCCCAGGACGCTGGAAGCAGGAAGAACTCCCAGAACACTCCCTGGAATCAGGAAGAAGGACACAGCAGATTACACTGCGGCTTCAGATGCCCACATCCAAGATGGCTGCTCTCAGACAGCCTTTTTAAAAGTAAGATTTTGACTAAAATCCAATACCGTACACCTTGTAAGTATGAGAATAGCGGTTCTGTAAAGGGCGATGGATTAGTATTATAGGTGTATTTTTAGTTAAAGAGGAGTTCCGGCCTCAAATACCTTTTTTAAGTACAGGGAACCATAGAAGACCGTATCTCTCCATCATAATCCCTGAGATACACTGGAAAGTTTACCTCTTTGGCATCTGCTACAAATGAGACATTGGTTTTAGGTGGACTGGCCCCTCAAAAGAAAATTTTATAATTGGAGAAAAACAAATGTAACCATTGCTGTCATCCATCCAGGTGCAACCACTGAAGACATCCTAGAAATACTAGTTGCTAGGTTGTATCTAGCTTCAATACATTGTCAACTGACCGGGAACAGGCATGCAGGGAGTAAAGTTGAAAATTCAAGGAGTCAGATGATTTGAGCATTTTTTTTTGTCCCCCATGAAAGTGAGTGGCAGATGTTCTGCATCATTACATTCCAGGCTTTTGAGATCTGTCTTGTACACCAGCCAAAGGGGGAAAAAGATCTTCTTTATTCATTCAAGCTTTTTTTTTTTTTTTTTTTTAAAGCGGAACTAAACTCTCCCATTCAGCATTAACTATTTGTAATCTGTTACTAGCATTTAGTAAATAGAAAGATAGAAAATTATATTTGTGTGTGTAAATTTATGTATATAATGTATATTATAATATAATGTTAATATTTAATGTAATATAATGTATATTATAATATTTGTGTGTGTGTGTGTGTGTGTGTGTGTGTGTGTGTGTTTTTTTTTTTTTACATTTCTTCAGTTGCTTTCTGGTTGATGTCAAACATCCCATCATGAATCTTTAGTCCCGGTTCACACTGGGGAAACTAGTGGTCTGACAAGTCGCGCTCCATTCAGTGCAATGGAACCATTCTAATCGGAGTGTCTCAAGTCGCTCTGACCTAGAATTAGGTTCCTGCACTACTTGAGGGTGACTTCAGAGCGGCTTGCATTGACTTGTATTAGAGAAGACATTTGCAAGCCACACTGAAGTCGCTCTGCACGGGGTGACTTAAGAGTTGGGCGTCTTTTGAAGCCGACCCAGTGTGAACCAAACCTTTATGGGAGGTTTTTTTTTTTTTTCTTCCATCTGGATGGGGGAGAACGGTCTTTTTTTAATTTAGGCCCACCCTCCTGCCAGCATGATTGAGCTAAGGGCAGGTGGATTCTAGGAAGTAAATGCTGCCCTTATTCAAGATAGCTAGAACTCCTAATGCCTCGTACACACACAACGATTATCGGCCGACCGATCGGCCGTCTTTTGTCCAGTGTTGTTGTGTTGGTTGAAATGTGCTCTAGACTGCACATGAATTTTCTCGGCCAACAAAAATCTACTTCAGAAGTGATGTCATGTGCTGGTTTACTTTCCGTTTGTTTTTTCTTCTCTGAGCATGCCCAGTCTTGCTCATCAGATTTTTGTCTGCCGAAATCTGTACTGACTGACGGAAAATCGGCCGTTCTGTTGACGGCCAACAAAAATGTTATAGCTTGCACACCAGATTTTGTTCGGCCGAAAAGTCGCAGTCGGTTGTCGAAAGCATGATACTAACAAGCCGAAAATCGGCCGATCGGACGTTGGCCGAAAATTCACGGCCAACTATCGATGCGTGTGTACGAGGCATAAGGAGTTGTAGCTAGAACTCTTAAGGAGGTGTTTTTCAAATTGATTTCTCAATAAAATAAAACATGGACACATGAATAAATGGGAAAATTTGCTGTGAATATTAAAAATTTATTAAATGGCATTTTTAGTTTGTGGTGCTTAGTTTGGTTCCCCTTTAAGTGTTTGCCTCCTTGCCCAAGTCATTGACTTGTGTCTACAAAGAATCTCCTAGCAGCGAATAGTAGATGGTATCTATGTTAAAAGTAAGTTCTGCAGTTTCATTTTATTATTTTTTTTTTTTTTTATGTGTGATTCTTCAGTTTTGGAGCAGAATTCTAGGGAAATAACATTTTGGAACCACCACAAATCAAATAAGTTACCTCTAATTCTAACCCAATGCTAAACACCGCATTCTTAGTCCATCACTGTGACTAATGAAACTCAATGCTCTGACTGCTTGCAGTTCCTTCTCAGAAGGTATCTGCTCACCTCTAAAGCTGGTTAAACAGGGCCGGCCACATTTTGATCCATGTATGGGAAGTCAATGCATCAATCATCAGCCTGTTGAAAAATGTTCTCCCAATCATCCAACTGGCAAAAAACACACACACTGTTATTACAGAGGATCTGCCAGGAAGTGGGATCTCTCTTTATTGCCGCATAGAATAGCGACAGGAGGGGGAGAGGTGGTTTTTTTTATCAGCTTACACACTGAGAAGTGACAGAGAGGGAGGGAGGGAGCAGAGGGATGACTGAGGCAAGTGAACTAAACATGGTATCCTGGATCAGCAGCCATGATTACTGTGGTCAGCACACTAAGGGGGGGGGGGGGGGGGACACAGGAACAGACAGGATCAACCAGGTATATTGCAACATAGAATGGGACAAATGTTACTACACAAGTACTATGCGGTTTAATATGCTTTAAAGGAACAGGATCCTTTTTTTTTTTTTTTTTTTTTTTTTTTTTTTTTTTTTTTCTTCCTTCGGCTTACAACCTTTTTAACCGGTTGCCGACCGCCGCACGACTATATACTGCGGCGCTCAGCCCCGGCCAGGCAGAGTGACGTATGGGTACGTCACTCGCCTGTCACTGACTTGAGAGCCAATTGCGGTTGGGCGCGCGCCCGCCGCGGCTCGTTCACTGACAAGTCAGTGCGTGTGACTGGCGGACCCGATGTCCGCCGGTCACACTACGATCGCTCCAGTGAAGGGAGAAAGGCGGAGCGGCTTATGTAAACAAGCCGCCCATCATACTCCCTGGTGTAAAAATGAAGATCAGACGGTTCTACTATGTAGGACCGTTGATCTTTGTTTTTACACCAATAGCAATGTCCCTATACAGTTAGAATCATGCCCCTAGGACACACTTAACCCCTCCCTCTCCAATACAGTTAACCCCTTCCCTGCCAGTGTCATTTTTGCAGTAACAGTGCATATGTATAGCACTGATTACTGCAGTAATGTCACTGTTAATCCCAAAAGTGTAAAAAATGTCAGTCAAGGGTCCGATCTGTCCGCCGCAATGTCGCAGTACCGAATAAAAAATCACAGATCGCTGCCATTACGCGTTAAAAAAAAATCTTTCCCTTTGTTAGTAAACGCGATAACTTTTGCGCAAACCAATCAAAATACGCTTTTTGCGATTTTTTTTTTTTTTTTTTTTTTTTTTTTTTTTTTTTTTTTTTTTACCAAACAAATTGGCCGAAAATGTTAAAAAATTTTGATTTTTACATTTTTTTTGGGGGGGAATTTCATATAAAAAAATTTGAAAAATATTGTTATTTTTGCAAAATTGACACTGTTTTTTTGTTTATAGCGCATGATCAAAAAATCGCACAGGTGATCAAATACCACCAAAAGAAAGCTCTGTTTGTGGGAAAAAAAGGAGGTCAAATTCGTTTAGGTACAGCGTCGCACGACCGCGCAATTGTCCGTTAAAGTCACGCAGTAAAAAATCGCAAAAAACCCCCTGGTCTTTTAGCAGCCAAATCCTCCGGGGCTTAAGTGGTTAAGATTCACCATACACATAAAAATTTGACTATACATTCTTTGTACAATCAACCTTATCTATGTAATATGAAGACCTACCTAAACTATCCAATCAATTTTTATCTAATCAGGTCATTTTTTTACAGTTTCTTTAGTATAAATGGACTGCCCCTCCTTTACTATCTCTGGCAAAAAGAAAACCTTTTGTAACCAATACATTTATTTCGATATTTATTGCACATGTGCGAGATTTTACAGCGCTTGCGTGGCAGAGCAGCGAATCTAATACTAGAAATAGAGCAGTCTGGGCTTTGTTGTCCCACACTTAAAATGGCCGCACGCATGAACAGAGGGGGTAAAAAAATTAAATAATTTTACCTGAAAGTATTACGGATTATAAGAGAAAAAGTGTGTGTGTGTGTGTTTTTGTGAAATAAGCAGCTTTGACTGCAGTTCCTCTTTAACACCTTGTGTCTGCTGCCTTTTCTCTGGAAAAATGTTGACTTTTTTTTATTTTGAATCCTATCAAAGGAATTGTAAAGTCAGAAGGTTTTTTTTTTTTTTTTTTTTTTTTTTTATGTTAATGCATTCTATATATTAAGATAAAAAGCCTTCTGTGTGCAGCAGCACCCATTAGCCCTCCTAATACTTACCTGAGGTCTCTCTGTCCAGCGATGTCCATGAGGGTCTCAGCCGTCCGAGATTCTCCCACCTGATTGGCTGAGACACAGCAGCAGCGCCATTGGCTGCCACTGCTGTCAGTCAGCTAGCCAATCAGTAGATAGAAGGGCAGGGCTGGGGTGGGGCTCCATGTCTGAATGGACACAGGGAGCTGTGATTTAGCTTGGGTGCCCCCAAAGCAAGCTGCTTGCTGTGGGGGTACTGAACAGGAGGGAGGGGCCAGGATCACAGAAGAGGAGGATCCGGGCTGCTCTGTGCAAATCCACTGCAACAGAGCAGGTAAGTACTGCATGCGTGTTGTTTTTTTCTGTTTTTTTAGACTTTACGATCACTTTAAGGGCATGTGTGAATGTGCTTTTGTTCAATTCAAAATGGTGTTTCATTCCCATCCAAGTTTATGTGAACGCA
This sequence comes from Pelophylax lessonae, assembly GCF_965119305.1. Classification (NCBI taxonomy): domain Eukaryota; kingdom Metazoa; phylum Chordata; class Amphibia; order Anura; family Ranidae; genus Pelophylax; species Pelophylax lessonae. The sequence continues at coordinate 92,850,939 of NC_138775.1, forward strand.
AAACCTGCTTGAGGCCAGTCAACAAACACAAAGCCCACTGACACAGGCACTAACAAAATTGAAATAAAGTCGTCTTCTTTCTGCACTGACACTATATTATATTCTGACTAGATGATTCATCTAATACCTTAAAATGATTGTCCTCTTCTCAGGTCCCTTTTCGCTTCTTCTCACTCTTTCCTCCTATTGAGTAATTGAGTGCCCCCACAGCAAGCAGCTTCCTATGGGGCATCTGAGCTGAGCTGCAGCTCCGTGTTTCCATTCAGACACAAAGTTGTGGCTCGGCTCCCCCCCCCTCTCCTGAGTGGCTCCCGCGGCTGTCAACTCAGTTAACCAATGGTGGCGCGGCTGTGTCTCAGCAATTGAGGAGGGAAAGTCCTGGACGGCCGAGGGACTCATGGACATCGCAAAGAATGCATTAAGATAAATACCTTCTAACTTAACAACTCCTTTAAAGGGCAACAATAGAAGTTTGTTTTTTGTTTTATATACACATTTGCTTATGCCCAGGGCTTTTTTTTCCCCAGGGAAATTGAAAGAGAAGCGGTTTGACCACAATCACTATAAAGGGATCAGTAAGGATGTGGATTTCTCTTCCACAAGCAGTGGTATCTGCAGGGAACATCAATACCGTATATACTCGAGTATAAGCTGACCCGAATATAAGCCAAGGCACGTAATTTTACCACAAAAAACTGGGAAAACTTATTGACTTGAGTATAAGCCTAGGGTGGGAATTGCAGCAGCTACTGGACCACCACGCGACCCAAAACAGGGGCTGCGGGCATGGTGCAGGGGCTGCGGACATGGTACTGGAGATGCAGGGCTGTGGGCATGGTACAGGAGATGGTACAGGCATGGCACAGGAGATGCAGTGCTGCGGGCATGGTACAGGATAATCTCCTGTACCATGCCCGCAGCACTGCATCTCCTGAGGAGTTGCAGGGGCTGCAGAGGAGACTCACTTACCTTTTCGGTGAGGCGCCTTACATTTAAAAATGGTACCGTCTGGCGCCAACACGTCACCGCGCATGCACCGTCTGCCTGGGAATAGCCGAACGTGTACGGGCTTTCCCGAGCGGTGGCGGCACATGCGCACTGACCGGAGAACAGGTAAGTGAGACCCTGGCTCGAGTATAAGCCGAGGGGGGCTTTTTCAGCATAAAAAAGGTGCTGAAAAAGTCAGCTTATACTCAAGTATATACAGTAGTTTTAAAAACTATTAAATGAGCATCTTGATGATCACAACATGCTGGGATATTGGTTTTAAACATATTCACACACCCACACAGGTTGAACTGGATGGACTGGTTTCTTCTTTTTCAGCCTTACCAAGAGAGTGCCGAGTTCAGGAGTGTGCTATGTACAGGGTGCCGAGTTCAGGAGTGTGCTATGTGCAGGGTGCCGAGTTCAGGAGTGTGCTATGTACAGGGTGCCGAGTTCAGGAGTGTGCTATGTACAGGGTGCCGAGTTCAGGAGTGTGCTATGTACAGGGTGCCGAGTTCAGGAGTGTGCTATGTACAGGGTGCCGAGTTCAGGAGTGTGCTATGTGCAGGGTGCCGAGTTCAGGAGTGTGCTATGTACAGGGTGCCGAGTTCAGGAGTGTGCTATGTACAGGGTGCCGAGTTCAGGAGTGTGCTATGTACAGGGTGCCGAGTTCAGGAGTGTGCTATGTACAGGGTGCCGAGTTCAGGAGTGTGCTATGTGCAGGGTGCCGAGTTCAGGAGTGTGCTATGTGCAGGGTGCCGAGTTCAGGAGTGTGCTATGTGCAGGGTGCCGAGTTCAGGAGTGTGCTATGTGCAGGGTGCCGAGTTCAGGAGTGTGCTATGTGCAGGGTCCTGAGTTCAGGGGTGCCTGTATCTCCTTTATAGCCAGCAGTGGAAGAAGCTACAAGACAAGCTGCCAAAGAAGGGACCAGGCGTTCCGTGATTTTCTTTGCGTGATTTTACTGTGATGCGTCGGGCGAATGGGATGCCATTAAAGGTAACGGGATCGCGCGATTTGCAGCAATTTGGAAGTGCAGGCAGAATCGCAGCGATTCCGCCTGCGATCCGGGATGCCCAAGTGTGAACCCAAGTGTGAACAGAGCTTTATTGTTAGTCAGGGCCATGCTGGCAACTTGTGCTGTTGTAGGACACTTTTATGGTTTTTCTATTCTTTTAATTTTTGATTTCTTTTTTTTTTAATGGTACTTTGTATATGCCTATTTGTAATATGTTTAAAAATGTAAACAAAAAATAAAAATAAATTGGGAGCAGCGACTGTGTCTGTGCAGCTGCTGCGTCCCAGTTGACAGCAGGACTGCCTGCACAGGGATGCACAGAATACCTATACATCCTTGTGCAGGTAAGCACAGTCCTCAAATGGAGTATGGATTCATATTCCCTGTGTGGACAAGGCCCTCACCTGGGTATACACATGCCGAAAATAATTTCCGTACCAGCGTTTCCTTGTCTGCTCAGCAGAAGCTGGTCTAAATATAGATTTCTGTGTACGGTCCTGCTGGGAATCAGAATTCAATCAGGGCATGCAGACAATTTTTTGGCGGTAAAAATGTTTAACTTTAATTAATTATTTTTTGGGGGGGGGCGCATTCTCACGGGATGTGTTTAGATGTTTCTCAGGAGTAATGCCTCGTACACACGTGACGCAACAATTATCGGCCGACCGATCGGCCGTCTTTTGTCCAGTGTTGTTGTGTTGGTTGGAATGTGCCTAGATGGCACACGAATTTTCTCGGCCAACAACAACCAACTGCAGAAGTGATGTCATGTGCTGGTTTACTTTCCGTGTATTTTTTCTTCTCTGAGCATGCCCAGTCTTGCGCATCTGATTTTTGTCTGCCGAATTCTGTACTGACTGACGGAAAATCGGCCGTTCTGTTGACGGTCAACAAAAATTTTATAGCATGCACACCAGATTTTGTTCGGCCGAAAAGTTGCAGTCGGTTGTCGGAAGCATCATACTAACAAGCCGAGAATCGGCCGATCGGACGTTGGCCGAAAATTCACGGCCAATAATCGTTGCGTGTGTACGAGGCATAAGTGTCACCGCAGACTGCAAGAATTTCTAAATGAGTTCAGTGTGTCTCTACCAATATAAAGGCTGAGGACTGGCTGACTTTCCTCTCATTAGCATACAATGGAGAAGCCCAGCTTCTAAATCTTTAACCCTAAAGGGCCGTAAACACTGGCCCAATATCGGGCAGCATCGGCTGGTTCAATAGAAACTGGCCGACATTCACGCCTTGTGTATGGCAGCCAGTCCGACAGAAGTCAGCTGTTCAGCCAACTTCTGTCGAAGGGGCATGACCGAAAAAGGTCTGCCTATCGGCACCTGACGGGGGGGGGGGGGGGGGGGTTCAGAACACAATAGCACAGCAGGGGAGATCGCTGTACGAACATTGGATTGTTAGGACAGCTGCTCCTCCTGAGCTCTTTAGTTTTTTTTTTTTTGAGTGGCCAGGCTCAAGGCAGCCCTTATGAGTCAACCAGCAGGTGGAATAAAAAAAAGCTGACCCGAGTCCCCCATCCACACACATTGCAGATGGATGGAAAATTCTCCCAGCTGAGCCATTGTATTTTGACAATGGATAGACTTCCCTGCTGTCAGAATACACTGATCAGTGCTGCTAGCTATAGCCTGCAGCGCTGATCAAGCAAGGAAAATACGACAGGGTGGATGTACAGAACAGAAGTCCATCAGTACAACCACAGTGGCCATACATGAATCAAATTTCAGCTGGTCCCTGCTGAACCAGCCGAATTTCGATTCATGTACGGCCAGCTGTAGTACAGACAGTGGGGTTTTTCCAACAACTGAATTATCAGAAGAGAGCATCTAAAATGGTAAGCAACTATTTTTATAATAATTTTGTGATTGAGAACATGTAACAAATATTAAATAGGAGTTATCCTATTTTGGCTACAGAAGTGGAAATGCACTTTAACCTCTTAACGACCGACGGCCCCAGTTTTACTGCCGCAGGCTGGCCCTCCTGCTGTACGTCAGTCGCACGCCTGCAGCTAGGGGGGGATTGCGCCTACACGGCAGCGGGGACTCTGATGCATGGGGCCTGCAGCCCTGATTGCCGCCGGCCAACCGCGATCTTTCCCCACTGAGAGAGAAGGATGGTCAGCTATTGTAAACACAGCTGACCGTTCTTCTCTCTGGGATGATTACAGAGCGCCTGTGATCCGTCTATATAGGATCACAGGTCTCTGTGATCATTTCAAAAGCCCAACCCCCCATACATTTAGATATACTCCCCTAGGCTTGCATTTAACCCCTTGATTACCCACTGTTAACCCCTTCCCTGCCAGTGTCATTTTTACAATAACAGTGCATATTTTTAGCACTGATTACTGTAGTAATTTCACTGGTCCCCCCCAAGTGTCACAAAAATGTCAGTTAGGGGTCCGATCTGTCCGCCACAATGTCGCAGTCCCGCTAAAAATCGCAGATCGCCGTAAAAAAAACTATAAAATGACATAAATCTTTCCCGTAATTTGTAGATGCGACAACTTTTGCGCAAACCAATCAAAATACGCTTATTGCGTTTTTTTTTTTATTAATTTTTTTATCAAAAAACATGTAGCCGAAAGCAAATTGGCCTAAAATGTAAAAGAATTTTTGGGGGGAATGTTGTTATATAGCAAAATCTGAAAAATATGTTTATGTATATATATTTTTTTTTTTCAGAATTGACATTTTTTTTTTCATTCATTCGTTTTTCGGATATCAAATACCACCAAAAGAAATCTCTATTTGTGGGGGAAAAAAAGGACATCAATTTTATTTAGGTACAATGTTGCACGACCGTGCAATTTGTCTTTTAAAATAACCGTGTCAGTTTGCAAAAAATGGCCTGGTCATTAAGGGGGCAAATCCTTCCGGTCCAGAAGTGTTTAAAAGAAAGGTATGGGATTCATTTTTTTTTTTTTAATAATGTTTCCCTAGGTGGATGCAGCATCAGTCCCCTGCCGGCTCCAACACTGAGAACCGTGCAATCAAACCCTGCCGATCGCTCACTTCTCACAGCTCCCTGAGCAGAGGGCTGGTGACCATCAGTCACCAGCTCTCTGCTCTGCCCCCCCCCGACACCCACTGGAACGCTGGGCTGTGGAGGGGGAGGGAGGGGCCAGGCTCTCAGCAGCTGGCTGAACTGGGTGCTGGTCTAGGCTCCTGGGTGGATCCTGACCATATGGTCTTGATCTTTCCCAAGTATGGACCGGCTTGATGATGTCAGCCGACAGCAGGCTTCAGCCCTCTGTCTGCTGAAAACGTGTCACGGGAGTGCAGAACGAACTGTGATCTACAGGAGAAGTACAGACAAGGTTTCGCTGTACTTCTCCTCCTTTCAGTTGATTCTGTCAGGTCTGACTTATTACAACAATGCATTCGATGTGGCTTTTTTCACAGCAACCACTATCCAAGGAGGGTAAGTGTCGACAAGGAAATGTATCGCCCTCTAGTGGCTTGAGGACACGTCTGTGTATTTAATACAAATCTGATACAGCATTAAAAATGTGAAGGCCACATCTAAAAGAACATGAACATAAACCTTTCCATACTCGCTGTGTCACTGTATGTTCTCCCTATATTTCTCATTTGAACTTTGTAAAGTAATGTGTGCATGAACTACCAGTGAGGCAGGAAATTTTGATCTTTAACCCCGGCAATTTTTTAAAATGTTTTTTGTTGACAGAGTTGGAGATTTTGATGTCGTCTGCCAGCCTCTCCACCTCAGGCATTTAGAAGAAGTGTGACTCAGTGAAAAAATACGAGGCTTCCTGCCTACTGGCAGCAGAAGGAGAGTCCCTGTAGCACTGCTGGAACATGGCAAACAAGTCTGTACAGCGCTGACAGCGGCTGCAGCAGTTAGTAAAGGAAGTTGTTTGTTTTGGTCAGCTTGGCCATAGCAAACTATTTAAAGTGGAAGTCAACATGGCTTTAGGCTTTAAACACATTAAGACTGCAGATTTACTGCGGCAGGCTGCCTCTTCTGCGAAAACTGACGTAGCCCTACCTCGTTTGTACACGTGGTGCTGGGGGGCACTCCAGCCCCCACCAGGAAGTGGGGATGGCGATGCACGGGGCCGACGGCAGCGATTGCCGCCGGGCACCTGCGATCGCTCCCCGCTGAGAGAGAACGGTCAGCTGTTGTAAACACAGCTGACTGTTCTTCTCTCTGAAAAGATCAGAGCGCCTGTGATCCATCTTTATAGGATCACAGGTCTCTATGATCATTTGACAAGCCCATCCCCATACAATTCGTAAACACTCCCCTAGGCTCACACTTAACCCTTTGATCACCCCTAGGTTAACCCCTTCCCTGCCAATGTCATTTTTCTCTTGCGTCCTCTGAAAGTCGCCGCCCACTCATTCAGTCTTCACCAATGGGTATTGACCTCTTATCCATAGGAGCAAGTTAGGCATAAGACTTGTTAAAAACAAAGTAATTTACATAGACACACCTATGGGGGCTGTCCCACTGGTCCAATACCCCCCTGCTATCAGCATTTCCCAACTCAGTTTGTCTTCTGCCTAGTTAGGAGTAAGATGGGCTCTCCCTGTGCTGGGGCTACAGTCTCAGCCTTCTTCTATTTTATTACTTTTATTTCATGCTAAGTGCTTTTTTCTTGCACTACTAGCTTTTATAGACAATATATACAATACTGTATATATGCTGCTTATATACAATACTGTAGTAATGTCATTGCCCCCCCCCCCCCCCCCCCCAAAAAAGTGTCAAAAATGGGGTCCGATCTGTCTGCCCCAATGTCGCAGCCACGCAAAAAATCGCAGATCGCCGCCATTACTAGTAAAAGAAAATAAATAAATAAAAATTACATAAATCTTTCCCCAGGTTTGTAGACGCGATAACTTTTGCGCAAACCAATCAAAATACGCTTATTTATTTATTTTTTACCAAAAATATGTAGCAGAATACAAATTTGCCTATTTGGATGAAAAATTTTAATTTGTAAGGTTATATAGCGGAATGTGAAAAATGTTTTGTTCCCCCAGAAATGTCACTATATTTTGTTTTATAGCGCAAAAAATAAAAATCGCAGAGGTGATCAAATACCACCAAAAGAAAGCTCTATTTGTGGGGGGAAAAAAGGACATCAATTTTATTTAGGTACAGTGTCGTATGACCGCACAATTCTCTGTTAAAGTAACGCAGTGCCAAATCACAAAAAATGGCCTGGTCATTAAGGGGGGCAAATCCTTCTGGTCCAGAAGTGGTTAAAATACTTTGATTTTTGTGCTTTTACCTGCAGTTTAAGTTGGCAGGATTTCTTTAAACAAACTTTTAGTCTTCTAACTTGCAGTGGAGAAACTTTATAAAATGATTGATTGCTATGGGAAACACAGCTACTGTCATACAACTCTAGCCCTGTGCTGTGTATGTGGTCTCCACATGCAGATTGCTGCTGGAGCTCTGTGGTTTGTCTGTTTAGATAGGGAAAGAGTATAGAATAGGGATGAACAGTGTGCAAATGAATTCTTTCCATTGCTGGGGAAGAAAAGGCTAGGCCTCAGAATAGGGGGCTGTTTGTTTCCCACCACTTCTCTACATCAAAGAACTATTATCCTACTGGGCAGGGAGAGTATGTCAGGGAACAGGATAAATGCTTTTATTATACAGTAGGAAAAATAACAGACGCCATTGCCCTGGCAGGTCTAATCTCAGCTTGCATCCTCCTGTCTGTGAAAAAAACAGTCTGTGTGTCCTTTGTGTCTGTTTTCCAGCTCCATTTAGCAGTGGAAAGTATGTGCTATGGCCTAATAATGAAGTATTGTTTATGTGTCTGACGCATGTTTGTTGTTTACACAGTGACACAAAATGTATTTGCTTCTATGGGTAGGTAAAGCCTTTTCTTATAACAGGAGTGACTTGCTTTTAATGCTTTTCCTTCTCAGCCTTCTAACCCCTCTGGCTTCATTCCGAGAATACTTCCTTTTTTTTGTTTTTTTTTGGCCAAGCCTGCAGTTAAGTAATTTTGTCTGTCCATCCCCCATCTCTGTTGCACAGATGAGAAATGCAGAAGTTTAGATATTTTAAGTTGGTTACTAAAATTTCCTTGAACAAAACATGCTGCAACTTGTAAAGTCACGAGACAAATCACACTTGCATGAAAGTTTCAGCGTTGACTGAATTTCGGTGGGTATATGAAGAGTACTGTACGGGTTTATATTTGTGACAGGGCGTACGTTGGCGTATGATTGGTAGCATCCTCCTCAGTCACTACTGTTTACCCTGGGTTGCACTATGTTGAGAAAGCTCAGTTTCTAAATCTTTAGAATCCGAGAGTGCAAAACTTCCTGCCCACTTCTTGTGAAGGTTGCTATTCAGCAAACATGTGGAAACTTGAGATCTACTGTACTTCCCTTTTTATGCTTTATGTAGCAAGTCTTGGTCTGGTTTAACCAGTTTTAGCTCTGTTCTTAACCTCGGTTGGCAGGTGGAATCAGATGTCAGAACTGGGTTTTTAGTTAGTTACTACAGAGAAGTGAGTTGCTTTTTATTTTTTTAAAACCTATCAAAGGAATGTTTTTACTACTAACAAAACCACACATTTTACCTTTTTATATATCGTAGAACCATGGAATATTACCCCAATTGACACCAGTGATGAGGTGCTATTTCTCCAACTGATGCCAGTCATGGAGCATTGTTTACTCCCACTGACAGCAGGGCATTTTCTTCTTCTACTGGCCACAGTGCTGCCCCCCTAAAGTTTGAAGCACAGTAAGGCTCCATGTACACGGGACGTTAGAAAAAACGTGCTGCAAAGCCAGTTCTGACGCCGGGAAAAAGCAGCTGTTAACCACTTGCCGACCGCCGCACGACTATCTACGTCGGCAGTCAGCCCCTCACAGGCAAAGTGACGTAGGGCTACGTCGCTTGCTTGTGAGGGTCTAGGGAGCGAGCGCGCGCCCCCAGAGGCGCGCTCCCGTGTGGTCACGGACCCCCCCCCGCACGTGTGACCGGCGGACCCGATGTCCGCCGGCCACTCTGCGATCGGCGGGGGAGAGGGAGAAAGTCAGGCAGCTTGTGTAAACAAGCTGCCTGTCATTCTCCTCGGTGTAAAGACACTGATCACACGGATCTACTATGTAGATCCGTTGATCAGTGTCCTTACAGCTCAAGCCACAGCCAATCACAGTAGAAAGCACGCCCCTAGGGACACACACAGCCCCTCCCTCTCAAATAAAGTTAACCCCTTCACTACCAGTGTATTTTTGCAGTAACAGTGCATATATATAGCACTGATTACTGCAGTAATGTCACTGGTAACCCCAAAAGTGTCAAAAATGTCAGTCAAGGGTCCGATCTGTCCGCCGCAATGTCGCAGTACCGCAAAAAAATCGCAGATCGCCGCCATTACGCGTTAAAAAAAAAAAACAACAAAAATGACAAAAATCTTTCCCTTTGTTAGTAAACGCGATAACTTTTACGCAAACCAATCGAAATACGCTTTTTGCAATTTTTTTTTTTTTTTTTTTTTTTTATTATACCAAACATAGGTAGCATAAAACAAATTGGCCGAAAATGTTAAAAAATTTTGATTTCTACATTTTTTTTTGGGGGGGAATTTCATATAAAAAAAAAAGTGAAAAATATTGCTATTTTTGCAAAATGTACGCTCTTTTTTTGTTTATAGCGCATGATCAAAAAATCGCACAGGTGATCAAATACCACCAAAAGAAAGCTCTGTTTGTGGGAAAAAAAGGACGCCAAATTCGTTTAGGTACAGCGTCGCACGACCGCGCAATTGTCCGTTAAAGTCACGCAGTGCCGAATCGCAAAATACCCCCTGGTCAGGAAGGGGGTAAAATCTTCCGGGGCTTAAGTGGTTAAATGTGCTTTCAGTAGCTTTTTCCATTGGCGTTATTGCACGTTTGGCCACGTTGCTTTTTCTGCCTCCATTCAAAATCAATGGTTCCCTATGGGAGCCTATTGATTTGAATGGAAGTCGCACCGCAAGTCGGATCATCCTGACGTTTCCTGTCGTTATTTACATACACTGCCTTTTATGGGGTGAATGGGTAGGGGTACAGTGTACCCCATACCCAGTCACATAGGGAGGGGATCTGGGGGGCCCCCTTGTTAAAGGGGGCTTCCAGATTCCGATGAGCCCCCTGCCCGCAGACCCCCACAACCACCGGCCAGGGTTGTGGGGATGAGGCCCTTGTCCTCATCAACATGGGGGCAAGGTGCTTTGAGGTGGGGGGTGCAGAGCTCCCCCTGCCCCAAAGCACCAACACCCCCCCATGTTAAGGGCATGTGGCCTGGTATGGTCCGGGGGGTGGGGCCGATCGCTCGTCCCCTCCCCCTTCCTGCCCTACCGGGCTGCATGCTCGGATAAGGGTCTGGTATGGATTTTGGGGGGTACCCCACGCCGTTTTTTCGGCGTGGGGCTACCCTCAAATTCCATACCGGACCCGAAGGGCCTGGTTTGGAACCTGGGGGGGACCCCCACGCCGTTTTTTTTTTCCCATTTTTGGCGTGGAGTTCCCCTTTAAGATTCTCACAGCGCAAGTCGCATCATCCTGATCCGACTTGCGGTGCGACTTCCATTCAAATCAGTAGGCTCCCATAGGGAACCATTGATTTTGAATGGAAGAAAAAAAACATATAACGTGGCTGAACATATGTTCATCACGTTCGGTCACGTTTGGTCATGTTCAGCCGCGTTTCTGCATTTCAAACGCCGGGAAACACACGTTCGAATGCAAATAATTGCATTCCAAAAAACGTCCCTGAACTCAACTGCCTGCAAATGACTTTAATCGACCCTGTGTACATGGACAGATAAGATAAAATGTAGACGGGTTCAGGGGCTTCTAAAAAAAACGCCCAACTGCTCCTAAACGGCCATTTACAACATCCCGTGTACATGGAGCCTAAACTGGCTCTTTGAATTAAGGGTTGGAGATCCCTGTTGTAAACAATGCAAAATAAAATTAATCAAAAACCACGATAGTGCTCTCTCTCTTGCAAATCTATGTAATGAATCTGCAATTGCGAGTCACTGATTCGTAACAAGTATATAGATCAGGAGTTCTGATCTTACTTTCACAAATCCTTTTTCTTTAATATACAATACAGGACTTGAATCCAGATGGGTTAAATGCCGCACATTCAGATGATTGGACACTGGCAAAGCCACACAGATTTCTCCCTTGTATAACCTCTTCAACCAGGCAGGCCTCCGTTTTTTGCTAGTGTCCTTCGCTGATAGACATTTCTCTGTGTGGAGAGACTAGTGAAATGAATATAGGAACATTTAAAGAAAACAAGTAGATGGAGAGGTCTTTGACCTGCACCAAGCCACTGAGTGTCAGCATTCCAGATCAGTGCCCAAGCTGTGAGGACTGTACCTGGACACATGCAAAGATGGAGGCAGGGAAGGCCTTTAATGTTGCTAAAGAAGGTGATGCACCTGGGTACTTTGTGCAGGGTGTATGTCACCACCGGGTGCTATACAGGTCCAAGAGCATGGGCCACTTGCAGAGTATCTCCGTCTTTGAGGAGCGGTGTTACAGCAGTGGCACCTTATTCTAAAATTGACCTTGCTAGAAGAGGTGAGCCTGGATGCAATCGTTATATGGCGCATCTCCGAGTGCTACATTTACCCGTACAAAAAATAAAGGAACAGAGTGCACACCGCCCTAGTGTAACCCCATTTATTTGAAGTTAATAGAAGCCATAAAAACAAGTACTCACAAACAGATAAGAAGTCATGCATGGAAATAAATATCCCCCGATGATGTTTACAGGGTTCTCTCCTCCTAGCCTCGGCGGCTCAGCTGTTCGCCCTGCACTGATCAGTGAGTATCGTACGGCTAAGCCAACTGCCTAGGATTACTCAAGGAGACTCGATGTGGTGCGCCTGCGCACGGTCCAGCCACCACCGAACACCGGATGGAGCCGGATGCTGTAGCCGCTCAGAGAAGCTGACAATGCGGTTAAGCAGAGGGAGACTCCCCGATCGGGCTTAGCCGTACGATACTCACTGATCAGTGCAGGGCGAACAGCTGAGCCGCCGAGGCTAGGAGGATAGAGCCCTGTAAACATCATCGGGGGATATTTATTTCCATGCATGACTTCCTATCTGTTTGTGAGTACCTGTTTTTATGGCTTCTATTAACTTCAAATAAATGGTGTTACACTAGGGCGGTGTGCGCTCTGTTCCTTTATTTTTTGTACAGCTTCTTTGCCTCATATCCCATGGAGGGTTAGGAGAGCTGCCACGCTTCATTCATGTGTTTCACCACAGGCCATATTACAAGATTCCCCAGCTTGAGAATCAATCTCCAGGATCTGCGCAGGGACTGGTAATGTGTGTTTCTTTTCTCTACATTTACCGTATTGTGCATGTCCGGATGTGACTTCAGGCTTCCACTGCATGCCCAAGTGCAATTTTGTGGCGTTAAGTGAGGGAGGCGGAGCGCCATCTCAAAGTTCTAGTATCGCATCCAACTGGGGAAGGATGCAGTTTATATAGTGCCTTGCGAAAGTATTCGGCCCCCTTGAACTTTGCGACCTTTTGCCACATTTCAGGCTTCAAACATAAAGATATAAAACTGTAATTTTTTGTGAACACAATCATGAAGTGGAACGAAATTTATTGGATATTTCAAACTTTAACAAATAAAAAACTGAAAAATTGGGCGTGCAAAATTATTCAGCCCCCTTAAGTTAATACTTTGTAGCGCCACCTTTTGCTGCGATTACAGCTGTAAGTCGCTTGGGGTATGTCTCTATCAGTTTTGCACATCGAGAGACTGAAATTTTTGCCCATTCCTCCTTGCAAAACAGCTCGAGCCCAGTGAGGTTGGATGGAGAGCGTTTGTGAACAGCAGTTTTTAGTTCTTTCCACAGATTCTCGATTGGATTCAGGTCTGGACTTTGACTTGGCCATTCTAACACCTGGACATGTTTTTGTGAACCATTCCATTGTAGATTTTGCTTTATGTTTATCATTGTCTTGTTGGAAGACAAATCTCCGTCCCAGTCTCAGGTCTTTTGCAGACTCTATCAGGTTTTCTTCCAGAATGGTCCTGTATTTGGCTCCATCCATCTTCCCATCAATTTTAACCATCTTCCCTGTCCCTGCTGAAGAAAAGCAGGCCCAAACCATGATGCTGCCCCTACCATGTTTGACAGTGGGGATGGTGTGTTCAGGGTGATGAGCTGTGTTGCTTTTACGCCAAACATAACATTTTGCATTGTTGCCAAAAAGTTAGATTTTGGTTTCATCTGACCAGAGCACCTTCTTCCACATGTTTGGTGTGTCTCCCAGGTGGCTTGTGGCAAACTTTAAACAACACTTTTTATGGATATCTTTAAGAAATGGCTTTCTTCTTGCCACTCTTTCATAAAGGCCAGATTTATGCAGTATACGACTGATTGTTGTCCTATGAACAGAGTCTCCCACCTCAGCTGTAGATCTCTGCAGTTCATCCAGAGTGATCATGGGCCTCTTGGCTGCATCTCTGATCAGTCTTCTCCTTGTATGAGCTGAAAGTTTATAGGGACGGCCAGGTCTTCGTAGATTTGCAGTGGTCTGATACTCCTTCCATTTCAATATTATCGCTTGCACAGTGCTCCTTGGGATGTTTAAAGCTTGGGAAATCTTTTTGTATCCAAATCCGGCTTTAAACTTCTCCACAACAGTATCTCGGACCTGCCTGGTGAGTTCCTTGTTCATGATGCTCTCTGCGCTTTAAACGAACCTCTGAGACTATCACAGTGCAGGTCCATTTATACGGAGACTGGATTCTATTAATCATCATTAGTCATTTAGGTCAACATTGGATCATTCAGAGATCCTCACTGAACTTCTGGAGAGAGTTTGCTACACTGAAAGTAAGGGGGCTGAATAATTTTGCACGCCCAATTTTTTAGTTTTTTTATTTGTTAACAAAGTTTGAAATATCCAATAAATTTCGTTCCACTTCATGATTGTGTCCCACTTGTTGTCGATTCTTCACAAAAAATTACAGTTTTATATCTTTATGTTTGAAGCCTGAAATGTGGCAAAAGGTCGCAAAGGGGGCCGAATACTTTCGCAAGGCACTGTAGGTCTTTCGACATGGAGCAACAGCTAGTTTCCATTGAAAACTGCAGGTGGTTACAAGGTCTCTTGCGACGACAACCTTCAAGTTCATTTGAGTACCCTTTAGGGGTATCTCTAGTAGCCATGGAGGAATCCAACCATGGCAGGGAGACCAAAGAAATTATAGTGGAGGATAGGCCCTGCTTTTCCAGGGTTGGTCTTTGTGCAGGCTGGGGGCTTAGGGGTGGACATTTTACCCTTTATAAAAACCGTCTTGGATTCTTTCTCTTCTGATTCGGGTGCAACATCTTCTGAGTTGTTTCACACTTCTTGCTTAAGCTAGGAAGAATTTCCACACAGATGTCTTCCCTTAGGTGGGGACTTGCAACTGTCTTAAAAAGTCTGGTAAATAGGTAAATGGATGCAGTCCTTTCAGTTTTCTTTTTTTTTTTACCAGTCCAATTCAGATTCTCCCAGATGGTTGGATGTCAAAGAGAAGGACACATTACAGGATGATTCTTCCTCCGATTCAGATGGCTCTTTAGTGGAAAAGGGTTCCTTTGTCACGGTGTCCAAAAAAATAAAAACAAACACCATTTCAGTTCTTGTGGATCTCCCAGCTCCTATGGGCCCTAAACTGACCAGCATGGTATCTAGGCGGCAGAGGAAACCTGCATTTCCTGTGCATGCCTTGGCTATGAATTTCTTGTATGATGGCTGCAAGCGCCCAGAGAAAATGTATGTGCCTCCTAAGTCCTTCACACAACAGTACCCCATTTTTACAAGGAGTTCTCTATGAAAAGGGTTGTTGCAGAAGATGATCTGACCATTTCTTGTCTCAGTAAGACTTTCCCGGTTTCAGCTGAGAACATATTGACTTTCAGCGATCCTGCAGACAAGCATTTTGAGGCCCTGCTGAAAGCTTCTTTCGTCTTTATCTGGACCAGATTTCTAGCCTATTGTCATTGTAATTGCCGTATGTCAGACTCTTAGGTCGTCTTTTTTTTTTTGAAGGTGGTATCTGGATTCCACCTAAATGAGGATTTTGTCTTGTCTTCACTTTACTCTTCCCCCTTAGGCTTCAAAGGAAAGGAGTCTGGCAGTGCATTGCCTAGATGTAGGGTAGGCTGTGCAAGTTTACCTCTATCAAAACATCGGACTTCATTTTGCAGGGGGGGGGGGGGTATGCTTCTTCTGTCTCGTAGTCCACCATTGGGTGGATCATTGCTTGTGCCTGTGTCCTGAAGAAAAAGGGGCCTCCCTTTCTGATCTACAACTATATCTGTTGATACATCTTGGGTGTTTCAGCATCAGATTTGTTTGCTGTTGCTCAGCATTGTAAGGTTGCTACCTGGTTCTCTGTTCACACGTTAACTAATTTCTAGTAGGTTCGGTGGTC
The DNA here is from genome assembly GCF_965119305.1 of Pelophylax lessonae. Lineage (NCBI taxonomy): Eukaryota > Metazoa > Chordata > Amphibia > Anura > Ranidae > Pelophylax > Pelophylax lessonae. The sequence goes on from NC_138775.1 coordinate 92,866,413, forward strand.
ACAATATTAAGTGACATTTTGAAAATGAAAATATTACACCATTCTGGACTTTAGATATAAAATGTGTGTAATTTTCGCGCTGTCAGGTATAGGTATCTGAAAACCTCTAATGCCACAGGTACTATTATTATGAACCACACAATTCTGATAAATAAGGGGGGAGGAGTACCGCGCTTCAAAGGTGCATCTGTGCTCTTCTAAATAAATATATAAAATTCATATAAATATTGTGCTAATTTTATATAGAAAGTGCCTCAATGTTGTGTAAATAATAAAAATTTACACAACATTGAGGCACTTTCTATATAAATTAGCACAATATTTATATGAATTTTATATATTTATTTAGAAGAGCACAGATGCACCTTTTGAAGCGCGGTACTCCTCCCCCCCCCCCCCCCCTCCCTTATTCTGGACTTAAGAGGTGAGAATATTTTTGTCAGTGCATCTGCAAAAATCAACACCATCCATCACTAGGAATATGAAATCGTCTGAAACCTCACCTATTCAGACAAAAATGCTCGCTTACCAGCTCACATAGACTTCCTATCACAGAAGGTCAATAGCGGCTGTGGATGCACACCCAGCCAGGGCCTTTTGATGCTGTCAGAACATCCTCTTAAACCAGAAGATGAGGACCATCCGGATGATATTTCAGTAAAATCATCCCCAAAAAAAATGCAAAAAGATCAGGAGTAAAAAAGTACCTCAGTCCATCAATTGCACCAGGCAGTGTGAAACCATGAATGAGAATTATGGTTAGAATGATGTAAGGGAAAGTAGCAGTAATGTAAATTGCCTGTATTATTGTAATCTGTTGTAGAGCAGTAGCTCCATGGAATTGGATTTTGAAAAGAGTTGAAGAAAAATACCATAGAATCAATGCTATAATAGAAAATATTTTCCAATTCTGGACTTTATTTACTAAATGTCACTTATTGTTTGTTACAGTATGTATGGGTGTAAATGCACATTCAGCGCAACTCTGTAGATTTTTTTCCAGATATGATTTAACATGAAAATATAAATTCATACACGTTATGGCAGTTTTCATCCCCAGTTTCTGTAATGACTGTTCTCTGAAGCTCCTCTTTTTCTTCAGTTGTGTCTCCATCTTGCCTGTCAAAGGGCTTTCAGATGTGATTTATTTATAAAGCAATAAATGTTACATTTGCCAAACATGCACTTGTATGTACGTTTAAGTGTATTAGTTTGGATTCACACGCAATAACTGGTGAATGTCACGTTCAATGACCAACAGATGGGTCGGAACAATAGGAGTATTAACCTGTTTGTAGGACACTGCTCTTTAATCCACCCAAAACAAAATGTTTATGATAGGATTTTCCATGAACTGGTCCTGTAACTTCCACTTTTGCTGCACAGCTTGTCCTGTTAAAGGCTGGTCAGATCTCAGTAGTGTACTCTGTATTTTATGTAATGTTAAAGTAAAAAACCCTTTCCAGACTACCCATTTAAATGCAAATCTCTTACAGTACAGTGCTAAATTAATTGGTTAGTTATTATTGTTTTCCAGCCCTGCAGTTGGACTTTGTAATATTAAGATGCTGAAATATACCTTCTGACCTGATATCTCACTTCTTCATTATGAACTTTCTTAACATCCCTTTGATAAGATATAAGGAGATTATGGCTTGAAGAGTAATTGGAGCAGCCAATTGTACATGGCTAGCCTGAAACATCTGTATTACTAAACCCAGGATAATATTTGTGCACTTGCTTAAAGCACTGTAAACCTAAGTGACAAAAAAATAATACACATTAAATCAGACAGCAGCATCTAAATCACCAATCCGAGTAGAATATGTAACGAGCTCCAACCAAACAATAATTAAATTGACACATAAGAGACACAATAAAAGTACATTTAGGCTTCATGTACACTGCTACTTGTAAACGACTGTTTTTGAGTAGTTGGGCGTTTTTTTCAGAAGCCCCTGAACCCTCCTTTATGTTATCTTATCTGTCCATGTACACTGGGTCATTTACAGTCATTTAGAGGCAGTTGAGTTCAGTGTTGTTTTTTGGAAAGCAATTATTTGCATTCAGGATGTTCAGAACGTGTGTTTACCGGCGTTTCGAATGCAAAACGTGACCGAACGCGATCACCTGCGTTTAGCGCTCGCATTTTTCCATTTTAAAGGGGAATGATTTTTTGACCTCTAAAAACGGATCTGAGCGCAAACGCCCGCTAAACGCGGCTGCAAATGTGACACAACAGACGTTTTTAAACATCCTTTAAATTCCAGCGTTCAAAGGACTTTTTACAACGTCCCGTGTACATGTAGCCTTAACATATAAACTCATCCTAAATTAGCAAATCTGTGCAAATAAAGTCCATGTAAATTGTACAAAAAAAAAAAAAAAATCTATAAAGTGCAAAAAGGTGCTCAGATTCTATAAACCTCAATGGTTCCTCCTTTCTTTGCTGTGAAGAAATGATTAAAATGTGCACCACAGAAGAAAGAGTGCTCCCATATAGTATTTATATTGGTCCAGGGGGGACCAATGCAATTATACATGTACCTTATTTGGCTGATCCCCCATGGAGACTGAATATCACGGTTTACCTTTGTCTTCGGAGTCCTGTGCAGAGTGGCTGTCCCGGAGATTGTGTTCTTACTGCCCCACCGTGCCACCTCATCCAGTCAAAGCACTTTGCATTCATTGAGAGAAAGTGTCCTCTGTTGCCCGTGCTATGCGAGTGACTCCAGTGTCCATGCAGCAGAGCACAGGAGCCGGAAGTCGGCTGCATGCACTGTGGTAGCGGTGCCTACTGCAGTGGTTTCCAGATTCCAGAAGGATCAGCCGGGTATGGTGCATGCATATTTACATTGGTCCAAAACGGAGCAATGTAATTATGCAAAACTATCCATACCTAGAATTCGGCTTTAGAGAAGACCTGGCATGAAAAAATATGGCAGCAGCTGTCTTGAGAAGCCCATTGTCTGACTGTTCTGCTGATCATCAATGACAAGTATTTTGAGTTGCTGACCTGGAACTACTATACATATCAGAAGCTTTGACTTTGACTTTACTTGATGCATGTTTATCTGGGTCACAGAGTATTAACGTTTATTTAAACCCAAGAGCAATATGTCCTACTGTAGCTTACCAGTCCACATATGTGATGGCTACAATAATTTTTTAGGCACTGTACTATATGGAGGAACAGTGATTCAAATCCCAGACTGTGTTCCTAATTTGGATTCCAAACACCCTCTCCTGTCCATTACAATGGGAGGTCTTCTGTAGTCACAGAAGGTAACTGGGACCGCTGATAACATTGTTTTATATTTTAGTTCAGTACAGAGGAAAGTGTAAGGATTCTTTTACTCTGGCAAGAATGTACTTGTGTACCTAAAGAAAATGTTCTTCGCCTGGAAAAAAAAGAAACGAATGCAACTATCACATTTAAAGTGGTTCTAAAGGCTGAAGGTTTTTTTTTTTACCTTCATGCAGTATATGGAAGAAGTTAAAAAAAACTGTGTACTCCACCACCCCCTTCGGATCCAGGCAAGTTCACGATGGCTTTGGCTTTCCCCGGACTCTCCAACCTTGTTGGCTGAGACAGCAGCGGGAGCCCATCAGCTTCCACTGTTGTCCATCATAGCCAGTGAGCCAATGAGGAGAGGGTGGGGGGCTGAGCTGCGGCTCGGTGTCTTATAGACGCATAAAGCAGTGGCTCAGGAGTGAGCATGCAGCTGTTCCTCCAGGGCAATCGACTTTCTCTGGGGGAATTGCTCGAGGGGGAGAAGCCAGGAGTGCCGACTGGGGACCCAAAAAGAAGAGGTAAGTAAAACCTGTTATTTAAGAACAAACACAACGCTTTAATACCACTTTAAGTATTGGTAAGCTGCAATGCAATCCATTTTAGTTCTTGGATTTAGATATTTAAAGTTCATGAAGCTAGAGACCATCAGACAGGTAGTGTTTTTTTAGAAGACAAGTTCTCCAGTGTTATCTCCCATATTTCTCTGCTGCCAGGTCTCCTTTAAGAACACAGAATGATCTTTTTACTGCATGGCCATAAATATTGCATGAGTCGGAAGGCAACATTGCTGTGGGTGCCTCACATTTGTCAGGTAGTGATACATGGTACAGTAATCTGAAAATCCATTGTAACTTTATTGAATTCTGCAGCAACTACAAACTTGTCATCAGCCCATACAGTAGCAAATCATTAGGTGTACAAATGTTCCTCCTTTATACAGGCAGTACACATTAGTCATTTAGGCAGCTGACTGATTCATGATCAGTTGCTGATTCCTTTTATAGCTTTAAAAACGTTGACAGTGTATGTGATTTCCTTATGTGAATTATAGGGAGTTGTGCTGGGTGGAAATGTAACAAACTTTTAAAGTAAATTAAAATTACCACAAAAAAAATAAATAAAAAAAATCAGGTCGCCTGCAGGTTTAAGTCGTAATGTACCACATATCCGACACTTCTTTTCCTCAACCCGGTCTTCCTTCTGGGTTTGCGGCCTTCGGCTGTATGAATGGCTGGGGCCGCAATGACTCTACGGCACAGTGCTCTGCATTTCATGGCACATTGTATGTCCTTAAATAGGAAGTAAAGTCGAAAAAAAAAAAAAAGAAAAAAAAAAAGCCCTGTAAAGAGAAAGGCATAATGAGCTAGTATGCATCGCATACTAGCTCATTATGTAGTACTTAACTTAAAACGAAGCCCCCGCCATGCCGCCACCTCAGCGACAGGACGGCGACATGTCCTGCCGTCCTGCTTCTGGGTTCGCGTCCTCCGGCCATCTGATTGGCCGGAGGCGCGATTACATCACTCCCGCGCCTGCGCGCGGGAGCTGCCGTTCACGGCACTGAGCTCTGAAGGAACGGCACGGGTGGCCGTTCCCTCAGAGCGCCTGCGCCGATGACGTCATCGGCAGTTTGCACTGTAAATATCTCCTAAACGGTGCAAGTTTGGAAGATATTTATAGCACCTATAGGTAAGCCTTAATATAGGCTTACCTATAGGTAAAAGTTATACAAGTGGGTTTACAACCTCTTTAACACATTAAAAACACAAACAAGGCAACATTCCCAACTTGAAATTTGGAATCACGTGCAGAATCACCCTGATTTTGCCCACAATTCCAAATCGCGCTGCAGTTGAGGCAAAATGCACCACGTGTGTTTGGGGGCTATTTATCCCTAATGGCACCAAAAAATGTGGTGCGATTCTTGTTACGCATCAGTGCCTCGACTGCCATGTGATTCTGGCGAGTGACAATTGCAGCAAAATCTCACCGCGTTTGAGATGCCATTAAGAATGAATGGCACCCACACTTGATGCCTTTTGCAATGATTGCAGCGTGATTTGTAAGTCAGGTAGAGGATCAGATTTCAGCTATGTGCTGTATGTTCAGGCTGTGTGTGTACAGTGCATGGATGGGAGATGGCTATACTTACAGTGTCCGGTAAATGGGGTAGAGGGCAGGGGGCTTTGGGAGGAGGGGGTGCAGCTGAAATCTGGGTGGGTGCAGCTGAAATCTGGGAGGGTGCAGACATCCCAGCACCCCCCTAGCTAACAGGAGTCCTTTCATATCCCTGGTATCCCTTCAGAAGTTTCTGGGCCCTCCTTGTCTATGCCAGCCAATGCCGCGGGTGCTATGCCAAACACGGCATCCCTCCCAGTTGTAAGCATTCATAGCCGCAAGTTTACAATTGTGTGTCGGGCCGAATGCATAGCTGCAGGTTGGACACCCCTATCCTAAATGGTATACGTTTAGGACATATTTATTGTACCTACAGGTAAGCCTGATGGTAAGCTTACCTGTAGGTACAAGCTAAAAAGTAAAGTTTACTACCACTTGAATTTAAAGGTATATGTAAAATCTGCTTCATCATTGCAAGTTCATGTCTAAAGTTAGTATGGATTTTTCTTATGCAGGACAAAGCAGTAAACGCTCCTCTTAGTGCCGGTTCACACTGTCCGACTTGTCAGGTGACTTGGTCGCCTGACAAGTAGCGGACCGTGCTGTGCAATTGGAACCGTTCTAATAGGAGCGACTCAAGTCACTCAGACTTGGAAAAAGGTTCCTTTTCGGGGCGACATCGGAGCGACTTGCATTGACTTCCATTATGTGAAGTCGTTGCAAGCCGCGCCGAAGTCGCGGTGCACGGGCGACGGCATAACTCGCCCGAAGTCGTGTCGCCCTAGTGTGAACCGACACTTAAAGGGTATCTAAAACTAGAAACAAACATTTTAAAGCGGGTTTTCACTGCAACTGAGCTCCACAAATCAAAAACACAATTTTTATTAATTTTTATTATTCAAAGCAAAATATCCCATATCCATGTGTCTATGCTTTATTTTGTTGAGAAATCACTTTGAAAAAACACCCCCTAGCATTTCTGGCCATGGCCATCTTGAGTAAGGGCAAATGATTAATGTAGCATTTACTTACTGGAATCCATCTGCCTTTATCATGCATGCAGGAGTGTGTGCTTAGCTGAGAAAACCCCTCCTCCCCTCCTGAAGACTCCTGGCATGTATGACCTCATTTGACTAGGCAAGAAACCAGGAAGTAAACTGAAGAAACGTAAAAAAAAAAAAAAAAAAGTTTAAAACAATTAAATATGATACTTTCCTATCTATTTACTAATGTTCACAGCAATGAGAATAAAAAAACAATGTTGATTGGGAAAGAGAAGTTCCACTTTAGGCTCCACTGAGTGTTTTTCAGCTCTTTAGGCTGATTACCAGCGTTTTTTGATGGATGTCTATGCCTGCCTCCAAACGCCTGAAAATCGCGGTAAAAAACACGCGAAAACGCTACGCTCAAGTGTGAATGCAGCCTTAACAATACTGGGCACTTTTAACCCCCTTCCTGCCCAGGCCAATTTTTAGCTTTTAGAGCGGTCGCACCTTGCAACACTGTACCCATATATGACATTTTTATTATTTTTTTTGCAACAGATAGATTTCTTTTGGTAGTATTAGTCACCACTGGGCTTTTTCTTTTTTTGCTAAACCAAGAAAAAAAGACAAATTAAAAAAAAAAAAGGTTTTCTTTTTGTTATACAATTTTGCAAATAAGCAATTTTTCTCCTTCACTGGTAAGTGCTGATGAGGTGGCACTAATGGGCACTGATGATTAGTGCCCTGATTATCTGTGTAAATGTCCCCTGTCAGACCTGCCAGTTACCGACTCTCCTCTCCTCACATTGTGACAGTGCGTGAGGAAAGGAATGCCTATAACCGGCAAGTTCCTTTTACATGTGATCATCAGTGATTGGACACAGCTGGTCACGTGGTTATAGGATTGATGTGATTGGCTCTTTACCGCGATCAGTGATCAGCTGTGTCCGAAGGATGACTTCACACAATTAAGTCCTGATAGCTTTTCTAATCCCTCTCCACTGAATCTAATTTTTTTTTTTTTTTTTTACCTACGGTAGTTATACTTGGCCTAGAAACCTTGTACAGTATAAAGGGATGTAAATCTCCACCTGTTGGCTATTTTTTGTTTTAGTCCTTAACATATGATATAGAATATAGAAAAACACTGTACATTTCCTTTTTAATGCAACTGCTACTTTTGCTTTTGTGCTGTATAACACAGAAACTTGACTGTGTATGCCATTCTCACTATAAAAAGCTTTGTTAAATGTTCCCAGTTAGGATTAAGTTCTGTATCTGACACAGAAGGCTGTAGAATCTGATATGTATGAAAGCTGGGCATGCATGTGCCATTTTAGAGACTATAATGTAGCTTTGAACATTCTACAGTAGCCGTTTGGAGTAAAAATTCTGTCAAAGCCTTTCCTTTCCATATACTTCTAAAATAAATGTAACGGTATTTAAACCGTTTCGGAGCGGCTCGCAGCAGGGGGTCTGGTGTGTCCTCGTGCACCGTTTTCAGATCCGAATTGGGTCTTCATTTTTGACTGAATTCCGACCATAAACGGACCAGAAGCATATGACTTTTCTGCAAGCTGTGTGAACCGGCTCCATTGAGATCCGGGCACAGTCTCCTGTCATGCGACTCAGATGCGGTGAAACCCACATTCAATTCGCAATAGTGTGAACCCAGCCTTAATGTTAGCAGCTACAAATACTGTAGCTGCTGACTTTTAGTTCATGACACTTGCCTGTCCAGGGATCCCGATTTCTCTATCGCTCATTGACAGACGTAGTCCTCGGTGATTCAACACCCTCGGGTTATGCTGCCCTCTACAGGAGTAGGACTAGACAGGAAAGAAAACGTTCTGGCCACACCCTAGGGGCAGTCCCAGAGGGTATATCCTCTCGCTTCCTGCTCTAGCAAATCAGTTATGTCACAAAGCAGTGTTTAGAGAATTTAACCCAACCCAACTCAAAAACAGAGGGGCGGGTACTACGTCTGTCAATGAGCTAAGAGAAAAGGATTTTACGGTAAGATTTTACAAAAATCCATTTTTCTCTATCGCTCATTGACAGACGTAGTCCTCGGTGATTCAACACCCTCGGGACGTCCCAAAGCAGTACCACAAATGAGGGGTGGGAAAATGGAAATCAAATCCAATCTAGAAGGCCCAACCGGTGCCAACTAGAAGTTTTACAATGCTCATCCTCAATGATGAGACTCAACAGAAATTTTTCAACAGAAAAAAACCCTCGAGGTAGACCACCGGTCTCCTCAAATTGCGGCCTGCAAAACCTTGCGGCCAAATGAGGCATCCGCCGATGCCATCACATCAATCTTATAACATTTTGTAAAGGTATGTACCGACGACCAGGTGGCCGCCTTACATACCTGGTTGTGTTGGAAATGCAGTGTTTTAGACCATAAAGTGGTGTTTTTTTTTTTTTTTTTTTTTTTTTTAATTTAAAATTTGGACTTTTCTGTAACAGAAATTGTTTTAAATTGTACAGTTATATTTTTGGTCATTACATTTTTTTTTTTTTCATAATGCATTGCTGTTGCAGGTGGAATGCTAGTCATAGAACTAGTCTGTTTTGTGGGCTGGATAAAAGATTTTTATCTGTGTGACCACATAGACTTAAAACCTTCTCCTCCTAAGCTTTTAAAAAGGTTCCGTCTCCTTCTCTGTATATTCCTATTTTGATTAAATTACAAGACAAGCAATATGGTCACAGAGGGTAGAGGAACTGCAACTGAAGATGTTATCTGGCTGGGTGTCGAACCTTGCTCATTCAACTCAAAGTGAAAAATTGAGCTGTGTTGAGTAGAGTTCTGTTTTAGAGCAAACGCACTTTGACAAAAAAAATAAACAGGCTGGTACAGAAAACTGTGTCCATCAATATAATGTAAAGTGATGACCTGGCCACTAATGTCAGCACCACATCCCACATATAAATGGAAAGCATGAAAGAATGGAAATGACGGGACTTTAAAGGTGCTGGTTACCCCTTTCAGTGCTTCTATAACAACACATATTTGATAAAAAGTTACTTTATTTAGATACAATATTACTGTAGAAGTTTAACCACTTTACCACTAGAGCATTTTGCTGTCTTACGTCTGGGCCACTTTTTGCGATTCGGCGCTGTGCGACTTTAACTGACAATTGCGCGGTCATGCGACGCCGTACCCAAACAAAATTTACGTCCTTTTTTTCCCCAAAACAGAGCTTTCTTTTGGTGGTGTTTGATCACCTGTGCGATTTTTTACTTTTTGCGCTATAAACAAAAAAATAGCGTTTATTTCGAAAAAATAACAATATTTTTAACTTTTTTTTTTTTTATATGAAATTCCCCCCAAAAATGTAAAAACCAATTTTTTTTTTGGCCAATTTGTTTTCTGCTACCCATGTTTGGTAAAAAAAATCGTAAAAAAAAAAAGCGTATTTTGATTGGTTTGCGCAAAAGTTATTGCGTTTACTAACTAAGGGAAAAATTTCTGTCATTTTTGGTGTTTTTTTTTTAACGAGTAATGGCGGCGATCTGCGATTTATTTATTTTTTGCGGGACTGCGACATTGCGGCAGGCAGATTGGACCCTTGACTGACATTTTTGGGGGTACCAGTGACATTACTGCAGTAATCAGTGCTATAAATATGCACTGTTACTGTAAAAATGACACTGGCAGGGAAGGGGTTAATTTTATTGGAGAGGGAGGGGTTAATGTATGCCTGGTGCTTACTAACGTGTGGGGGGGGGGAGGTGACTGTGTGAGACAGGGACAGATCGGATGTCCAGCTATGCTGAACACTCCGATCTGTCACTCCCTGTCACTTAGGAGATCCGCCCGCTCTGTTTACACAGGCGGGCGGATCTCCAAACTGGATTCCCCGACGATCGGGGCAGAGCGGCGGCGATCGCCGCCGCTCCTCCCCTGGCCCGACTCCCGCTGTGAATGAAAACAGCGGGAGCGCGCCTCCGGCGGCGCGCGAGCGCCGCCTACAGGGGAGGAGTCTAGAGACGTAGGTCTACGTCGCTAGACGATAACGAGCCACTGTGCCACAGTAGCAGCACAGTGGCTAGTGTTATAGTAGTTAAGTCATAGAAATGACTGGATTCGTTCCAGGTCGAGAAGGTAAGGATAATGTTATACGCACCTTGCTACTTTTACAAAAAACAACAAAACATGAAGTCCCCTCCATCCTATTATCAATTGATGCCGAAAAGGCTTTTGATAGGGTTGACTGGGACTTCATGAAAGAAACCATAAAAAGTTTAGGGATTGGGCCAAGAATGAGGCAATGGATAGAAGCATTATATAACAACCCCACAGCAAAAATAAAAATAAACGGAAGCTTATCAGAGAAATTTGGAATGAGTAATGGGACAAGACAGGGGTGCCCCCTGTCACCCCTATTGTTCGTGTTAACCCTGGAACCATTACTGGCAAAAATTTAGACAAAATGTAGACATAAAAGGAGTGAAGGTAAATCAAGAAGAACACAAAGTCGCAGCATACGCTGACGACTTGCTTTTCATTGTCACAAATCCAAGGATTACTCTCCCAAATATTCAAAAGGAGCTAAAAGATTACGGAAAGTTGTCAAACTTTAAAATAAATCCAATAAAATCAGAGATTCTCAACATAAGGTTAAATACTCAGGAAGAACAAAGTATAAAAACACACTTCCCATATACGTGGACAAAAGAAAAATTAAAATACCTAGGGATATATTTAACTCCTCAAACTGAAAAATTATATCAAGCTAATTATATACCGTTACTGAACGAAATAAAAACAGAAATAAGAAAGAAATCAAATGGTCAAATCTCATGGATTGGAAGAAACAATGTTGTTAAGATGTTTATCTTGCCAAAAATCTTATATACCTTCTCTCTATTGCCAATAAACATCCCCGCAAATTTTTTTAGGGTAATTAGAAACCTACTGACAAAGTATATATGGCAGTGGAAAAAACCCAGAGTACAGTACAAGATCCTGACAAGAAGCAAAGCACAGGGAGGATTAGCCACCCCAGACATAGAGAGGTACTATAAGGCGGTAATTATTACACGAATGGTGGACTGGACAAAAATAGAAAGGAGAGAAAAAAGATGGGTAGAGATAGAATGTACACAAAATAATAATCAGTTACACAAAACAATTTGGATCCCACCAAAATATAGGGAAACGCAGGGAGCACATGAATTGACAAAAGTAGTTTATAAAATATGGGATGGAATAAATAAGCAACTGAAATGGGAATATAACTCACCAATGATAGCATTAAATGGCACTAAATATTTCCCACCCGGGGAGGAAGAACAGGGGGGAAACTGGATAGGGAACACTCAATTAAAAGATATTTTACACAAAGGGCACATAAAAACACTTCAGAAATTAAAACAAGAAAATAATAATATAAAAATAGATAATTGGAGATATCTCCAGCTGAAACATTTTGTCAGCTCATTACCACAGCCGATTAGGTCGGAAAATAATCTTAACAATATCGAGAAACTGAGCTACTCTCCCATGCAAAGGCATGGAGTGTCTCAGATTTACAAAATGCTGACGGAATGGCACAGTATGGAGAAACCTCCATATATAGGAAAATGGGAGAAAGAAATAGGAACACATTTGCAAGGACAGGAGCTAGGGACTGTACTGGGGATGGCGGGATCCACAGCCATAGATGTCAGTACTACAGAATTAAACTATAAATGTCTATATAGGTGGTACATCACCCCAGAAGTGATAAATAAATACCAACCAGGCAAGACAGATAAATGCTGGCGGGACTGCGGTAACATAGGTACAATTTATCATTTATTTTGGGACTGTCCCAAAATAAGAGATTTTTGGCTAGAGGTAAGACAACTGATTGAAGACATCACCGAAATAAAAGTGCCGGACGATCCATGGGCATGCCTATTTCACAAAACAACAATACCTTTAAAAAAATATAAAATGACTCTGGTCCCAACAATGCTGAATACAGCAAAAGGAACCATACCAAAAAAGTGGAGAGAAAAGAAGAGCCCGAAAATAAAGGAATGGTGTAAAAAGATAAATAATAACTATAATTTGGAATACCTATGTAATACACAAGAGGAGATTCCAAGAAATATGATAAGAAAATGGGGGAAATGGAAAGAATTTAAAAAATCAACTAAATATATTGAAATAAACAATTAGCATATCTACTATGGGGAGGCATTCTAGAGCGAAACGGCTGGCAAGAAGGGGAGGAATCCTGGGAGGTAGGGGGAGGGTGGGAAGGGAAAATGTATATGTATCTCTTTTGTGTGCCTTTTTGATGCATAATTTAATTATGTAACTTGCGAATCTAAATCAAATTGATGGAACTCTGTATATTGAGATTTTATATGCAAATAAAAATAAAGTAAAAAAAAAAAAGTCATAGAAATGACATAAACACATACAAAGGTATTGCACACAGGATGAATCGTAACCACAACCCCCTCAAATTTTAGGCTTCCACCCCTTCCAGGTCAGCTGTAGGCCACAGTGGACCACATTGTGAAGAGGACAGGACTGTATCCAGCGCGTTTCGCCTTTTGGCTTCTTCAGGGGTGTTTAAAGAGAGCGTTTGGATGGGTTAGTATAATTACAAAGAAAAAAAAACACGCTAATACAAAATAATAATTTAATTATGTTAACATTGTACATATTTAAATTTACAACAACTTACAGTTACAGTAAAAGGCATCCAAGCTAGGTGGGGGAAGATGGAGGGACAAACGACTCTCCTATCACTCTAACCCAAATTAGGGGGTGCTCTCTTATCAGCACCCCCCAATTTGGATTAGAGTGTTAGAGTAGTTTGTCCCTCCATCTTTCCCCATCTGGCTTGGATGCTTTTTGGGCGGGCGCCTCCTTTTTCGGGCTTAGATTCACCTAATCCTTGATATTTTGGTAAAATGTGACCTGATCGATACAAATACCTGTGACTATCTTCGAAATTGCAAATTTGTGTCACAACTGTAAATTTAAATGTGTACAATGTAAACTTGATACTGAATTATTATTTTGTATTAGGGTGTTTTTTTTTTTGTTTGTTTTTTTTTTCCCTTTGTAGTAACCCATCCGAATTCTCTTTAAGCACCCCTGAAGAAGCCAAAAGGTGAAATGCGTTGGGCACAGTCCCGTCCTCTTCACAATGTGGTCCACTGTGGCATACAGCTGACCTGGAAGGGGAGGAACCCTAAAGTTTAAGGGGGGTTGTGGTAATGGGTCATCCTGTCATTTCCATTCTTTCATGTGTCCTTCATGCAGACAAAAGAAAATGTGATAAAGTAGCTAAACACCTTGCATAAAATTGCATGTCTGTCTTTTTTAAAAATTTCGAGTTTCTTGATCTCCCTGCTTGAACACTTAGCCTAAAGCAAAAAATGTCTCCAAATGGAATTGTGACTAGACTACGGACATTTAGATTATTATATAACAAGCAGTGAGCGAGCTTTAAGACGAAATAACCCCCATGCTTCCCTACCACTCCTTCACGATTTTGTCTAAAATAAAGCTTTAACACTCCATTGTGACTCGCTTAAGCTGCCGTCATTTGTCTCTTGCTGGTGCCTTTCCTAGGAATGGAAACTGGTGATCCAGCACTGTGCTTGCACTGACTGGCCTTTTTGTTGTGATGTCATTTTGTAACTAAAGTGGGAGTGGGTACCTGTCAAAAATCAGCCAAATGTGGCATAGGAGGGGGGAGGAGTGCTTAAAGTGGAACTTCCCCTTTTGGGTGGGGCTCCATTTTAAGCTTTCAAGTCCTTGCTGGAAGGGTGCAAAATTTAACAGAGCTGTTCATAATAGCGCTTGTATTTTCTGCTCTAAAATTTGGGGAAGAATTACTACACAATACCTGCAGCTACAGAGGTAGGTCATTGAAAGCTTATGTTAAGCTAATTCTCTTTAAGAACATGTAATTATTTGAATATCTGTAACTCTTTCAACACTTAAAGTGATTGTAAATTCAGAAGGCTTTTTTTTTTTTTTTTTATCAATGCATTCTATGCATTAACCACTTCAATACAGGGCACTTTCCCCCTTCCCGCCCAGGCCAATTTTCAGCTTTTAGTGCTGTTGCATTTTGGATGACAATTGCACGGTCATGCAACACCTTTTTTCCCACAAATAGAGCTTTCTTTTGGTGGCATTTGATCACCGCAAGGATTTTTCTTTTTTGCTACACATAAAAGACCGAAAAGTTTGAACAAGAAAAAAAAAAGTTTTTTTTTGTTTGTTATAAAATTTTGTAAAGCGATAGGTTTTTTCCTGCACTGATGAGCACTAATGAGGCCGCACTGATGAGGTGGCACTAATATGCAGCACTGATATGTAGCACTGATATGCAGCATTGGTGGGCACTGATAGGGCACTGATGGGCGGCTTTGGTCAATAATGAGCACTGGTGGGCAGCACTGATAGATGGCAATGATGGGCACTGGTGGGCAGCACTGATGGCATGGGGTGCAGCACTGATGGCATGGGGTGCAGCACTGATGCCCTGATTGCCATCCATGGTGGGCATCCCTGGTAGTTCTAGTGGCACCCCCCCAAGGGTCTGCACTGGTAATCAATGCTCTAAATACCAGCACAGACCCCCCCCCCCCCCCCCCCGTGAATCCGCTCTCCTCTACTCGTGCCTGTCAGGCACGAACTGAGGAAAGCCGCTCTTCCTGTTTACTATGTGACCAGCTGTAGGCTCTTTACCGAGATCGGAGATGCGGTGTGTCAGAGTGACCGCAGCACCGATCGCCGCTCTGCGTGCCCCGGGGGCGCGCAGAACGCATTATCCTTCCGACGTCATATGATGTCGGGTCAGGATAATGTAACCACCTTTCCGCCGTCAATTGCCTATAGGGCAGCCGGGAAGTGGTTAAAATATAAAAAGCCTTCTGTGTGCAGCAGCCCCCCTAATACTTACCTGAGGTCCCTGTAGATCCAGCGATGTTTCAGGAATGTATCAGCTGCCCGGGAGAGAAAGAAGAGAGAGAGGGCAGGGCTGGGCCATGGCTCAGTGTCTGAATGGACACAGGAAGCTGTGGCTTGGCTCAGGTGCCTCCATAGCAAGCTGCTTCCTGTGGGGGCACTCAACCGGAGGGAGGGGCTAGGAGCACCAAAGAGGAACCCAAGAAGAGGAGGATCAGGGCTGCTGTGTACAAAACCACTTTCACAGAGCAGGTAAGTATAAATGTTTGTTATTTTTACCAAGAAAAAAATGAGGCTTTATAATCACTGTCACCTTTTATCTTCTTAAATTTTACTTTAAAAGAGACGCTGCAACCTTGCATTTTCAGGGCATAGTGACAGTGTTTTTTTGCAAGGGGCCCCTCCGAATGATACTCCTCTTGCCAGCATTATTCCCTCTGACGTGACTATACACGATCCCAGCGATTGGCTGCTAGACTCAAGCACAGTCACATTCCCCTCTGTACCCGAAAGCACCAAGTGTTGTTTGCTGTAGTGGATAGAGGAGTGATAGAGTGCTGGCAAGGTGGGGAGGCTTTTGCAAAGATCATAGCGCTTTGCCTTGGAAGGGCAAGGTGACCGTATTTCTTTAAGCCCCGAAACTTGAAAGTTTATTTAAAACCTTTTTTTTCTTTTTTTGATTGTGGAAATGCTGAAAGCCCTGGCAGTTTGGAGTTATGTATTTTATAACTGTGTCCCAACTGAGAAAATCTACCCTTTCTGTTTGTTCTGTAGTCCGAAACTAATAAGCAATGCAAAAACTTAGTTATTACATAAACTGGAATTGAGGAGAAATCTTTAAGTTACTGTCACAGCTGTCTAAAAGGAATCTCTTGGACAGGAAGCCAGGGGAAATCCCCCCCCCCCCCCCCCCAATAAGGCATATATATAAAAAAAAAAAGAAAACAATCAGGAATTTTAACAATATTCTACTCCTATATCTGTATCTAAAAAAATTTTTTGGTTTTAATGTACATTATCCCCTCCCTAACAGAACCCCCCTAACAGAACTCTATTTTCTTAGACCAAATCCCCTAATACCCAACCTAATGTCACCCCAAGCGTATCCCTGACACTAAACTAACATTTTTTTCTGCGTCTGCTGTGTTTTGTGCCACGAGCAGCCACATCCAGTCTTTACAGTTGCACTGATGGCTTTGCATAGCAAGATATCATCTTTGAGCTGACATTACCAAGAACTTTTAATCTATCATCTTTTCTCAACTCAAGTGGGAGATCTTCCACCTGTTTACCACCACTGATACAGTTCAGCAAATAGCGTAATGAGATTATAATAGCTGCCGGAAGAAGTGCATGGAACCTCCTCACCACTGAAGAGATCTTACAGGTGGAGTAGAAAACAAATATACAGATTCATGCTTCTATTCGCCCAGTACGGTAATGTCACTTCTGGGTTGACCTGTCTTTCAGTAAAGATCTAGGCCGGGGGTCTTGAATTAAAATTCATGGGGGGCCAGTTTTTAAAATGTATCTTCTGGCAGAAGTCTGAATCTCATGTTTGAACATCCAAAACCACTTTTTACATCACAGTCCCCCTAGTACATCACTGTCCTCAACCCCCCCCTCCCTTCACATCCCAGCCGCCTTTACATCACAGTCCCCCCCCCCCCCTTTAACCACTTTACCACCGGAGGATTTTGCTGTCTTCCGTCCAGGCCACTTTTTGCGATTCGGCGCTGTGTGAATTTAACTGGCAATTGCGCGGTCGTGCGATGCCGTACCCAAACGATATTTACGTCCTTTTTTTCCCACAAACAGAGCTTTCTTTTGGTGGTATTTGATCACCTGTGCGATTTTTACTTTTTGCGCTATAAACAAAAAAAGAGCGTTTATTTTGAAAAAATAACAATATTTTTCACATTTTTTTTAATATGAAATTCCCCCCCAAAAAAATGTAAAAATCAAATTTTTTTAAAATTTTTGGCCAATTTGTTTTATGCTACCTATGTTTAGGAAAAAAAAATCGCAATAAGCGTATTTTGATTGGTTTGCGCAAAAGTTATTGCGTTTACTAACTAAGGGAAAGATTTCTGTCATTTTTGGTGTTTTTTTTTTTAAACGAGTAATGGCGGTGATCTGCAATTTTTTTTTTTTTTTTTTTTTGCGGGACTGCGACATTGCGGCGGACAGATCGGACCCTTGACTGACATTTTTGACACTTTTGGGGGTACCAGTGACATTTCTACAGTAATCAGTGCTATATATATGCACTGTTACTGCAAAAATGACACTGGCGGGGAAGGGGTTAATTTTATTGGAGAGGGAGGGGTTAATGTATGCCTGGTGCTTACTGACGTGTGGGGGGGGGAGGTGACTATGTGACAGAAGGACAGATCGGATGTCCAGCTATGCTGAACACTCCGATCTGTCAGTCCCTGTCACTATGGAGATCCGCCCGCTGTGTTTACACACAGCGGGCGGATCTCCAGACTTGATCCCCGACGATCGGGGCAGAGCAGTGGCAATCGCCGCTGCTCCTCCCCTGGCCCGACTCCCGCTGTGAATGAACACAGCGGGAGCGAGCCTCCGGCGGCGCGCGAGCGCCGCCCACAAGGGGCGGAGTCCAGCGACGTAGGTCTACGTCGCTGGACGGGATCGCGGCACTTTGCCGCAGTAGCCTCCATGTGAGCGGGGCTAAAGTGGTTAAAGCAGTCCAACAGTGTTTACAGTTCCCCTTCACATCACAATTGGCGCTTTTCCACTGCATGGAACCGACCGGTTCGGCTCGCTTTTGTGCTTTTCCACTGCTGGTACCGCATGGTATAGTGTAGGAACGGTTCGGTACGGCGGCGCTTTTCCACTGCATGGAACCCAACGGTACGGCTCTCAAAAACAGTACCACCTCGATTGTGGTTCCAAGAGGTACCATACCCGGTACCATATCCCACAATCCTTTGCATGCAGTCACTACTAGCCACTGATTGGTCAGAGAATCCCACCCACCCCATTGTTATCCCACCCACTTAACTTTAGTACTACTTCAGTGGAAAAGCAAACCATACCGTACCATGCGGTACCAGCAGTGGAAAAGCAAACCGGGCCAAGCAGGGCCGAGTAGAGCCGAGCCGGTTCTTGCAGTGGAAAAGCCCCTTAAACATCACAGTACCCCTTGCAGTCATAGCCCCCCCCCCCCTCCTCCTTTACATCACCACCCTCTGATAAGTGTCACGACTGCGGTCCGGACAGCGCTGTCACTCGGTCCACCATTTAGTGAACCCTGATCTACCCAAGGCAATCATCTGAGGAAAACTATTACTGGGATTCTTTTTCATTCAGTTATTTATAACTGAATGAAATATTCATTCATGCATTGCTCAGTATTACTAAATGACAGTAGTAGTATGGCTTCATGTAAAAACAAGGCCGAGAGCATTAGATGCTGTACAGTTATTTAAGAGGAAATCCCGGTCATCAGTTAAGTAATACATTCATTCATTCATAAGGTTTCAGAGGCTTGGTTGCTCCAGTTTATTTACTCTAAGCTTTTCCGGCACTGTATCCAAGTATATCCTTGGAGGACAATCCAGGAAGGAAAATCTCAGTGAATTGCCTTCTAGATAGAATCAAAGGAATCTCGCCTGGCTGCAGACCATGCTAAACAAAACGTTTTCTCTGCCTTTTTAACTCTCTCTTTTATATTCTGGCATCCATACACCAATAAAGATCTGTCTACATCTGCATATTTGTGTGCTTAGGATCTTATACACACTTTTAGGGCAGTAAGTAAGCCAGGGCTTGACAAATTTGCCTGAAATCTAGGAGCCAGCTAAAAAAGTTAGGAGCCAGTTTTTTTTTTTTTTTTAAACTAACAACCAAGCTTTATTTAATAAAACTGATACTAAATTTACGCATAAATACGACTAGAACCCCACTCTCCTATATAGCGCAATTGGATGGAAACAGACTGTCTGTCTCTTTCCATCCGATGCCATCTGATCGGATCCACGGGATGGATAGAAAATAGAACCACCATCCGTCTGTTTTTGGCGGGCAGGGTCAGATGGCGGCAGATTACCGCTCCATAGAGGAGACTGAACGGTCCGATCAGGTCTGCCTGAAATACTGACAGGCGGACCTGATCAGACAGCCCGTGTGAAAGGGGCCTTTGGCTGTGGCACGGCGATGAGGAAAAAAAAAAAAAGATATATATATATTTTTTTTTTTTTAATAAGAATTGAAGAAAAAAAAAGAAAACATTTTTTTTTTTTTTTTTTTTAATAATTAAAAAAAAAAAAGAAAAAATTATTATTTTTTTTACATTTAAAAAATAAATTAATAATAATAACCACACTCCCTGTCCACTTACCTTTAAGCAAAGGTAACTGGACAGAGAGATGAAGCCTTAAAAAACTTCCCTCTCTTCTCCTCTTTGGAAGGAGAAGAAAAGGCATTGAGAACATGCATTACTCCCGGCCACCACAAGAGGGCGCCAGTTCCCCTAGCTTCTCATCTCACAGAAGAAGGCCGAAAAGCCGGGGACTAAATTTCTGGACGGCGTGGAAGTCCGTGAACTCGAAGAGGAGGTGGGGGGCGCAAAAGGGACAGGACAGCTCAAGCAGGGCACCCCAGGCGCCAGGTCGCTAATTCTAGTCGCAAATGCGACCTGGCGCCCGGGATTTGTCGAGGCCTGAAGTAAGCTACATTTTTTTCACATTTAACCCTGAGCTATTGGCAAATCATTGACATTTTGCCAATCTAATGCCTAAATTTCAAAGCCATGGTAGCTACAAACTATTGTCAAAACATTGTATCTTAATTATACAATACAGGACACAGGACTTGTATTCATAGACCATGTGTTATTTGGTGGCTAAGATCAGGTGATTAGACAGTGGTAAAAAAAAAAATATTTGCTAAGGCTGTGTACCCATATAACCCCACCCGATTTGTGAGACTTTAGTTTTCTCTTTCGTTCATTGACGAACACAGCTCCTGATATTAACCATTGGGTTATACTGCCCCCTACAGGAGTAGGACACTAGACAGGAAAAAAGTCTGGCTACGCCCATGGGCAGTCCCAGGGGTGTATACTCCCTCTTTCTGCTATAGGGAGCTAGTTCCTTGCTGAGATTGGTCCTGGCATTTTTTTTTTTTTTTTGGATAGCAATTTTTTTCTCCTGGATTTTTCCTGTGAGATCTGCAGTCAATTGCTGGACTGTGAGACAAGGTGGATAATCTAGATCCAGTGGTCACCCCAGTCTAGCCAGCAAGCATGCACAGACCTCAGCTCCGCGCTAGGTTGGCCCGTGACATAGCACCACTGGACGGGGCTTGCCTGCGAGTTAAATGCCTCTTGAGTTTGCATACGACCGGGTCCCGGCCCGAGTCACAGCATCCCTCCTGGCCGACAGCCCTCCCCATTTTAATAGAGGGGTTCTGTCTGGAGCAGTGCCCACCTGGTTCCTTGTATGGTGAGTAACTGTCCGCCCTTTTCCCCCTGAAGGGTTTTGGGGTGGATGCGGGCCCCTCCTTGGGACCCCTGGGTTCCCCTCCTATCTGTCAGGCACCCCCCCCTTTCCAGTGTTCCCCATCCTACCCCCCTCTCTACATATGCTGGGGCTGTTTGGGTGCTCTGGTCCACCTCCTGGGGTGGGTGTAGGGCGCTAGCTGGCAATGGAGGCTGGGGGAAGTGCCCCTGGTGACTGGACGATTGACTGCGTGGGGGATGGTTGTACCTGGTGGGGGGCTCCTGCCAGGGCCCCTCGTCCTGCCTGGATCTGTCCTTGAGGTCTGGGTTCCCTCCTGGGTCGCTGCGTCATGGGGCTGCCATCTTGTTGTAGCCTGTATGTTTCTTTACATGGCGGCCATGTTTGTGTAGTCTAGCAGCCATTTTACTGTAGTTTGCCACTGAAAATAGCAGCGGCCATGACAGTGGAGCCCTGTGTGCGGCCATTTCGGCGGTGGGAGCCCCTCCTCATCCCCTGGTGCTGATCCTGGATCCTTTCAGTTCCTGATCGCCGCATGCGTAGTCAAGATTATACTGGTGGCTGCAGGTGCCTGTTTCTGCTGGGTGGTGAGTCTGGTGGGGTCCTCTCCCTCTCTGCTGTGGATCGCTTGGTGCTTGTGCCTGGCGACTGGGTGGTGCTGCTGACAGTGCGGTGGGGGTTGTCCCTCTGCAGTGTTACACTTTTTTTGTGGGGTCCCCCTGGTGACTCATGTAGTCTTTGGAGCACATCTCTTCACCTGATCCCCTCTCTGAGGCTGCGGGGCCCTCCAGGTCCCGACCATCCATCAATGCACTGGCGGCGGTCCTGGAGTCCTTTGTGTCTCAGGTGGAGGTGGCTTTCAGGGGACTGGCTGGCAAAAAGCGCCCCCCATCTTCCAGGGGCAACCAAAGCATCCTGTGGGGTCCCGAAGTGCTTTACTAGATGTTTCCCTTATGAGGAGTCCCTTCTTAAGAAGTGGACTGTTTCACTGGTGGCGGGCCCTCCGGTTTCCAGATTAAACAAGGCAACCATGATTCTAGTTGAAGAGTCCCCAGTCTTTAAGGATCTGGTTGACAGGAAGGCGGAGGCTAGGCCCGCACGTACGCATATGTACACTCTGGTTGGTTCGACAATGAGGCTGGTATTCCCCATTGCCCTGGTGTCGCAAACTGACCAAGTGAACTAAGCTCTTACGCTATGACCTGGAGGGAGAACAGCCTCCCCCTGCCTTTGCCGAGCTGGTGGACAAGCAGGTCCAGGGGCTGCAGTTTATCTTTTGATGCAGCTCCCCTAGTGGCTCGGCTCTCTGTTTTGGCAGTGGTCCTTCGGTGTGTCTTTTGGCTCAAGTGCTGTTCTTTGGCTCAAATGCTGTTCTGCTGACCAGACTTCTAAAAAGGCATTGACTGATCTTCCTTTTCACGGAGATCGCCTGTTTGGAGCTACCTTGGATGACCTCATTAAAGGTCTTACGGGGGGGGGGGGGGGTGGAGAGAGTACTTTTTTTCCGCAGGCTACTAAGGGCAAGGAACCTCTTTGTAGACAAGGCCTTCCTTCTCTGCTTATAAGAAGTTTTTTTGTCCCTTAGGGTCGACTGACAAAGACTCAAAGCCTTTCAGAGCCTACTCTGGAGGATCCAAACAAATCTAGTCAGGCACGCTGAGAGCCCTGGTGCAAGACAAGTGAGTCCACAAAGTCATTCCGTCCAGCTACAAGATTGAGTTTTGCTCTTGTCCCCCGGCAAGGTTCTTTCCTTCCAACTTGCGCCTGTCCTAGGACCACTTGCAGGGCCTGTTTGGGGGGCGGTACAAGACCTGTTACTTTAAGGGGTGATTGTCCCGGATCAGTTTTACTCAAACCTGTTCACAGTCCCCTGGAAGGAAGGCAAAGTGCATCCAATCCTGGTGCTCAAGGCGCTAAACTGCTTTGTGTGAATACAGAAGTTCAGAATGGGAGTCCATTTGAACTGTGGTGGCATGCCTGCTTCAGGGAAATTTCCTCGCCTCTACCGACATCAAGGATGCCTACCTCCACATTCCAATATGTGCCAGTCACCAGCATTTTCTCAGCATGTTTTGCTGTGGGAGAAGAGCATTATCAGTTTGTGGCATTACCCTTTTGTCTCGCCTCTGCTCCTGGGGTCTTCACAAAAGTGTTAGCCCCGGTGCTAGCCTTGTCACGCCAAGGGCAGATCGCAGTACTGGGCTACTTGGACCATCTCTTTCTGCGAGCGGAATCTCCTTCTGCTCTTGTGGAAAACCTTGAGATCACAATGTGAACTCTGCGGGAGTTTGGCTGAATTCTGAATTTTCAGAAGTTGGCTCTGGTTCTGTCCACAAATCTAGACTGAGCCGGACTCTGGATCTGCCTTAGCCAGAGTGCCCCTTCCTCTGGACAAACTCCCAGAAATTGCAGACTGCAATTTGTCTCCTGCTGTCCAGCAGATGGTCATCCCTCTGGACTTGCATGCGGGTGCTGGATCTGATGGTGTCTACCTTTTTGAGGCGGTTCAGTTTGCACAGTTCCCTATGAGGTCCCTGCAAAGGGAGATTCTGACAAAATGGGACAAGACTCCACAGTCTCTGAACAATCGGATCCGCTGAATTGGGGCACGAAGGAGTCCCTAATATGGTGGCTTTTTTCTCAGGCGCTTCGGCGGGGCAAATCCTTGCTCCCCTTGTATTGAACAGTGGTATTGGCAGCCTGTCTGGCTGGGGAGGCGTCCTCAGCAAGCATTCTGCTCAGGGCATCTGGACGCTGAAAAAGTCCAGACAACCGATCAATGTTTTAGAACTGTGAACGATTAGACTGTGTCTGGACCTTTAGACGGATCGTCTTCAGGGTTGTCCAGTGCACATTCATTCAGACCATGCCATGGCCCTGGCTTATGTCAATCACCAAGGGGGCACAAAAGTGTCCTGGCGGCTCTGGATAGCCGGCATTCTAAGGTGGGCAGATGCATTCGTTCTAGCCCTTTCCGTCGTACACTTTTCCGGGGTGGAAAATTGGCAGGCGGATTACCTCAGTTGGCAGGCGTTGGACCAAGGGGAGTGGTCCCTTCATCCGGAGGGGTTTCATCAGGGCATCCCTGAGGTGGATCTGTTGGCATCTTGGCTCAACAGAAAGTTGCAGAGGTTTGTGGCTCTGTCAAGGGATTCCCCTGGCGAACGCCACAGACTCGCTGGTGGCCCAGTGTCGTCTGATTTACGCCTTCCCTCCTCTCAAGCTTCTGCCAATACTTCTCCGCAGGATCAAGGCAGAACGGATTCCGGTCATCTTAGTAGCTCCTGGACTGGCCTCATCGGGCTTGGTACGCCGATCTGGTGCGGCTGGTTGCCAACATTCTTTGCAAGCTTCCTTTTTAGGGAGGGTCTGCTGTCCCAAGGACGGATCGTCCATCCTGCTTTACAGTCGCTGGCTTTGATGGCTTGGCTGTTGAATGCCAGGTGCTGAAGGATAGGGGTTTAATTGAGTCGGTGATTCCTACCATGTTGAAAGCTAGGAAATCTACTTCTAGGAAGATCTACCATCGTACGTGAAAGACGTACATTGCGTGGTGTGAGTCTCTTGGGATTCATCCCCACTTCTTCTTCTCGGTGGCTCGGATCTTGACCTTCCTTCAACGGGGGAAAGTGGGGTTCCCCCAGGGTTCTGTCCCGGGGCCAATCCTGTTTAATTTATTCATAAATGATATAGAGGAGGGGATATCGAGTACAATCTCAGTATTTGCAGATGATGCTAAACTAAGCATGCCAATATCTTCTATGCAGGATGTGGAAACCTTACAAGCGGACCTGAACAAAATAACGGGGTGGGCAACTACATGGCAGATGAGGATTAATGTTGAAAAATGTAAAGTAATGCACTTGGGTGCCAGAAACCAGAAAGCAAGCTACTCATTAGGGGGGGGAACTTCTGGGTGAGTCTAGGATTGAAATGGACCTGGGGGTACTGGTAGACAACAGGCTTCGCAGTGGCATGCAATGCCAAGCCACTGCAAGCAAAGCCAACAGAATACTGGGATGTATAAAAAAGGGGATTCACTCCAGAAATAAAGAGATTATTCTCCCTCTCTACAAGACTCTGGTCCGGCCACATCTGAAGTATTCTGTCGAGTTCTGGGCACCTGTCCTCATGAAGGATGTGCTGGAACTGGAGAAAGTCCAGAGAAGGGCAACAAAAATAATTAGGGGAATGGAGGACATCAGCTATGAGGAAAGACTACAAGCACTGAACCTATTCTCTCTGGAGAAGAGACGATTGAGGGGGGATATGATATCAATGTACAAATACTGTACTGGTGACCCTAGCATAAGGAACAAACTACCATTTTTACTGGCTGAATATAGGTGTCTTAAACTGGATACACACCATACAATTGTCTTGATTTTTTTTTTTTTCCTTTTTAGATTTACCAAAACAATAAAATATGAGGTCAAACCTAAACACTTTTAATTTGTATGCAATCAGGCAGGCCCTTGCACTACATGGTGAAGGTAAATCTAAAGGAAATCAAACAACAAAAGTTGTATAGTGTGTATCCAGCTTTACATTGCATTCTGTCTGTGCATCGCTTTGCAGGATAAATGGGTCATAATGGGGGTAAACTCCCTCTCATATCCACATTTTTCAGTGATAAAGACTGCATAGAACACAACACATCGTTAATTTATATAAACTATTATAAGCGCTCCTCTCCTCCTGTAATTTTGAAAAATGCCTACAGCAAAGCATTGTAGATGCCCACTATGCACACATCAACCAAGATTTATGTAATGAGATTTATGAAATGGTATTTTAATTTTTTTTTTTCTTCTTGTATTACAATACTGAAAAGGTTTCCTACTAATGAATAGCTTATATGCTTATATATGCCTTTAGGAATTTTCTGAATTTCTGCATGAAATGCTTCTAAACGTGGCCTAATCCTTATCTAGGTCATTAGAAATAAAAATGTTATTACCACTCATTTCACATTGCCAAAACTTCTCTCGGCTCTTTAGAGGCAGCCTTTTGAACATATTGGGGGTATTCCCTTATCTGACCTGACTCACAAGGTGGCTATCTCCTCTGAGTTAGTATCTTTATCATGTAAGGAGCCAATTTTAGTGTTGCACACAGACCAGGCTGCCTTGACCAAGAAAACAGGGTTTTTCGCTTACCACTAAAATGTTGTTCTTGGACAGTACAGGACACGGGGCCCCTCCCCTTTGTTCGTATGATCTCCCTATTGCATGCTACAAAATTGAGGCTAGGCAGGAATGAGAGGGGTTCTATAGTGGGATGTCCATGCAGTCTTCTTTTTTAGTCAGCATCCAAACACCTGAAGGTAGCTGCATATAACACAGTTGTAACATACATCCCAACTTTCTGAGAAGGGTATGAAGGACATCTATTACCAAAAGTTTGTAGGCATAAGAAACACCCCCTACCACGCTCACCTTAATGGAGAATTGTACAAAACATTGATTAGGTAAACCAACAAGTGCTTTTTTACCAATACTATTCCTTTATATTGGCTTTTAGAATTCAGCAATTTAGAAACTGGGTGAAAAGTTTACCATTGGGAACACTTTTTGATAGCTAAATAGTGCGATTTGTTTCAAGATCGGACCAAAATGAGAGACAAATGAGGAGGAAAGAGGGACAGTCCCTCGAAATCAGGGACAGTTGGGAGCTATGGTTGTAATGATTCTAGAGCCTTTGCTTCATACTAAACTCCAAGAAACTGATTTCACAGGTATGACAGCCTATTTTTCCATCAAAAACCTTAAAATGGAAAATTTAAATGTTCATCCAGTTATGTATCCATTAACAAAATTCTTGGATATATTTTACTTAAAGTGGTAGTAACCCCCCCCCCCCCCCCCCATGTAAGTTGTACCTATAATAAGGCTTAACTATAGGTACTGTAAACCTCTCCTAAACTTGCACCATTTAGGAGATATTTACTGTATAGTGCGCCGATTACCTCATCAGTGCATGCGCTCTGAAGGAACAGCCGCCCGTGCCGTTTCTACAGAGCCCTGTGCCGTGACCGGCGCCTCGGCTCCTGCAAGGGAGTGACGTCACGCAGCTCCCGGCCAGTAGCATAGCTGGAGTCTGCAGACCCGGAAGGAAGACAGCTTAAAATGGATACGGCCTCCAGCGGGGACGACGAGGGCATAGTTTGGAGGTGTCAATGTGCTAGTATGCAATGCATACTAGCACAGTATGAAAAACAGTCTTTCATTTTTTTTTTTTTTTTCTTTCAATAAAAAACTTGAGTCTGAGGATATTTACCAGATTCCACCTTCAAAAGTATATACAGTATATCTCTTCTGTCTGTTATTCTTAGAGTGAATTAGACATTTTGCTCCCTAATCGTATACTTGGTTATTTATATTTATCACTGCATATAGATATTAGAATAAATTTGCCTTTTTAAAAAAAAAAAAACTATGCATATCAGCTAAATTATACACCAATAAAGTTATTATCCGATTAGTCGAATAATCGAAATAATAATCAGCCAACTAATTGATTTATGAAAATTATTTGTTTGTTGCAGCCTTAGACATTTGCAGCAATTTAAAGCTCTGTTGCTTTGCACAATGCTGTCATTGTACAGTTTGAGAACGCTTTCAGGAGACAGCAGAGTGCTTGCCTCATCAGTGTGTTGCTTCTCTGTCATTATCCAATTAGTGGACTAAGGACAGGTTGGTGTCCAAGCCGTATTATTTAAATTGCAGTAGAGGAAAGTGATACCACTGGCTGTGCTCTCCAGGTGTGTCTCCAGCCTTTGGGACCTTGGCGCTGCCATGCTAACTGTGGGAAGCTGGCTTTGACTGCGCTGTGCTGTGAAAACAGTGGAAGTACAGACTGTTAAGTGCATGATAGTGCTTTAGGTTGTGTAGTTAAAAATGAAGTATAAGGTGTGTGTGTGTGTGTGTGTGTATATGTATATATATAATATATATATATTTTTTTTTGTGTGTGTGTATATGTATATATATATATATATATATATATATATATATATATATATATATATATATATACACACACACACACACAGTGGGTACGGAAAGTATTCAGACCCCTTACATTTTTCACTCTTTGTTATATTGCAGCCATTTACTAAAATCATTTAAGTTCATTCTTCTTCCTCATGAATGTACACATAGCACCCCATACTGACAGGAAAAACACAGAATTGTTGACATTGTTGCAGATTTATTAAAAAAGAAAAACTGAAATATCACATGGTCCTAAGTATTCAGACCCTTTGCTCAGTATTTAGTAGAAGCCCCCTTTTGATCTAATACAGCCAGGAGTCTTTTTGGGAAAGATGCAACAAGTCTTTCACACCTGGATTTGGGGATCCTCTGCCATTCCTCCTTGCAGATCCTCTCCAGTTCTGTCAGGTTGGATGGTAAACGTTGGTGGACAGCCATTTTTAGGTCTCTCCAGAGATGCTCAATGGGGTTTAAGTCAGGGCTCTGGCTGGGCCATTGAACAGTCACGGAGTTGTTGTGAAGCCACTCCTTCGTTATTTTAGCTGTGTGCTTAGGGTCATTGTCTTGTTGGAAGGTAAACCTTCGGCCCAGTCTGAGGTCCAGAGCACTCTGGAGAAGGTTTTTGTCCAGGATATCCCTGTACTTGGCCGCATTCATCTTTCCCTCGATTGCAACCAGTCGTCCTGTCCCTGCAGCTGAAAAACACCCCCACAGCATGATGCTGCCACCACCATGCTTCACTGTTGGGACTGTATTGGACAGGTGATGAGCAGTGCCTGGTTTTCTCCACACATACCGCTTAGAATTAAGGCCAAAAAGTTCTATTTTGGTCTCATCAGACCAGAGAATCTTATTTCTCACCATCTTGGAGTCCTTCAGGTGTTTTTTAGCAAACTCCATGCGGGCTTTCATGTGTCTTACACTGAGGAGAGGCTTCCGTCGGGCCACTCTGCCAAAGCCCCGACTGGTGGAGGGCTGCAGTGATGGTTGACTTTCTACAACTTTCTCCCATCTCCTCACTGCATCTCTGGAGCTCAGCCACAGTGATCTTTGGGTTTTTCTTTACCTCTCTCACCAAGGCTCTTCTCCCCCGATAGCTCAGTTTGGCCGGACGGCCAGCTCTAGGAAGGGTTCTGGTCGTCCCAAACGTCTTCCATTTGAGGATTATGGAGGCCACTGTGCTCTTAGGAACCTTAAGTGCAGCAGAAATCTTTTTGTAACTTTGGCCAGATCTGTGCCTTGCCACAATTCTGTCTCTGAGCTATTCAGGCAGTTCCTTTGACCTCATGATTCTCATTTGCTCTGACATGCATTGTGATCTGGAAGGTCTTATATAGACAGGTGTGTGGCTTTCCTAATCTAGTCCAATCAGTATAATCAAACACAGCTGGACTCAAATGAAGGTGTAGAACCATCTCAAGGATGATCAGAAGAAATGGAAAGCACCTGAGTTAAATATATGAGTGTCACAGCAAAGGGTCTGAATACTTAGGACCATGTGATATTTCAGTTTTTCTTTTTTAATAAATCTGCAACAATTCTGTGTTTTTCTGTCAGTATGGGGTGCTATGTGTACATTCATGAGGAAGAAGAATGAACCTAAATGATTTTAGAAAATGGCTGCAATATAACAAAGAGTGAAAAAATTAAGGGGGTCTGAATACTTTCCGTACCCACTGTATATGTGTGTATATATATATATATATGTATGTGTGTGTGTGTGTGTGTGTGTGTGTGTGTGTGTGTGTGTGTGTGTGTGTATATATATATATATATATATATATATATATATAAATATAAATATAAATTTTTTTTATCATATTTACCTAGGTGGATACAGCATCAGTAGTGCTGGCTCGAAGGCTGAGAACCGAGCGATCAAACAACTGCTGATCACTTGGTTTTTAGAACTCTGTGAGCAGAGAGCTGCTGCCTGCCCGGGCTCACTGAAGCGCAGGGCTGTGGGGGGGGGGGGCAGGAGCGGCTCGCTGAGAGGCTGAACATGGAGCCGGGTGCCAGGCATGAGTGGTTTCTGACCATATGGTTGCGATCTTTCCTGAGCTTCAGTCTGCTGAAAACTGGTCACAGGAGTGCAAAATGATCTGCACTCCTGTGATCCACAGCCAAACAAGCTTTGCCTGTACTCCCTTTAATGCTAATAAAATAAAAGGTACCTATTCTGATATTCTTGTGTATGTTCAAATAGGACTGACCTTGCATGGCAATGCATCTGTAACAGCAAGGCCTCTTACCTGCGTGTGTTAAGTTATTGCATATGTGCTGTGTGGACAGATAAAGTGAAACTGCTGTTATGACATAACTAAAAAAGTGTTTTCTAAGAACGGAAACCATGCATTCAAATGAAAAAAATCTCAGTACTGACAATACGATTAGCAAGGAGAAAGTCCTGATATTTAAGGCTTGGTTCACACTTCTTCTATGCGATTTTTTTTTTTTTTTTTTTTTTACGCAATTTGCAGTGCAGTTATGTGGTGCGATTTTGGATGTGATTTGAATTGTGGGGCCAAATTCCACTGTAAGTCGCACCAAAGTAGCACAGGACCCTTTACCACATTGCATTACAGACAGCTGTGCTGCATTGATGTGCAAAGGCACCATTGGAAGCAATGTTCTTTCCAATGTCATGTGATTCAGTGTGACCCAAGTTGCATATGAAATTCCATCAGTGTGAACCAGGCCTAAAGGTTATTTCTAGATACAGACAAGTTACAGTAATTAATGGAGCAATAAATTATTGATTATTCCTAGTTTTTTACAGGTGCTTTTGATATCTTCACCTTTTTGGTAGCAATTGTCTTACATTATAAACTATATAGCAGTTTTATCTTTTATGGCGCCAATCACTTCTGGAGTTTCAATAATTCAAAAACAAGTGTCTTCATATTAGATCTTCTTCATATGTACGGTTTAGTACAACATGCAAAAAAATGTGATTTGCCGTCAACCTACTCAACATTATGAGTAGTCTGTAAAGGGCCCTTTGGTTTACTGCAAAACCACTATTATTAAAACTGATGTATGAAGTCATGAATAGTCATCAGTCTGCGCAATCTAAAGTGGTGGATGCCTGTGATTTCCCCTAGCAAGAGCAGTCTTTTCTCTATCAGTAGTCTCCCAGCAGTATTCTGTTTTTTGCATTCCCAAACAAGTCTGTTAAATGCAAACCTGCTTGAAGCAGGTCAGAAGCAGCTAACCTGCAGGTCAAATGCAACTGTTCAAAAATTTTGAATGAAGTCAAACTGGTGCAATTGCACAAGCCCAAAGCCCCTCAATACCAGCCCTTAACCACTTCTGAACTGGAAGGTTTTACCCCCTTAATGACCAGGCCATTTTATTTTTAGATATGGCACTGCAATATTTTACCTGACAATTGCCCAGACATGCGCCCCTGTACCCAAATAAAATGTATGTCCTTGATTTTTCCCTTAAATAGTTTTCTTTTGGTAGTATTTGATCACCTCCTGCAGTTTTTATTTTTTGCGCTATAAACCAAAAAAGAGTGACAATTTTGAAAAAAAAAAAGTTTTACTTCCTACTATAAAACACAGCCAAAAAAATTAAAAAAAATGTTTTTTTTCATTTGTGCCAGTATGTATTCTGCTACATATTTTGGTGAAAAAATCCCAGTAAGTGTATGTTGATTGGTTTGGCAAACGTTGTAGCATCTACAAACAATGCCATATGTTTATGGAATATTTTATTTTTTTACTAGTAATGGCGACAATCAGCAATTTTTAGCGGGACTGCAACATTGCGGTGGAAAAATAGGACCTCTAACTGACTCTTCTGACTTTTTGGGGACCAGTGACACTAATACAGTGATCAGTGCTTAAAAAAAAAAAAAACTGCACTGTTACTGTACTAATCACATGGGGCAGGTAAGGTCTATGGAATTTTTAAATTTTTTTTTTACTAGTAATGGCGTCAATCAGCTGTTTTTAGCGGAACTGTGACATTGCAGCGGAGAAATGGAATATCGGACACTTTTTTTTTTTTTTTTTTTTTTTTTTTTTTTTAGGACCAGTGACACTAATACAGTGATCAGTGCTAAAAATGCACCGTTACTGTACTAATGACATGGCAGGTAAGGGGTTAACATCAAGGGCGATCAAAGGGTTAAGCATGTCCCTTGAGGGTGCTTACTGTGTGGGGGTTGCACTGTTTACATAGGTGGATCGCTATTCTGCCTGGCCCGGAGATGACCCAGGGTGGCCAGCAGACATCGGGTCCGCCAGACCTGTTGATTGACATCCCTGCTAGGCAATTACAGCATGATGGTGCCATCTAGTTTCTATTTAACGAACCGACGTACAGGTACGTTGTTTCATGCAGTAACGCCACTTTGCCGCAGTATATGCACGGTGGCTGGTCGGCAAGTAAACAACTCCTTCATCCTCCCTCACCATGTTCGTTTTTTTCTTTCAACTACCTCTACTTTTTATGGTTATCCCTAAATATTATACCTAAAAGCCTAGTGAATCCAGAGTTGTCCTCCGGTCATCTGCTGCCATAAACCAGGTTCCAGG
The DNA here is from genome assembly GCF_965119305.1 of Pelophylax lessonae. NCBI lineage: Eukaryota > Metazoa > Chordata > Amphibia > Anura > Ranidae > Pelophylax > Pelophylax lessonae. The sequence goes on from NC_138775.1 coordinate 92,898,784, forward strand.
CTGCCATCTTTCTTTCTGATGTCCTCCGGAATCTGCTTTCTCTTCTGGGTTTTTGCAGCTAGTCTCCTGATAATGTTTCCCAGGTTCGTCCTGTTCCAGCCACTTTATGGAGGCCAATGCCTCCTGGGATATCTGACATGAATGGCCAGGAGGCATCAGGAACAGAGTTTTTTATTTTTGAAGATCTGCTATTTTAAGCAGGGAGGAGGTTTCACTTTAGGCCCCTTTCATACAGGCGCCTTCCAGTTCAATCAGCCGGGGATCTCTGAATTGATCGCCTGCTGAATCAGGGCAGAACAGGAGGGATCCCAATGCCAATCCAGTTTCTTCTGCATATACAAACCGAAGCTTTATGGACCTATGTTGGACCTATGGGTGTCGGGATAGAGATGAATGTGCATCCATTTACATCAGACTAACTCTGCTCCATCACATTTAGGTGTAGAAAAACAGAATTGGGCACAGACCTTTTCCCTTTTTTTTTTTTTTTTTTTTTTTTTTTTTTTTTTTTTAAGGATTTGCACAAACTTGGAAATAATGGAGTTATAGAAAAATCCTGATCAGGTCCACCTGAAAAGCCAACAGGCGGACTTAAGGGCTCTTTCACACTATCCGTCCATCGGACGGACTCCGTTTATCTCAGCGGGGGATCAATCCGCCGATCCCCCGCTGAGCAGAAGAATGACAGCTGTTCTCCGCGCTTTGTGCGGAGACACAGCTGTCAGTTCCCTATACATATCTATGCGGGAATCGGATGGGAACGGACCGTCGGTCCGTTCTCATCCCATCCGATCCGCTGGATGGATGGAAAATGGGGTTTCCATCCGTCCAGATTTATCGGATCGGATGTCAGCGGACATGTCTCCGCTGACATCCAATGCCCCATAGGGATGCATGGGGGGACCGTTCAGATCCGCCAAAAAAAACGGACTGGTGGATCTGAACGGTCCGTCTGTGTGAAAGGGGCCTAAGTGTTTTGCAGGTGTGAAAGAGTCGTAAATGAATTCGAAATCAAAAATGTTATTTGTTGCAACCCAGCCTAAGATGTAGTGGCTGCATTCATTTTCTTTTTCCAGGCTGCAAAAATTTTCAGCAATTGCCAAGTCATACAAGAAAGAAAGGGAAAATAAGCCTGAAAAAGTTAAAGTAGCACCCACATGTAAGGACTGGCAAGTTGCAGCATGATAAATAATATATTCTGGTTTATATTTGGGTTTAAATATGTTTTAATTAAAAAGGTGGTAATCTGTGTTGGACCTTTTTTACACAAATGCATTTTAAAAAAATATGTTCAATAACCTATTAATTTCTTTGTAGCAGACACTATGCCTGTACTGATTAGTTTTGTGCTTGTTTGATGCCTCTGGTATTGTATTTGTTGGATGTTTCTATGTATCACTGAGCCTTGTGCACAGTGTTAACCTTTTTCTTATGGAATAAATACTTTCCAAAAACAAAGTGATAAAATAACTGGGAGGATCCTTGCAACACAGCCTATTTCAGAACATGTGATTCATGCGTGTGCTTTATTTTACAGTCAAATGATGGGGCAACCCTGGTTAAGTCAGAGTGCATGTGCCACAGTTTATTTTATATTTTTTTCAGCTTGGCAAAAAAAAGAAAATTATTAAAGAAAAAGAACTAGGGACTCTCTAGGACAGTAGGACGACATAAATTCTATGCGTAAAAATAACATAAAAAATCCAGATTTATTAACATTCTATAAAAGTTTAAAGGAATCACCTGTGATGGACAATACAATATTTATTATTAAAATATATATATATTTTTATTTTTTGACACACTACAAAGACCACTTATTAGCATTATATGGAGTGCCCTGTCTCCCAGGTAATAGATTGTGGTCAACGCGTTTTGTCGATAACTCTACCTTGTCAGGATTAGCATTGAAATGACTACAAGACATTCATGCAATTCCATTTATATCAGTAGAGTGGTCATAATTAGTTTATGCCATTATACAGTTACAGCAATGTAAGGCTTCAGTTATTTCAACAAGGAAAAAAGCCTGCAAGCTTACTGATGAGGAGGGTGTGCCTGCTTATAACCACAGTTGCTAATGCCGGCATAAGAGAAAAAGCTCTGGGAAAAGCAGTCAGCCAGTATTGTATGCAGGACATTTCTGAGGGCATTCTGACCCCCTTCATGACCAGGCCATTTTTTGCACTACATTTTTGCGTTACTTTAACTGACAACTGAGTGGTCATGTGACACTATACCCAAACAAAATTATGTACTTTTTTTCTGGTGGTATTTGATCATCACTGGGTTTTTAATTTTTTTGCGCTGCAAAAGAAAAAACGGGCTATTTTGAAGAAAAAAACTATTTTTTACTTCTATAAAACCTATCCAATAAAAAAATGAAAACCAATGCCTTCATGAATTAGGGCCGATATGTAGTAGTCTTCTACATATTTTTGGTAAAAAAAATTTCCAATAAGCATTTGATTGTAGCCGCTATAACCAAACCAAACTATAATGTGTATATATTTGTGTGTTTGTGTGTATGTATATATGTGTATGTATGTATGTATGTGTGTGTGTGTGTGTGTGTGTGTATATATATATATATATATATATATATATATATATATATATATATATATATATATATATATATATATATATATATATATAGCACCCTCCTAGGTAGGTGCTAGATGTTACATAGTTAGTGAGGTTGAAAAAAGACATCAGTCCATCCAGTTCAACCTATGATGTGTGTGTGTGTTTGCTTTTAACCGTACATTGTATACCCCTGTATGTTGTGGTCTCTAAGGTGCCCATCTAATAGTTTTTTGAAACTATCAATGCTTCCTGCTGATACAACTGCTTGTGGAAGAGAATTCCACATCCTTACCGCTCTTACAGTGAAGAACCCCTTACGCATTTTAAGGTTAAACCGCCTTTCCTCTAGTTTTAGTGAGTGGCCACGTGTCTTATTGTATTCCCTTACTCTGAATAGTTTGTTCCTTATGCTAGGGTCACCAATACAGTATTTGTACATTGATATCATATCCCCCCTCAATCTTCTCTTCTCCAGAGAGAATAGGTTCAGTGCTTCTAGTCTTTCCTCATAGCTGATGTCCTCCATTCCCCTAATTATTTTTGTTGCCCTTATCTGGACTCTTTCCAATTCCAGATGGGTAGTGTATTTTATTCTGCCTGCTTATCTGGAGAGTGACAAGTAAAAATTTGTGACTCTCCTGCTTATCAGGGAGCTGGGTTCTTAGTTAGGCTGTTGCATGTGTCCATGTGTGATTCATCTGGGCTAAGGGAGTGTCCCCTCTGCATCCAATAGGGAAGCCTGTTGGACAGTGGAGGAAACCCAGTCAGTGACACACAGGCTTTTGTGGCTGTCCCAGTGGGTTGGCACAAACAGTGGTGCATCCTGGGATAGGCTATAAAAGCCAAGGGCACATGTGACAGGGGGTCTTTGGATGGAAAGCCAAGTCCCAGAAGGAGGGTGACGGATGTCTCCTCTTCTGCAGCTGTGAACGTGGTCATAGGCAGTTGGGCTAGTGGACCAAAAGTGTGGCTGAACCCAGAGGTCCAGTGGAAACGGACTGTGGAGGTGAAGGCAGAGCAACTCTGGAAAAACAGTGTCTGTGAGTACAGGGAAGATTGCCAAGGGGTCTGCCCAGGAAGGGGACAACTCCAGTGTCTAGAGTCAGCGGACGGGTGTCAGCACACAGGCAGTAAGAGTAAACAGGGTGCCAAGTTATTAACCCTGAAGAGAGTATTCAAGCAGGAACAGTAATCTTATCTTCAGTTAAATGGCAAGGGGAAGCAGCGGCCTTGCCGCATTCTACAATCAGTTGTCCTCAGAATCGTGCATAGTTTCTAGTTGGAGTATACCACTCGTCCCTTCTCCTATTCAAGTTCTAAATAAAATACCAAAAACCAACATCCCCTGGATTGATTATTAACTGAGCGAAGAACTTTCAATGCCGTTTTATCTGTTATCAGTTGCTAGAGGTAACCCAGGGGAATCCAGAAGGTGTAATTATCAGCAGTCCTCTAGGGGTCAATATATATATATAATTTGTAACAAATGAATTGATGCTGCTCTACTTGCTATATTAAATAATAAGCAATGCAGCAGCAATTCATTTATCAGTCCTTAAGCCCCGGTTCACACTTGTGCGAGTGCCGGGTTCGCATGTAATGTCGGAGCGCACTGCTCCTTCATTACATGCGATCGGCTGTGCGGTGCAAGTTAGTATGGTCTCGAGTTAGGTACAAAGTGTATGGCTAAATTCGCACCGCAGCCGCAGCAAACACGCACAGGGACCCTTTTTGGAAGCCGCATCAGGATCGGATCGCACAGCGGTTCACACTTGTGCGATCCGATCCTGTGCGAACTGCACGATCGCACTGCGATATGCGATCAAACTGGGGGTGTCGTTAAGATTACATTGACACCCCCAGCGTATCGCATATGGCAGTGTGAACTGCCGGGGGTGCGTGTGCGATGCGGGAACAGGCTGCGGATACGCAGCCTTCCCGCACTTGCATAAGTGTGAACCGGGGCTTAAGGTATGGGATCACTATTGGGGATTTCTGCAGCTTTTTTTCTTGTTGTATTTGTTTGTTTTGGAGTTGGCAGCACATGAGCTTTCTCTTTATACTGGAATTTTTATTTATTTATTTTTTATACTAGTATTGGCGGTGATCAGTGATTTGAAGCGAGACTGATAGTATGGCGGGCAGTCTGACACCAACTGACACTTTGTGGGAGTCAGTGACATTAATACAGTGATCAGTGCCTCTTAAATTATGCATTTAAATTGTTAATTCTGACACTGGCTCGGAAGGGGGTTAACATCTAGGACGATAAGGGGGTTAAATGTGTGTCTAACAGTGCTTGGTGTGTTTGCTGTGAGGTGTTTTTACTAAGAGATGTGCTGATTTTTATTCCTTGCTTTGCAAGGAAACAAAAACCGGCACATACCCGCTGACATGACAAAGCTCTGTATTGTTTACATTGATCGCTGATCAATGATTGACCGCCAGCACCCCCTGATCAACCTGTGCTTTGACTAATCATAGCACAGCCGGTGCACCCCCTACCTGGAAGTATTAGGTATGTGATCCAGAACAGGAGAGCATCTCTGCTGCCGTACTCATACATGAGGCAGTCTGCAAGAAGTTAATGAGCGTAAAGTTTTAGGTTGCAAGTTTTGCAACTGTGAAATTCAGCAAAATAATATTTTTGCATATGATTACAAATTTTTGTCTTCAAATTTAAATAGGTCTCAAATCTAGTTACTATGTCATGCACAAGCTTTAGAAATGTTTCATCGTACAGTACAGGACAAAAAATCTTTGATCCGAACAATGAGTTGTATTCAGCCACCTTTAGGCTGTTGGGGTATAGCCTCCCCCTGGAGGGCTCTTGTCCCCTCTGTTTAGGAACTTGGCTGCTTCCCTGGGTGCATACCCCTTTTTCATACTGTGTGTGAGCGGGTTGGAGGCAGAGGAATGAAGAAACTTGCAGAGCTGTGCTGTGAATAGACAAGCTCTCTGCTTATCTGTCTCCAAGTTACCTCCCTGAGACAATTTCCAGGTGCTTTTATCCCATGTGTCGGAGAACTTGTCAGAAGTTATGCTGATGACAGAGGAACGGAGCAGCAGAAAGACACTGGATTTAGGGCTTTGGTGAGAGATATGTAAACACTACAGATATATGTGCCCAGGTCAGATTTCATAAATGTGGTTTACATCCACTTTAAGGATACTATTGCATTGCTCTCATGTCTGGATACATTCTGGCTAAGGTTTTCTAAAAATGGTAAAAGCCAAGACCTTCTCAGTTCAATTGCTATTAGAGCCCATCTTTCACCATGGCTGGCTTCATCCTGAAGATGGTATGCCCTTTGAGGGAGAGTGCCTCATTGGCACCTCCTTGGACAAGTACTTTATGGGAATCCCTGGGGAAAAAAGTACTCTCCTCCCCCAGAAAAAGGAGGCTCACACTCCTGCAGGTAGACCTTCTGCTCCTGAGACAAAAAAGACTTTTGTTTGTTTGTCCCTCCCAAGCCTTGAGCCTCAAATCAAAAAAAGGGCCACCCCCCATTTGTCAGAGTGGTGAAATTTGTTGGCCTTCTGGGCCTTCTGGTCCCAGCAAATCTGACGTTTGGTCCAGGGTGTAATTTCCAGGGGTTACAAGCTGTAGTTTTGGACTATAATCCCCCCCCCCCCCCTTACATACCCCTCATGCTGCTTTTTATCAGCTTCTCACTCAGAGGGTTGTTGCCCTAGTTCTGGATGGGAAACCTTTGCAGAAGTTCTACTTGCACCTGTTCACTAGGGAAATGGTGCCTCTTGACCCATTCTGGATCTGAAAACTCCAACTTTTTTTTTTTTTCCATTAAAGATTTTTATTAAATATTAAGGCAATACAAGCATAATACACACGGATGTACTTTCACGACCTGATGCGCTGCAAGCAGAAGGGGAGTCAATTGACCCAGTCATAGTTTTTCAAGGAAGGGGGGAAGGGGGAAAGGAGAAGGACTAAGGGCAGGGGAAGTAGGCAGGGAAGGGGAAAGAGGGGGGGGGTGAGGGGGGGGGAGCAGGGGTATGGGGGGGAGGAGGGGTAGGAGAGGGGAGGGGGAGGGGGGGGAGGAAGGGAGGAGATGGGAGGGGGGGGGAGGAAGGAGGGTAGAGTAAGGGGGGAAAGGAGGGAAAAAAAAAAAAACTCCAACTTTTTCATGCAAGCTCAAAACTTCCACATGAAATCCTTTAAGTTGGTTGATGCCTGATTCAAATGAGGGATGTTTGCTTGCTTATTTCCATCTTTCCCCATCATAATTGCTATCTACAGTTTGTTCTAGGACAGAGGTCTTCAAATTATGGCCCTGCAGTTTTTCAAGAACTACAATTCTCATCATGCCTAGTCAAGTCTGTAAATGTCAGAGTTTTACAATGCCTCATGGGATGTGTAGATCTGCAACATGGCCTGTAGTTTGAGGATCCCTGCTCTAGGCACATAACTGTTCCAATTTGTAGCCCTTCACTTTGGTTTGTCCATGGTACCCTGGCCTTTCGCCAAGGTGCTTGGTTCTGTCCTTGCTCTGCTCTGGTCTTAGGGTATCCATGTAGTGGGATACCTAGATGGTCTCCTGCTCCTTTGTGTCCCGACGTGCTTTCCCTTCCAGACACTTCATCCAGGGGTGGGAGGGTTTCAGCCGCATAGCCAGTTTTGCCAATTTAGAAAGTTGTGGGCAGGGTTAGGTGTGGCCAGGTGATAACTGACAAGCTTCAGGAATGTGAATTAGCAGGACAATGCCGTTAGCCACACCCCATGCAACATCTTCTCATCCCACTGTAGTGCAAGCAGCCAGCAGTCTACATAGGGGACAATACTTCTTTTATATGGAGTAGCAGTGCAGTAACGTTGTCCCTCTATCACAGGAAGATGCATAAAGTGGACTTCACTGGCAGGATGACCAGGTGTTTGTGAGACATTACAGAGAGACTAATGAAAAATGGTAAGTGCAGATGCACTTATAATTAGGTGCTTCTGCACATAATCTTAATGGGAAGCCATACTTTTAACACAATGCACATTATTATGGGACTTAAAGCATGTGCGTTAGCAAACTAGAAAGCCTGAATGAATCTTCAAAACTGCAGGGAATAGCTTTGGATGAACCAGTAAATGTGACTGGGTTGCATCTTTAGATGAACTCCAACCCCCCCCCCCCCCGCCCCTCCGAATCGTAAAAATATATATATATACACACACACACAGCACCTTCCTTTCCATCTTCCCTTCCTACACCATTGGGTGCTGGCTGTCCATGTTCTTGCAGCCAGCCCCCTCATGGTGAAACGCTAGGCCTGCACGCCAGCTACTGCATGCCCCTGCGGCTTCCTGCAATATTTGATTCCCATCATTCCCATCTAAGCAAGGGCCCAGCCAAAGTAAAAAAAATATAGATAGATAGATAGAGATATATATATATATATATATATATATATATATATATATATATATATATATATATATATATATATATATATATATATATATATATATATATATAAATCTACAGTATCTCACAAAAGTACACCCCTCACATTTTTGTAAATATATTGGGCGGCACAGTGGTGTAGTGGTTAGCACATTCACCTAGCAGCAAGAGGGTCGCTGTTTTGAATCCCAACCACGACACTACCTGCCTGGAGTTTGCATGTTCTCCCTGTGCCAGCATGGGTTTCCTCCCGCACTCCAAAGACATGCTGGTAGGTTAATTGGCCCTACTGTGTATGTATGTGAGTTGGGGACCTTAGGTTGTAAGCTCCTTAAGGGTAGGGACTGATGTGAATGTGCAATGTATATGTAAAGCGCTGCATAAATTGACAGCGCTATAGAAGTACCTGAAATAAATAAATATTTTATTATATCTTTTAATGTGACAACACTGAAGAAATGACACTTTGCTACAATATAAAGTAGGGAGTGTACAGCTTGTATAACAGTGTAAATTTGCTGTCCCCTCAAAATAACACACAACCATTAATGTCTAAACTGCTAGCAACAAAAGTGAGTACACCCCTAAATGAAAATGTCCAAATTGGGCCCAAAGTGTCAATATTTTGTGTGGCCACCATTATTTTCCCGCACTGCCTTAACCCTCTTGGGCATGGAGTTCACCAGAGCTTCACAGGTTGCCACTGGAGTCCTCTTCCACTCCCCTATGATGACATCACAGGGCTGGTGGATGTTGGAGACCTTGAGCTCCTCCACCTTCCATTTGAGGATGCCCCACAGATGCTCAATAGGGTTTAGGTCTGGAAACATGCTTGGTCAGTCCATCACCTTTACCCTCAGCTTCTTTAGCAAGGCAGTGGTCTTCTCGTGTGTTGGAATACTGCCCTGCGCCCCAGTCTCTGAAGGAAGGGGATCATGCTCTGCTTCAGTATGTCACAGTACATGTTGGCGTTCATGGTTCCCTCAATGATCTGTAGCTCCCCAGTCCCTCAATGATCTGTAGCTCCCCAGTGCCGGCAGCGTTAATGCAGCCCCAGACCATGACACTCCCACCATGCTTGGCTGTAGACAAGACACACTTGTCTTTGTACTCCTCACCTGGTTGCCGCCACACACGCTTGACACCATCTGAACCAAATAAGTTTATCTTGGTCTCAGCAGACCACAGGGCATGGTTCCTGTAATCCATGTCTTTAGTCTGCTTGTCTTCAGCAAACTGTTTGCGGGGGTTCTTGTGCATCATCTTTAGAAGAGGTTTCCTTCTGGGACCACAGCCATGCAGACCAATTTGATGCAGTGTGTGGTGTATGGTCTGAGCACTGACAGGCTGACCCCACACGCCTTCAACATCTGAAGCAATGCTGGCAGCACTCATACGTCTATTTCCCAAAGACAACCTCTGGATATGACGCTGAGCACGTGCACTCAACTGCTTTGGTCGACCATTGGGAGGCCTGTTCTGAGTGGAACCTGTCCTGTTAAACCTCTGTATGGTCTTGGCCACCATGCTGCAGTTCAGTTTCAGGGTCTTGATGATCTTCTTATAGCCTAGGCCATCTTTATGTATAGCAACAATTTTTTTTTTTTTTTTCAGATCCTCAGAGTTCTTTGCCATGAGGTGCCATGTTGAATTTCCAGTGACCAGTATGAGAGAGTGAGAGCGATAACACTAAATTTAACACACCTACTCCCCATTCACACCTGAGACCTTGTAACACTAACAAGTCACATGACACCAGGGAGGGAAAGTGGCTAATTGGGCCCAATTTGGACGTTTCCACTGTACACACTTTTGTTGCCAGCGGTTTAGACATTAATGGCTGTGTGTTGAGTTATTTTGAGGGGACAGCAAATTTACACTGTTATACAAGCTGTACACTCACTACTTTACATTGTAGCAAAGTGTAATTTCTTCAGTGTTGTCACATGAAAAGATATAATAAAATATTTACAAAAATGTGAGGGGTGTACTCACTTTCGTGAGATACTGTGTACAGTATATGTATGTATGTGTGTGTATGTATGTATGTATGTATGTGTGTGTGTGTGTGTGTATATATATATATATATATATATATATATATATATATATATATATATATATATATATATATATATATATCTCCTATATAATAATATAAATCTCCCCAAACAAAAAAAATTGCTTTTTTAAATAGTAGAAGGAGGATTTCGATTGGGAAACATATATTTTTTTTTTTTTCTCGAGTCAAATTCCACTTTAAAATCTGGAATACCTGCATGTCCAAACTGAATTTTCTTTTGTTTCAACTGGACCAACACATTCCACAGCTATTACAGGAGAAAAGGGGGAAGAATGCAGACACATTGCAGGCTGTGGATGGAAGTGAGATGCAGAGCTGCTGCAGCTTCAGATTGCAGGAAACCTGCTCTGCTGTACTTAAGGTTCAGTTGTTATCCGCACTTACATACTCCATTTACATCCATTTACATCCATTTTTACTTCTCAGAAGTTGTCTTCTGGAAATTATGTATTCACAACTCCACTAAAAAAGTTTGAATTGTGACATCCATATTTCCTTTTGCTTTTTCCTAATTAGTATATCAACTTGTAAGGCCTCTTACACACGATTCTCCTGGTTGAGCATTTTCTTTTTCAGCCGTAAATTTCAGGCGTATTTGTGTTATTGAAATTCGCGTGCATTTTTGCGCAAATGCGTTCACGCAAATTTGCCTCTTTGCGCGTTAATTTGCGTCTTCGTGCAAATGTATTCTCGCGTTCTTGTAACATATGCAAATTAGCATTTTTCAGATCAACAGTATGTTCGTATGCGTTCATTTGTTCGCAATCGTGCATATTTACACACAGGCTTAAATTGCTGTACAAAAATGCAGATTTTTCTATTTTGTTCTTACTGAAGAATGCACAGCGCTGATTTACGCACCTGTGTGCATAGACACATTACAATGAATGGGCTGTATTTTAGCTAAGAAAAAAAAAAGCCGTACTGAGCTTTTTTAAGCTGCAGTGTGCAAGAGGCCTAAGGAAGAAGCAGGATGGTTAATGCAGAGTAGTTCATTGCTGCATCTGGGCTTTGGTTTCACTCTTTGTGTACAGAACACAATAACAAATAAAAGCCCAAAAAGCAAACATTGATTGTTGACCTAACAACCATTATATTCCAATGACAAAAGAATCAGTGGACCAGTCTGATCTGTAGATGGCAGCAGAGAGCAATGTGTGTAATTTTACTAGAGGAATTGTTTTCTCTGAAATGTAAGCCTGGTAAAATATTGGTCAGTAAAATGCGAAATAGCACTAGTTAAAGCAAGACATAGTTTATTCACATTTACAAGCCATTTACTTAGCCATCAAAATCAGTATCTAGTAGTTAGTTTAGGTAGAGGTTGCAGACAGGATGCTTCAGTTTGTCCTTAAGTGACCCTGACTATAGGTGAAGTTGGCATTCCCTTCAATCCTTTACCATTACGCATAATATATATTATGACCTCTACATAAATCCTGAGGCTTGCTTGTGATAGTTAAAGCTGAATAGAAGCTTTATCTTTTATCACTGTAATGTAGTTGGTCTGCATGAACAATAATGTGGGTGACAGAGGGCAGCAGCCTGGATCTCTTGTGGGCCCACATTACCCCTGCACAGTGCTCCAGGCAACATTGCGCATGCAATGTGAGTGTGCTCCAGCCAACAGTGCGCATGCAATGTGAGTGTGCTCCAGCCAACAGTGCGCATGCAATGTGAGTGTGCTCTGGCCAACAGTGCGCATGCAATGTGAGTGTGCTCCGGCCAACAGTGCGCATGCAATGGGAGTGTGCTCTGGCCAACAGTGCGCATGCAATGTGAGTGTGCTCCGGCCAACAGTGCGCATGCAATGTGAGTGTGCTCCAGCCAACAGTGCTCATGCAATGGGAGTGTGCTCCAGCCAACAGTGCTCATGCAATGGGAGTGTGCTCCAGCCAACAGTGCGCATGCAATGTGAGTGTGCTCCGGCCAACAGTGCGCATGCAATGTGAGTGTGCTCCGGCCAACAGTGCTCATGCAATGTGAGTGTGCTCCGGCCAACAGTGCTCATGCAATGTGAGTGTGCTCCAGCCAACAGTGCGCATGCATTGTGAGTGTGCTCCAGCCAACAGTGCGCATGCAATGTGAGTGTGCTCCAGCCAACAGTGCTCATGCAATGTGAGTAGCGCTGTTGACTGGAGCACTGTGCAGGGACTGTGTATTAGCCTGAACTGCAGAAAAAACAATAAAATAAAACAAGACAAAAAAAAAACCCTAATGTGTGCTTATGCAGCCTGACTGTATTAGTCTTGGGCTTAAATTATACCCAAAGGCAAAACTTTTTTGAAAATGAGGAGCTAAGTTAGAACCCCTGTTCGGTTTTTATTGCGGTCTGTGCCACTGTTAAGGAGTTCTACCTTCTCGATTTTGTCTTTTTTTTTTTTTTAACGTTTTCACCAAGAGTGAAAGGGAAAGAAATTTTGGTGTTTTCACTAGAGCAGTAATGGAGGAGAAACCTTTCAGTGGGGACACTCGTTCTGGTGACACCCCGGGATCCCTTCTCTTCTTGTTTATGCTGTGGAGCAGGAAATGAAGAGAAATCTCCCCACTGGCAACAACTGACAGGGGTTTTAACCCTTCCTTCTATGCTTTATCCAACATAAACCGATCCAAAAAAAAAAAATATGGCTTTAGTTCAGCTTCTAAACTCGCATGTCTAAAGGGTGAAAGGTGAACTTTCTCTCATTATGTTTCTAACAAAATACCAAACTGCGTTCTTTCCCTGCAATATTTTACAAATCCTTGTTTGTTTCTCCCAGTTTGTATGTTAAATACGAGATATTGGGGTTATTTACCAAAGGCGAATCCGCTGTGCACTAGGAACTTAGTGATCTGCGGGGGACATGTAAGGAAAATAAAAAAAACAGCATTTTTGCTTTCACGTGATTTGATGATAATAGAAATCAGCAGAGCCCCCCTCAGATCTACATCGACTGCACTTCCAAATGCACTTGCAGTGCAAAGTGGATTTATCAACCCCATTGTGATGTGTTTACACTGCCACCTGCTGAGGAAAGTTTGTATACAACAGCAGGCTGAGTTTCAGCAGTAGAGCACTGAGATCGATGATTTGCAAGACTTTTTTTTTATTAGAAACTATGTAATAAAACTTTATTATACAAAGACAAACTATGCTAAGTTACAAAATGGCATTGGATTTAAAGTATAATTCTGGTAATACTATGCAAACTATTTCCATTGCTAAAGATGCCATGTGCTGTAATATACTGCAGTAACTATGTACAGTAAGCAGTGGTTTGTTGCTGTTACAGTTTGGATGAATTTCCTTCTGCTGGAATTAGGCGCAGGCTGAATGCTTATCAGCCATTCAGAAGAAGCCTTGTTTTTCTATTAGTAAACTTTAATTCAGGCACAGTGCAGCATTGTTACCAGACCATTACTAGAAGCTGCAGTGGACTTTACTGGCAACATCAACAAGTACTGGTTGGACATATTAATTCCTAAGTGAGGTGACTTGAATTATTTGTTGATGGAAAATGGCTTGCCTTTTTAGTGCTTGCTTCTTATTTGTGATATGGTTACATTATTAAAGTGGTTGTAAAGGCTTTCTATGCATGAAGGTAAAAAACCTTCTGTGTGTGGCTCCCCTCCCCTTAATATTCAGCTGAGCCCCCTCTCAATCCAACAATGTGCATAGGAGCCTCAGCTGTCCAGGGTCTCTCTCTCCTCATTGGCTGAGACACAGCAGTAGGAGCCTTTGGCTCCCACTGGTGTCAATCACAGCCAGTGAGCCAATGAGGTAAAAGTTAGGGGTGGGTCCAAGCCATAGGTTTATGTGTCTTATAGTCGCATAGAGTGGAGCTCGGGAGCGAGCACGTACCAGTGCCCCCATAGCAAGTGGCTTGCTGTTGAGGGCACTGGTCAAGGGGGAAGAGCCAGGAGCACCGGCGGGGGCCCTAAGAAGAAGAGAAAGTAAGGTATAACATGTTGTTTAAAAAAAAAATAAAACAAAGCTTTAGAATCGCGTAAAATGTGTGTGCCATCTTTCTGATTATTATTTTGCCACCTTGCTTCTATTAGAATTACTAATAGAAGTAGAAGTTAAATTCTGAAGTCCACATTCAAATTTGAATAAGTCCGTGCAGTGGTGTGCAGAAAACGAGAACAGTCAGCTTGGAGCAGTCTGTGGTTTTTTAAATTGGTTGCTTTCCTCTCTTGAACTTTTCATGCAGCTCTTTGCTGTGGTAAGTAAAGACCACTGTGTGCCCAGAGGGAAATGTATAGTTTTTGCTTGTTGTCTTGGTGAATCTGTGAAGTCATCTGTGTATATGGAAGGCAGTGCCTATGCCAAATAAGGCAAATGAAAAAATTTTGGGGCTAATATTCGCTTTTGCAATGAGATATTTTAGCAGTGCTGCAAAATGTAACTAGGTAGCTGCGCCTGCGCGGGAACTTGGCAGCTAATGTGATTGTATAGACAGCCAGTGTTGCACAAGACTGACTGAGCTAAGCTTGCTTCTTCTGCATATTGACAGTGCTCAGTCTGTCTGTCTCATGCAATACCCTCTGTAGATACAGTCGCAGTGGCTGCTACATTCTCGTGTATTTCCAGCTTTACCGAACAATGGTCCTTGCATTTTTAGAACCTGCCTCCCTACCAGCAATAGCTCTTAATGACCCGGGTCCCAGAGAGTTTTCACTATCACTGTGGTGATCAGGAAATGTTAAGCCCTGCAAAAGTATATATCCTAGGAAATCCCCTCTCTTTAAATTTATTTAATAATCTATTTGAAGGTTTAGTGAAACTTTTACAACATACAGTAATCAATAAGTGCACAATTTACCAACCCTAGCTAGCCCAGTAGTATTCAGTTGTCTGATTTGGTCATTACAGAATTGGAGTTTTACAATACATCCAAATATTTTATTTTTTGTTTATTTTCATGCTTCACAAGTCTTTGCAGTAAAAATTCATTTCTCTAGCGCTCATTGACAGACGTAGTCCTCGGTGATACACCACCTTCGGGTTATGTTGCCTCCACAGGAGCAGGACTAGACAGGAAATTAAAAAGCTCTGGCCACACCCTAGGGGCAGTCCCAGAGGGTATATCCTCTCTCTCTCTGCCTCAGCAAATCAGTTATTTTCTGTCTAGTTAGGAGTAAGGACCTAGACACCTTGCTGGGATCTTAGGTCCTGGCAAGAATTTTTTTCTTAAAGGATTTTTTAGACAGCTTTTTTTCTCCAGTGTTCCTGTGAGATCTTCAAGCAAGAAAGCTGAACTGGGCGACGGGCTGGATGTTGAGATCCGGTGGTCACCCCAGTTCAGCCTACGAGCGCGTACAGGCCATAGCTCCGCGCTGGGTCGGCCGCGACAAAGTCCCATTAAAAGGACTGAACCCGCGAGTTAAACGTCTCGCTGAAACGCCAAAGACCATGAGTCACGGCGTCCGTATCGGTCGACAGCCCTCCCGCCCCGATGGAGAGGGGTACTGTCAGGAGTTGGTGCCCGCCTGGTTCCGGTATGGTGAGTAGTATGTTCCCCCTTTTTCCCTGACGGGTTTTGTGGTGAACGCGGGCCCCTCTCTGTATGGTAAGAAAGAGTCCTTTCTATCCTATAACATGTCACAGATCCTCCTACTTTGAGTGTGATTTTATGTGTGCAAAAGCCAGGAGGCTTGGTTTGGGAGCTAACAATCTATTGTATACATGTTTAAAAGATGTAATCTGTGGCATTCTGGGAATCTTATGGGTCAAGTATAAGCTACCTACCAGTCAGAAGCCACGGACATGTAGACTGCCTTCCAAATCAGATCTCCAGCTATTAGCAGGCCTCCCGAACGGCCATGCGGTCCGCCAGGGCCGGTACCGCCAACCACGCCATATCCCCATGCAGAGAGAGTGTTGTGTGCCCTGCAGCACACCGCTATTCAGTACAGGCCGCCGCCATTTTTTTTGCTGGATCGCACGAGCCGCCATTTTGGCGTAGCCTCGTGTCTCCAGCATGGGGGCGGCCATGTTTGAGGTGATCCTACACCTCGTGGAGCTTGGGGGAGGCGCCGGAAGGCGTGCAGAGGGGCGGAGCCGCCTCCTTTCTTCCTGGGCAGCCAGCCAAAAGACTTCCTGTTTGTCAAGACAGCGCTGTAACCTGTTGCAGTTTAACTCTGAGCATCAAGTGGTGAGCCTGGGGGTCTATCTCTCTCTCTCGATCGATAGGGATCCCTAGCAGGTAACACTAAGGGGCTTTTTGTGGCGCTGGGGGTCAGAAAAAAAAAAAAAAAAAAAAGTTTTTTTCTTTACTTTTGAATTATATTATCCAGGAAGTAACTGGAGTTATCATGGACCCTGCCACACAGATTCCCCCACCTGTTTCCCTCGAGGGGGCCTCGGGACCCGCCGGTGCACAGAGTATAGAGTCATTTACAGCAATTTTGGAGTCTATGGTGGCTCGGGTGGAGGCGGCCTGTCAGGGACGGGGGTCAAGGAAGCGACCCCCGCCTACCCCTATACCATCTGACACCTCTGACTCAGATTCAGAGATGGTCACGGCAGTTGCAGGTTCCTCTGCAAGGGCTGTTATCCCAGGTAAAACCCCCTCAGACAGTGAGGAGGACGCTTCTTCTCTTGCTATAATTCAGGAAGAAGCATTGGTGGACGCACTAGTTGTGGCAGTGCAGGAAACCTTAAAACTTGAGGCTTTACCGGCAGAGGCAACTGAAACAGAGATGCCTTTTGGTACTAATAAGCCCATCAAGACGGCGAAGGCTTTTCCTGTACCTAAATGTTTTGGTAATCAGATTAAAGGAGAATGGGAGCATTCTAAACGTACCTTTACTATTTCCAAGCGTATTGCTAGACGCTATCCGTTTGAGGAATCCATCATTAAGAAATGGACGGTACCACCAGTCGTGGATCCGCCTATTTCCAGGCTGAATAGAGCCACGGTTATTCCAGTGGAGGACACTTCGTCCTTTAAGGATCCGGTGGATCGAAAGATAGAAGCAGAGTCCCGCACTATCTTCTCTCTGATAGGGTCAGCATTTAGACCAGTAATCGTTATTGGTCTAGTTTCCCAGACACTTACGGAATGGGCGAAAATGGTACGCCAAGATCTAGGGGAAAAGATATTCCCCAGGAGACATCTGATTTGATGGAACAGATCATACAAGGGCTACGGTTTATCTGTGACGCAGCCTTGGACACTACTCCCTTATTAGGGCATGCATCTAAGTTAGCAGTGATCCTCAGACGTGTGCTGTGGTTAAAATGCTGGTCAGCTGACCTAGGTTCCAAAAAGACCTTGACCAATCTCCCTTTTCAGGGGAATCGTCTATTTGGGGCCAACCTAGATGAAATCATTAAGGATGCCACTGGGGGCAAGAGCACTTTTTTGCCACAGGCTGCAAAAGCTAAGGGACCTCGCAACAAGCGAGGACCTTTCTTTACCGCCCATAAAGTGCGCCCGGCTGGTACTAGCGGGAAAGGCAAGACTCCTCCAGGAGGGTTCAAGAAGGGCTGGTCGGACAAGCAGAGGACCAACCCAGCCAAACCCGAAGTAAAGGAGTACACAGCCTGAAGGTGCGCCCCCACCCGGTTTCAGGGTGGGGGGACGTTTTCACCGGTATTCAGGACATTAGATCGAGCATCAACCACTACTACCGGTGCGATTCTTCCCTTCCAACATTTAAGTACCACAGGAAGCGGTAGTTACCGTTCCCTGAATAGATCTTTTCCTTTACCTTTTCCTAAGATTAGTCCCGATACCTCACAGGAATCGGATCTGGTTGACCAGATAGGCCAAGTAGCCTCTAGTCGGGTGACTTCGGTCCCTGAGGTTCAACCAGAAAAGATCACCTTTCCTGATAACAATCAGGTATCTGATAAATGTGTGGGAACAGAAAACGACCAGACTTTCTCGGATGGTCGGGGCCAGATAGCTCTAGGGACGCCTGGTTCAGATCCAATCAGCGCCAGTGCTCCTAGAAATTCTAGGCTGGCCTCCTCAAAACGGCCTGGCCGACTTGGACATGTTAGTCGCAGACGTTCCGTGGGAACTTCGTCTCAGGGAGTGTCTGTGGTCTCAAGGACCAATTTACCTTCGTGCTTTACAGTCGCTGGTTTTAATGGCCTGGCCATTGAGACCCAAGTACTGAAGGACAGAGGTTTGTCTACTTCAGTCATTCCTACCCTTATTAAAGCAAGGAAAGCGACTTCCAGCAAAGTCTATTATCACACATGGAAGACTTATATTGCGTGGTGCGAATCTTTAGGATTTCCTCCACGTACCTATTCGGTGTCTCGAATATTGGCCTTTTTGCAACAAGGGGTTGAGCAGAAGCTAGCCTTGAGCACCATCAAGGGTCAAGTTTCAGCATTAGCAATCTTCTTTCAGAAGCCTTTAGCTACCAAATCCTTGGTGCGGAATTTCATCCAGGGGGTGCGGCACCTGGCTCCTCCAGTCCGCGCGCCCTTACCGCCCTGGGATCTTAATTTGGTTTTGTCGGTTCTACAGAAACCTCCCTTTGAAAACATCAGGGAGATTCCCTTGCTCACTTTATCCCAGAAGGTGGCCTTCTTGGTGGCTATTACTTCTGCTCGCAGGGTGTCAGAACTGGCTGCATTATCATGCCAGTCCCCATACCTAGTGATTCATAGGGATAAGGTAGTACTTCATCCTAAGCCATCTTTTCTTCCTAAGGTGGTTTCAGATTTTCATCTGAATGAAGATATTGTACTACCTTCCTTGTGTCCTCAGCCCAAGCATCATCGGGAACATGCGTTGCATTCCTTAGATGTGGTTCGGGCAATCAGGGTATACCTGAAAGCTACGGAATCATTCCGTAAGACGGATTCACTTTTTGTGATCACGGATGGCCCCAGAAAGGGTTTGCCTGCATCTGCCGCGACCATTGCCAAATGGATTAGACAAACGGTGGTACAGGCTTATTCTATTAAGGGTCAGAGTCCTCCGTTCCCTGTTAGGGCGCACTCCACTCGAGCGCTCAGTACTTCCTGGGCCTTTCGCCATCAGGCGTCAGTGGTCCAGGTATGTAAGGCGGCCACTTGGTCGTCGGTACATACCTTTACAAAATTCTATAAAATTGATGTGACGGCATCGGCGGATGCCTCATTTGGCCGCAAGGTTTTGCAGGCCGCAATTTGAGGAGACCGGTGGTCTACCTCGAGGGTTTTTTTCTGTTTGGAAAAAAAAAAAGAAATTTTTTCTCTCTTTTGTTGAGTCTCATCATTAAGGATGAGCATTGTAAACTTCTAGTTGGCACCGGTTGGGCCTTCTAGATTGGGATTTGATTTCATTTTCCCACCCCTCAGTTGTGATACTGCTCTGGGACGTCCCGAAGGTGGTGTATCACCGAGGACTACGTCTGTCAATGAGCGCTAGAGAAAAATGGATTTTTGTAAAATCTTACCGTAAAATCCTTTTCTCTTAGCTCATTGACAGACGTAGTCCCCGCCCCTCTGTTTTTTTGAGTTGGGTTAAAATCTCTAAAGACTGCTTTTTCACATAACTGATTTGCTGAGGCAGAGAGAGAGAGGATATACCCTCTGGGACTGCCCCTAGGGTGTGGCCAGAGCTTTTTAATTTCCTGTCTAGTCCTGCTCCTGTGGAGGCAACATAACCCGAAGGTGGTGTATCACCGAGGACTACGTCTGTCAATGAGCTAAGAGAAAAGGATTTTACGGTAAGATTTTACAAAAATCCATTTTTTTTAAGTAAAGTTGGTCATACAGCTGCAAGAAAAAGTATGTGAACCCTTTGGAATGATATGGATTTCTGCACAAATTGGTCAGAAAATGTGATCTGATCATCATCGAATTCACAATAATAGACAATTTACAGTCTGCTTAAACTAATAACACACAAAGAATGAAATGTTGCCATGTTTTTATTGAACACACCATGTAAACATTCACAGTGCAGGTGGAAAAAGTATGTGAACCCCTAGACTAATGACATCTCCAAGAGCTAATTGGAGTGCGATGTCTGCCAACTGGAGTCCAATCAATGAGATGAGATTGGAGGTGTTGGTTACAGCTGCCCTGCCCTATAAAAAACACACACCAGTTCTGGGTTTGCTTTTCACAAGAAGCATTGCCTGATGTGAATGATGCCTCGCACAAAAGAGCTCTCAGAAGACCTACGATTTAAGAATTGTTGACTTGCATAAAGCTGGAAAGGGTTCTAAAAGTATCTCCAAAAGCCTTGCTGTTCATCAGTCCACGGTAAGACAAATTGTCTATAAATGGAGAAAGTTCAGCACTGCTGCTACTCTCTCTAGGAGTGGCCGTCCTGTAAAGATGACTGCAAGAGCACAGCGCAGACTGCTCAATGAGGTGAAGAATCCTAGAGTGTCAGCTAAAGACTTACAAAAGTCACTGGCAAATGCTAACATCCCTGTTAGCGAATCTACAATACGTAAAACACTAAACAAGAATTGATTTCATGGGAGGATACCACAGAGGAAGCCCCTGCTGTCCAAACAAAACATTGCTGCACGTTTACAGTTTGCACAAGAGCACCTGGATGTTCCACAGCAGTACTGGCAAAATATTCTGTGGACAGATGAAACCAAAGTTGAGTTGTTTGGAAGAAACACAACACTATGTGTGGCAAAAAAGAGGCACAGCACACCAACATCAAAACCTCATTCCAACTGTGAAGTGTGGTGGTGGGGGCATCATGGTTTGGGGCTGCTTTGCTGCGTCAGGGCCTGGACGGATTGCTATCCTCGAAGGAAAAATTAATTCCCAAGTTTATCAAGACATTTTGCAGGAGAACTTAAGGCCTACTGTCTACCAGCTGAAGCTCAACAGAAGATGGGTGTTGCAACAGGACAATGACCCAAAGCATAGAAGTAAATCAACAACAGATTGGCTTGAACAGAAGAAAATACACCTTCTGAAGTGGCCCAGTCAGAGTCCTGACCTCAACCCGATTGAGATGCTGTGGCATGACCGTTGTGCACGTCTGATCTCAACTACAGGAAACATTTGGTTGAAGTTATTGCTGCCAAAGGAGGTTCAACCAGTTATTAAATCCAAGGGTTCACATACTTTTTCCACCTGCACTGTGAATGTTTACATGGTGTGTTCAATAAAAACATGGCAACATTTCATTCTTTGTGTGTTATTAGTTTAAGCAGACTGTGATTCTCTATTGTTGTGACTTAGATGATGATCAGATCACATTTTATGACCAATTTGTGCAGAAATCCATATCATTCCAAAGGGTTTACATACTTTTTCTTGCAGCTGTAGATCAATAGAAGAATTTCAAACAGAAATTCCTAGGAAAATGTGTACTAAAATTTTCAGAACATTCAAATGTTTGAAAGATTTAGTTTAGCTTTTAACATTTTATTTTGAAATCGACGAATGGACAAATGCAGACCACATACTTGTAAAAAAAATGTTTAGTTCAAGAAAAATTTTCCATCCTGCTCCTTCAAATTTTTCCTGCCACCGTGGTCAAAAATGAACATCGATTTGAAAACAAACTTACTTAGAATATTCTTTCCCTAAGAATTTTTGTTCAAAATTCTACCCATCTATACCCAGCCTAACCCATTTCCAGTGTGCTAATTTGCTTGACTGTTACTTTGATTCAGACCTGTTTAGCGAAGTATAGCTTTCATTTTATTGGTCTTCACAGCTTCTATCAGACTATGATATTGGGAAGGGGGGGCACAGGATATTAGATTGTATCATCTGATTATTTCCCTTATTGTGGCACTTTGCGGAAGGTACTCAGCTGTGAAGGACTTGTCTTTACATACACTACTACATTGTTTTTATAGAGGAAGGAACTAATTAGGGGGTAGCACTGCATCACTGCTTTTTATTTGCTTTAAAAAAGTTTGTTTAAATGCTTCTCAAAGTCATTGTACAGTTTACTAGTCTTTGTATTATTTCATGTCAAGCACTGGCGGAGGTGTGTGCCCATACAGATATATACCCACTGGGTTTATTCGCACCTGAGCGTATCGTATTTTCAGGCCTTTTTTTTTTTTTATTCTTTCTTTTTTGCAGGTGTTTGGAGGCAGGCACTGCCACCTAACAAAAACGCCTGTAATCTGCCAAAAAAAAAAAGCCCATGTACTTTTTTGAGCTTTAGGCGACCAAACGCTCATCTGTGAACAGGGGCCATTGAAATGAATGGGATTTTGCGTGTTGGGTGTTTTGAGACTTCAGAAATGAATGTTTTACAAGCTGAAATACGCTCAGGTGTGAATAGGGCCTAAGTGGGTATGCTCCATTGTTCTCTCCAACCTCTGCTTTTACTGTAGAGCGCCACTTGTTTCTTAGAACTTGCAGAATTCTGCGTAAATTTACTTTATGCACCCATGGTTCATGCAGCACATTTCTATCTGCTGCCCAGTCTCTAGTGTGCCACACACTATATAATGTTGCATCCTTTTTTTTTTCTGTGTGTCCCCATTTAAAGTCATCTTGTGCTCTCAATGCATGTTCGGTTGTCATAAATATGGAAGTTGGTAGCATCAGTCACAGAATGAGCACAAAGTACTAAAACATGTCATATTGTAGACAGTTATAGACCTGTGGGTGTGGGGATTTGGACATACAGAGAGTGACAATTCACCATATTGCTGGATCTTACAGTCTATATTACTTGACAATTCACCATATTGCTGGATCTTACAGTCTATATTACTTTACTATCTGATTGCACAGATAATTTCACATGGTCATCTCCATGTTTATGAAATCCATTTAGCACCATACTATACATCTGTTTGACTCTGCCATATTATTAAACTTTTGCTCCCCAAGTTTAACCAAGTCTTAATAAAAAAAGTTGTTTACACTAAAGTAATATATAACCCTACATAATCCACATAACTAAAGACACTAACATTTATATATAAGGCACCATTCCAATTTAGCAGTTTAAGGAACTGGCATACTTTGCCAGTTATATTTGAACAGGGTTTACAGACTAAATTATATTTGGAGATTCTAAAGCAGGGCAGCTAAGTAAATCTGGTAAACCCTTCTTCTTGATTCTGAAGTTTATAGTTTAAATTCTCTGAGACATCCCTGACAAGTTCCCCAAAATACAAAAGGCGATATTGCTTATTACGAAGAACTGGTGACTGTCTGCATTTTACACTTTGACTTCCTTACTGTCTCACCATGGTGCTGTTGTGGGGAAGTTGTTGAAAACTGGTTTCCGGAACTATTGTAAGTACTGAGACTCTATTATTGATCGCATTTCACGTAGAGTTTGTAGTCTTTCTTCTAGGCATGTTTAGTATAGTGAAATTTCTTAAGAACAAAAAAAGTTACTCTATAAAGCGGAGCTCCACTCAAAAGGGAAAGTTCCGCTTTTAGCATTCCTCCCCTCCTACTTTGCCACATTTGGCATGTTATTTTTTTTGAAAGGAAGGGAGTGGGTACCTAGTATTGACAGGTACCCACTTCCACTTCCGATCAGACTGCCTAGGAGATCCGAGCGGAAGTCCTCCTCTCACACGTCACAGGTCCCCAAAGATTGCCTAACCATTGAGAAGTGAAGCCGCAAGCTGTAATGCCGGGGGAGAGGAGAGGGAGAGAATCGAGGGTTCAGGCGGCCACATCGCTGGATTGTGGGACAGGTGAGTATGTGTTTATTAAATATCAACAGCTACACTTTTTGTAGCTGCTTACTTGTAATAAAAACAAAACTGGAACTCCGCTTTAGGAGATTGGGTCAGAGGCCCAGCAATTTAAAGATGTGGGAGTTGAAGGCTATTTAGTAAAGATTTCTTCTCACAGAACCATGGGATGTTGCCTGGAATGTTTAAAAGAAACGTTTGACTCTTATTTTTAATTTCCAATCACCTAGATGGCTACAGCACTGATCCCAGCTGTAACTGTCCCTGCGTGCCACCTATACACCGAGAACTGAGTGATCAAAGACCACTGATTGCTCAGTTCTCAGTGTTCAGTCTGCAGAGAGCTGGTGACTTTTCACGTCGCTGGCTCTTGGCTTTGCCCCTTCCACACCTACTGGGGCACCGGGCTATGCTGGGGGCAGGAAGGGCTAGCTCCCTCTTGCTGAGAGGCTGAGCCAGCTGTTAGTCCAGGCATCTGGGCAGATCCTGACTGTAAAGTCCGAGTAATCCAAAGCCTGGACTGTAAGATGTCAGTCGACAGCAGATTTTACGCCATTGTTGACCCACAGGAGAAATGGGGCAAAAATGGCTCTGATGAGGTGTACAGATAAACACCATAGGCGTGCGCACAGGGTGTGCCGGGTGTGCCTGGGCACACCCTAATCACCTAGGGCACATTAGCATTATCGCTCTGTTTGCCAGTGAGGAGATGGGAAAGATCTCCCTCGGACCTGCTCTGCCATAAGAGAAGTGCCACACACTTCTATTTCACATTGCCAGCAGGGAGAGTAATGTACCGGGTCCATATACATGTAGGCAAACACATGCATGTGTATTTAAACTTTGGGGTGAACACCCTAATGCAATAGGCTGCGCACACCTATGATAAACACATTATATATAATATGTTTATCTGTACACCAATAT
This sequence comes from Pelophylax lessonae, assembly GCF_965119305.1. Classification (NCBI taxonomy): domain Eukaryota; kingdom Metazoa; phylum Chordata; class Amphibia; order Anura; family Ranidae; genus Pelophylax; species Pelophylax lessonae. The sequence goes on from NC_138775.1 coordinate 92,923,390, forward strand.
ATAATTAAAAAATATATATATAATAAATATCACCAAACGGTAGTATATATAATATATCCCCTGCGCACAAGTGAAATAAATTCATCCAATGAGTCTTGTTAAAGACCTATCGCAGCTACTTAAAAGAGAAAATCTGTTTATCTTTGCGTATCATTTAATGATATGTGAGCTATCTGCGCTACTAATGCGGATTTCGTGATTCCATCTGGGATTTTTGATTTAAATATTTTTTCCAACATGCCAATATATAAAAATCATCAGGAACGTTAGATTTACAAAAAACAAATCCTTTTTGTCATCAATATCAATTATAAATCTAAAAGTTAGACACCAGCCAAAATATTTTTGGGGTATTGACTTCTTAGTTACAGAAAGTTCTTAGTCTTCTATATATTTAGTACTCCTGGTTGCTGAGATGTGTTTTTCAGTAATGGGTGCAGGTGTTAATACCCACGGACTTCTTGTTTGCTGTTGGATGTACTCAAAGTTACAGCACGGTAACTGCATTTGGTTTGAAGTTCCGCTACTTGTGATCTTCGTATCAAACAACGTCCTCTGAGAGGACACTTTCACACAATATCCCTGGAATTCATAGAGACTGGTGCAGACAGATTTTTCAGCCTGGTCTCTCGTGCGTTCTAAAGCCCCGTACACACGTACCGATTGTCGGCCGAACGATCGGCCGTCTTTTGTCCAGGGCTGTTGTCTGTTGAAAACTGCAAAAGACTGCACATGAATTTTGTCGGCCAACAACAGCCGACTGCAGAAGTGATGTCATGTGATGGTTCACTTTCCTTGTCTTTTTTCTTTTCTGAGCATGCCCAGTCTTGCTAATCGGCTGTCTGTCGGCCGAAATCTGTACTGACTGGCGAACAATCGGCCGTTCTGGTGACGGCCAACAAAAATTTTAATGCCTGCACGACAGATTCTGTTCGGCCGAAAATGCGCTGTCGGAAGCATCATACTAACAAGCCTACAATCGGCCGATTGGTCGTCGGCCGAATATTTACGCCCGACAATCGGTTAAGAGTGGTACAGCTTGCGCCAAATTCATGTACTTGTCTAGAACTTGTACTTGAATTTGGCGTATGTTGCACCACTTTTAGAATTCATGTAAGAGACTTTCGCAAAATTTGTCTGCGCCACTTTCGCTCTCTCCACTTTCATAAGATGCAAACTGTGATTTTATTTTGAACTTGGCTCATTCATCGCTCCATGTAAATGAGTGATGTGGGGCATCGGTTAAACTATCTGAACTTGGTGCATGGGGTGGTGTCTGTCTTAACTAAAAGTGTTGTATATGCTTTATGAATTTGGCGTAATTCATTAACCAGGGGGATTAATTCCAGAAAAGGCCTGCACAAGCTATATTGAATTCCTCCTATACGTATAACTGGAGGTCCCAGTCATGAGGTGGCAGTTGCCACATCTTTTGTGTCTGGATGACTTCTCTGCTTGCCAGTTGTCACTAATAATGAGAGTAGCTTACAAGTTAACAAAATGCTTTGTAGCATTTTGCAGTAAGTTGCTTTTAGTGTCGGTTCACACTATGGCGATCCGACTTCGGGGGCGACCTGTGAAGTCGCGTGCACCGCGACTTCGGCACGACTTGCACGGACTTCATATAATGGAAGTCAATGTAACTCACTCCGATGTCGCCCCGAAGTAGTACAGGAACTATTTTCGAAATCGGAGCGACTTGAGTCGCTCCTATTAGAACGGTTCCCGTAGCACTGAATGGACCGCAACTTGTCAGGCTGATCAGTCGCCTGACAAGTCTCCGGTACTGTGAACCGGGACTTACAGGAATTTGAGCTTTTATTTCAGCTTGAAGAAGTTTGTGCTTTTTTTTTTTTTTTGTGCTCTTTTGTGCGTTTTTTATTTACTATAAACGTTTTTTTTTTTTTTTCACAAACCCTCCCTTCAGCTACTTTTCCCTATTTTATGTGTGTGTTTTTGAGCTGCTTTGATCTTTTTCATGCTTTTTTAAGTGTCTTTTTTCTGCTCTAAAGCTCCTCTCAAAAACGTGAGTTTGTTGGGGTTTTTTTTATATCTGTAAAAGCCTGAAAAAGCCATAGTGTGCATGGACAGATTGGCTAACATTGGAGGGGAGTTTCCAGGCAGAAAAAAATGAGAGCTTAAAAAAGCTTAAAAGCCTGTAGGAGCTGCTTCTCTGCAGTGTGCATGACCCCTTTGTTTCATTGCATTCTGGAAATCCACTTTAAACCATAGGTATGGTCCATGGTCAATCTTATAATAAACCTGCGATTTGCAAGTGATAATGTGGGTAAATGCTTGTTTGGCTTTTACTGTTCTGTTTATGTAGCTGTAATATAAACTTTGAATGTTTTTTTTCCTTGAAGATTTAACACAGGCGTTCATCTATCCATTAGGACTCTGTCCAGAGTAAACCTTTTCTCATCCTGTGTCAGGCACCTGATGCACTATTGCTCTTACATTGTTTGACTATGAATGTGTGAAACATTTTCCTGTGTCTGCCTAAATGGACATTGAACTCAGGTTTAAAAAGAAAAAAACTTTTTAAAAATAAAATTGTACATTCTTTTTCTCTAAGCCTCTTCTAAATAGCAAAATTTCATTTTTTTTATTTTTTTGCTGATGTGATCTGACTTCCTGTTAGGAGATAATTACATATATTTTTATATAGGATTCCCCCTCCCTTGCTTGGTCTTGAGATAGACTTGGGACTGTGGACTATGGTTCCTATTCCATCTTGGGGAGGAAACAAGAGATAGTGGCTATGTTCCTACATACAGTGGGAATATGGAGAAAGGATGTTACCATTCTCCAATAGGAAGCCAGGACACAACAGAAAAGAGATTTATAGGAGGCTGAGAGCAATAGAAAGCACTTTTCTAAATTAAAGTGGTTCTAAAGATTACATTTTTACCTTCATGTATTCTATGCGTGAAGGTAAATACCTGTGTGCTGCAGCCTTTCCTAATACTTACCTGGGGCCTCATTGCGATCCAGTGATTTGCACGAGAGCTTCAACTCTTGGGACTCTTCCTCTTCATTGACTGAGATAGCAGCGGGAGCCATTCCTGTCAATCACAGCCAGTGAGCCAATGAGAAGAGAGAGGGGTGGGGCCAGGCCACGGCTCTGTGTCTGAATGAACATGCAGAGCAGCGGCTCGAGAGCAAGCCTGCTTGGGTGCCCCCACAGCAAGCTGTTTGCTCTGGGGGCACTTGGCAGGAGGGAAGGGCCAGAAACGCCAGTGAGGGACCCAAGAAGAGGATTGCGGCTACTCTGTGCAAAACCACTGCACAGAGCAGGTAAGTATTCCATGTTATTTAAAAAAAAAAACTTGCTTCTAATATCACTTTAAGAATATAATTTTTTTTCTTTTTAAACCAGAGTATAGTATCACTTTAAAAGGCAAAATGGAAATGCGAAAAAATAACATTTGTAAAAAGTTATCCATAGAAGTAAAATAAGCTCTTTTTCTATTTCAGGTTGCACCATGGCTCCTTTTTTGCGGATTTCCTTCAACTCATTTGAGTTGGGCTCAATGCCAGCTCAGTCAGAACCTTGCCAGCCATTCTGCGCAGTGAAGGTGAAGGAATCCCTCAGTACAGGTAAGAGAAGCATCATTCATTGTGTCCACCAGGCATGTCATGGCAGTTTGTCTATTGTGTCATAACATCGTGTCCTAAAAACCCAAAGCTTTTCTCCCAAAACTTTTGAGCCGGTTCACATTAGCGCGACTTGTCAGCCTGACAAGTCGTACTCCCTCGCGGTCCATTGACTGCTACAGGACCCGTTCTAATAGGAGCGACACAAGTCGCTCCGACTTAGAAAAAGGGTCCTGTACTACTTCGGGGTGACCTCGGAGAGACTTGCATAGACTTCCATTATGTGAAGTCCCTGCAAGTCGCTCCGAAGTCGTGGTGCAATGTAATGCACAAGTCGCCCCCGAAGTAGTAAGGAGTCGTGTCGCCTCAGTGTGAACCGGCTCTTTAGGTCTTATTGTGTTGTGGCAAAAGATGTTATTTACAGTATCTTTTCAATATTGGGAAACTTGGGGTGGTTTGAAAATCTTTAAAATTTTTATTGCGGTCTGTGCCCACTAAGAGATTATCTACCTTTTCCTGTCAGTGTCTAGGGAACCTAGGATCGTTTTTCTATTGGGGACATAGCAGTAAAACCTAATAGCCATTCTAACCATTCTCATTGCGGAGAAACTTTTAGATAATTTCTGACAGGGGTCAGTTGACTTAACAATGCTCCTGGGGGACACTGTCTTTTTGCCACTAGAGTTTGGACTTCCTAAGTTGGTTGCAGGTGGTTGGCAAAGTGGCATTAGCATTGAAACATGCTTGCTTTTTTTTTTTTTGTGATTGAAGATCCAACTGCAGAATAACCCTGAAAATGAGGATACATGCAACTATAGACCCAAAAAAACTATCAGTAAAAAACTACATCATAAAAAACGATCAGTAAATGCTGTATTACATGCTGTTCAAATTCACTCAGTCATTATGAATTTTGTTCTCTGTATTTTGCAAAAAACCTGGTTGATCCTGCTGCTCTCTATCTCCACCTCCTGTTCATGTCTCCAATTCAGCTAGGGATTTTGCAGCTGTGGTAGCAACTCTGCACATGCTCAGTTTCCAGTGAGTTTCTATGCTGAACATTACTTCCCTATCACATGTGAGCAGTTCATGTGACTATAGAGTCATACGTGTGGGCTTATACACAGTGGTAAATGACAATCCGCTCCCTCCCCTCCTCCTCCATGCCCACTAACCAGCTAAACACAATATAGCATATTACATGTAGATAAACAGTGGCTCACACCGTGTTATTTCCACAAAACAATATAGATTAGATTTCAAATATATATTTTTTTGCCAATTTAAAACAGTTTATTGATATTATTTTTCATCTCTATTCCAAAGCTTGTTTTTTTTTTTACATGTGACCATGATTGGCGCCAGCTCCAAGGGGTTAACAAGCTGGGCCTATGGTGGTAGAAAATTACATTTTGACTGATTTGACACCTCTAAGAAGTGTCGTCTTAATAAATCTCCAACCCTTAATTACGGAAAATTCAATGTAAAATTTGGGTTCCGTATCTGTGTACCTTTTTTTTTAATTCTTTTTTTTTTTTTTTTTTTTTTTTTAAAAGCTTTACTGGTTGACAGGTAAATATTGTTAAAAGGTGCACAATCCACACCCACAACTACTATATGAAGTGTTGGATTGGATAATTGGATAACAGTGCTCATCACATGTATAGACACAATTCATAAAGAAGAAGCTTTGCAGCTTACCATAGAATATACGGTAGAAGAATATGCTTCTACAGGGAAAAGGGGAAAAAAAAACCTGGAATCCCTTTGGCTGTCTGCCCTATACGTAACGTATTCCAGTTGTACAAGCCTGCTGCACCACCATGCCAAGAATTGGGCAAGACTAGAATTACCAGGTAAGCATCCAAAACTACAGTACTTTAAGTAATTTGTGGGGAATCCAACCACTTTGCTAGACAGCCTCTACTCAAGTCACTTTAGTGTGGCAAAGCATTGTTCACCAATCCTTTTTCAGGAGAGCCTGGGAGACTGTTTTGTTTCAATTTCAAGACTATAGTTTTTCAAGTATAGTAAAGAAAGATACCCAAGAGATCTCTAATGGCTCAACCAAACCAAAAAAGTAGGTAGCGGTTTCAGGGTGTATATAGTGCGTCACAATGAGAAAATTTAAAAGCAACAATGTCCTTCAAATCTTGTATTTTTTAATATAACCAAAGAAATGTGATTGCAATCCGCCTGGTCTGAAGAACATCTCCAGCTTTCTGCCATGTTAGGGTTTTGGAAGCTCATAAATCTTTAGGGTGTCAAGTAAGCTCTGTGCATTATTTTGAACTATATAAGGTGATCCTGAACTGACACCAAATGTTTAAAGGGGCATATCCACATATCCTCCATTTTTCTCTCCATCCAGACTTGGAGTGGCAATTTGCCACTGGTCTATACATTTTTGGAAGGTACCCACATATATACAATCTTCTATAAATAATGGACAATGATAAAGCTGTGCCTCTCTGTGTAACCTCCAGTGAGGGGAAATGGAAGAACCAGTGAAGCTGCCCAAACTGACTGAAAAGCATGCCTTAAGAGTTGTATGGGAATATTTTTTCTAGGGTTATACTTATCTAGCTGGTAAGTATGTGATACTGCATCTGTCCCCCGGCGCCTCTACACTGAGAACCAGGCGATCGAACACTTCAGATCGCTCGGTTCTGACAGCTCCCCGAGCAGAGAACTGCTGACTGTCAGTCAGCAGCTCTCTACTCTACCTCCTCCTCGCTCATTGGAGCGCTTGGCTATGAAAGGGGAGGGGATCGGCCGGTTTAGGCTCTCAGCGGCTCACTGAGGGGCTGAGCTGGGTGTCGGTCCAGGCACCTGGCGAATCCCGACTTCCATTGTCACGTTGACATGGTGCCTGGATTGATTTCTGTGACTTCTGTAAACGAGTCACAGGAGTGCAGGAGGTGTACAGCCAAACAAGCTTTTGCTGTACATCTGGTACTGTAATAAATATTTGGTAAAGCTAATTTCTGTTGAAGCTGTTGGAATGGCGTCAGGTTATTTGTGTGACTGAGTCTTAATGACCATTTTCACCCATACAGTGGAATGGAATAAAACTGTGGCAACTCAGGATGTTTCCATAAAACAGGGATTCCCAAACTACGGCACTGCAGCTGTTGTAGAACTGAACATCCAATGAGGCATTGTAAAACTCTGACATTCACATACATGAATAGGCATGATAGGAATTGTAGTTCTGAACAACTGGAGGGCCGTAGTTTGGGAATCCCTGCCATAAAAGATTATGAGGCAATTGGGTAGCTTTAGAGATGCCCATTAATGTATGAGACCTACCCTGCATTTGTACTAATATAGCTTGGAGGTTTGGTAGAGAATTGGACACCTAAATATTTAAAGAATAAAATCCATTGAATAGGCACAGATGGATCAGCCAGTGCTTCTGCATCAGGGGCCAAAGGTATAATCTGATACCTGGTCCAATTAACTCTTGCTCCCAAGCCCTGCTGCTGCGTCCATTGATGGCTTTAGTAATGCTTTTTCCTTTTTGGTCATGTGATCTCCCGGATTCCCATATATACAAAAAGGCATAGGATAGGGTTATAACACTGAGCCTGAGAGATATTGCTTCCCTGCTAAACTTCAGGTTATGTGAATGAAACTGCTATCCTCAGCGCACTCTGCGTTACAAGTAAGTTTAGATGCATCAACAAACCGGTCTCCTAGATGAAGCAATTTAGTCCCTGTTCACACTGAATGCAGCTTTAAAATCGCGCTTCTTCAGTGCAATTTCAAAACCAGTGGTCAGTGCGATTTCATGTGCGGCTTGCTGACATCTGTGCGATTTCATGCACATATGGCAATGCAAGTTGCACCAAAAATAGTGCAGGAACTATTTTTAAAATTGCACTACTTCAAAATGGACCTATTAAGCCGGTGCTATAGAAACACATTAGATGAGACGTCAAGTGCAATTTTTAAGTTCCACATCGCACCAGTGTGAATGGGGGCTTAGTCGTAATTGCAAGTCTTGTGACACCTGTTCCTGCAACCGTACTATATATAATGTTACAAGATGTATAGAAGTGTTCATTTGAATTTAACAGACATTTATTTTGTCACAAAAAATACTTTATTCATCATTGCAATCTGTATTAATTACAGAGAGAGGAAAGACCTTGGTACAGAAGAAACCCACAATGTATCCAGACTGGAAGTCCACGTTTGATGCTCACATCTTTGAGGGCCGTGTTATCCAGATAGTGCTGATGAAGGCAGCCGAGGACCCACTCTCTGAGGCCACAGTTGGGGTGTCTGTGCTCGCTGAACGATGCAAAAAAGGAAATGGGAAATCTGAGTTTTGGGTGAGGATGAAGTGTGAACGATGATTTTATCTATCTATCTATCATAATCTATTTTTGTCTGTCTGTCTGTCTGTCTGTCATAATCTATTTTTATCTATCTAATCTATCTTATAAATGTTCATATCATTTACAGCTGGACCTGCAGCCCCAAGCAAAAGTTCTAATGTCCGTGCAGTACTTTCTGGAGGACACCGACACTGGTAAATTATGTTAAAGAATGGAGTATAAAATATATTTCAACTTACATTCTGGTGTTCTGTTGATGTTTGCTATCCACGTGGTGTATGGTATTGCGCTCTCAATTCTTTTTCGTCTGAGATAAGCAAAGTGTTCTCTCAGCAGAGAATCTCACACATAGCTGAATGCTGGGTGTGAAGTTGTCAGAGGACAAGACATACATACTGACTTAACCATTTCATTTCTGGAACAGTAGGTAGTGTAAACCCCCTCCCCCCGTCTAGCCATTGACACTTAATCAGCCTTTTGCATGAAAGACTTGTCATTTATAGCCACTTGTCAGCTGCAGCCTTTACGACAGTTGCGTTCCTGTATTTGCTTGTATTGCTTTTGATATCATTAGTATTGGCTATTTGTGTCTGTATCAAAGTACAGGAGTCAAGAAATTGTTAGCCTTCATTTATCCATCCCAAAAAAAACTGTTAATGTAGCTTTATGTTAATGTTTAATGTGCTAAAATAGGAGATGGAAGTCCATCTCCCAAAACATATTTCACTGTTTGGGAGAGACAAGTATATTTCAAACCACCTATCCCTCTTCTGAAGTGCCCAGTTCTATCCCTACTTCAGCCGCTGCCCTATTTGTACAGCTTTGGACCACACAATTAAGTCAAGCCTTCACAAAAAAAATCAGTGAATCTTGGTTGTTCCAAAGTGAAACGAAGTGATAAGCTTAACCCTCTCTGTGATAACTTTGGCAGGGGGTTATAGCCAGACCGCATGTTTTGTAACATACCTGGATTCCCCAGATATGATATAATTTCCCATTGTTGGTACATTCTATACAATAACAGGTAACTGTTAACTACAGAGACGGCCTGATAGCTAGGATTTTCAGAAGTAATGGCAGCATCCGTAGTACTCTTAGTAGAGGTTTCCTTTAAATGTGTTCTAAAAGAGAAGTGTGGGAATAAATAAAATAAAAAAATCATCCATATTCACCTATGTGGCTGAAGGATGCTATCCGATGCTGCAGCTGTCCCCCGCCGACTCTAAGACTGAGAACTAAGTGATCACTTGACTGCTGATTGCTCATTTCCTGGTCTTTAATGAGCCGATGACTGTCACCGCTTTTTGCGCTTCCAGCGCGAATGGGAGCCTTGGGCTGGGGAGGGGACAAGAGCGGCTGGCACAGGCTTTCAGCGGCACATTAAGAGGCTGAGCCAGCTGCCGATCAGGCATGTGGGTAGATCCCAACAGAACTGTTGGAATCCTCCAGAGCCTGGGACTGTCTCTGTGACATCGGTTGGTAGGGGCCATTAGGCCGCTAATAGCTGAATCTGGGCCACAGGATTGCAGAACGAAGTGCATTCCTGTGACCCAAAGGAGAAGTATGGGCAAAAGAGCTTTGGGCATACTTCTCCTTTAATACTTTCTGAATCTACAACCCAGAAAAAAGTATACAGATTAGCAAGTAAGAGTATAGCTGGAACTCCGAATCTGCTTGCTACTTGCCGTTTATCGAGCGTTTTGACACCAGGCAACTAGCATTTTCAGAAGCTGTCAGCTATAGCAACCTCCATAATTTGCATGGTGCAGGTTTTCTTTAAGAAGTGCAATTAAGGAGATCTAAATATGACAACATAGAACTTACAAAAGATAATACCCTTAAAAATGCCTAATTACTATAAACTGTTAGATTGTACTTTGGCTAAAATTTGTGGGTTTATAACCATTGCCAAATCCCTATATGCCAAGTTTTTGTAATTAAATTGGATAAAGCTCTTACATTTTAGGAAACTCTTAACAGGTGATTATTACACATACGCACTCTTGAGATTTGAGTTTATCCTAAACTGTTTAATTTGTAGGCTATTCCATAGCATGGAAGAGCTGGCAGTGCATGACAATCCTCTGTGCTGCTCTTTCACATGCAATGCAACATGGTGCAGTGTGATTTTTGAATGTGGCCAGGTGTTTTTTGGTGCAGCATAGTCCATTTTTGGCCTCAGACTTTTTTTGGTGCATTTTTTGGCAAGGTTGTGTGCTTGGTAACTAGTCTTTTACAAGAAAAAATGCAGGAAGCATGTAAACACATCAAAGGCATTCAAAACACACAGACAAATGCATGATTATGCAGCAGCACTAGTGTGGTCCTAGGCTTATAGTCTTTGTTTGTGCATCTTTACTTCACTATTCAGTTTTTGTATTTCCCTTAAAGCACTATACTGGCTCCCTCCCTCCCTCTGTCTCTTTCCCCCTCCCATGTACATCACAAAGTTTCAGAGTTACACAGAACAGGTCTTTAGTCTTTTGTTGTGTTTATGCGGAGTACAGTCTAGGATAGCTGTGTTGAAGCTCCATCCCTTACCATGCAAGGTGCTGTGTCTGTTCATTGGAGGGGTCCCTGCACTGCCTACCTGGATGTCTTTGCTGTGAAGCAGTTGTGTGTTTCACAATGGGGAAGTCTTGCTGGTTGTTTCAATGAGTCTGTCTTGTCTTTTGACTATGTATAGTGTATTGCTGAATATTATGTTTGTTTTTTAGGTTTGCTCTGTAAAGACTAAAACTAAATGTTGCAATTATTTTGGTAATATCTTGATTTATTTTAATCTTTTGTTTAAAGTGCATGAGCAGCAGCAGCTTGCACCTCTTTGTTCTGCGCCATCTGCTGAAAAGATTATGTTGTCTTGTAAATAATTAGTTTGTTTACTGACATTAGCAGCTACCGTTCTTTGCATTTATTTTTATCATTGATATGCAGAATTTTAAATCTTACCTTGTTGATGCAAAGCCAAATGTTTACTAGCATTACTATGTATTTTTTTTAGTCTTCTTTTTCCTATTGATTTTCTAAACTGATAGCTACTATCTTAAGCGTCATTGTTGTCTAGCATTACAGTGTAGTGCAGTGTTCTTTTTAATTTTGTCGCCTGGTTTGTCCTAACAGATTGCAAGCAGCCGATAGGAGAAGACGAGGGCTTGGTGACTATAAACAGGAGAAGAGGAGCCATCAAACAGGCTAAAATACACTACATTAAGAACCATGAATTTATTGCCACATTTTTTGGTCAGCCAACATTTTGCTCTGTGTGCAAAGAGTTTGTGTGGTAAGAAAGACTTAGCCAATCCTGACAGCATGTATCCGTGAATTTGCGAACTGCTTTTGTTAACCAACATAGTTTAAAAAGTGTCTTAACTTTTAATCTATTGCTGTTGGTAATTAGTGAGGGGGTATCAAGATGACAGCAGTGTCATTTTCAGCATGTACTATATTCAAAGGGTATCCTGATATTTTAATATTTTGTTATGGAAAATGTTTGATGTAGGGAGCTTCTCCTGATTGCTTCATGCTGCTATGCCCCTCTCAGCGCTTGCTGTCTTCAGTTGCTGCCCTGGGAGAAGTTGAACAGACATGCGCACTGGGCAAAAAAATGCTGCTTATTCAGGCTTTTGGCTTTTTATTTATTTTCAGCCTATAGAAGCAGCTCTGCTAGTCTATTTGTCCATGCACATTAGGGAGTTTGCACGCCTGACACACATAAACGTGCATAAACGCAGCGTTTTAAGAGCGTTCAGCGTTTCAAGTGTACCTTGATTATAGTGAAAAATAAGCAGAGTGGAATGCTTTGGAAAAAAACGCTTCTAAAAGCAAATGCCCATAAACTCTTGTGCGTTACAAGCCACTATGAGCATTATTATGCTGCGTTTTCTGCCAGAGGTTGTGGCATTTTTTCAGCTGCCTAGTGTGCATAGACCCATGCATATGTAAGATGATTATGTAAGATCATTCAACAGTAAGATTTCTTCTAGTCTTAAGAATACATTTTGGGGTTAAAGCATGGTCTGTTTGTCAGGAAAGCAAATATTTCTGCATAGGAAGTATCACTGACTACTCACTGTGTTTTTATTTTACAGGGGCTTGAACAAACAAGGATACAAATGCAGACGTAAGTTTAATACTTAGATGTATATATAAACCCAAGCTTTCTGTTTAAAAAAAAAAAAAATGAAAATTGATTTTGGACTTTACAGCAGATCTCTCTTGGGCTGTCTTCAACATTTACCTTTCAGAAATAATTAGATTCAATAGAATTCTACAATCCCACAATTTATTTTTTATAGACTATGATGTATCTTTTACTGCTGCGTGATGAAATAGACATTTATGATTTGCTTCTGTGATTCCAGACCAGCTTTTTCTATTTTGGGGATCTGCGCATGGTGGCAGAATTCTCTTTCCTTAAACAGCTTGGTTGTCTCCTTTTTATTAGTTTCATTAACTGTCACCTCAGAGGGAAGTAAATAGTTGTCAGTGAGTAAATAATAAATCTTAATCTGTTGCTCCTCCTGCCTTAAGCCCAAGGGTGGTGCTTTTGGTCATTGGCTGCTCTTGTGTTTGCTAAACAAAAGCGAATATTGCTGCTGGTCTGTATGCTTTTTGCAGGTGCATTTAGTATACTGTGGCAATTGTTCCTTTTCTTTCCACTGACTTATCTGTTTTGTTGCATTGCTCATATTTTGTAACAAAATAAAATTCTGAAGCCTAGTTCACATGGGCTTCAGCTTGTAGAAGTGCTTAAAATAATGTCATTAAAAAAGCACATCTAATCACACTTCAATAACAACACTTAGCAGCGCTAGTGTGTACTTGTGACACACTATTCTTAATTTCCCTCAAATATGCAAATTGATGAAAGCGACCGTGCATAAAGTCCTTAAGGGTTATCGCATTAATACATAAAGTCCATATAAGTCCTCCCATTGGCGCTCCTCCATGTGTATATGGTGCTATCAAGACTGTATTCCTTCACCACACCATGTGTGCTCCCCTTTAAGGTAATGGGCACTCGCCCAATATCAATGCAAATGACACTTTGTATACAGGTCCCTCTCAAAAAATTAGCATATTGTGATAAAGTACATTATTTTCTGCAATGTACTGATAAACATTAGACTTTCATATATTTTAGATTCATTACACGCAACTGAAGTAGTGCAAACCTTTTATTGTTTGAATATTGATGATTTTGGCATGCAGCTCATGAAAACCCAAAATTCCTATCTCAAAAAATTAGCATATTTCATCCGACCAATAAAAGAAAAGTGTTTTTAATACAAAAAAAGTCAACCTTCAAAAAATGATGTTCAGTTATGCACTCAATACTTGGTCGGGAATCCTTTTGCAGAAATGACTGCTTCATTGCGGCGTGGCATGGAGGCAATCAGCCTGTGGCACTGCTGAGGTGTTATGGAGGCCCAGGATGCTTCGATAGCGGCCTTGAGCTCATCCAGAGTGTTGGGTCTTGCGTCTCTCAACTTTCTCTTCACAACATCCCACAGATTCTCTATGAGGTTCAGGTCAGCAGAGTTGGCAGGCCAATTGAGCACAGTAATACCATGGTCAGTAAACCATTTACCAGTGGTTTCGGCACTGTGAGCAGGTGCCAGGTCGTGCTGAAAAATGAAATCTTCATCTCCATAAAGCTTTTCAGCAGATGGAAGCATGAAGTGCTCCAAAATCTCCTGATAGCTAGCTGCATTGACCCTGCCCTTGATAAAACACAGTGGACCAACACCAGCAGCTGACATGGCAGCCCAGACCATCACTGACTGTGGGTACTTGACACTGGACTTCAGGCATTTTGGCATTTCCCTCTTCCCAGTCTTCCTCAGGGTCCGGTCACCTCTTCTCGTTGTGCAGCGTTTTCTGCCACACTTTTTCCTTCCCACAGACTTCCCACTGAGGTGCCTTGATACAGCACTCTGGGAACAGCCTATTCGTTCAGAAATTTGTTTCTGTGTCTTACCCTCTTGCTTGAGGGTGTCAATGATGGCCTTCTGGACAGCAGTCAGGTCGGCAGTCTTACCCATGATTGCGGTTTTGAGTAATGAACCAGGCTGGGAGTTTTTAAAAGCCTCAGGAATCTTTTGCAGGTGTTTAGAGTTAATTAGTTGATTCAGATGATTAGGTTAATAGCTCGTTTTAGAGAACCTTTTCATGATGTGCTAATTTTTGAGATAGGAATTTTGGCTTTTCATGAGCTGTATGCCAAAATCATCAATATTAAAACAATAAAAGGCTTGCACTACTTCAGTTGTGTGTAATGAATCTAAAATATATGAAAGTCTGTTTATCAGTACATTACAGAAAATAATGAACTTTATCACAATATGCTAATTTTTTGAGAGGGACCTGTATATAAGAACTCTCTCAACTCTTCTCCAAACTCACTCCACTGGACACTTCCTTATGGGGATATCCAATGGACAAACGTCCCTACTTTTATTTGGCCGATATATCTGAGTGTGTATTGATAATCCCCACCATGGGAACATGTAGGTCAGAAGTGGTCAGGAAGAAAAGAACAGGGGGGAACCAATAGTGTGATATCGTTTAAAACTTTTATTAACATCACAACACAGCAAAATCCCTCTCCTTCAACCATTCTGCTTACATTGTATGCATCTTTAAAATTCGCCAAAGAATAGGTAAGTAGAAAAGCTCCTCTCCTCACCAATATGGATAGAAGCTCCTGCTATAAAAGAGCCCATATCAGCAGCTGTTTATCAGTACAGCACAGTAATTTTAGCAGTTACTTGATCATTTGTGTTGGAACTTTATTTCCTGTAGAAACGTGGTTACCCCAAAAGCTATTTGCCAAATAGCCCTTTTGCGGGTGGGCGTGTTAGGCAGATTTAGTATCTTTGTTCTTTAAGGTAATCTTTTACAGTTGTTCTTATTATAATGGACATTTGATAACTTTTGTATGGATATCTCCATTAGTCTGATTTTTTTTTTTTTATATTTTATCTGCCTTTATTGCCCTTCAATTTAAAGAAAGATCATTTAAAGCAGTATTAAACCCAAAATTAAACCATACATTTATTGCAGCTTACTTATTTTTAGATCTGATGACTGTATTCGTTTTCTTTTTTAAGGCTTTCTTTCTTCTATTATCTGGTGATCCAGCCAGCAAGTCTGTTTTTTTTTTTTCAACAGAAAAACTCTCTTGCAGTTACAGGGATGAGACAAGCCATTTAAAACTGACAGGGGTGAATAAAATCATCAGCTTTTATTTTTGTAAAACCTTTTTCCAAAAAGGGGAAAAAAACAGTTCTAATTGATTATACAGAGTTGGAGTTTGACTTCAATGTGTTACTGTATTTTAATCTGCTAGTACATCTTACACTCCCCTTCTCCATGACTGACAATGCTGCTGTCCAAATCTGTCCCCTGTGTTCATTCATCCAGAGTGCTGTCTGTATAATGCAGGAGGTTTGTTACTGGTCAGATCCCCAGGGGAAAAAGCCTAAAAAAAAAAACCGAATACAATCACTACATCTAATGATTGGAAAGCTGAAATAGATTAAATTTTTTGGTTTAAGCTCATCTCTTTGCCATTTTAGTCATTCCTTGGTCCTTTGTTCACCTTGCATTTACTTTTGCTTTTTTTCTATCCTGTATCATTTTTTCTTTCCTGTTGCAATCTGCCCTGCCTTTGCAGTTTGTCTCTAGTCATCTCTTGAAATGGGTACAAATTGTTTCTATTGCTTACAGAGTGCAATGCTGCCATACATAAAAAATGCATTGACAAGATCATTGGCCGGTGTACGGGCACAGCCACCAACAGCCGGGACACCATGGTAAGAGCTTTTCTGCTTTTTCTTTCTCTTGTGACCTAGGGTGGTTATGGATTTCAAATTTTTACTATTTAAACACAAAAGTATAAATAGATTTAATGCATGTGCATTCAGCAAAATCTGATCACATTGTAGACAAGATAATTTAAACTAAAATACTTCTCAGGGCTTTGTGTTCATTTTCATTTGTATCACATCCTCAGAGCTTTAGGGTGCATGTTCCTTTGACATCATGGTGAAGATAATATCTCTTTCGTTCATTGACGGACACAGCTTCTGGTATTTTTAACTATTGGGTTATGCTGCCCCCCTAAAGGAGTAGGATACTAGGCAGAAAAAAATTCTGTTACCCCCTGGGACTGCCCATGGGTGTAATACTCCCTCTCTCTGCTATAGCTACTCAGTGGCCTAGTTCCTTGCTGGGATCTTTGGTCCAGGCAAAAATCTTTTTAGATGGAAAATGTTTTCCTCCTGGATTTTTCCTGTGAGATCTGCAATCAACTGCCGGACTGGGCGATGGGCTGGATAACTAGATCCAGTGGTCACCCCGGTCTGGCCAGCTAGCGTGCGCAGGCCTCAGCTCCACGCTAGGTCGGCCGCGACATAGCCCCACTGGATCGGGCTGGCCCTGCGAATTAAGCGCCTTGCGAGGTCACATACGACCTGGTCTCGGCCTGAGTCGCAGCATTCCTTCTGGCCGACAGCCCCCCCATTTCGATGGAGAGGAGGATCTGTCTGGAGCTGTGCCCGCCTGGTTCCTGGTATGGTGAGTAGCTGTCCCCCCCTCTTCCTCTGGAGGGTTTTAGGGTGGATGCGGGCCTCTCCATGGGAAGGTCGGACCCCTGGGCTCTCCTCCTTCCTGGCACCCCCACTATTGCGGGGTCTATATGGCTGGCCTGGACACCCCCTAAAATGGGGGCCGGGGGCCATGCTGGTGATTGGGGTGGGTTCGGCTGTGTGTGTGTGGGGGGGGGGTTGTACCTGGTGGGGACTCCTGCTAGGGCCCCCCGTCCTGCCCTTTGCCTATTCTGTGGCTAGGGATACCTCCTGGGTCTCCGAGAGCCTTGTGGTGCTGCCATTTTCTTGTAGCCGATAGGCTACAATGCACGGTGGCCATTTTGCGGTGGATACTTTTCACTCCCTGATCGCATACGTGCAGTGCAGATTCTTCTGGTGACTAGCCTATGCCTGGTTCTGCGGGTGGTGAGTCTGGTGGGGTTCTCTCCCCCTCTGCTGGGGGTCGATTGGTGCTTCTAGCTAGCGACCGGGTGGTGCTGCCAGCACGGTGGGGGTGTCCCTTAGCAGTGTTTTTACACTTATTCTATGGGTCCCCTTGGTGGCTAATGGAGACTTTGGAGCACATCTCCCCACCTGATCCCCTCTCTGAGGCTGCGGGGCCCTCCAGGTCCCGACCATCAATCAATGCACTGATGGCGGTCCTGGAGTCCCTTGTGTCCCGGGTGGAAGTGGCTTTCGGGCGACGGGCTAGCAGAATGGGTCCCCTGCCTTCCCGTCTCATCTGTCCCATCAGATCCTGAATCTGATTCAGCCACCGCGGATATGGGTCATCCTGATGGGTCTGCAACTGTGCGCCCTGAATACTCAGATAGTGAGGATGATTTCTCCACGTCTGCAACCGTGTTCGAAAAGGAGCTGGTGAATGCACTGATTGTATTTGTGCATGAGCCTCTAAAAATGAGGGTCGCGACAGGGGCACAGGTTCCCTTGGTACTCACAACCATCCAGAGTGGCAAAAGGCTCTGTCAATATGTTCACCCTGGCTGGCTCGGCATCGAAGCCAGTGTTCACCATTGGTTGGTGTTGCAAACTCTGACTGAGTGGGCTAAGCTTTTGCGCCGCGACCTGGAGGTAGAACAGCTCCCACCTGCCTTTGCTGAGTTGGGGGACCAGCTGGACCAGGGGCTGCAGTTTATCTGTGCTGCATCTTTGGTTGCTACTCCCCTAGTGGCTCAGCTCTCTGTTTCGACAATGATCCTTGGCTAACATGCTGGTCTGCGGACCAGACTTCTAAAAGAAAAAGACAGCCCTGGCTGTTTTTCCTTTTCAAGGAGATTGCCTCTTTGGAGCTATCCTGGATGACATCATTAGAAGATGACAAGGGATCGAAGCCTTTTGGGACCTCCGTGAAGTCATACAATCTGGATACAAGATCGAATTTCATGCTCACCCTCCGAAAAGGTTATTTTCTTCCAATGTGCAACTGTCTCCAGTCCACCTACAGGCCCTCTTTCGGGTGGTGCAAGTTCGTATGCTTCAGGGGGGACTGTCCCGGTTCCGATTGTAGAACATTTTCAGGGGTTTTTATTCAACCTTTTCACAGTTTCCAGGAAGGAGTGCAAGGTGTTTCCAATCCTGAACATCAAGGCGCTGAACTGCTTTGTGCAGGTGCAGAAGTTCCGGATGGTTGCTTCCTTGCATTAGGGGGATTTTCTTGCCTCCATGTACATCAAAGATGCCTACCTTCACATTCCAATATGTATTGGTCACCAACGCTTCCCCTACTTTGCAATGGGAGAGGAACATTATCAGTTTGGGGGGTTACCATTTGATCTTGCCTCTGCTCCCTGGTTCTTCACTACAGTGTTGGCCCCGGTACTGGCATTGTTTCTCCAGCGGGGGATCGCGGTCTTGGGCTATTTAAACAATCTCCTTCTGCGAGCCTAGTCTTCTGTTGCACGGGTGGAAAACCTGGAGATCACCATACGATCTCCGAAGGAGTTCAGCTGGATTCTGAATCTTCGAAAGTCAGCCTTGGTCCCTTCTACGAAACTAGACTATCTAGGGCTGGCTCTGGACTCTGCCTTGGCCACAGTATTTCTTCCTCCGGACAAACTTCAGACCCTGCAGGTTGCAGTTCATCTCCTGCTGACCAGCAGAAGGCCGTCCTTCCGGACTTGTATGCGGGTACTGGGCCTGATGGTGTCAACCATCTTAGCGGTCCAGTTTGCATAGTTCCATACGGGGTCCCTGCAATGGGAGATTCCCTTCACATGGGTCAAGAATCCGCAGTCTCTGGACAACCAAATCCAGCTGAGCCTGGGTACGAGAGTCCCTGATTTGGTGGCTTTGTTCATCGGCGCTCCGGCAGGGCAAAATCCTTCCTACCCTTGTATTGGACAGTAATCATCACGAATGCCAACCTGTCCGGGTGTAGAGGCGTCCTCCTGTAGAAGTTCTGTTTAGGGGATCTGGCCCCTGGAAGAATCCAGACTACCGATCAATGTCCTGAGTTACGTGCGATCAGGATGTGCCTGGAACATTGGATCATCTACAAGGCTGTCCAGTGCGCATTTATTCAGACAATGCCACGGCCGTGACTTATGTCTGTCTCCAAGGGGGCACAGAAGTGTGCTGGCACCTCTTGAGGTAGCTGGCATTCTCAGGTGGGCACGTTTTGTTGTAGCCCTCCCTGCAGTTCACTTTTCCAGGAGTGCAACATTGGCAGGAGGATTACCTCAGTTGGCAGGCGTTAGACCAGGGGGAATGGTCATTTCATCCGGGGGAATGGTCATTTCATCCGGAAGTGTTTTATCAGTTGTGTCTCCAGTGGGGCATCCCCAAGGTGAATCTGTTGGCGTCTCCGCTCAACATTAAGGTATATAGGTTCGTGGCTCAGTCGCAGGATCATCTGGTGGACGTCAGACGAGCTCGTGGCCCCGTGGGGTCAGTATCGTCTTATTTGCGCCTTCCCTCCTCTCAGGCTTCTGCTAAGACTTCTACAGGATCCGGTTATTTTAGTGGCCCCAGACTGGCCCCGCTGGGCCTGGTACGCCGACCTGGTGCAGCTGGTTGCCGACCTGTCCTTAGAGGCTTCCTCTCAGGGAGTATCTGCTGTCCCAAGGGCCAATCTTTCAGTCGGCTTTACAGTCGCTGGCTTTGACGGCTTGGCTGTTAAAAGCCAGGTGCTGAAGGATAGGGGATTGTCTAAATAAGTGATTCCTACGCTGTTAAAAGCTAGAAAATCTACTTCTTGGAAGCTGTACCGTTGTACGTGGGAGACGTACTTGCGTGCTGTGAATCCCTTGGGGTTCCTCCTCTTCTCTTCTTTTTTTCCATGGCTCGGATCTTGACCTTCCTTCAACCGGGGGTTGAACAGAAGTTGGCGTTGAGTATATTAAGGGCCAGGTGTTGGCCTTGGCGGTTTTCTTCCAACAACCCTTGACTACATCTCTGGTGTATACCTCTCTTCAGGGTGTTCGGTACTTGGTCCCTTTGGTGTGGTCTTTTTTGCCATCCTGGAGAACCGAAAGTACCAAATTGAGGTCCCAAAAGCCTCCTTTTTGAGAATCTTCGGAAGTTTCCCCTGCTTGCGCTGTCCCAGACGGTGGCCTTTTTGGTGGCTATCACCTCTGCGTGCAGGGTGTCAGAACTGGTAGCGTTATCCTGTCGTTCACCTTATCTGGTGATTCACAGGGGTAAGGTGATGCTTCGCTCCTGTCTGTCATTCCTTTCTAAGGTGTTCTCTGGTTTTAATTTGATTATAGCCATTGTGTTGCCTTCCCTGTGTCCTAGGCCTAAACATCCGAAGGAATTTGCCGTGCATGCCTTGGATGTGGCAATTAGGATGTACCTGGCAGCTACAGAGTCTTTCAGGAAGTCAGACTCTCTATTTGTGCTCACAGATGGCCTCGTAAAGGGTTGTCCGCTTCCTCTGCGACCATTTTTAGATGGCTTAGAGAGACAGTGGTTCAGGTCTATTACATCAGGGGTCAGTCAGGTCCCTCTTTTCCCTGTTCAGGCGCACTTTACTAGGGCCCTTAGTGCCTCCTGGGTCTTTGTCATCAGACTTCAGTGATGCAGGTGTGCAAGGCGGCCATCTGGTCGTCGGTGCACATTTTTACAAAGTTTTATAAGGTTGATGCGTTGGCATCTGCGGATGCTTCCCTTGGCCGCAAGATTTTGCAGGCTGCTGTTTAGAGGACCTGATCCTCTCTGAGGGTGTGTTGTTTTTTTTTTGTTTTTTTTCTGGTGGGCTCCAGTTGTTTGGTTGAGCCCCTGATGCCTGGTTGGCTAATGTTTAGCCTTAGGAATTTTTTGCTGTTTCCCACCCCTTATGTTTAACACTTCTTAAGAATACCAAAAGCTGTGTCCGTCAATGAACAAAAGAGAAAATGGGATTTTTGACTTGCCATAAAATCAATTTCTCTGATGTTCTTTGACGGACACAGCACCCACCCCACTATGGAGTTCTAATTCTCCTGACTGCTTGTAACAAAACTGAGTGCCTATAGCAGAGATAGTATACCCCCTGGGACTGCCCATGGGTGTAGCCAGAATTATTTTCTGCCTAGTGTCCTACTCCTGTAGGGGGCAATATAACCCAATGGTTAAGAATACCAGAAGCTGTGTCCGTCAATGAACATCAAATAAATTAATTTTATGGTAAGTCAAAATCCCATTTTTATACTCAAAATATTTGATCTCGTCAATCGGATTCTGTTCAAGACAAATTTAAAATAATTTAGTTACACGCATATGTGGCTAAAATGAATGAGACTCCATCTAGAGCAATCCATAGGGGGAAGAAAAAGTTAAAACTGTAGTTCTGCTTTAAATGGTTTGTTTTCTATTAACGACTTATGTTGTTGTCACACAAGTGATCTGGTCACTGGTGACATGTTCCCAGTAACAGGATCACTAACAGACCACTCCCCTTTTGCTGTGGAGTTTTTACCTCACTAGCTGGATCAGGATAATGTACCTACATTGCTGGTAATTAATACTTTGTGGTGTTCCTGACCGTTAAGTGTGCTTAGGTAAGTGAAATTAGTGATTCTTCTAATGGCGATCTGTCACCAAAAGTATAATCACAGAAGCCACAACAAAATACAAATACTTCTGAATATAAATAACTCACTGGTTCATAATTCGTGAACAAAGACTTTTCTCCAGTCTGTCCCCCGGTTTGCTGGTTGCTGCCATCTTGCCTCTAGTCTAGCACAACTCGGAGATGGTGAAGCCAGGATGTTGTATACAGCCCACATGTGAAAGACCCCTTTAACTCTCCAGTAATGGTCATGTGCTGCTACTACTACTCTGCATATACCGGCAGCCAATAGCAGTGGTTAGAGAAGGAGAAAGATGGTTAGTTGTTGGCTTTTATGAAAAAATCTCCTAAGTTCTACATAGACTGCATATCTTGAAAACGGGAGGAATGGATCTGAAACAGACCAGGGTATGAATTGTAATATACTGAAATGTACCACTGTGTTAACATTCTTGGGGAATAAAAAGGTTCACAAGAGGTTTCATGCATACATGTATTTGACATTAAAAATGAGCATGTTCCCGCCTAGCCCTCCCTAATAATACTATGAAAAATATGTTCTTATGCAGAAGCTCCTATACAATGCAAATTGATTGGATTTCCATAGAATCGCTAGCGATAAGATGTCCTCTTCAATTTAGTGAACTTGTATTGAAACCTTATAGATTGTAATACATTTAGAAATCATGAAGCTGTAGGGCGCATTTGCCTTGCTGAAGGGGACGTATGGATACTCTCATTGCTATGGAACCCTGATTGCTGACTTCCTGGGCAATGTAAAAAGGCTTCTGCATCAAAAAGTGAGATTTTTGATTTTTTTTTTTTTTGTCCACAAAACAGACGAGAGAGGGCCAAGAGGGAAAATATGTTGTATTAAATAAGTGATTTCTAAACCCAAAGCTTTATTTATTTTTAAATAGCAAACCTATTAAAACGTATCTACTCTGTGCAATTGAATTGCAAAGAGCCGCCCCAAACCTCCTTTTCTCAGGTCCCCAGTTGGCGCTCCTGGCTCCTCTTCGCGTGTGCCACCATAGGAAGCCACTTCTTGTGGTGGCATGCATGTGGGCTCGATCGCGAGCTGTGCTGCCTGTGTCCATAAACAGGCAACGCGGCTAGGCTGCGTCCCTTAACACAGGATTTGAGTGACAGTAGCAGGAGTCAACGGCTTCCACTGCCTCAGCAAAGCCTGTGAGACCAGGAAGTGAGAGGAAAGAGCCGCTACAGAGGGGCACAGCACTGAATCTCAGGTAAGTATAAGGGGTGGTGATTGGGTTATGCTTTTACCTAAGCATTTTTTGCCTTAATGCAGGCACTACGTTAAAGTAAAAACATTTTTAGAATTTAGAACCACTTTAACATTTACCAGATCTGTACATTTGCTGTGTGATATTTATTGGTGTTTTTACTTTTCAGTTCCAGAAGGAGCGGTTTAACATTGACATGCCCCACCGATTCAAGGTTTACAATTACAAAAGCCCCACTTTCTGTGATCACTGTGGCAGTCTGCTCTGGGGCTTGGTGAAGCAGGGGTTAAAATGTGATGGTGAGTGTATAAAAAGTTCTGTTTTAGTTATTTATTTATTTGTTTGTTTGGAGATGTGACCATCCTCGGATTCCTCAAATGTCTGACATCATACCAATTAACTTGAAGTTACTGTTTTTTGTGACTTGAGGAGTAAAAATAAGGTTCCTGTAGATTCACAATGTCCTGTCCTTCCTATAGATTAGAATGTTGGAGAATCTCAACTGATCCCTAGAGGCAGGTGGGGAACCCCTAGAGACAGGGTGAGGTAGCATTTTCCCAAATCTGAGTCCATGGCTGAAAAGTGGGGGGGGGGGGGGGGTGTAGAACAGTTGGGTGTCAGTAACCTTAAGGGCTTTTTAAAGGACTTTTTTTCTTCACAGACATCACTTGGGAGAGAGGGGGGAAGTTCACCTTTTGTAAAATGTTACATGTTACACCCATATTCAGGGTGTAACATGTTACAGATGCATTGCCCCCTGAACCCCCAGTCTGACAACTAGGGGGAGGGGGGATCTTCTCCCTCCCGCTAGCTGTCACAATCTGTAAAAAAAAAACCTGGCGCTCAGAGCTCCTCCCGGCCGCGTTATCCATTCACGGGGTTCGGTGAATCAGAAAACTACAAGGTCTGACAGCCTTTGCCGCTGTCAGCTTGTAGTTGTCAATGAACTACCAAGGCGCTGTTGAGTGCAGTTGTAGTTCATTGTCTTCCTGTCTCAGTGTAACTGCTTGGTCGTATCAGAGGTACAGCCAAAAAGATGCACAGACAGTCTGCAGGACTGTGGCATTACACGCGCAATCTGCTGATCATGGGTGCAATGCCTTACAATGTCCATTACCAAAAAGATAGAAAATGCATATATTTTTACTTGCAAAAGAATGTGCATTTATTATTTTTTTTGTAATGGTGAACTTATCCTTTAGGTTGAATCCAGCAACCCATACCTTTACAGAAGAAGCAATAGTGTCCTCTAGCAACAGCCTTCCGTAGTGATCCTCCTAATGCTTCCCATGAGTTCCTCTCCATAGGACCTCGAGCCGCAGTATCCGCTCTGGTACTCCACCCCAGGCATCATGTCTTCATCGAGATGGTTGTCTTCTGTGAGGCTTCCTGAGCCCAGGGCCTCAAGCAGCAGGACTGTACTGAACAGGCAAGCTTCTACCATTTCCAGGCATTTGCTACAAGCACATGCAATGGTTCCCCAATAGCTCGGCATTCACTCTCTGCAGACCGCAGCCGGGGGGGGGGGGGGGGGGGCTGTAAAGAGAGCGCTCATGTGGTCTGTCCCAAATATTTATGCTCTACCCCAACATGCTCCAGTGGAAATAATCCTCCCACAAGAGGAAACATACATTTTAATAACACACTATTACTATGGCATCTCACACTATTACAGAAGTACCTGTGACACCTTCTGGCAGCAGAAAGAAACCACAGCTACACTGAGTTTAGGGGAAAGCTAAATGAGCAAATAGACTATAAATCAGTCTGGGCTGACTACCACCCAGCAAGACTAAACTAGGTACAGGGTGCCTACGGTATCCTTTCCACAATAGCTTTTTAAGATCCCCCCAACATATTAACATGTTTAAAAAAGGATTTGCCCTAGTACCTTTGGATCTACTAAGACAATCCCAATCTAGTTTCTGAAAATCAAAAGCCTTCTGTTTATAGCAGCTCCTTGCCTCGGACAGTCTCAAACATGTATAATGATGTAAAAAAACTGAAGCCACATCTCCTTCTTAACATGTCATATACACCAGTGGAGGGGGCAGGTACTGACACAGATCTCCTCTCGTGATCAATGATTCTCAAGCACAGATGAATTTTAGGAATTTTGCGTATAAGCGGCCTTCTAGCATTTCCTTTCTTTTGTTCTTTTATAGCTGTAAACAGGTCAGCAAATGCTTTTTTTTTTTGGACTCCAGGGTTTGTTGATTCATATTAACCGGTAGGCTTCGGGTCTATAAATTTTAATACAAGAAAGTATCTTTCGGACTTCAGAAGCTGCAGCTTTAACTTTTTTCTGTGATCTACCAAAGCACTCAGTTCCTTCTCATCACAGACTTTCTTATTTGTGTTCTCCCTGGAATGTATGATGCATGAATATGTTTAGCCTACAAGTGCATCATTTTAGATTTATCAACCTCAAACCTTATTTGCCACAGAGCTGCCCAGTCAAAGTTTGCATTCAGGTCTTCCCATATATTTGAGACCTCTTTTAAGTACTTTATTTTGCTGCATAGTTTAGAGTCATCTGCAAACAGAAATAGTAATTTAACCCCAAATGCTACATAATAAATAGGTTAAAACGGAATGGTCTTAACACAAATCTTGAGTTACATCGTTAACAATCTTGGACCATTCATTAAATAAATAATTAACCACATGTATGTAATCATGGAAATATATACAATATTATATAATTATTTTAACACCATACTGTGCTGTGTGACCAGGAATAGGAAGAGGCAGACACAGCCAAAAAGCCTAGTGGTCAGTCCACTGGTGCTTGTTGGTTTGTTTGACCAGTACCAAGTTTTATAAATGTTTTTATAGGTCACTGACCTAGAAGATGTGTAAGGATTTTAGATTTTTTTTTTTTTTTAATTATTATTTTTCTGCTTGCTTTGGATCTGTGACATGAAAGTATTAAAAAAAACACAACCAGGCAACTAGCATTTTGTGAAGGGAGTCATCAATGGCATTGTCTGTTTCTTTCTAAACCGATGTATGTTTGAGGGGATCTTCGTTTTTAAAGATGTATACGTCTTTAAATTAGAATTCCAGTAGTTTCATTGAAATAATTATAGTGTGCATAAAAATACATATATGTTACAGTTTGTAATTCTGCATGTACTGTACATATAGATTGTCTTATTAGTTCATTACATACTGAAAGCACATTGTACTTCCTGCCCATTATTGCTATATTATGAATGTACTAAAAGGTGGCCGATATCTTTCCAAGAATGACTGCCAAATATCTGCCCATTCTCCTACAGGCAGAACAAGCACAAGGATCCACTGCGATACTTTTTTTTTTTTTTTTTTAATCAAAAGAAAGGTTTATTGGGAAAAACGCACAGCAATACAGGTTATAAAAATAAAAAAAAAATCACAGGCAATCATGGCAATGCAAAATATATAACGAAATACAGCACACAAGCAAATGTAAAAAAAAAATTAACAGCAACATCAGGTCAGAGAGCACCACAGATAATCCAAGGGGGTAGGACAAATAAATGAAAATGTACATACATAGTCCCTCGGGACTGGCAACCCACCAACCCGGATAGGTCCTGCACTTTAGAGCAGTAGTCGGTCCAGTGCCAGTGCCATGGGGGCCATACTAGGAGAGCTCAGCCATACCCCCCACTGCAATACTTTCTTGATGGTTATTCTGACATACACGAGCAATTTTTCTTAGTATTCTCCATGTAAAATTGTGGATCTCATTGATGTTTACTTGTAGATAAATATTACAGCAATAGTTCAAGATGTATTCTCACTGAAAATAGAAACTAGAGTCTCACTTTTTTAATCAGTATTAAAATAAGTTGTAACAAATATGAACCAATTTGGGTACTTTTTATTTAGGGTTTCCCCAAGTTTTATGAAGGAAACTTTGATCTTTCTTTCAGACTGTGGGGTTGAATTGAATTACTAAAACTGAAAATAAGGTACAGCTGTGCATTGTAGCCAATCTGCTTCTAATTTCAGCTTGTTCAATTAAGCTTTGACAAAAAAAACATGGAAGCTGATTGTTTGTTTTTTTTTATGCAGAGCTTCACCAGATTTCATGCACTCCAGTTTTAGCAAATCAACCCACATATATTTTAGCTCAAAGGTCCTGCTTATTTCACAGGTTGTGTTATTAACCAGTGGTGATCTGCATTATTTAGTAATACCGTATCATTAATTCCATAGAATGTACTATGAATGTTCATCACAAGTGTCAAAAAAAAGTGGCCAATTTGTGCGGCATCAACCAGAAACTTCTAGCAGAGGCTCTGAACCAAGTCAGCATGGTAAGAATAGTTTAAAAAAAAAAAAAAACAATGTACTCCAGTGTTAGGTAATGAGAGAATATATTTATTCATTTGAAACAAAGGTCCATATTGTTAACCACTTAAGCCCCGGAGGATTTGGCTGCTAAACGACCAGAGGGCTTTTTGCGATTCGGCACTGCGTGACTTTAACGGACAATTGCGCGGTCGTGCGACGCTGTACCTAAACGAATTTGGCGTCCTTTTTTTCCCACAAACAGAGCTTTCTTTTGGCGGTATTTGATCACCTGTGCGGTTTTTTGATCACGCGCTATAAACAAAAAAAGAGCGTAAATTTTTCAAAAATAGCAATATTTTTCCCTTTTTTTTATATGAAATTCCCCCAAAAAAAAATGTAAAAATCAAAATTTTTTAATATTTTCGGCCAATTTGTTTTATGCTACCTATGTTTGGTAAAAAAAATCGCAAAAAGCGTATTTTGATTGGTTTGCGCAAAAGTTATTGCGTTTACTAACAAAGGGAAAGATTTTTGTCATTTTTGTTGTTTTTTTTTTTAACGCGTAATGGCGGCGATCTGCGATTTTTTTTTGCGGTACTGCGACATTGCGGCGGACAGATCGGACCCTTGACTGACATTTTTGACACTTTTGGGGTTACCAGTGACATTTCTACAGTAATCAGTGCTATATATATGCACTGTTACTGTAAAAATACACTGGTAGTGAAGGGGTTAACTTTATTTGAGAGGGAGGGGCTGTGTGTGTCCCTAGGGGCGTGATTCTAACTGTGATTGGCTGTGGCTTCAACTGTATGCAGAGTGATCAATGGATCTACATAGTAGATCCATGTGATCATCTCTCATACAGAGAGGAGAATGACAGGCAGCTTGTTTACACAAGCTGCCTGACTTTCTCCCTCTCCCCCGCCGATCGCAGAGTGGCCGGCGGACATCGGGTCCGCCGGTCACACGCGCGGGGGGGTCCGTGACCACGCGGGAGCGGGAGCGCGCCTCCGGCGGCGCGCGCTCGCTCCCTAAACCCTCACAGGCGAGCGACGTAGACCTACGTCACTTTGCCTGTGAGGGGCTGACCGCCGCCGTAGATAGTCGTGCGGCGGTCGGCAAGTGGTTAAGAAGTGCAAAAACTATTGATTTAAATAACCCAAGAAACCAAAGGGAAAAAATATTGTGGTTGAACTCAAATGCAATAAACAAATGTATTTCAATATCCTATAGAACATCCTACATTACAAGGAACTTCTACATTCAAACATAGGAGAGACCACTCAAGCTGAAAGCTTTTTTTGGGGGGGGGGGGGCTTTACCAACTGTTAATTATGCTGAAGAAATAATAAGGTTATATACTTGCCTTATTCCCTGCTCCCAAAGGCTTCCTCCTCTTTGTGCGACCGGTTTACACAGCCACTTTCTTTTGCCGTGCTACCAGTCTCCGCTCTCTGATGTCCTCCGATGAGAATACAGAGGGTCCGCCTAAATGTTGCACACTAAAGAGTGTCGCAAAATGAACAAGAACACTAGCTGTCAGGGGAGCAAGTAATGGGTTAAGTATATCACCTGATTTATCATCCCCCCTAGATGAAACAAGCAGTTTGCAGGTTGGGAGGACTACTGCAAGGGTGAAGGTTTTTCAACCCTGAAGTTCACTTTTAACCCAAGAACAGAAATATAAAATGTGTTCATTTTGCACACAGGGTAACAAGTAGCAAAAAATTATTACCACGTACTGAGCAAAATCTTCCCAAGTAAGATCACTGTAAATTAGATGAAGGTAACCTATTACATATTTTCTGGGTCTGTCTCTTAATCCTCCTTTAGTACTGTTTTTTTTTAAATAAACCAGAAGTTATGCTATTGCATCTTACCTCTTAGGGTGGCCATACATTTTACAATTTTCTTTAGATTTACCTTCAACTATGTAGTGCAAAGGCCTGCCTTATAGGATACAATTGAAGTGTTGTTTAGTTTTGACCCCATATTATATGGTTTATGGTAAATCTAACAGAAAATTGTACAAGAAAATTGAACACGTATGGCCAACCTTAGTCTAGGAAGAGCCACATACTGAATGACTTAAAGTGATTGTAAAGGTTAGTTTTTTGTTTTTTTTAAACAACAAACATGTTATACTTACCTGCTCTGTGCAAGGGTTTTGCACAAGCAGCCCCGATCTTCTCCTGGGGTGCTCCGGTGTCGCTTCTGGCTCCTCCTCTTGATCAGGTGCGCCCACAGAGAGCCGCTTTTCATGGAGGCACCCATGCAAGCACGCTCACGAGTCCCGCTGCTGCATCCATTGACACAGACAGCAGGATTTGGCCCGCCCCTTGCTCTGTCACTGGATTTGATTGACAACCAATGGCTCCTGCTATTAACAGTCTATCCAATGAGGACCTGAGACAGCGACTGGAGCTGCTGGGCTCATGCTCATCGCTAAATGTTCATGTTCAGGTAAGAATAACGGGGGGGGGGGGGCAGCTGCAGCCAGGAAGGTTTTTCACCTTTAATGCATAGAATGCATTAAGGTCCAAAACCTTGAGACTTTACAACTCCTTTAAAGACTTTGCATCTTTGCGTCCGTCCGCAGGTAGGGGCAGGGGGGGGGGCAAGTGCCCCCCCTGGAATCTCAAGTTCCCCTTTCAAGTGGTTGTTAAGCCACTTTATACCATCCTGTCTGGTCCATGTATTAATCCTGTGTGCCCCTGTGTCTGTGTTTTTAAAAAATAAGCCATTCTTTACCAGTTTTTAGAGGGCCGAGCGCCGTTCACGTGACCTGTCGGCTCTCTCCTCTCCCCGTCTGACCGGGGCCGAGGATTCCTCACTGATGTCAGTCGGGAGGGGAGGAGGAGGGGTGGGGGAGAGGAGAAGAAAGGCGGTGGGTCTCGTGAGCGGCGATTGATGCTCTGAGAACTTGTAAAGAATAGCTTATTTTTATAAAAGAGAGACACAGGATGATGGAGGCACGTAAACTGACCACAGTGTCCGGACTCAGCTGCCATGGTATACAATGGTCCCTTTTTTTTCTAGGTTAACAAATGCTTTAAAAATAAATGCTGCTGTTTGCTCTTTAAAAATAAATACTCAAAATTAGTTTCATGACATTGTTGAAAAGTGACGGAGCATGGGTGACCTTAAAATGTTGCCCCCCCTGAAAAAATTTCTGCGGATGCCCATGTTTGCATCCTATGGAATTGGAAATAGAATGCTTAAATGTTTAAAGCTATGTAAAGAACAACCTGGTTGCAAAGGATCCCAGGGGAGATTTTTTTTTCTTTCTATTTCTTTTCTTTCTTTCTATCACTATAAAATCCGTGTCATACCTTGAATCAAACTGAAGTCCTCTGGATTGCTAGCTACTGGCTTCATGATTTTGAAAAACATCCATTCTAATTCTTGTATTCTAAAAGCTGAATTCAAATGGAGCTAACTTCCTTTCAAGTTACTAAACCCACAACAGTAAAATCAGTCTATTTGCAGTAAAGCATGCTTGTTATACTCACTGTGGAACCTAAGGGGTTAATCCTGCACATTGTGTAAAATGTCTGTTTTGATCCTGGCTTCTCTGATCCTCCCCTTCTTCCACAGTCCCCAATCCATCTCCTTATAGTACAGAGCCCTAGGAGGCACTCTGCACATTCTCAGTCTTGGGTATACTGCTTTAATCAGTGCTCAGCTGGACACTGATAGAAGTCACAAGGCTGCTATATACCGCTGATGAGAAAAGGTATTTAGCAGTTTATATTTAGTAAAATTATTGCATTTCCATGTTCTGTGTAGCGTGGGAGACCAGATATAGTGAATGCAGGGTCCCGGGTTCAGTAACGCTTTGTTAAAGAACTATCATAAACTGGCTCTTGATAGACCCTTATCAGGCAAAGAACAAAGTCTTGTGGACACAAGTGTCATACAGGAAAGAGTTTGTTCCCTTAGCAAGTACTCAGCCTCTGTTAGCGCCACAATTAAACTATCTAATTGGTTTCTACAAGCAAGAAAAGTATTTTACATGTGAAAGACATTTTGTACATTCTGTGCATGGTATTTGAAAGGAGACTGGATTATGTGTGAAAATGGTCCAAAAATGCCTGCATAACAATTGAAACTTTGGATTGTATAAGTTTTTATACAACAATCACATAAGTGTAATGTGGAGATGCACAAAGGCTCTCTTGAAACATCTCACAACTATCAATCCAAAGTTTCAATGGTTATGCAGACATTTGCGGACCATTTTCACACATGGATTTAAAAGTAGACCACATACAGTGCATCCAGAAAGTATTCACAGCTCTTCACTTTTTCCAAATGTTATGTTAAAACTTTATTCCAAAATGGAATAAATTCATTATTTTCCTCAAATTCTACAAACAAAACCCCATTAGGACAACGTGAAATAAGTCTGTTTGAAATCTTTGCAAATGTATTAAAAACAAAATGAAAAAATCCCATGCACATATGTGTTCACAGCTTTTGCCATGACTCTCAAAATTGAGCTCAGTTGCATTCTGTTTCCACTGATCATCCTTAAAGGCCCGTACACACGTACCGATCGTCGGCATACAAACGTCGGTGGACGAAGGATCTGCCGATTGTACGCGTGTTAGTATGGTGCCTCCGACAGATGTCTGCGCACAATCCGCGGACAAAAGTCTTTCGTGCAAACATGAAAATATTTGTATGCCGACACCAGAACGGACGATTGTTCGCCTGTCAGTACACAATTCGGCCGACAGACCGCAGATTTGCAAGACTGGGCATGCTCAGAAAATAGAAAACACAGGGAAAGTTAACCATTACATGACATCACTTCTGCAGTCGGCGGACAAAATTCTTGTGCTGTCCTTGTGCTGTCTTTGCACTTTTCAGCAGACACCGACATCCCGGGGAGAAAAGAGGAACATTTGTAAGCCGACCATCGGTACGTGTGTACGGGGCTTTAGTTTTTCTACAACCTGATTGGAGTCCACGTGTGGTAAATTCAGTTATTTGAACATGATTTGGAAAGGCACACACCTGTCTATATAAGGTCCCAAAGTTGACAAAGCATGTCAGAGCACAAACCAAGCCAATAAGTCCAAGGAATTGTCTGTAGACCTCTGAGACAGATCTGGGGAAAGGTGCAGAAATATTTCTGCAGAATTGAAGGTCCCAATGAGCACAGTGGCGTTCATCCATAAATGGAAGAAGTTTGAAACCACCAGGACTCTTCTACCTCGACTTTTCCTAGGGAGGAAGGGAGGTGACCAAGAAACCCGATGGTAACTCTGACAGCGCTCCAGCATTTCTCTGTAGAGAGAGGAGAACCTTCCAGAAGAACAACCATCTCTGCAGCACTCCACCAATCAGGCCTGTATGGTAGAGTGGCAAGCCAGAAGCCACTCCTTAGTAAAAGGCACATGACCACCCACCTGGAGTTGCCAAAAGGCACCTGAAGGACTTTCAGACCATGAGAAACAAAATTCTCTAGTCTGATTGAACTCGTTGGCCTGAATGGCAAGCTTCATGTCTGGAGAAAACCAGGCACCGCTCATCACCTGGTCAATACCATCCCTACTGTGAAGCATGGTGGTGGTAGCATCATGCTGTGGGGATGTTTTTCTGCAGCAGGAACTGGGAGACTAGTCAAAATTGAGGGAAAGATGAATGCAGCAATTTACAGAGACATCCTTGATGAAAACCTGCTCAGGCCCTCAGACTGCGGTGAAGTTTCATCTTTGAACAGGACAACGATCCTAAGCACACAGC
Organism: Pelophylax lessonae; assembly: GCF_965119305.1. Classification (NCBI taxonomy): domain Eukaryota; kingdom Metazoa; phylum Chordata; class Amphibia; order Anura; family Ranidae; genus Pelophylax; species Pelophylax lessonae. Next base: position 92,956,226 of record NC_138775.1, read on the forward strand.
CAAGTTAACAAGGAAGTGGCTACAGGACAACTCTGTGAATGTCCCTGAGTGGCCCAGCCAGAGCGCAGACTTAAACCTGATTAAACCTCTCTAGAGAGATCTGAAATTGGCTGTGCACCAACACTCCCCACCCAACCTGATGGAGCTTAAGAGGTCATGCAAAGAAGAATAGGAGAAACTGCCCAAAAATAGGTGTGCCAAGCTTGTAGCATCATACTCAAAAATACTTGAGGCTGTCATTGGTGCCAAAGGTGCTTCAAAAAAGTATTGATCAAAGGCTTTGAATACTTATGGACATGGATATTTTTTAATACATTTGCAAAGATTTCAAACAAACTTCTTTCACATTGTAATTATGGGGTATTGTTTGTAGAATTTTTGATGAAAATAATGAATTTAATCCATTTTGCAATAAGGCTGAATAACAAAATTTGGAAAAAGTGAATACTTTCCAGATGCACTGTATTTCAGTCTTCTTTCAAATGCCATGCACAGAATGTAAAAAAAAGTCTTCCTCATGTGAAATACTTTTCTTGCTTGTAGAAATCAATTAGATAGTTTCATTGTGGAGCGGACTGATTGCTTGCTAAGGGAACAAACTCTTTCCTGAATGATACTTGTGTCCACAAGACTCTTTGTTCTTTGCATGACAAGGGTCTGTCAAGAGCCAGTTTTTGAAAGTTAGAGATTTCAGTGCTTACACTATAAAATTTAAAGCAAAATGAATATTAAAGTAGAACAGAAGGCATTTGATTTTGGGTACAGTATTGGAGGGTTATAACCATGCCTGTCTGCATCCCGATAGGGTGATTTTCCTTCACTTCCTGTCCCATAGTCAAGACAGAAAGTGAGAGGAAATCCCTCAAAAGTAATGGAATCCCTGGCTATTACCAGAACTAGTGCCCCATTGGAAGATGCCCCCACTATTCCTGTTCTGGCGACAACCCAAAATTTGTGTTCTTTGACTTTCGGTGGTAATGGAAAACTGAACAAAAAGAGAGGGCGATTCTCCCTAATGGGGAGACAGGCAGCCATAAAATCTAATTTTATTATTTTTGTTGTAATCCCCCCTCCAATCTATCCAAAAGCTTTGTGTTTATTTATACTTTAACTACTTTTTGAGTATTAAGTAACCAGTCTATTATACTTTTATACTGCTACAAATGAAATTCTTTGTATTTTAGAAGTCAAGCAGAAAATCAGATTCATCTTTGGATAGCGTTGCGATTTACCAGGGTGTAACACCGGCTGCTCCAATTGCAAAAGGTTTAGATGCAACAGGCAAGTATATTTTATGTCGCTCAGTGATGGGAAAAGATTTTTTCAGTGGCAGGAACCCAAATAGTTTTGCCTTCTTTTTAATGTAATTCCCATCTTCCACTCAGCAGACAACCAGTACGATAAGCTTTGGGAGGGCAGCAGTCCTCAGCCTATGAGAGTGTCCAGTGTCAGCAGCCGTGTGTCAGTGGAGAGTTTTACATTTCACAAGGTTCTTGGAAAAGGCAGCTTCGGGAAGGTAAACACCTGTGGCAGTTTTACACTCTTCCCTCGTCTTCTAAGCAACTGTTTAATGCTTTTTTGGCTTTTTTTCTAGGTCCTCTTAGCGGAGGTAAAGGGCAAGAATGAGTTTTTTGCTATTAAAGCTCTAAAGAAAGATGTAGTGCTGATTGATGATGATGTGGAGTGTACCATGGTGGAGAAACGTGTCCTGGCATTAGCATGGGAAAATCCATTTCTCACTCATATCTACTGTACCTTCCAGACTAAGGTAACCAGGTGATATCCATAAAGAAGGCCGCCATACACACATGCTTTTGATGAAGTGATTAATTGATTTTTGTTTATACCCATTAATAATCATATATATAAATTTTTTTTAACCAAACTCAGGTACTCCAAGAGACGGTTCTAGCACTGATTTCTGGAGATATAGGAGGCACCTAAAATCTGTAATGGGTTTGTACAGTTTGTTGGACATGGCTGATGACAGAGCTTGCGCTGATTCACAATAGGAATGCCCTGGGATAGAAGCAGTGCAAGAACCAGGGCTAGCACCTTGGTTAAGACCTGAGGTGCAGTGGTCAGGCTAAAAAGGACCACAAATTGTTAATAAGTGCCCACAGCAAAATGCAGGTAGCCATGATGTGCCAAATTGCACTCATTGACAGTGTGAATAGACTCTTCCCAACATATTTCATCCACTGGATGTAATCAAAAGGACATTATTCAGTGGACGCAGGGCCTGCACTACCACTAGGCGAACTAGGCAGCTGCATAGGGCTCACTGCCACGGCCTGCCACTTCCTCATCTCTGGTGGATGTCACCTTTGGAGCCGCCGTCCATGTGGCCAGTCTGCAGGAGTGTACCAGAGGTGGAAAGGAGAGGGAATGTAGACTATGGAGGATCGTGCAGGGGTGTGGGGAGGGAACGATCATATGCAGTACATTGACAGATCCCTCCTCTGGCTCCCCCAGCTGCAGAGTGTTCAGCAGTTTAGGTCTCTGATGTCGAGGAGCTGGCTCGCCTTCTTCATTGTCACTGGTCAGGACTTGTGATGGGGCGCGGCCAGCCAAGGGGTGATTCCCCGTCACTGGGGGAGGTGCAGCTGGCCTCAGGGATGATTGCGCAGTTCTTCTGTTGCAGAGAGCGACAAGGAGGTAAAAAAAAAAAAAAGTCTCTAAAAACGCAGTTTTTTTTTTAATGCAGCCACTAAACTGAGAAATTGGGTTGAAAACGGCTATGCCCAATTTCCCACAGTCAGGACAGTTCTACATGAGAAACCATCTTGATCTTTGCCAGCTTTTTTTACTTCTATCTTTAGATGTTTAAATAGAAGTAAAGAAGTGCGGTTAGCTGAGAAAGATAGCATCTGGTTTTTCATGTAGCATTGTCCTGGCTGAGAGGAATTGGGCAGAGTCCTCCAAGGTAATGCCTCGCCTACAGCAGCTTTCCGGACACAGAAAAAAAAAAAAAAAAAAAAAGTGTCTCTAAAATGTTTTTTTAAATGTTGGAAACTATGTGAGCTTTGTAGGGCAGCTCAATGAGGGGGCAAGAAACATCATAGGGGATATAGACAGAGCCAGTGCTAGACTATTTTGCGCCCTTTCTATACCGTATAGAATTTTTATTTGGGGGGGGGGGGGGGGGGTGCAAGTAGCTGGTCTTGCCTCAGTAGCAAAATAGTCTAGCACCGGCCCTGAGTGGACGAAACACGTTGGGACGAGTCTATTCATGCTGTCTGACTCTAAATCTACCTAAGTGTAACGCTGCTTATCCCAATGGGGCTGTGAGCTGTAAGTATTTGGAGCAGCCTGAATGTTAGCTAAATTGGATTAGCGTACACATGCCTGACAAGGTAAAGGGGAATAAGGGTAAAGGAAAGATCAGCCAAGAGCGATGTGGTGTAGCATGGACATTGATTCACGCTTTTTAGGATTAAAAATTACGTGCAATTTGTTTTTTTTACCCTTTCAACAAATGTTTTAAATGGTACCATGCTATTGGGAGTTTCCTTTTAGTATTTCTTGATTCAGAGAATATTGGCCAATGAGTTGTAATATGTGAAGAGTATATTTGAAAATTTAGCTTGGAAAAGGACAAGTCATTTTGAGACTTAATTAGTTTTAAAATGTTATATATGTCTGGTGGGTTATTCTGGCACGCACTGGATGGAAGGTGGATTTTTACACAGTAGTCTTTTTTTAGGTCTTGGAGAACAGAAGATACACTGTTTCTGGAAGTGTGTTTTCACAGTAGTGGTTTATAAAAAAGAAAAAAGTTATAATTGTTCCTTTTGTTAACTTTCCATTTCACTGACGATTCTTTATATGGACACTTTTTTTTTTTATTAAGATTTAAGATTGTGTCCGGAAAGCTGCTGTAGGCGAGGCATTACCTTGGAGGACTCTGCCCAATTCCTCTCAGCCAGGACAATGCTACATGAAAAACCAGATGCTATCTTTCTCAGCTAACCGCACTTCTTTACTTCTATTTAAACATCTAAAGATAGAAGTAAAAAAAGCTGGCAAAGATCAAGATGGTTTCTCATGTAGAACTGTCCTGACTGTGGGAAATTGGGCATAGCCGTTTTCAACCCAATTTCTCAGTTTAGTGGCTGCATTAAAAAAAAAACTGCGTTTTTAGAGACTTTTTTTTTTTTTTACCTCCTTGTCGCTCTCTGCAACAGAAGAACTGCGCAATCATCCCTGAGGCCAGCTGCACCTCCCCCAGTGACGGGGAATCACCCCTTGGCTGGCCGCGCCCCATCACAAGTCCTGACCAGTGACAATGAAGAAGGCGAGCCAGCTCCTCGACATCAGAGACCTAAACTGCTGAACACTCTGCAGCTGGGGGAGCCAGAGGAGGGATCTGTCAATGTACTGCATATGATCGTTCCCTCCCCACACCCCTGCACGATCCTCCATAGTCTACATTCCCTCTCCTTTCCACCTCTGGTACACTCCTGCAGACTGGCCACATGGACGGCGGCTCCAAAGGTGACATCCACCAGAGATGAGGAAGTGGCAGGCCGTGGCAGTGAGCCCTATGCAGCTGCCTAGTTCGCCTAGTGGTAGTGCAGGCCCTGCGTCCACTGAATAATGTCCTTTTGATTACATCCAGTGGATGAAATATGTTGGGAAGAGTCTATTCACACTGTCAATGAGTGCAATTTGGCACATCATGGCTACCTGCATTTTGCTGTGGGCACTTATTAACAATTTGTGGTCCTTTTTAGCCTGACCACTGCACCTCAGGTCTTAACCAAGGTGCTAGCCCTGGTTCTTGCACTGCTTCTATCCCAGGGCATTCCTATTGTGAATCAGCGCAAGCTCTGTCATCAGCCATGTCCAACAAACTGTACAAACCCATTACAGATTTTAGGTGCCTCCTATATCTCCAGAAATCAGTGCTAGAACCGTCTCTTGGAGTACCTGAGTTTGGTTTTAAACATGACCCTGTCCAAGGTTTTTCTTTGGGCAAACTCTTATCTCTCTGCTCTCCTTACGCTGCAGTTCAGAATCCATCCAACCCTCGTGTTTTTTGCATGAGGGTCTTAAGCCTAATTATGCCCTCATTTGAAACCTTCCATATTTCATACTCCGCCCAGTTTCACTGCAGATCATAGCAACTCAGCATTCTAGCAGCTTTGGAAAGGAGCGTACAGTTTCTGGATTGTCCCCTCTGCCTGACCAGAAGGACCAGACTTGCCACAATGTGGTGAGTCACAGGTTTAATGCTGGAAACAGGAACATCCTACCCTCCAATGGTTTGGATTGTGCCATGATAGATGCCAACATATTATGAGGAGAAGTACTGGGTATCCTCTATGTACAAGAGACTTGGTTGTCAAAGGAAGGTCGACTCCTGATCAGTATTCTGGAACTCAGAGGGATTAAGTTATCCCTTCAATGCTGGACCTCTCGTCTGTAAGGTCATCAGATAATGCCATTGCAGTGGTTTGACCATCAGGGAGGCACCAGAACTCTTGTGGATCAAAGAGAAACCAATATGATTCTGGCTTGGGCAGAATTTCACATTCCATCCCTGATCCCTGCACACATCCAGGTCATGGAAAAGTGGCAGTTACACTTCCTCAGTTGGCAATATCTGGACTCCTGGAGAATGGTAATTTTACCTAGAGATGTTTCAAGACCTTTTTTTCCGTTGGATCAGTTCAGCCTAATCTATCTTTCTTCCTTTTGAAGCTCCTTCCTTGCCTGCTCCTCAGAATGAATATAGATGGTATTCCAGTGATTCTCATCGAACTGGCCCAGGAGGATGTGGTAATTGGACCTTGTCAGGCTCTTGGCAGAATCTCCTCACAGGCCGTTTGGATGTTTTCTCCCAAGGGCCGGTTTACCACCCTGCTTTTGCTGTCACTGTTTTTAACAGCTTGGCTATTGAAGGTCAGGCCCTGAGGGATTTAGCCAAAAGCTAGCCCACTGTTTTCTTTAGGGCTGGGGATCCTTGAAAAGGGGTACTGAGGCAGGGTGCGGTGATGTTTTCTGCAAGCACTCTGCTGGCCCTTACTAAAAGCCATGATCTGCTTGCATTGCCCAGAGACCTAGTGATTAAATCACTGGGTGTAAAATAAAAAAATAAATATGTAATAATGGCTGGGAAGTGAAAAAGGGAAAGGAATCGGAAGGAAAAATATATAAGCAGATTAAACTTTAAGCTTTATATTCTCTCTGACTTTCTGTTAATTTGACAAATGTCAGAACAAGAGGGCAGTGACAACATTTTTTTTAGAGTAGGAAAGGTCAGAACATCTGAAAGGGGTTTGTTGATGTCCCTCACTGGGGGATAAAATCTCTCGAATGGGACACAGACATCAATATAACCAAACTATTGTCAGTGTATTAACAGGTGATTTGTCTAAACTTGCAAAGGGTCTCATGTAAATGTCTTTTTCTGTGTCCCAAAACAGGAGCATCTCTTCTTTGTTATGGAATTTCTGAATGGCGGAGATTTGATGTTCCACATACAGGACAAGGGCCGTTTTGATCTTTTCAGGGCTACGTAAGTATATGCTTCATAGCTGACTTGAAATAAAGTCTATCAAACTTCTTGATTTCCTTATTGTCTGCTATAAGCATATATCACTACAAACTGTTGCCTTGTGAGATTATCTTTGACTATATTATTACTGTTAGCGTCCTGTTACTAAATAAAGCAACCCAGGCTGCTGGAGGACTCAGAACGTTTGTCTTTTCAGCTTAGCTAATTTCTCATTTATCATTAATCCTGACTAATACTGCCCAAGACCATCAAATAAATGTTTATGTACTCAATTATATTAATTTATCTAATTGTATATATGGATAATTCTTCCATCTGTCTTCAGGTTCTATTCTGCTGAAATAATCTGTGGATTACAATTCCTCCACACAAAGGGCATTATTTATAGGTAAGACCAAATTCTAGCATAATATACAAGGGTAGTATGTAATTCTACTTCTACTGATTTCGCAGTTTTAATGGTTGGTAAAGGTGAAGATCCTGCTCAAAGATCTTCTACCTTCAGACTGCATTGCTCATCCAAAATATTTATCAAATGATTACTAAAGTCGGTGAGGAATTCTCTTGACATTTAGCACATAGGCTGTGCAACATGGAGAAGAAACGCAGATCACAACCACCAGGGACTGAAGATAAACATACAGACTGGGCAACTTTCCTCCACCTATTCTAAACTTGTGGAGGTATTTCTTCTTGAAGTCGTTTTCTGGTTCTGTGTACATTGTTTAGCATCACCACTCCCAATAAAACTATGGTTCAAACCCAAAATTATTATTCAAATCTCCTATTTAAAGAGGAACTGAGATCTGGGAGCTATGCCCAAAAGCATCAAGCAGAGGGTACAAGAAGTCGGTGGTATGGTCTGTGGTCCCATTCGGCTGATCTTTTCCCCAGGTCTGACTTGCTGGTTCTTGTTCCACAGTATGTCTCTTTGGAGGTGGCCAGCTTGTCAGAGGCAGGCTTTGCTTCTTGTTGTAAGAGCCTCCAGCAATAACCGTGAGCAGCACATAAGTGACCTCTCCAAATTTCCATAGACTTACACTTGAAGGCAGCAGTGCCTTAGCTTTCACACTGTAGATATACAGGCTGTAGGCAGAGAAGTGTCCAGGGACCTTTACTTACCAGGAAGGGCACTATTTTTGCTGGAGGGATTTTAAGACCAAAGATACGATTTCAGGGTACTGCTTGGGCACATTTTTAAATGTTCCCTGTAACAGCAAATCTTCTCTTGTTCAAAGAAAGTCCACTTTAGGTATGTAGGCAGAAATACATGAATGCTTACAGTTGTGTTTATAGTTTCCATGTCTGTATATTAGAAAAATGTAGGAGGATATCAAATTATGCCATGAATATCTACTAGGCCTAAGGAGGTTTGAGAATGTGCAAAACTTACAGTATTTACCTTTAGGGATCTGAAATTGGACAATGTGATGTTGGATCGGGATGGACACATCAAGATTGCAGACTTTGGTATGTGCAAGGAAGAAGTTTTTGGAGAAAATAAAGCAAGCACTTTCTGTGGGACCCCAGATTATATTGCTCCAGAGGTAAGAGTAACAGCTGTCTTACCTTGTGGCATACAGATATCAATAGACATTACCTTCAGGTATATGGAGGTGTCAGGCTTTCTAAAAGGTTGCTTTGTATTGTCTGGGGGCATCCTCTGTGGAAGGAAAAGTTAAGTGGTAATTTTTATTCAGTGGGCTATTATGCAGTACTTTTATAGCAACAGGAGGAAACATGAGGCTGTATTCTAATTTATTTCTGCCCTGTTAGCTACCGTATTTATCGACATATAACACGCACCTTACGTTTAAGAGGAAACTTTCAGGAAAAGAAAAATTTAAATAAAGAATTTTGAAGCAAAATAAGGGTAGCTCTGAACTTTTTTTTTTTTTTAATAATTATTATACCACTTATAAAGTAAATAACATAATATTAATGCATATTAAACAGCCCCATTTACATTACACAGCCCCCCTTTATATTACACAGCCCTCCCCTTTACATTACACAATGCCCTCCCCCTGCACAGTACACAGCCCCTTTCATTATACAGCCCCCTTTACATTGCACAGCCCCTTTTACATTAGACAGCCCCCCTGCACAGTACACACCCCATTTATTATAGAGCCCCCTTTACATTGCACAGCCCCCTGCACTCCCAGGAGAGCCCCAGTCTCCTTGGACAGCCCTGCCAGCGTACTCTAAAGTTTAAAAAAAATCCTTGCCAGCCCCTTTTTATAGATTCGTCCTACAATGTGTCAGTGTCATTTTAAACCGATGCCTCTAAATACAGCTCTGCATTAGCTCTGTTCTTTTATGGCCGGTCACGTGACAGCTCTCCTCTGATGTTTCATGGTCAGTCACTTGACCGCTTTCCTCCTCCAATCTAAAGCTACACTCTGAGGAGGGGAGCGGCTGCAAAGAATGGAGCTAATAGGGTATTGACAGGCACCATTTTTCAATGACACTGACACAATGTAGGAAGGATCTATAAAAAGATGGGTTTTGGTGAAATATCAGGGGTCTAAACTAAAATTCACCTTTGAGACAGAGAAAGGAGATTCAGGACACAACCCCCAGTCTCCATCTCTGCAGTCTCAGCTGCACCGAATGAATAGACACGAATAGCTCTGTACAGAGCTTTCTGTTCATTCACAAACTAAAGCATAGTAAACAGCTATCAGTACCGATTACTCACTCCATTCAGAAAAAGAAGGGATCTTTCTCTTTTTTTCACGTCTTCCCTCTCCACTCAGGCACCCTATGGTGTTTCTCTCCCCTTTTTTTAAAAATTATTTTCCTAAAAAAAAAAGCTTTCAGTGCAAGTTGACATCGTGGGTATGACTGCTCGCAGGCCATGTGCACAGGTTCGGATTCTTGTACTCCTGAATTAGTTTTTTTACTAGCCGCTACCTTAAGATGTATGTTTATGGGACTCAGTGAGGTTCATCACCTTTTATTTCAACTGTAGTTCTAATTGGGAAGTATACCTGTAAGGTGCTAGTAACTTATTTCTTTTTCAGCACAATTTTCTGTACTGCTGATGATTGTTCTTCATGGCCTATGTGTACCCATTCATATTATCTCATCATGTTGTTGTATTATTTTGATGCATACCATTAAATAAAGATTTAAATAAAAAAACGAAAAGGAAGGAGCTGGAAAATGACATGTTTAACGACCCCTTCACCTTTTTCCATCCTTACACATCCTTCGCAGCAGCCGGCGGGAGAGTGGAGGGGAAAGCTAGCAGAGCGGTGGAGGGAAGGAGTACACGGGCCCAGGGGCAGCTGGAAGAAAGAAAAATGAATAGAAGGGGTGGTGGCATGTAAAGGAACTGATTTCCCACCATTTTCCTCCTGCAGCCACTGAATGCCTACGGGAGGGAGATTAGGAGAAGTAGGCTTTCAACAGCTGCAGGAGGAAAATGGATGTGATTGGTTCTTCTATGTGCTGCCCTTCCTATGCAAGTGTACAGGGAAGCCATAAAGGCCCCCTGAAGCACAGGGGTCAGGTCGCAATTGTGACCCATGTGACACCTGTAGTTGCGCCCGTGGGCAAAGGTCATTCTGCGCTGCCCCATAAATGAGTCTTTCGGTAGATGTAAATATCATTAGCATGTGCAATTAGTGGTGGCAGCACCACTTGCTACACATTTTTGAGATTTACATGTTGTCCCTGAGCAGTGGTGGCCAGTGGGATTCATGTATGCTGTATGCATGTAAATGCTAGCACAAACGTTTTATGCATACAGAGAATGAGGCTTTTGTGTTGTCATTTTCACCTATAACAGATTATGCCCCACGGCTGGAGGTACTATGCTCTGCAACTATCTAGTAGGTGTCTCTTGATACTGACATTTCTTTGCTCTCATTTGATAAATAGCAGTTTATCCTTTTTCTTTAAGTCAGAAACGATAGCCAAGGTGCCAAATGTTCCTTCTCCCTGCTGACTCCTGTATTGGATAGACAGACTGTTTCAATTCTGTACTATTTTGTTGACCGCCACATTTCTCATTTTGACATAGGACTACTACCTGTATGACTTTAAATCTTTTCTAGACATGTTGATTTTTAATCTTGGTTACTGTATACATACAGATATTACAGGGACATAAGTACACATTTTCCGTGGACTGGTGGTCATTTGGAGTCCTGCTGTATGAAATGTTGATTGGTCAGTCACCTTTCCATGGTGATGATGAGGATGAGCTATTTGAATCCATTAGAATGGATACTCCACACTTTCCAAGATGGATCACAAAGGAATCCAAAGACATCCTAGAGAAGGTATGGGTGGGAGTCTCCCACTAATATCTTTTATTGCCATAATCCTATATAAATTTTTTTTTTTTATACCACAGATCTGAATCAGTGATGTAATGTGTGTAAATGACTGTTAATCAGTTTTTTTTGTTTTGTTTTTTTAGCTGTTTGTGCGAGATCCCACAAAGAGACTTGGTGTAACTGGAAACATCAAGTTGCATCCTTTCTTCAAGACTATTAACTGGACTGCTTTGGAAAAGAGAGAAGTGGAACCACCCTTTAAACCAAAAGTGGTATGTATTTCATGATGAACATTTTTCCAACTAAAGTTTTGGAAAAGCCAAAGCCAGTAAGCTTGTCATACAGCTTCTAGGATGGTCTGCAACCTTAATCATAAGTGTGTATCTTCTCTTCATTCAGACCAAGTAAAAAATTGAGGCAACCTCATCTTGATATTATAATGTGTTCCTAATTAAAAACTTGAAGATACTCATGTAGGCTGGGGTACTCTGCTCATGCTGAGATTTCATCATATGTAGGGTAGTTAAGACTACCTAGATAGGGTATGAAGTATGAGAAGAGTAAGTATTCTGAAACAAATGCTGTTACAAAAAAAGCATGTCTCCCTGGACATAATTATTTAAATACATTTTCGGCGTTCTTAGGGAGATAATGGTTTTAAGATATGGTAATAATTACATTTGAGGAATAATAATGTGAATGATACAAAAAGAGAAAAGGAACAGGGTCTTTCTTCCTTATCCCAGGTAACCGAAACCGTAATAAAGAATGTACAGTATGATGTGAATGGTTTGATACTCCATAATTAGGTGTATGATTTTTTTTTTTCTTTAATCATTAAAAAATAAAGGTGCAGGAATTGACAGTAAGGTGCAGAGTTATGACATAACCTATTAGGATAAAATGCATGGTGGGGAAGTTTACATCCCACTGACCTTGCTCCCTATTACAGTGTGTATACATAGTTCTGCAGCATCTCTTTATTTATTTCTTTTAAAAAGCTTCTAAATTCCCTTTTTTCTCTATGTACTGCAGCAGTCACATGATCTTTCCCTGATTGCTATGTGGTAGGAGCCTCTACCATTCTTATAATGTATGCTATATACATCATCTACTGAACTGTGAACTATCTTTCTGTGTCTGCACACTGCTGATTGTTACTGTAGCAGTCACATGAGAAGGTGAAAAAAAAACACCTTCGGAAAGCAAATAAAAAATATAACTAAAGGATTTTAAACCTTCATAGAAAACCTAAATTAAACATATTTTTTAATTGCTTTTGTTCCTTAACTTGGTGTAGGTGGAGATTCATATGATTGACAATCACTTTCACTTTGTGAAACACTAAAGATATGTGAAGGAGGAGCTGCCAGTCACAGTAGTACACACTCCCCTCCAGTCTGTGTGTATTTGGGGTGACTAATAGCTAGGTGATGCCTCCATTAATCATTCCCTGTTAAATCCACCCCACCGGTGATTAGAAAAACGTTAGCAAAGTAGGAGGGGCGTATCACTCATAAAATGAAATACCCACAAAGATGACTCTATAGTCACGATGGCAGCCTAGATCGGGATAAAGTGAACTGAACGGCTTGGGCTTGCCTGTTTAACAAAAAGGGAGCATGCACAGTACAGGTGGAAGTGGCTGAAGACGAGGACCCGGTGTGCAGTGGGGACACAGGCAGCACCAATGAATGGCGGGATCAACCAGGTTTTTATTACTCTGCATAACATGAAAACTAAAATGATTAAGTATCGTGATTAAAGTATAACTAACCTTTTTATTTTGGCTAGAGTGGAGATGAATTAGAATATGTGTCAGTTTTTATTGCTGTCTGTGTCCCTGTTAGGGAAATTCACCCTCTCTATTTGTCCTATTTACTATTATCATTAAAAGTGAAAGAAAATCTGAAAAAAAAAAAAGAAAATTGTCCCCAGAAAAGTAATAGAGGGGAAATCTTCCAATGGGGACACAAGTTCTGGTGGCCAGGGGGTCCCAGAGGAATTCCCCTAATTTGCAGGAATTTCCTCTCACTTTGTGTTTGGCTATGGAACAGGAAGTGAAGGGAAATCTCAGCTATGCGACACACAGGGAGAAAAAAAATCTGACAGGTTATAACGCTCCCTTACTGTGTCCAAAATGAAATAAAAAGTTTTGCCTAAAGTTCTACTTTAATATGCAATGAATGTAAAAAACATTTTCATACCTGTTGGATTTAATTACCTTTTCATGAGGTGGGTTGAGTGATCTGCAGTCTTAACAGTAAATATAACAACCACATCCCGCCCGGCCTATAGCAGAATGATGGTCGGGCGGGGGATCAATCATCCTGACTGGGCGTTATGATGTCCAGCAGGATAGGCCAGGATCGGTAGTGCGGTATCGCCCTGATCTCTGTAAAGAGCCTATGACGTAGGCTCTTTACCATGTGATCAGCTGTGTCCAATCACAGCTGGTCACATCATAACCAGGAAGGTTGTTTAATGGCTTTTCCTCTATTCGCGCTGACAAGGTGCAGGTAGAGGAGAGCTGATCAGCGGCTCTCCTAAAGGGGGTCTGCGCTGCATCGATTTATCCCTGCAGACTCACCAGGGATGCCAACCTGTGCCCACCAGGGATGCCAACATGTGCCCATTAGAGATGGCAATTAATGCCTGTCAGTGCTGCATATTAGTGCCTCATCATCCGTGCCCATCAGTTCCACCTCATCCATGCCTGTCAGTGCATCATTATTAGTGCCCGTCGGTGAAGGAGAAAACCCATTTACAAAATTTTTAGAACCAAAACGAAGAGAAACTTTTATTTTATTTTTTTTTTTAATTTCTGTCTATTTTTATTTAGAAAAAAAATAAAAAAAACCAAGTGGTGATCAAATGCCACTGACATTAAGCCATATTTGTGTGAAGAAAAATTATAAAAGTTTTATATTGGTACAGTGTAGCATGACCGGGAATTTCTCATTCAAACTGTGACATTGAGGAAAGCTGAATATTGGCCTGGGCAGGAAGGGCGTGAAAGTGCCCTGTATTGGAGATTGTTTTATCCAGCTGCCTCATTTTTCTACTTGGTCTGGATTAACTTACAACTGATCTTAGAAAATTAGCTTCTGGGCCTACAGTACTCAGACAGAACCCCAACACCTAAGCCAGTAGTTGCAGAACCCCAAAACCTAGGTAAAGTTGTTACGGCGCTGCAACGCCTAAGTCAGAACCTTCCCAGCCCGAACACTTAAGTTAGAAGATACTAATTTCCGGTGCCTAAGTCAGGAGGATCCAAACCCCAACATGCAAGGAGATGCCAAACCCCATCATTTAAGTTATGAGGTGCCAGTATTTGAGGGCGGTTTCACCACAACACACTTGTGAGGAAACTGGAAGAAGAGATATTACCAGCAAGGGTCAGAACATACAGTACAAATGCCACGTTGTGATGTTTACAAGTTTTAGTAGTTCTTCTCCCTATAAAAGATGTCTATAATGTTTTTGGGTCAATTTTTTGTAATATGTTTAACTGTGTTTTTTTTTTTTTTTTAATGCCATGTTAACAAATTATTTTATGAATAATCAACATTACAAAAGACTTCCAGAGCACACTAGTTTATCTAAAACAACAAACGAATAAATGAGAAAAGCTGCATGCTTTAGACTTGATTGTCTTAACCTCTCTGGTGGTCTGATTATGTCCGAATTTTTGTGCTAAAAGCGGTACATTGTTTTGCATGGAAATATGTTGTTTTATATTTTAGGCCTGTAATTCTTAGGAATAACTCGCTTAAATCTATTCAAACAAGAGTCTAGTAGACATCCCGGGTATTCTACATAGTGAGGTTGAAAAAAGACACCAGTCCATCCAGTTCAACCTATGTGTGTGTGTGTGTGTGTGTTTGCTGTTAGCCGTACATTGTATACCCCTCTATGTTGTGGTCTTTAAGGTGCCCATCTAATAGTTTTTTGAAACTATCGATGCTCCCTGCTGATACGACTGTTTGCGGAAGAGAATTCCACATCCTTACTGCTCTCACAGTGAAGAACCCCCTGCGTATTTTAAGGTTAAACCGCATTTCCTCTAGTTTTAGTGAGTGGCCACGTGTCTTATTGTATTTCCTTTCTCTGAATAGGTTTTTCCATATGCTAGGGTTGCCAGTACAGTATTTGTACATTGATATATCCCCCCTCAATCGTCTCTTCTCCACAGAGAATAAGTTCAGTGCTTGTAGTCTTTCCTCATAGCTGATGTCCTCCATTCCCCTAATTATTTTTGTTGCCCTTCTCTGGACTTTCTCCAGTTCCAGCACATCCTTCCTGAGGACCGGTTCCCAGAACTGGACAGCATACTCCCAGATGTGGTCGGACCAGAGTCTTGTAGAGTGGGAGAATAATCTCTTTATTTCTGGAGTGAATCCCCTTTTTTATACATCCCTGTATTCTGTTGGCTTTACTTGCAGCAGCTTGGCATTGCATGATAAAGTTTGAAACACGAAATCATAAATTATAATATAATAATAAATATCATCAAATTCTTCATTGTTTTTGAAGTGGAGATATTTTATTATGAGGGAGAATCTGTACTCTGACATGACTGAGCCAAAGAATGGAGTGGCAAGTAATGTATTGGTTGTCCAACACCACTTCTGCAGGGGTTTCCCCACAAGAATTTTTAGGCCCATAAAATTCCAAATGTCATCTTTGGTGGTCACTGGTTCCCACTTTCTGCATCTGGCAAACTTCCGATGCGTAGCCAATTGTTGCTCTTTGTACCAGTTGGTCTCGGTAACTATTTTTTTCAATAACCTCATCGGTCAGAAATAATTGTAGGTATGCCAAGGGGTTGTCATGATCAACGTCAACTTTCATACCAGGTGCACCAGTAAATGGGAATCTTGGGGGCGCTGCCTGATCCGTACCGCAAGCAATAGAGCACCAAGTCCACACATCGCTGAGCCCAGTCGCAGAATCGTCGCTGTTGTCACTTTTAGTACCTGATGACAAATTTTCCCACAAAGCACTATCGCACAGTTCTTCAAATATTTCCAATTCACGTCGATGTTTTCCAGTTCGTCCAAAAGCATTTTTGAGCTAAAAACGCTTTTTGGATGCCATGGACGTTATCAATTTTCCAGGCACAAAGTACCACAAAAAGTACAGGCAGGGCACTGGAAAAGCCTCTAGGTGAAATGGCATGATACAAAATTGTAATCCTAACAGATTACACTGTATAATGTCTTTTTTTTTTTTTTTAATCTCACGCTGGATCCACCCCCATGCGACACGGTGCTCGCAGGGAAGGGAACTGGAAGAAGGTGCCAGCATTGGCTGAACACACAGCGGGAGGACGACTGGAGGAAGGACGGCGGGGGATTAGAGGGAGGACGACTGGAGGGAGGACGGCGGGGGATCACAGGGGAAGGTAACTATCATTCTAGGGTAATCCCGAGTGTGGCTAGGGGTTACCGCTTTTGGCACTGAATATTAACCCTGAGCCACACTCGGGAATACCGCTAGGAAGGTTAATGAAACTCCAGATCTGTCTGATAAAGTATAAGGCTGGCCATTCATTATACAATTTTTTTGTACAATTTTCCTTGAGATTTACCAAAACCATATAATATGAGGTCAAACCTAAACATTTCCCATTTGTATGCAATCAGGCAGGCACTGCACTACATAGTTGAAGGGAAATTTAAAGGAAATTGAATAACAAAATTTTGTACCGTATGGCCAGCTTAAGTCACTGTTCTGTCTCATCCAGTTGAGTGCCAAGTTATTTAGACACGCTTTTTAGAACATGTGGTAAGAAAGCGATTTCCTGAATATATAAAAAAAAATAAAAAATCAGACTACATAAAAAGTGTTTCTTGGAGATTAAATTATGCATTGTTTAAATTTCCTATTGCTTGTTACATCCAGTACACATTTTTAAATGGGCACTGGTTATTTTATGTGCCATTTACTGTCAGTCCTGTTATTAGCTATGATACCGATTTGTCAAGGCAGAGTTGTGAGTCTGTTGCTAGACTGGCAATTGGGAATAGAGTGTGGCTGGCCAGAAGTGTGTGAGGGCCAGGACATAAATATTCATAGCATTCAAACTCTCACTCTTGCTGTTTGGCATTTTCCCAGTGCAGATCAGTGCAATCCTGGAATAAAAAAAGTAAGATAAAAGTTATATTGCTTTATTTATAAGGTTCCTGTGTGCTCCCTAGTTATTCCTGCTGTTTTGCTGATATAAACTGTCAGATAATTTAAAAATTGTGTTTTATTGATATTACAAGAAAAAATTGTGTTTCTTAGTGGTACATTAGGGACACAAGATAAAGTATTCAGATACATGGTATATGCTGCTGCCTGCAAGAAAATTGACACCGCAAATCAAATCTATAAAGACAACCCAATAAAAATAAACCCTTACCACTTCTAGCCTGCTTCAGTTTGTTTTCTTTTTTGCTAGTGTCCTAGTAGGACAGATGTCCTCTCCCCTCTGAGGAAAAAGGAAACCTTTTCTTAATGTGTTTTTGAAGATTCTTTTCATCTAACACGTAGCTTCAAAACCAAAGGGGCCAGTTTTGCAGCTTTCCGGATTTGCCAATCGTTGGCATTCTCTTGTAAGCCATACCCAGACCTTGCTGAAAAGAGGCAGGGCCAGCCTATTGTTTGCCCTTTGTCATTTGACTCTGTTCAGGGCGCATCCCTACATACTTAAGTGCAATGTGTGGAGCAGCCACAGAGTGCTTTACGTGTCCAGGGCCATGGTGCACCCATATGGTGGAACCTTGTTTCTGAACAACCGTTACCCATCAGTGGGGTGAAGAGAATCAGAGCAGTATGTTCCCTTGCTTGTGCCTGTTGGGAAGCAAAGGGCCTTCTAAGGACCTCCACTACAGTTCCCATATTTAGAGGGAGTCTACTCGTGCCTTTTTGTTCTGACCCCCTTGAAGGGGTAAAATACTGGGCTCTGGCTGTGACATCTTTAGTGGGAGGGAAGAGCTGCAGCATATGTGGAGCTGCATGGGTTCATTTTCTCTACTACTCCTGCATGAGTCCCCCACCTGGTGGTCTTACTGCTCATGCATGCACATACCTTGTTTTCTTCCTACCATCTCCTTCAGGTTTGCATCAGGTTAACAATTCTCTAGACATTACCTTGGCTTCCTGCTACCATACAGTGACCTGATCACAGTCGGCATTAATCCTTCCTGCTCCAGCAGTGGTTGCATTAGAACCCTTATGGGCAGTCCCTCATGCTATACCTAGTATGGCAGATTAGAAGCACAAGGGCAGCAGTCCAGGGGGCCTTGCCAGCTTATGATACACTAACAGTGGCAGGAGCATGCAGTGTCCCCCCACACCGAGCCCAGGCCACTGTCTTGTATAGTGATTGGTCTAAAACGGATAGCGTTTTCTCCTACAAAACATATTGCACAGCTTTACCCTATAGAGCAGGGGGGTCAAACTCAATTTCTTTGAGGACCGTATCAGTAGTATAGTTGCCCTCAAAGGGCCAGTTGTATCTGGGGTGCTCTACATACAGAGTGCAGGGTTCAGGAGTGCATTACATACAGAGTTCCGGAGTGTGTTATGTGCAGAGCTCAGGGGTGTGCCATGTACAGAGTGCAGAGTTCAGGAATGCATTACCTACAGAGTGCAAGGTTCAGGACTTAAACCTATTTAGTGTTCCTAGACCAGAGGTGTCACCACATACAGAATCAAATTGTTCTCAACACCAAAATTTTATATGGAATCCACCAGGCTAGTCAGTGTTTTCCTCTATTTGAGATATCTTCTGGCCTCTGTGGACAAAAAGGATGCTTACGTGCATGTCGCCATCTTACCGGAACTTTAACACTTCCTAAGTTTTGCTGTGGGCATTTAACATTACCAGTTGGTAAATGTTATAAACCACGCCATTATTTAAAAGCCACTGACAGGCTGACCCCCCCACCCCTTTAACCTCTGCAGCAATGCTGGCAGCACTCATACGTCTATATCCCAAAGACAACCTCTGGATAGGACGCTGAGCACATGCACTCAACCTCTTTGGTCAACCATGGAGAGGTCTGTTCTGAGTGGAACCTGTCCTGTTAAACCGCTGTATGGTCTTGGCTACCGTGCTGCAGCTCAGTTTCAGGGTCTTGGCAAACTTCTTATAACCTAGGCCATCTTTATGTAGAGCAACAATTCTTTTTTCAGATCTTCAGAGTTTTGCCATAAGGTGCCATTTTGAACTTCCAGTGACCAGTATGAGAGCGATAACACCAAATTTAACACACTTGCTCCCCTTTCACACTGGAGAACTTGTAACACTAACAAGTCACATGACATCGGGGAGGAAAAATTGCTAATTGGGCCCAATTTAGAAATTTTCACTTAGGGGTGTACTCACTTTTGTTGCCAGCGGTTTAGACATTAATGGCTGTGTGTTGAGTTATTTTGAGGGGCAAGCAAATTTTACACTGTTATGCAAGCTGTACACTCACTACTTTACATTGTAGCAAAGTGTCATTTCTTCAGTGTTGTCACATGAAAAGATATAATAAAATATTTACAACTTTTTTTTTTTTTTTCACTTTTTTGTGAGATACCGTATGTACCGGGATAGAAAACTGGTTACAGAGGTGCTTCCAAAGGGTGCGATAGAGTGTACTCGAATGTTTTGAAGTTGTGAACATGGTACCCTAGGGCTCTGTCCTGGGACCAATTCATAAATGATAGAGGTTTGGGTAAATAATTTGATCTCATTATTTGCTGTTGATACAAAGCTAAGCAGAGCAATAACCTCACAGCAGGATATATAAACCTGGCAATAAGACCTTGGGATGGGCAGCCACATAGCAAATGAGTTTTAATGTTGAAATATGTATATTAATGCCCTTGGGGGCTAAAAATATGCACGCAAGTTACTCACTAAGGAGAGAACTGTTGGGGGAATTCAGGATAGAAAAAGATCTGGGGGTCCTAGTAGATCACAGGTTCAGCAAAAGCATGCAATGCCAAGCTGCAGCAAGCAAAGCTTGCAGTCTATTAGCATGCATTAAAACTGGTATTTATTCAAGAGAGAAATTTTACCACTTTACAAAACTCTGGTCCGGCCACATCTTGAGTTTGCCATCCATTTCTGGTCACCAGTTCTCAGAAAGGATGTGCTGGAACTGGAGTGAGTAAAGAGAATGGCAACAAAGCTACTAAGAGGACTGGAGAACCTCAGTTATAAGTAACAATTACAATTATTAAAAGGAAAGAGGGGATATGATAGTGATGTACAAACCTCTTAATCCTGATTCTAGCATAGGAGGAAAACTATTCAGTCTCAGGTTGCTGAAGAAGACCCTTGGCATCTTGGAAGCAGTTTAACCTTAAACTGCGTAAGAGGCTCTTTACTGTCAGAGCGGTAAGGAAGTGGAACTCCTTTCCACAGTTGATGTCAGTGGGGGTGTCCATAATTAAAAAAAAAACTTTTACATGAGCATCCTAAAGAACACAATATACAGGGTTGTGGGAAATGGTATTGACATAAACACCCACACAGGTTGAACCGGATGGACTGGTGTCTTTATTAAACCTTGACACCTATGTAACTCAATGTACCTGAATACTTTATCCAGTGTCCATTTAATGCACATTATATTACAACAAAGGATTTTATGGTAAGTAAAAAATGTTATTCATTTTGGCACAACCCCTTTAACATATCCAATTAATATGTGTTGAGAATTTAAAGAGGTCCGCTAGGCAAAGCAGAAGTTTGCAGCTGTTTCTGACCAATGCATTGCCTTTTGTACAGCAGATACTACATAGGCAGATGTTAAATTTCAGTCCCATGATTGTTAGTGTTTGATGGACTAAGTTCCGCCTAGCCTCTCACATATATATATATATATATATATATATATATATATATATATATATAAGGACCTTTTGGATCCAGCCAGCTTTCAGGCTCAGCAAACCTCATGCAAGGTCTGGAAGCTAAAAAAAAAAAAAGGAAAAGAGAAAATAAGAGGTCAGAAAAGCTGTAACATTTGTGTAAAGCAGAAAAACCTCTAATGGTGTCTGATGTATAAACTGTATGTATGTGGTCCATAGGATCGTGTGTTATGCAGATGTAGTGTTGTAATCGAGGGTATATTTACATCATTCCCACTTCTGCTTTTTTCTTTCCCTAGAAATCCCCTAGTGATTACACCAACTTTGACCGTGAATTCCTCAGTGAAAAGCCACGACTTTCCTACAGTGATAAAAACCTTATTGATTCAATGGACCAGACTGCGTTTCATGGATTCTCCTTCATCAATCCTAAAATGGAGAGGCTCATAGAAAAAAAACAGTAGCACCCCGTTTGTATCTGTGAACTGTGACCTAGATTTACACTAAAGGGAACAACATTCAGAAGTGCATCTGTACTACTTCTACTATGGCGCTAAAATGATAGAGCATTTATTTCACTGTGATCACTCCAACTACATAAAGGAGATTATTATAAACAAAAAATATTCCTGCAAAAGAACAGCTTTCCCTTTAAAAAGGCTCTCCCCATCTGGAAACTTGAATATAGTTAATACATCATAAAAATCCAAAATGTTAAATATATATATATATATATATATGGATTCTGCTGTATATATTGCTTATGGGTTTAAAATAGTGGTGGGTGGGTGGAAGGGATATGACAATGAAGTGACTTGGATAAAAAAATATTTTTTACAATCCACTCCAGCTTCGTTCTCAAAAATGAAAATAAATGGGTATTTAAAATGCCAGTCAAATCAATTCTTTTTTTTTTTTTTCTATACACACCCCCTAATAAAATGTAGTTTAGGTTCACACCTATGCGGCTCTACAAGCCGTGTTTTGCTTGGGCGCGGCGGGCAATTAATTTGATAGGGCTGCCATGCCTCCTGAAATGCAGGAAAAAGGTCACTGCACCATTTCTGGAATCCTAGCCCACACAGAGACCGCAAATGCAGTGCGGTTCCTAGTATGGGTGCAATTTCCAGTGCGTGTGGTGTGCTATTAGAATTATTGGCACCCGGGGCAGTACAGGTGCGGATCCGAAGCGGAAACCAACTACACAGATGTGGACCTAGCCTTAATTGTGAAAAAGAAGTACAAAATAGTTTTGTAAGCAAACACAGCTAGTATAGGTCTAGTCTCTAGAATCTTGTGCTTGCCCCATTTGTTAGCTAGACAACCACCTGGTCACTGCACTGAGGTCACATTGATCAGTGCATTACTGGAACAGAGGGCTGGAAGAGCAACTAATAAAGAAAGTTCTTCTCAGAAGGAAAGATTTTTGCAAATGTAGGCTAAAACGGATAACCCTTTTGAAGGACTTTCATAACATTAACAGTAGTATGTATGTATTAAAAAAACACAAAAATCACAATGCAAAGCCGGCCGGTAAAAAGGGGGTTTAAAAGCAAGCTGCATTGGAAAATTTACATTTTACTACATCATGTCTGAAAATCATTTAACCACTTCGATACCAGGCACTTTTATCCCATTCCTGCTCAGGCCAATTTTCAGCTTTCAGTGCTGTCACACCTTGAATGACAATTGCGCGGTCATGCAACACTGTACTCTTAAGAAATTTTTATCATTTTTTTTTTCTCACAAATAGAGCTTTCGTTTGGTGGTATTTAATCACCATTGGGTTTTTTTACTGTTTGCTAAATAAACAAAAAAAAAAAATCAAATTGTGGGGAAAAAAATGCGTTTTTCTTCATTTGTTAACATTTTGCAAATAAATAACAAAAATAAAAAAGGTATATCTCTGAGCTATGGTGGGGCGGCAGCTGACACAGATAAATAATATACCAATTTTTAAATAATCTTAAGAAATAGTGTGTAGCACCAAAAGTGAATGAACAACAGTGAAATGTGAATACTGTGTTATAAATGGCATCAAAATAAAGTCCAAAAAGTGCTAAAGTGAAAAAAATGTATATATACAAGTCCAATATTAAATGAAAATCAACAATAAAAAACCAATATCGTAAAAAAGATAGGTTTAAATGCACAGTCCTATGATAGGATCAGCAATATGAACTTATTGGTGGAAGTACAAAGTTCAGTGCAAAGATGTGCACAAAAATTAGTGGTGACTTGAAAAGTGAAGAAGAGATCAAGTACAGTGCTCCAGAATCATCCACCGCACCCCTGTGAAATGGACACTCACCGGAAAGGCTGGCTGCCGTTACAGCAGCAAACACGCACTCAGTGTAGATCTGCCATCTGTTGTGGGGAAGGCTGTTCAGCAACTTGCACCATCCAGATGTAGCTGTGGTAAATAAAGCTCACCGGGAGCCAGATGAAGTCTCCATAGTGTAGTATTTATTAAATGTGTATGTTAAAAGCCAAAATAAAATGAATCCTAAAACCATATGACAATGGGTGTCACTACCGACCCAGTGTCGGACAGTGGCCTTATGTGAACACTAGTGTCTCCTCCCCAACGCGTTTCATCCAATGGAGACATTATCCAGGGGTTCAAAACTTTTTTTTTTTTTTTTGCATACAGTCACCATTGCAGTAAAGCGTTGTCATATAACTGGTGTGGTAGTGATCAGGGACACTGACTGGTGACAGTATGTAAAAAAAAAAATGTATTTTTTTTAATTTTATGATTTTTTTAAACACACTGCAACCAGAGCAATACAGTGTTACCATAGTAACACTGTAGTATGGGGAAGTGATCAGGATTTTTTTTTTTTTTTATACACATGAGTATTCTAGCAATGAATTTCATTGGTATATGCAACCATTTTTACTGAATGAACCAATTAATTCAGTGTCTTTTGATGTGACTAGCTGTGAATGGCCAAAGTAATCACATGGTACAAATGGGCTGTGATTACTCCTGTCTGTACCATGTGATCACTGTGACAGTAACCCAATGGTATACAATGGATGACATGAAAGGAAGCTATCCATGGTTTACAATTTTCATGTTATCTGCTGTGATTTTTCACAGCGATCACATGATACTGGTAGCGGGCCGGATCAATCATCGGCTGTGTGCGTTGCCTAAAGCCTTCTAAGAGGGTGTCATGGGACGTCCACTCAGAAGGACGAAAGGCACACCCGGCCGTCAATCTGCTAAAGGCCAGGCAGGAAGGTGTTAAGTGCAGTTAAGCTTTTAAAAACTAAAAATATAGCAAATGGATATATGTTTATTGGGTACACCTTGCTAGCACCGGGTTGGACCTTCTTTTGCCTTCAGAACTGCCCTAATTCTTTGTAGCATTGATTCAACAAGGTGTTGAAAACATTCCTCAGAGATTTTTGTCCATAGTGACATGATAGCATCATGCAATTGCTGCAGATTTGTCGGCTGCACATCCATGATATGAATCTCCCGTTACACCACATCCCAAAGGTGCTCTGTTGGATTGAGGTCTGGTGACTGTGGAAGCCATTGGAGTACAGTGAACTCATTGTCATGTTGAAGAAATCAGTTTGAGATGATTTGAGCTTTGTAAGGTGGTGCATTAGCCTGCTGGAAGTAGCCATCAGAAGATAGGTACACTGTAGTTATAAAGGGATGGACATGGTCAGCAACAAAATTCAGGTAGCCCATGGCGTTTAAACAATGCTCAATTGGTACTAAGGGGCCCAAAGTGATAAGAAAATATCCCCCTGCCATTACACCACCAGCCTGAACCGTTGATGCAAGGCAAGATAGATCCTTGCTTTTATGTTGTTAACTCCAAATTCTGACCCTACCATCTGAATGTCGCAGCTAAAATTGAGACTCATCAGACCAGGCAACGTTTTTCCAATCTTCTATTGTCCAATTTTGGTGAGCCTGTGCAAATTGTAGACTCTGTTTCTTGTTCTTAGCTGGATGGAGTAACACCTGGTGTGGTGTTCTGCTGCTCTAGCCCATCTGCTTCAAGGTTCGATGTGTTATACGTTCAGAGATGGTATTCTGCATACCTTGGTTGTAACGAGTGGTTGTTTGAGTTACTGTTACCGTTCTACCATCTCAAACCAGTCTACCTATTGTCTTCTAACATGAACAAGGCATTTTCGTCCACACAACTGCCGCTCACTGGAAATTCTCTCTTTTCAGACCATTCTCTGTAAACCCTAGACATGGTTGAGAGAGAAAATCCCAGTAGATCAGCAGTTTATGAAATACTCAGACCAGCATGTCTGGCACCAACAACCATGCCACGTTCAAAGTTGCCCTAATTCCCTTTCGTCCCCATTCTGATGCTCGTCTTCACCACATCTAGATGCCTAAATGCATTCAGTTGATGCCATGCGATTGGCTAATTAGCAATCTGTATTACCAAGCAATTGAACAAGTGTTCCTAATAAAGTGGCCAGTGAGTGTATAATAACTGGTTGAGTCAATATCAGACACCCAGTTATTATTTTCTATATTGGGCATGCCTACAATGAAGTGTTTGAAACAGCCTTTCTTAAACTTTTTAACCCAGAGGAACCTTTGAAAAAATGGCAGATTTTAGGGAACCCACACTTAAAAAGTATTAAATCATCAGCTTACAGTACATAGTGTGATCAGTAAGCTGTAGATTTTACCCAAGCTGTAGATTTTACCCATTAACAAAGTAATTAAAACATTTGGTGTACTTAGTATATATAAAATCCAAGGCAGATCAGTTCTACACCCTCGTTTAACCAAGAAAGAAAAGCAGGCAGTGAAAATATTTGTCCCCTCATATTAGTCATCAGTGAAGATGCCCCCCTTCCTTTTATTGGTGGTCAGCAAAATTGTGCCTCAATTTTGGATGGTCATGTCTTTTACATTTCCAATGCAACTTGATTTTAGGTAAGTAGGATGGGAAACCATTTCCATGGTAGACAATTGGAGGAAGAACGTCTTTTACATTAGTAGATACATTTATGGTCGCTCAAAAAAAAAAAAAACCCTAGCAACATCAGAACAAAGAGGTTCATCTGAAAGTATTGCAATGTGGTGGGAAGTCATATAGGGAATACCTACTGGTCTGGTATGAAATAATGTAACCCTGGAATCCCTTTATATATGTTTGTACACTGCTCTGCCTTAATGACATGAGCTGAGAGAATCTGTCAGAACATAATTATGGGAACTGCTATTTTGGACTTTTGAAAGCACACGTTCTTGGTTCATGCTTATGCTTGCATTAACACGTGGAGTGACTGTGCTGGAACAGGCATGGGTATTGAACATTAATGTTTTAAGTCAGCGACTTGCTGCTCACATTAGTGGTCCAGCCTTTTTTTTTTTTTTAACTTATTGCCACAAAAAGAAAAAACGTTTAGGACAAAACAGCTATATTGCACATCATCTGGAGAATTAGTTGCTTAGATTATAGCCAACATAACTCATCTATATCAAGGATGAGATATGAGTTAATTCACCCAGGGGGGCTTGGAAGATATAGGAAAAGGATAGAGGGAGGTAGGGGGGGGGGGAGGAAGAAGGAGGGGAAAATAATCGCATTACATCTCAGCATCAATTACCAAACAAGGAAAACACTAGATTTTCAGGGGTCTGGTCTTCACCCAGGCATCCCAAATCTTATCAAATTTTTAGGACCTTTTCTACTCGTATAGGTGAGTTTATATAGGGGCAAAGAAGAGTTGATTGCAAATCTACACTCCGATGATTCCTGGCATAAAACACCACATAAAAGACAAACAGGCATGTATGTGTGTTGGGAGCGACCGTTGATACCTAAGAGGAGTATCTTGGGGTCCATGTCCACCAACAACCGTCTCACAGAATTTATCTAATCCACCACTTCCCTCCAGAACCTTTGAATAAGGGGGCATGACCACACTACATGCATAAACATACTGCTCTCAGGTTGATATTTAGGGCAATAATCAGACTGAGTAGGATAGATTCTTGAGAGCCTTTGGGGTGTGTAATATGCTCTGTCTCTAGCTGATATAACCAAGGGAATATACTGCTGGATCCCTTCCTCCCAATCCTCAGAGGTGAGGAAGGTATGTCTCCCTGCCAGATATTAAATAAACTAGTGACTTTACCCATATCACTACTAGAGATTCTAAGATGATAGGATCTTTTCTGCATTGCTGGTAATAAGGAAATGCTCCATTCTATGAGAGATTACAGTGATCAAAGTGAGGAACTGTGACTGTACCGCATGGTATAACTGTAAGAAACAAAAGAATATTCACGAGGTAAGTGAAAGTGTGGTTTTAAAATGGTTAAAGTCGTCTTTCCGGCATAATCTGCTGTAACTATTTAATACCAAACCTGACCCAGAGATTAGGATTAGGCATGGATGCGGCAGGCGGAAGTTACCCCACAATGGAGTATGCGGAGATATATATAACCCCTTTCTCACTGATCGTGGTAGTCATCTGTCCCTATACCTTGACCATTGTGTGCATTGGAGTAATGTCTGGACGTGCCCTCGGGCATCTAAACACTAAATTGCTTAACGCAGAAAAGAAAGCTAGAATAGCTGCTTCTAAAAACTTATGGGTTAGTCTGTGTCTGAGCAAACCATTAGTGCACTGTCCCCAATACCGCCGCCCAGTAAAACGGAGGAAAACTGGGTAGTGCCAGTCCCCTAGGTGACCAGGGCCGCTGCAGATTGGACTTGGCTACTATAGGGGTAGATCCTGCTTAAATGAAATTGGTTATTACTTGCCCATGCTTCTCAAAAAAGGAAGTGAAGATAGGGACTGGAGTATTACGGAAAACTTAAAGAAACTTAGGGAGAAATGTCATTATTATGAGGTTGATTCTGCCCACTGGGGAAAGTGCCAGGGATTTCCACGCCTGACACGAAGGGTCAACAGTTGCAAAACAGGGTCTATGTTATCAGTCAAAGAGGAGGAAACTTCACTCTGAATTTCAATCTCCAGATATCTAAACTTCGAGAACCAGGTCAAGGAGGTCTGGGTGGGAATAGGGGGCGACTGCGACAAAGAAAAAAGAAGCAATTAACTCCAGTTAATCATAATGCCAGAAAAACCTCCAAACTGACCTATAGTCTCCAGAACCCCCTCAAGAGAGTCAGGGGCATTGGGCAGATATAAGAGGGTCAGAAATCAATAAAAAAAAAAATTTAGCGCAAAGAATAAAAATGAATAATTATCTAAAATATAAAATATATGCAGCTGAACACAGACAGGTTAATCCCCAAAAACCCAAAATACAAATGAGTGCAGTGCAAAAAATTACAACAATGGCATACAGAAATTTCAATGGCAAGGGAGCCCAAAAGTTCCATGTATATAGGAAGCTGAAGTAACCAGTGAAGAAAAATGGAATCATAAATCCATTTCAGGTGATGCACCTCCACCCAAAAGCAAGCCACTACCCTGACCTCAAGTCTAGACCTCTGTTTTACCAGCAGGTCAACTAGGCATATCTTTGCATTCAGTGTAGGTAGAGGGACTGCAGTTCTCCAGCAACTTTCCTATTTCCAGCATAAGTAACACAGGACCAAAGATGGCTTCAATCAATACACCGGAGCTCCCAACAATGAAAGGAACACATATGGATGCAAATAGAGAAAGAAATCCAAGAGCGATCCGTATAGGAGATGGCAACAGGTGACATTGAGACGGGTAGCTCCTCCCCCTGTACGCGTTACGTCCTACGGGACTTCGTCAGTGGGGTGGAGCTATCACGGACACCACCTCCTATATACTTATCTCGGCCATGGTGATCGCTCACAGCTGTTACGCCTGTTCCTCAGCAACCATACCAAAAAGACGCCTGAAGCGACATCTAGTGGTCAGAAATAGGAAGTGTTCCGACGGACCAACATGCCAATCCTCCATACAATGCAATAAAAAACAGCCCCCTGCTGGGACAAAGCCTTAAAAAAGATATATATATATATCAATTTATAACATGATAAAATTCCACTAAATACCTAGTATCATAGAAAAAAACCCTCCAAGGGCCCCTATGACATCTAAAACCTGCTGCCATCTGCCTAAAAACTGCCAAAACTGGAACACTTACTCCAAATAACATAGAACAACAACATGTATAAAAACACACAGAAAAAAAAAAACATCCTCCATTAACAAACTATTTAAAACATCCATAAAATGCAAAAAAAAATTGGAATAAAACATGGTGATATAAATATATTTCTCCCAATTATAAAATTTTTTTTATATATTGGGAGGAATATTGTCAGGGTACCAATAGCAGGAGGGCTCTAGGACCCAGTGTCCGTCAGAATAGGAGAAGGGCTCTAGGACCCAGCAACTCTGTCAGCCCCTTACCTGGGCCTTTATAAGGAAGCCAGCCCTTCTCTAAGTGCTGTTTGATCTTCAGCTTCTACCAACATCCTGTTTCCTGTGATTCCTGGTTCCTGATTCGGCTTGTTACACCTCCATCTCCAGCTTGCTTCCTGACTTTGACCTCGGCTTGTTTAACGGATCTCCTCTGCCTGCTACCTGTCCAGACCTTGGCTACCACTTGACCTTGTCTCCTCCGCTACCCACCTGACATCGAACCTCGGCTTGAATCAACCACCCTCTGTCTCAGCGATCCTAAGTACCTGCTTCATCTCACAGGTGCCACCTGCCTGCAGTAACCCCGCAGCACCACAGCGGTATTCCTGAACCCGTTTCTGCAAGCAACTCTGCAGGCGACCTGTGCGACTTTGGGCCTAACTCCTCCTGTCTCATCTCCAGGGTAGTTTGGCACTTAGCTGCAAGGGAAGCCCTCTCTCCATTGGCCTCCAGCACTTGATACCTGATAGTATCAAACAGCCAGGATGTCTGAGGCCCAGAGAGGTGCTTCTGCACTTGAAACCCTATGTCAGCAGATGGCGGCTCTGACACAAGCAGTCAAAAATCTGCAGGAGGGTTACTTCCAACTTGAGGGGCGGTTCCATGCCCTCACAGGTTCCATGACTTCCACCGAATCCAACCAAGCCTCTAGCCCCTCCTCTACACCAGCGCCCTCCACATCAGCTGTTGCTGTTCCACCCGCTGTGGTACTGCCTTCTCCAGAGCCCAGAGTTCCCACTCCTGAGCGTTTTTCAGGGGACCGGCGGAGGTTCAGAGCTTTCAGGAATGCCTGCGAACTTTACTTTGCCCTGCAACCTAGGACCTTCGCTTCAGAAACTGTCCGAGTGGGGTTCATCATCTCCCTTCTATCTGATGAACCACAATCCTGGGCCCATAACCTCCTAGAACGACAGGATGAGGTGCTGAACTCAGTCTCCATGTTTTTTGAAGCCATGGCTACTTTATATGATGACCCACAGAAAACTGTCACCGCAGAGTCTGCCCTTCACTCCCTGGTGCAGGGAAGACGACCAGTAGAGGATTACATTGGGGAGTTCCGTAGATGGGCAGCTGATACCGGATGGAATGATGCAGCTTTGAAGTATCAATTCCGTTTAGGCCTATCTGAAACAATCAAGGATGAGCTGGCCAGATCTGAAGCTCCCGCCACGCTAGAGACTCTGATCCAAACTTCCATCCAGCTAGATAGGCGTCTGCGGGAGCGACGCTTTGAGCGTTCTCAGACCTTTCGGCCAACCTGGGTACTGCCCAAGGTCCCGGCTCCAACACTTCCTGCCGCTGCTCCTCTAAATACCTCCAATATAGAACCACCAATGCAGATTGGTCTGCTTCGACCCACTTTAACCCCAGAAGAAAGAGGACGCAGGAGGCAAAACAATCTCTGTCTCTACTGTGGAACATCAGGACACTACCTTCGCAACTGTCCGATTCGGCCAAGTAAGTCCAGGCACCTGTACCCTACATATCTTCAGCTGTCCGGATCACTATCTACTCACATTATTCTCCCCATCTCTCTGCAGGTGGCTGGAAGGGAGGTCAAACTGCGGGCAATAATTGACTCTGGAGCTTGCAGCTGCTTCCTGGACATCAACCTGGCTAAAGACCTGCACATTCCTCTGACTACCAAGGATCAAAGACTAGACATACACCTAGCTGATGGAAGTCAACCTAGTTCAGGACCAGTTACCCAAGAAACAGTCCCTATTCTCACAACCACAGACACAGGGCACCAGGAACTTCTCTGTTTTGATGTGATCAGTTCTCCAATTTTTCCAGCTATTCTTGGAATCCCATGGCTACAAGCCCACAACCCATCAGTGGACTGGTCCCGAGGGGAGGTCACCTTCTCATCCAGCTACTGCCGCCAGCATTGCGGTATCCCCACGCTAACCAACCCCCATACCTGCCTGACCATACAACCAGCAACAGACACCAGTCTAGTAGTCCCTTCAGTCTACCATGACTACCTTGACGTCTTCGACAAAAAGAAAGCCGAAACCTTGCCTCCACACTGATCATATGACTGTCCTATTGAATTGCTCCCTGGAGCGGAAATTCCCTTCGGGCGCATCTTCCCTTTGTCCGAGGTGGAATTGGAGGCTCTCAGACAATACATAGATGAGAACCTAGCCAAAGGTTTCATTCGTCCCTCTTCCTCACCTGCTGGTGCAGGCATCTTCTTTGTTGAAAAAAAAGACCACTCCCTCAGACCCTGCATCGACTACCGGGAGCTCAACAAAATTACCATCAAGAATAGGTATCCTCTTCCCCTCGTTCCGGAGTTGTTCCAGAGGTTTCGAGTGGCCCGGGTATTTACAAAACTGGACTTAAGAGGGGCTTATAATCTAGTTCGCATCAGAGAGGGGGACGAGTGGAAAACGGCCTTCAGAACACGCTTTGGCCACTTCGAATACCTCGTAATGCCATTTGGGTTATGCAACGCCCCCGCAACATTTCAACACCTGGTCAATGATATATTCCGAGAATACCTTGACTTATTTCTGATCGTTTACCTGGATGATATCCTGATCTTCTCCCCCTCTCTCGAGCTCCACCGAATCCACGTCAAGAAGGTATTGAGTACCCTCCGCAGGCACGGTTTGTATGCCAAGGCCGAGAAATGCGATTTTGAAAAACAATCTATTCAATTTTTGGGCCTCGTAATCTCCGTTGGGGGAATCTCTATGGATCCCCAGAAGGTCACAGCAATCCTAGACTGGCCTGCACCTACAGACCGAAAGGGAGTCCAAAGATTTGTAGGCTTTGCCAATTTTTACTGGAGATTTATTAAGGACTTCTCCACTATCATCGCCCCAATTACTCAACTCGCACGTCTCCACACCCGTTTCCTCTGGAATCAGGAAGCCCAAGTAGCCTTTGAAAAACTCAAAACCTTGTTTACCTCTGCTCCGGTGCTGCAACACCTGGACCCAGCGCTTCCTTTCGTTCTTGAAGTAGATGCTTCTGAAGTGGCGACGGGAGCCGTGCTTTCTCAGCGGACGGGCCCAAAAGCTCTACTACACCCAGTAGCCTTCTGCTCTAAGAAATTAAACCAGGCTGAGAGAAACTACGATGTAGGTGACCGAGAGCTTCTGGCTATTAAAGTGGCCTTTGAAGAGTGGAGATATCTATTGGAGGGCGCCAATCACCCGATCATGATTTTTACGGACCACAAAAACTTAGAGTATCTGAGATCCGCCAAACGCCTAAGACCCCGACAAGCTAGATGGGCATTATTTTTCTCACGATTCAACTTCCATTTAACCTATAGACCAGGATCCAAGAACGGGAAGGCAGACGCCTTGTCCCGGATGTTCCCTGAATCCACAAAACCTGCTCCACCGAGCACTATTCTTTCAGCCCAGAACTTTTTATTGATTCAACCCAGCTTGAAATCGGTCATTGAACGAGCCTCTGCTTCATGCCCTGAATCTGAGCAGGTCTCGTTAAGGAAACAAGATGGATTACTCTGGCACCAGGATAAGGTCTTCGTGCCTCAGGAGGCAAGGCTTCAGGTCTTCAAGACGTACCACGACCACCAGTTAGCCGGCCACTTTGGAGTTCGTAAAACAAGTGAGCTCATCCAACGGTCCTTCTGGTGGCCCAACCTTAGTCGAGACTGTAGAGCCTATGTTAAATCCTGCTCTGTGTGCCTACGTAGCAAGGGAGACAAGACAAGGCCCTGGGGACTACTGAGACCCTTACCTATTCCTAACCGTCCATGGGAAGGTATCTCAATGGATTTTATTGTGGAGCTTCCGCCCTCGGAGGGTTTTACTGCCATTATGGTGGTGGTGGATCGCCTGTCGAAGATGGCCCATTTTCTACCCTTGGTAGGCACTCCTTCAGCAACTGAGACTGCCCACATCTTCCTCAAGGAAATTGTGAGACTCCACGGCTTTCCCGGAAGCATTGTTTCTGATCGGGGGGTACAATTTACCTCCAAGTTTTGGAGAGCTCTGTGTAATGCCCTGAAAATAGAACTTTGCCTCTCATCAGCATACCATCCTCAGAGCAATGGACAAACAGAGCGTACGAATCAAACCTTGGAGCAGTACCTCCGCTGTTTCTCAGCCTTTTCACAGGATGACTGGGTCTCGTTGCTTCCATTTGCGGAGTTTGCTTATAACAATTCACTACACTCAGCCACAAACCAGTCTCCATTCTGGGCCAACTATGGATTCCACCCACTTGCCTTGCCTGACGCTATATTTGAATCTGCAGTACCTGCTGTCCAGGACAGACTTGCTTTTATACAGCAAAACTATCAAACCCTTCAAGAATGCATACTGAAGGCTCAAACCGACTACAAGAAATTTTTTGACAAGAAACGCAGGGGGAATCCCTCCTTTAAAATTGGGGATGAGGTATGGCTGTCTACGGCCAATCTGAAACTGCCTTGCCCATCGAAGAAGCTAGGGCCTAAATACATTGGTCCGTTTCCAATTAAACGAGAGGTAAACCCAGTGGCTTTTGAATTATCCCTACCGGATTCTTATAGGATTCACCCAGTTTTTCATGCCTCTCTCCTAAAAACGGCCATTCCAGATCCATTTCCTGGGAGAGTGGAACTTCCTCCACCATCAGTAACTGTTGGTGAAGAAACAGAATATGAGGTGGAGTCAATATTGGATTGCAGGAAACAAGGCAGGCAAATCCAATATCTGATCAAATGGAAGGGGTATCCACCCGAAGAAAGCTCTTGGGAACCAAAGATCAACATTCATGCCCCTAGACTCCTTCGGGAATTTCATGCCAGATATCCAAGGAAGATGGCCCGGTTGGGCATCCGGAGGCTGCCCATTGGGGGGGGGGGCACTGTCAGGGTACCAATAGCAGGAGGGCTCTAGGACTCAGTGTCCGTCAGAATAGGAGAAGGGCTCTAGGACCCAGCAACTCTGTCAGCCCCTTACCTGGGCCTTTATAAGGAAGCCAGCCCTTCTCTAAGTGCTGTTTGATCTTCAGCTTCTACCAACATCCTGTTTCCTGTGATTCCTGGTTCCTGATTCGGCTTGTTACACCTCCATCTCCAGCTTGCTTCCTGACTTTGACCTCGGCTTGTTTAACGGATCTCCTCTGCCTGCTACCTGTCTAGACCTTGGCTACCACTTGACCTTGTCTCCTCCGCTACCCACCTGGCATCGAACCTCGGCTTGAATCAACCACCCTCTGTCTCAGCGATCCTAAGTACCTGCTTCATCTCACAGGTGCCACCTGCCTGCAGTAACCCCGCAGCACCACAGCGGTATTCCTGAACCCGTTTCTGCAAGCAACTCTGCAGGCGACCTGTGCGACTTTGGGCCTAACTCCTCCTGTCTCATCTCCAGGGGAGTTTGGCACTTAGCTGCAAGGGAAGCCCTCTCTCCATTGGCCTCCAGCACTTGATACCTGATAAATATATTTACATCACCATGTTTTTCCAGTATTTTATGGAAGTTTTAGATAGCTTGTTAATGGAGGATATTTTTTATTTTCTGTGTGTTTTATACATATTGTTGTTCTATGTTATTTGGGGTAAGTGTTCCAGTTTTGGCAGTTTTTAGGAAGATGGCAGAAGATTTTAGATGTCATAGGGGCCCTTGGAGGGTTTTTATTTCTATGATACTAGGTATTTATTGCAATTTTATTATATATATATATATATATATGTGTGTGTGTGTGTGTGTGTATATGTGTATATATATATATATGTATGTGTATATATATATATATATATATATATATATATATATATATATATATATATATATATATATATATATATATATATATATATTATTTTTTTTTTTTCTTTGTCCCAGCCGAGGACTGATATTTTTATTGCATTCTATGGAGGATTGGCATGTTGGTCGGACCACTTCCTTTTTTTGGCCACTAGATGCCTTCGGGCATCTTTTTGGTATGGTTGCTGAGGAACAGACGTAAAAGCTGTGAGCGATCACCATGGCTGAGATGTGTATATAGGAGGTAGTGTCCGTGATAGTTCCACCCTCCTGAGGAAGTCCCGTAGGACTTAACGCGTACAGGGGGGAGGAGCTACCCATCCCAACGTCACCTGCCGCCATCTCCTATACAAGCCGACTAGACACCAGCGTGTTCCAATGCCAATGCTGTATTTTATTTGTCTGAATGTAAGTGCACCACTAATTGTATTGTTGTGGTTCAATGGATTGCTCTTTGATTTCTTTCTCCATTTGCATCCATATGTGTTCTTTTCATTGTTGGGAGCTCTGGTGAATTGATTGAAGCCATCTTTGGTCCTTTGTTACTTATGCTGGAAATAGGAAAGTTGCTGCAGAACCGCAGTCCTTCTACCTATACTGAATGCAAAGACATGCTTAGTTGACCTGCTGGTAAAACAGAGGTCTAGGCTTGAGGTGAGGGAAGTGGCTTGCTTTTGGGTGGAGGTCCATCACCCGAACTGGATTTATGATTCCATTTTTCTTCATTGGGACCTTCAAACCGAATATCAACAGAGACTTCTTGCACCAACATCAGCTTGAAGCATGTATTATTCCCCTATTAGGGGCATATTTCTGTGCTGTTGTTTTTAATGTTCTGGTGAATATATGGGGGATTCTTCTCTTTACTTTCAGTAATCCCTCATGT
Source organism: Pelophylax lessonae (assembly GCF_965119305.1). Taxonomy (NCBI): domain Eukaryota; kingdom Metazoa; phylum Chordata; class Amphibia; order Anura; family Ranidae; genus Pelophylax; species Pelophylax lessonae. Next base: position 92,991,914 of record NC_138775.1, read on the forward strand.
ACTACACTATATTTTTATATGAGTAATTCAATAAAATGTTCAATTTTTTATAAATTATGGATTCTTGGTTTTCCTTTTTCAAACTGGCCCTGAAAACCCATACTTTCTCTATTCTGTGATCTATGTACCCTTTTGGGGCTTGAGCCAACGGTTGTTTTGTGTTCCATTTTCCTTCACTGGTTACTTCAGCTTCCTATATACATGGGACTTTTGGACTCACTTGCCATTTAAATTTCTGTATGCCATTGTTGTAATTTATTGCGCTGCACTCATTTGTATTATAGATATAAGAGGGTATCATCTGCATATAAGGACATTTTTTCTATTAAGGGACCAATGTGGAGACCTGCAATCACGGACAAGGATGGCAAGTGGTTCCATTGTAAGTGCAAAAAGTCCTGGGGACAAAGGGAACCCCTGTCTAGTACTTCTCTTCAAATTGAAAGATGGAGAGCTAGATTGGTATTTTCCATTGAACACCAGAATTGGCTGGTCCGCCAATGGTGCCTGTGCTTTTCCCAGATGAGAACAGGTTCACCGTGAGCACATGACAGACGTGAAAGGGTCTGGAGAAGCCCTGGAGAAGGGTATGCTGCCTGCAACATCGTTCAGCATGACCAGTTTGGTGGTGGGTCAGTGATGGTCTGGGGAGGCATATCCATGGGGGATGCACAGACCTCCTCAGGCTAGACAATGGCACTCTGACTGACATTAGGTATCAGGATGAAATCCTTGGACCCTTTGTCAGACCCTACACTTTTGCAGTGGGTCCTGGTTTCCTCCTGATACATGGCAATGCCCTGCCCCGCCCCATGTGGCAAGAGTATGCAGCCAGTTCCTATAGGAAGAAGGAATTGATACCATTGAAGGGTCCCCATGGTCTCCTGACCTAAATTCAATAGATCACCTGTGGGACATTATGTTTTGGTCCATCCGACACTGCCAGGTTGCACTTAAATCTGTTCAGGAGCTCAGTGATGCCCTGGTCCAGACCTGGGAGGAAATACCCCAGGACACCATCCGTCATCTCATTAGGAGCATGTCCCGACATTGTCAGGCATGCATACTAGCACGCGGGGTCCATACAAACTAGGGATAGAACGATTATCGGCAAGGCCGATATGCACTTTCCCCGATATATTGGTTTCGGCCCCGGAACTGGCCGATATTTTTGAGATGTCATTCTGCCTTCTTAGGCTGCCTACCTCGCCTTGGACAGCCTCGTCTGGAGTCGGGACTAGTCTCGCGGGAGTGTATCACAGCCATGCACCCACCAACAGCAGCCCGGTGCCAGCCACCCACATCCACAGGCACTGTACCAGTGAGCCAACTAGCCACCCACACGCCCTGTACCAGCCAGCCACCCACAGGCCCTGTACGTGCCAGCCACAGGCACTGTACCAGCCAGCCACCCACCCACCCACAGGCTCTGTACCAGCCAGCCACCCACAGCCCCTGTGCCAACCCCCACCCACCACAGGGTGCCAGACAACCAGCCATCCACCACAGGGTGCCAGCCAGCCACCCACCACAGGGTGCCAGACAGCCAGCCATCCACCACAGGGTGCCAGCCAGACAGCCACCCACAGACAGGGTGCCAGACAGCTAGCCACCCACAGGCCCTGTACCAGCCAGCCGCCCACAGGCCCTGTACCAGCCAGCCAACCACAGCCCCTGTGCCAGTCACCCACCCACCACAGGGAGCCAGCCAGCCACCCACCACAGGGTGTCAGCAAGCCAGCTATTAAGCATTAAACAAAATAAACATGTTCAGTACCAGATTTGTGTCAAAAATTGTCTTTATTTTTCAAAACTTTAAATGTACAAAATATCGGCCGATACCGATACGTTGTGACCAAAATATTGGTATCGGCCCTGAAAAAAACATAATACATATAAAATAAACCAGTGCAGCGCTAAATAAACCAAGAAATAATTTTTAGTGGAAAAAAGTCCATGCGGGGGGGGGGGGGGGGGCATGCAGCTGGAAGTGCACTTAAAGATGATTCTGTGATCCTGAACTTTGCAGTGACAACAAATCCACCACCACACAGGCTGGCCTCTCAGCTTAATAACTGACCACAATGGGTCAAATAACACCTGGATATTTCCACTTGTAATTGCAACAGAAAAAAGCTTTAGCAAGATGGATGGATATCCTGGCTGATCCTAGCCACTTCAGACAATCAAACATGGTGCTCTCTTAATGGTGTGGCTCAAAAAAAACAGCAAAGAGTTGCATATGGTGAAGCACGTTAAGCACATTTATTGGTAAAAAAAAGAAAGCCTCTTACATGTAAATGGCAGTCATGAAGCCTGTAAAAACCTCATCAAATCCTCACTATACATGCAGCAAACAGATAAAATCCACGAGCTCCTCCGTGAGACAGCAGGGGACGTCATGGCTCCTCCCTCCGCATCAAATCCTCACTATACATGCAGCAAACAGATAAAATCCACGAGCTCCTCCGTGAGACAGCAGGTGATGTCACGGCTCCTCCCTCCGCATCAAATCCTTGCTATACATGCAGCAAACAGATAAAATCCACGAGCTCCTCCGTGAGACAGCAGGTGACGTCACGGCTCCTCCCTCCGCATCAAATCCTCGCTATACATGCAGCAAACAGATAAAATGCACAAGCTCCTCCATGAGACAGCAGGTGATGTCATGGCTCCTCTGTATCAAATCCTCGCTATACATGCAGCAAACAGATAAAATCCACAAGCTCCTCCGTATCCCTAATACAAATTACTGAGTACCATTTTGAGTTGCTACAATGAAATTTCAGCAAAATGGACTAACCTGCTGCATAATTTTTTCACTTTGATTTTCGGGTTGTCTTTGAATTCATCCCTCTGTAGGTTGATAATTTTCATTTAGATCAAACGATGTGGCATGCTTTTCCTCCTAACAAATTACTCAGTCCTCATTACTATAGATATCCAGCATGATATTTTTCCCCACTGAGATCTGATGTATTTTCAAAGTGTTCCTTTCATTTTTTTGAGCAGTGTATAAAGCAACTGGATCCAGGACACAAACCTGAGTCCAAAGTCAAACCTCCGGAGTACCTGCCATGGGAATTCCCATTCTAGAGAGTCAAAGGCCTTCTCCGCATCAAGGGAGGCCACCGTTCCAGTAGAACCACTATTACAACCGTGAGCTAAATTAGTATACAGTCAGCAGAGATTAATGTTGGTGCCCTTAGCTGCCATGAAACCAGATTGATCGCCATGAACCAGAGAAAGATCACTGAGTTCAGGTGATTGGCTAATATCTTGGTAAACACCTTTGCATCCACATTAAGTAAAGAAATTGGCCTATAGGATGCACAAAACTCAGGATCCTTGCCGGGCTTGGACACCACCACAACAATAGCCGCCAACATTGACAGAATCCTACTCCAATATTGTCTGGGGTAACTTATGAAAGTAGGAGACTATTACCTCAGCATTTGTTTGGAAAAATTCTGCAGGCAGACCATCAGGTCCTGGGGTCTTACCTGTTTGGAGTGAGGCTATTGCAACCTGTATCTCCTTAAGCATAATAGGAGCGTCCAAGAGCTGTTGAGCCGAGGTCGACAACATCGGGAATTCTACAGAGTCCAAAAATGTCTCTAGACTTTTTGGAGTATAATCTACTCTAGAGGAATAAAGGCGCTCATAGTACAGAGCAAATTGTGCATTATTCTGAATCGGGTCAGAGCATAGAGCGCCCTCACCATTTCTAATATTAGCTATGTGGGTGGCCAGCCAGGCCAAGAGTCTACCTGTTCTTTCCCCTTTCTCAAAAATCCTCTAGGACTGGGATGGAAGGAGTTTCCGACAGGAGGTAGTACGTAACCGCGCTATTTCCCTATATATCAGTTGCATATCTCTGTAAGTCTCTTTGTCCCCTGTGGCAACATATTGGAACTCCAAAGCCTGTGCCCTGGCTTCAGCCTCCTCCAGTGAAAGACAAGATATCTTCCAGACTCTGCCTATAACAGACTGGTATTGGCCTCGAGCATATACCTTAAAGGCATCCCAAGTCACAGCTGGGGCAGCAGTGCCCTGATTGTGCATGCAGACATCACATAACTCCGTTGTCATCACCGGAGTCACCTGCTCATCTGCTACCCAGAAGCGAGACAATCTACAGAGACAAGGAGAGGAGGCTGAGTCAGTTCAGGGGCATGATCCAAAATACCATGCAACAGTATAGACATCCTGAGTATGGGAGAGCAGAGGGTTACTAACCTATATCAAGTCTATGCGAGAAAGGGTAGGATAAGTGGTGACAAGTAAATTGTTTTTCCCATGCATGTCTCCACTGCCACACATCACATAAACCAAACACCTCAGCCCAGCGGGACAAAGGAGAATCCGTAGTGGAGTCAGGGTTGAGTTTGTCCAGACTAGGATATGGGGGCCTGTTAAAGTCTCCAGGTAGGAGGATATTTACAGTAGGATAAAGAGCCAGCAGTGGTGCAATTTTTAGGACAAGTGACATATTAGCTGGGGGAGGGTTGTAAATACCAGCAAGCACGGGTTTATTTGTTAAAAAATACAGGTGCATTTAAAAAAACTAAAATATCATTAAAAAGGTAATTTATTTCAATAATTCAATTCGAAAAGTGAAACTCATATAAAATAGATTTATTACACATAGGGTGATAGATTTCAAGCATTTCTTTCTTTTAATTTTGATGATTATGGCTTACTGCTGGTGAAAATCCAAAATTCAAGATCCCAGAAAATTAGAATATTACATAAGACCAATAAAAAAAGGATTTTCAATACAGAAATGTTGGCTTACTGAAAAGTATGTTCATGTACAGTATAGTGTGCACTCAATACTTGGTCGAGGCTCCTTTTGCTTAAATTAGTGCATCAATGTGGCATGGTATGGAGGCGATCAGCCTGTGGCACTGCTGAGGTGTTAAGGAAGCCCAGGTTGCTTTGATAGCAGCCTTCAGCTCACATGCATTGTTGGGTCCGGTGTCTCTCCTCTTCCTCTTGACAATACCCCACAGATTGTCTGTAGGGTATAGGTCAGGCGAGTTTGCTGGCCAATCAAGCACAGTGATAAAATGATCATTAAACCAGGTATTGGTACTTTTGGCAATGTGGGCAAGTGCAAAGTCCTGATGAAAAATGAAATCAGCGTATCCATAAAGTTGGTCAGCAGAAGGAAGCATGAAGTGCTCTAAAATTTCCTAGTAGAGGGCTGCGCTGCATTTGGACTTGATAATACACAATGGACCAACACAGCAGATTACATGGCTCCCCAAGTCATCACTGACTGTGGAAATTTCACACTGGACCTCATGCCACCTGGATTCTGTGCCTCCCCATTCTTCCTCCATACTCTCTGACCTTGATTGCCAAATGAAATGCAAAATTTACTTTCATCCGAAAAGAGGACTTTGGACCATTGAGCAACAGTCCAGTCCTTTTTCTCCTTAGCCCAGGTAGGACACTTCTGACGTTGTGTCTGGTTCAGGAGTGGCTTGACACAAGGGATGCAACAGTTGCACCCCATGCCTTGGATACTTCTGTGTGTGGTGGCTCTTGCAGCACTAACACTAGCTGTAGTCCACTCCTTGTGAATCTCTCCACATTCTGGAAAGGCCTTTGCTTCACAATCCTCTCAAGGCTGCGGTTATCCTTGTTGCTTGTGCACCATTTTCTAACACACTTTTTCCTTTCTCTCAACTCTCTATTAATATGCTTGGATACAGCACTCTGTGAACAGCCAGCTTCTTTAGCAATGACCTTTTGTGACTTGCCCTCCATGTGGAGGGTGTCAATGACTGTCTTCTGGACAACTGTCAAGTCAGCAGTCTTCCCCACCATTGTGTAACCTACTGAACCAGACTGAGAGACCATTTAAAGGCTTAGGAAACCTTTACAAGTGTTTTTGAGTTAATTAGCTGGTTGGAGTGTGACACCATGAGTCTACAATATTGAACTTTTTCACAATATTCTAATTCCCTGAGAATGTTGGGTTTTCACAAGCTGTAAGCCACAATCATCAAAAATAAAAGAAATAAATGCTTGAAATATATCACTCTGTGTGTAATGAATCTACATAATATGGGTTTCACTTTCTGAATTGAATTACTGAAATAAACAAACTTTTTGATGATATGCTATTTTTTTTAGATGCACCAGTAGCATGGAGAATAACATATTTCCCATCTGGGTCCAGGTGGAGATCCAGGAGAGTGAACTGCAGAGACCTACACTTTATTACCAAAAGTATTGGGACACCTGCCTTTACACGCACACAAAGTTTAATGGCATCCCAGTGTTAGTCCGTAGGGTTCAACATTGAGTTGGTCCACCTTTTGCAGCTATAACAGCTTTAACTCTTGTGGGAAGGCTGTCTACAAGGTTTAGGAGTGTGTCTATGGCAGGGCTCGACAATCCCCGGGCGCCAGGTCGCATTTGCGACTAGAATTAGCGACCTGGCGCCTGGGGGTGCCCTGCAGAAGGTGTCCTGTCATTTTTGCCCGGACTTCCGCGCACGGAGTGCACGGACTTCCGGGCCGTCCGAAAATTGAGGCCCTGGCTTTTCGGCCTACTTGAGATGACAGGCTTCCAATGGGGAACTGGCGCCCTCTTGTGGTGACTGTTTCCACTGCCTTTTTGTTCTCAATTCATTACCATCTCCCTGTCCAGTTAGTTACCTTTGACAGGGAGTGTGGTTATTATTATTTATTTAATTTATTTTTTAAATGTAAAAAAAAAAAAATAATATTCTTTTCTTTTTTTTTTAATTATTAAAAAAAATAAAAAAAAATCTTTTTCCAATTATTAAAAAAAAAAAATTATATATATATATATATATATATATATATATATATACACACACACTTTTTTTTTTTTTCCTCATCGCCATGCCACAGCCGAAGGCCCCTTTCACACGGGCTGTCTGATCAGGTCCGCCTGTCAGTTTTTCAGGCAGACCTGATCGGACCCTTGATTCTCCTCTATGAAGCAGTAATCTGTCACCTCTCCCCCCACACGTCAGTAAGCACCAGGCATACATTAACCCCTCCCTCTCCAATAAAGTTAACCCCTTCCCTGCCAGTGTAATTTTTACAGTAACAGTGCATATTTATAGCACTGATTACTGCAGTAATGTCACTGGTACCCCCAAAAGTGTCAAAAATGTCAGTCAGGGGTCCAATCTGTCCGCCGCAATGTCGCAGTCCCGCAAAAAAAAAAAATCGCAGATCGCCGCCATTACTCGTTAAAAAAAAAAAAAAACACCAAAAATGACATAAATCTTTCCCTTTGTTAGTAAACGCAATAACTTTTGCGCAAACCAATCAAAATACGCTTATTGCGATTTTTTTTTACCAAACATAGGTAGCAGAAAACAAATTGGCCAAAAATTTTAAAAAAAATTGGTTTTTACATCTTTTTTGGGGGGAATTTCATATAAAAAAATGTGAAAAATATTGTTATTTTCTCAAAATAAACGCTCTTTTTTTGTTTATAGCGCAAAAAGTAAAAATCGCACAGGTGATCAAATACCACCAAAAGAAAGCTCTGTTTGTGGGAAAAAAAGGACGTCAATTTCGTTTGGGTACGGCGTCGCACGACCGCGCAATTGTTAGTTAAAGTCGCACAGCGCCGAATCGCAAAAAGTGGCCCAGACGTAAGACAGCAAAATGCTCTAGTGGTAAAGTGGTTAAAAAAAAAAAAAACTGGCTCCTAACTTTTTTAGCTGGCTCCTAGATTTCAGGAAAATTTGTCAAGCCCTGGTCTATGGGAATGTTTGACCATTCTTCCAGAAGCGCATTTGTGATGTCAGGCACTGATGTGGACAAGAAGGCCTGTTTCGCAGTCTCTGCTCTAATTCATCCCAAAGTAGTTCTATCGGGTTGAGGTCAGGACTCTGCGCAGGCCAGTCAAGTTCCTCCACCCCAAACTCACTCATCCATGTCTTTATGGACCTTGTGACTGTGAGCCAGGCTTTCTCATCCACATCAATGCCTGACCTCACAAATGCGCGTCTGGAAGAATGGTCAAAGATCTCCATAGACACGCTCCTAAACCTTGTGGACAGCCTTTCCAGAAGAGCTGAAGCTGTTATAGCAGCAAAGAAAGGGCCAACTCAATAGTGAACCCTACGGACTAAGACTGGAATGCCATAAATGTTCATGTGCATGTAAAGGCAGGCGTCCCAATACTTTATTACCAAAAGTGTATGTATCAGGATACTGACTCTCCTAGAGTAAGGGAAAGAGGTAGAATTGTACTACGTGCAAAAAGTGGTCACTGCCTCCACCTATAACTGGTCTTAGTGGTAAGGAGCACTGGAAGGGCGGACGCAGATCAAAAAAACTGACTGGAAATCTCTTTGTTTTTTTAGAATTGTACTACGTGCCTTCCCAGGTTTTTTTTTTTTTTCTTTTAACCAGTATTCTGCTACAGGTTTGTTTCCTGTAAAATACAGACGTGAGAGTAATATCTTTTCAAAAAGGTAAACATGAGGGAGCATTTCAATTTAGAGTTCAAGCCCCTAACATTCCAGGAAATTAAAGATAAGAGGGCCATAGTCAGTAATTAATAAACATGTACAGTCTCTGGATCATCACCTGTCGTGCAATCTAAAAACCAAATACACTACAATCTGCAATCACATTACATTTTTCGTAGGTAAGTGGGAGAGAACATTTCCCGCTGCCTGGCACCAGCAAAATAGAGTACCGTGCTTTGTAAAAAGGAAAAAAAACTAAAACAAAAAAAATTGAGAAAAAAAAATAACAGACATCTCCTTCTGTGCCTGTACTGTGTCTACAAGAAAACCCAGATATTCCAGACGCTGGACCGGCTGTAATGCTGACTCTGCCAAGTTCAGTATCTAACCCAGACATACTAGGAACTGTACTGTCTGGAGGGAAATTTCGGCTTAGAGCTGAAGCCGATGGATTTGTAAGTAATAGATTGTCCAGATATCCTATTACAGATATCCCTCAGGACCTTAGAACAGCCAATACTGGAGCTAGGATTTTTGTGAACACTCTTGGAGCCGTGGCTAACCGGAAGGGTAGGGCCACAAACTGAAAATTACAGTTTTCTATTGCAAAGCGTAGAAACCTTTGACGAGCCTGGAACAAAGGCATGTGAAGATATGCATCCTTGATGTCTATGGATGCTAGAAAGTCCTCTCCCTGCAGGGCAGACTTGTATAAAGTACTCAAAATTTCTACTTGAGTAAAAGTACAAGTGCTCGATCAAAAAGTGACTTAAGTAGAAGTGGAAGTGCTCGCAGAAAAAGTTACTTAAGTAGAAGTACTAAAGTATTCAACGTTTTTTTTACTTAAGTATTGCAAGTAGTTTTTTCAAAAAATTTGCTACTTAAGTACTAAAAGTAAAAAGTACCAGTAGTTTTGAAAAAAAATTTCTACTCAAGTACTGAAAGTAGAAGTACAAGTACTGTGTTACGTAGTTATTAAAGAAAGAAGTCAAAAGTTTGAACATCATATTGTTTTTTATTATTTCAAATGATTTATTCAAATGATTAACCTGTGTTTGTTAGTAGTTTCTTGATGCACTTTAAGCGCTGTAGCACCATTTATTTGTTTGTTTCATATTTTCTTTTTATTGGAAAGATTTGGTATAGCAGCTTTTATTATACACAGCCTTTATTTTCGTATGCGCTGATTTACAAATGACATTATACACATTTTTTTGAGCTTTATGCAACCTGCCATCTACTGTTCTGGCAGTGGTAATTTTTTTAAAAGTAACGAGTAACTATGCAGCACAAAAAAAAAATACTTGAGTAGAAGTATCGAAATCATCGAAAAAATGTAGTGAAGTAAAAGTAGAAGTAGGAGAAAAAAATTCTACTCTAGGAAAGTACAGATACCGCATTTCGGTACTTAAGTACAGTACTTAAGTAGTTCTACTTCGTTACTATACATCTCTGCTGCAGGGAGGCTATGACTTAACGACTTCATAGGGAAAGGACAAACGTTTAGAAATTCCAGTTTGTACCCCTGCGAGATGGTGGAGATAACCCGGTTGTCTTGGATCGTTTTCACTCAAACCTTCGAGAACCGAAGCAACCTTCCCCTCACCCAAGTGAGTGGGGGCGCCCCTTCACAAGGTAGGCTTAGAGGAAGACTTGGCTGATCTCTGGGCTCAGGGTTTTTTCTGACCCTTCCCTGAAGGCTTGGTTCCAGACCCAGGTGGCTGAGACTGTCTCCACCGTCTGGAATTAGAAGTATATATGAAGTAGAAGTATGAGTGCTGGGGATCTTAAAAGAAGGACGCTTGCTTTTCCTTTTTCCAGGTAGCATTGTACTCCTCGCCCCCGAGATCTTTTGGATATACTTATCCAGATCGTCACCAAAAAGGCGTTCTCCCTGAAAAAGTACCGTGTTTATCTTGCTGAGATATTTTACAATATGTAGTTTATCACTAACCTTTTATAGTGCTGCCTCGATCACCTCTATAGCTTCTCCTCAGATATGTACTACGGCTATGGGTTAACCCCAGTATGTCATACAACTGTAACTCATCTAAAGCAGCACCCCCCTGGACCAACTTGGGTATGTGAACATGGAATTTTGAATATATGTGTATGTGATTGTGTATGTGATTGTTTATAATATTCACTATTAGAGTCTCCAATGGAAGGTTTAAAGGTTTTGTTTCACTGGATTGGGCTGGAGGGGTTAACCTCTTTTTTGAACTGCACCCACTGGGGAGGAGTTGTTTTAGACCACACCTAAGTGATATGGGTCACTTGCTACATAAATGAGTGATCTAGACTTGGCCTGTTGGCTCTGAAGATTATATATTGAGGACTGTGGTCACGGATACAGTTTGTTCCAGATGTTCGGGTTGGATGTGCTTTATTTTACCTTTGTTTGTGAGTATATATAATTTTAAATTAATAAAACCTGTTATTGAGGATAATGGGCTAGGCCGGAGCGCCCTTTTTTTTTTTTTTTTGACTCTCCTTGAGAAGGAACTGTCTTGGACACTTGCTTCATACAGTCTTTAAAGACTGACAAACTCCTGGTGGTTCAGCTACTGCTGGTTGTATCGCAGATCCTGCAACAGCAAAGGAGGCTTTCAATAAAGTTTAAAACTTTTTATCTGCTGGATCTTTAAAAACCTGGGCATTATCCACAGGGCAGATTAAACTCTTGTTAACCGAAGAAATGGCAGCATCCACAGTGGGTATATACCATTTCTTAGTAAACATTTCCTCCATAGGATACAATAGAGAAAACCTTTTAGGAGGAACAAAAATACTATCAGGATGATCCCAATCATTAAACATTTCTTGCTCCAAGAGCGGATGTATGGGAAATGTCCGAGGACATTGAGGAGGACGCAATGAGCCTAGAGAGGAAAAAGAGACCTCAGCTGTCTCTAAGGGAGGAAATTTGTATCCAGACCAGACCATTTCAGTAAGAGACTGAACCTCCTCTGACCCTGACTCCTCAGAAGTGGAAACCTCAGCTTTACCATCCATAGGGTCATCCTCAGCTATTTCTTCCACATCCTCTGTCCAATCATGAACTGATTCAGGGGGTGGCTCAGGTGAGAAGGATCTATCACGTTTCCTCCCTCCTTGAGATGCTGCAATCATGTCCGCATTCTTACCCTCAAGGCTGGCTAATGCCGATGCCAAATCATCCTTAGTGACGTGGGTTGCGGCAGAAGCACTTGGAGTAGCTACTATGCCTGAGAACCATAATGGCTCAGATTGAGTAGTCGGCTCTTCAGGGGGAGTAGACATAGAGGAAGTACGGCTAGAACCTTCAAGGCCTGATGTTGGCATCACAGTGCCTCTTCCAACTGTGCCTCCCCTAGCCCTTTTTCGGGCAGACATTGCTTTATAACAAGACACACTTGAGGTACTAACTTCAGTGTACTCAAGGCTTGTGCCAAGCTTATACAGTTTAACACACACAACACTGATTATCCCAAGATATAGGACCTGTTTTGTGCCAGTAACATACACCCACAGTGACTCTCGCAACCCAGCTGCTGCTGCTCTGTGTTCCCTTCATTCTCTGATAAAGGCTTGCGCGTTGGATACAGTTCCTTATAAATCGCACCTATTTCTGTTGTATTGCGCATGCGCGGCATTCTTCGTGGCATCCACGTGCACGCCAATTGCGTGCAAATACGCCCTCCATGCGACGCACACCTGCTTTAAAAGGTGAAGATCTGTGCGCGTAGGAATGGGCCTTCACCACAAACACGCTATAGAGGGAGCAGACGAACACGTGGGTGCTTATGCGCCAAGGCGAACACAGCAACATGGGGTGAGAGCAGCCTAGGCTGAATCATGTTTTTCACAGCTGATACCTTTCAGGTGATCAGTCCAGTGTAAAAACAGTGTGTCAAACAATAAGCAAAGAAATAATGTTTCAATCCCACAACTGCACAAGCTCATATATTCACAATTGATACAATTGCAACATTTAATCCCTGAGGAAAGACCAGAGCTTTTACCAAGATGTATAGTGCATAGCTTAACATCCATAGTCTCATGTGGAGACTTACATGGCACTCAGTCTATTATCTTTTAAAGAGATCAGTGCATAAAATATTTACATTTGCTGTATGTGTAAATATTTTAAATTGGACTTACCAGTCCTGCCGCAGGATTCTGATTGAAACAGGAATCCAATTTTCAACCATCACCGTGACCTTTGTCTTGGCGACCTTCGAGGACTGGGTCCCCTTGTTTTAGAGGGGCCATGGGCTTGGACCTGTAGAGCACCCTGCCTGGAGCGCCTTTGGGGTTTGGTAATACCAAGGGTCTGGATCCCAGGGTCCAGTGCCTAAAAAGGACAACATTACAGGCAAAACCTTGTATCTGCTTCCTGAGGCTCAGGTACCATCTTTTTAGTCCACTGACTGTTTTAGATGGATCTGATAGCTATCCACTTAGTTTCAGTGATCTTTGATTGGGGTATATAGCATAATCTTATTTCTTCTTTTGAAGAAAATGTGGAGTGACTCTCCACCATGACCATCACCTTTGTGGTACTTCCTGTGTGGGAGGGGTTATATAGGGGAACATTCTTTCTGATTGGTTGCCAGTGTCCTTCACCTGTAGGTGGCTATATAACCCATATGTTATGATTTATTGCTCTGTGTCCCGTGATGTACAAAAAGAAAGGGGGGTTAGCTATTCTTAAGAGCTGTAATTCCTAAACCCTTCCTCTGATTTGGATTAACATACCCTCAAAATAAACCTGAGAGTGTGCACTTTCCGCCCACATCCATTATATAACTATAGCTTGAATATGTTTTGGTAAATACCTGCAAAAAAACTAAAACTGTGCCTGTGTTCAAATATATATGGACCTAATTGTATATAATTAACTATCAGACAATAGTCTGCATTTTACAAAGCCAACAGTTACTCCCCTGCAGAAAGAGTAAGCATTAAACTACATAAAATTATATGCTAACATAGCGCAAACAAGAAAATGATTAAAATTGAAAAAACAAAAATAAAATGAAAGAAAAATCGAAATGGTTATAATATCGGTGGAAAAACAATCAAAGTATCACAAAAAATCAATAATAGGTATATCAAAATAAGCAATGAATCAAGAAAGGATCAATGTGTTAAAATTACCCTTTCAAAATGGCTGCTGGCTTACAATGGTTGTTACCAGAGTCCCCTAAAATGGCTGCCTTTCCCAAAATGGCATTTTGCTAGGTTTAGGATGATGAGCCGTGAAGATGAATGTCTCTCTGGATGGATGGGTAGGAGAATATGATCCCGGCACCTAGTACCCAGTGCTAGTGGCCATCATCCCGATAAATATGTATACAAAAAAAATCCCCAATGGTGTGGGACTATAAATGCCACTAGACACTGAATGTCAAAATAAAATAGTAAACTTTATTATACAAAAAGACAAGAAAGAGACATACAAAACGACTGTATTTATCGGCGTATAACATGCACTGTGGTGCGAGTGGGCTGCAATTATGGGCACTGGCGAAGGCTGCATGTATGGGCACTGGCAAAGGCTGCATGTATGGGCACTGGCAAAGGCTGTATGTATGGGCACTGGCAAAGGCTGCATGTATGAGCACTGGTGAAGGCTGCATGTATGGGCACTGGCGATGGCGAAGCGGCAATTATGGGCACTGGCGAGGCTGCAATTATGGGCACTGGCGAAGGCTGCATGTATGGGCACTGGCGCTGGTGAGGCTGCATGTATGGGGACTGGCACTGGCGAGGCTGCATGTATGGGCACTGCGCTGGCAAGGCTGCATGTATGGGCATTGGCGCTGGCGAGGCTGCAATTATGGGCACTGGCGAGGCTGCATGTATGGGCACTGGCGAGGCTGCATGTATGGGCACTGGCAAGGCTGCATGTATGGGTACTGCAGTGATGAGGCTGCATGTATGGGCACTGCACTGGCGAGGCTGCATTTAAGGACACTGCGCTGATGAGGCTGCATTTGTGGGCACTGGTAAGACTACATTTAATTTAAAAAAAATGTTCTGAGTTCAAAGCTGTTTATTTTAATTTCAGCTTTTTTCCTGAAATTTCTGTCCTAAAATTTAGGTGCGTGTTATACGCCGGCGCGTGTTATACGCCGATAAATACGGTATATATAACACAATTGTACATAGACAAGGGCTTGTTAAAAGTTGCATGCAATAACAGATCATATACCAGTCAACATTGAAGACACTCAGGTACACATGGTGGAGTGAACCGGAAATTTGTCGTTAAAACTGTAAAAAATTACCGGTAGGAGAGGAATGCCCCGTTCCAATAAAACCCGTCAAGGGCAAATATAGAGAAAAGTAAGGAGAGTAGCTGCACTGGAGACAACAGGGGTGCCACCATGATCAGAGTTTGCTCAGCAAGGACCACTCCAAAGGAAACCTTACTGGTTTGTATAAGTAGCCTAGCCCAGAAGGTGGAACTTTCTTTTTATTGGTTTATGTGGCTAAATATTATCTTTGTTATTTATTCAAGTATTGCTTCTCTTAGCCACCAGGTGTCACCCTAGGGGCAAGAAACATTTGTCACCCTAGGGGCAAGGAATATTTGTTCTAAATTGTTCTTATAAATAATCTGTTGTGGGAGTATGCACTTTCTCATGATACAGGCGTGGCCATGTGATATTTATAATATATGCATGTATAATGTTTAGGATATCTGGTAACGCCAACATATGAGCATACATTTCTGTTACAGCATTTTTTCCAATATTATTATATTGATTATAGAGCACTGGCGATGGCGAAGCGGCAATTATGGGCACTGGCGAGGCTGCAATTATGGGCACTGGCGAAGGCTGCATGTATGGGCACTGGCGCTGGTGAGGCTGCATGTATGGGGACTGGCACTGGCGAGGCTGCATGTATGGGCACTGCGCTGGCAAGGCTGCATGTATGGGCATTGGCGCTGGCGAGGCTGCAATTATGGGCACTGGCGAGGCTGCATGTATGGGCACTGGCGAGGCTGCATGTATGGGCACTGGCAAGGCTGCATGTATGGGTACTGCAGTGATGAGGCTGCATGTATGGGCACTGCACTGGCGAGGCTGCATTTAAGGACACTGCGCTGATGAGGCTGCATTTGTGGGCACTGGTAAGACTACATTTAATTTAAAAAAAATGTTCTGAGTTCAAAGCTGTTTATTTTAATTTCAGCTTTTTTCCTGAAATTTCTGTCCTAAAATTTAGGTGCGTGTTATACGCCGGCGCGTGTTATACGCCGATAAATACGGTATATATAACACAATTGTACATAGACAAGGGCTTGTTAAAAGTTGCATGCAATAACAGATCATATACCAGTCAACATTGAAGACACTCAGGTACACATGGTGGAGTGAACCGGAAATTTGTCGTTAAAACTGTAAAAAATTACCGGTAGGAGAGGAATGCCCCGTTCCAATAAAACCCGTCAAGGGCAAATATAGAGAAAAGTAAGGAGAGTAGCTGCACTGGAGACAACAGGGGTGCCACCATGATCAGAGTTTGCTCAGCAAGGACCACTCCAAAGGAAACCTTACTGGTTTGTATAAGTAGCCTAGCCCAGAAGGTGGAACTTTCTTTTTATTGGTTTATGTGGCTAAATATTATCTTTGTTATTTATTCAAGTATTGCTTCTCTTAGCCACCAGGTGTCACCCTAGGGGCAAGAAACATTTGTCACCCTAGGGGCAAGGAATATTTGTTCTAAATTGTTCTTATAAATAATCTGTTGTGGGAGTATGCACTTTCTCATGATACAGGCGTGGCCATGTGATATTTATAATATATGCATGTATAATGTTTAGGATATCTGGTAACGCCAACATATGAGCATACATTTCTGTTACAGCATTTTTTCCAATATTATTATATTGATTATAGAGAGATGTTTTACATTATATATATTCTGAATTTTTATACATCTAGGTGAAGGAAAAGAACTATATGGATATATCTGTATATATGTAAACACAATAATTTGTATATTTAAACTATTTCTATATGTAGGGTATTTCTAATCAGATTAGTACATACTACATAACAAGATTAATATTATTATGCCAGCAGACAAAAAAAATCATGACTTGAACCCATTCCAGGGGATAGGATAAATGAGGTATAGTTACATATTCATACACTTTTATATTTTAAATGATGTTTGATATGTATATGTGTGTGTGTGTATGTATGTATGTATGTATGTATGTATGTATGTGTATATATATATATATATATATATATATATATATATATATATACACACAGTATCTTACAAAATTGAGTACACCCCTCACATTTTTGTAAATATTTTATTATATCTTTTCATGTGACACTGAAAAAATGACGCTTTGCTATAATGTAAAGAAGTGAGTGTACAGCTTGTATAACAGTGTAAATTTGCTGTCCCCTCAAAATAACTTAACACACAGCGATTATTGCCTAAACCGCTGGTAACAAAAGTGAGTACACCCCTAAGATAAAATGTCCAAATTGGGCCCAACGTGTCAATATTTTGTGTGGCCACCATTATTTTTCAGCACTGCCTTAACTCTCTTGGGTATGGAGTTCACCAGAGCTTCACAGGTTGCCACTGGAGTCCTCTTCCAATCCTCCATGATGACATCACAGAGCTGGTGGATGTTAAAGACCTTGCGCTCCTCCACCTTCCATTTGAGGATGCCCCACAGATGCTAAATAGGGTTTAGGTCTGGAGACATGGTTGGCCAATCCATCACCTTTACCCTCAGCTTCTTTAGCAAGGCAGTGGTCGTCGTGGAGGTGTGTTTGGGGTCATTATCATGTTGGAATACTGCCCTGCAGCCCAGTCACTGAAGCAGAGCATGATCCCCTCTCTTCAGAATGTCACGGGCTTTCTTGTGCATCATCTTTGGAAGAGGCTTCCTTCTGGGACGAAGTCCATGCAGACCAATTTGATGCAGTGTGCAGCGTATGGTCTCAGCATTGACAGGCTGACCCACCACCCCTTCAACCTCTGTAGCAATGCTGGCAGCACTCATACGTCTATTTCCCAAAGACAACCTCTGGATATGATGCTGAGCACTTTCACTCAACTTCTTTGAGTACATTGAAGTGATGAAAATATATCTATTTCTTAACAACAGTTCTAACAGTCTACTACTTTTAACCTTTCTAACTCCTACAAGGTGGATGTCCAATCCTCCGCAGATGCAGCTTTCAGCCGCAAAAGTTCTTGCAGTTGCACTCTGCAGTTGGGGCTTTTGGCCCTTGTGTGGGTTTGGCCTGTTGGCACAGTCCTGTTTTACCTGTTGTTGCCCATCCTTCTTATTTATTAGTTGGAGACTTCACAGGTCTATAAATACTGTACCTGTGTCCTGTACTTAGGATTAGAAGTGCAGTAGAGGACACAGGCTACACTCCCTTCTGTTCCTCGGTGACTTTGAATTTCATGCTTCATTCCTGATTTATTATAGGTGAGGTACCCTGGAGGGGTATGTACTGGAAAGCTTTGCCAGTATCCAATCATCTAAAAGGTACAAAAATATAATCCAGGGTCTATGAATACTATGCTTCTGTTCTGTACTGTACTTCAAGATTTGGACTTTACGGGGTAAGCCAAAATTTCCCTTTTTCTCTACTAAATCTTGATGATAAATAGGCAAAATAGAGTTATCTTACTGCCTACAGGACACAAGGCACATGGAAAACTGAAGGCATGCCCTATTACATCAAACCTCACACTCACACCTAAGAAGCCAATCACATCAAAGGAAACAAGTCACTTTCCTTTCTGTTATATTTTTCACATGAATTGGGAGATTTTTCTACTATGAACAGATCCTGGTAGATTCAGGCTGGATCTTGTATTTAGCATTGACAACCCATCTGTGTTTCATGTAGTACAAAACGCCTCTATTCAGGTCAGGCCAGTGTGTCTGGTGATTTATTATAGAGTTTTGGGACCATAACTACAGCAGAATTAAGTAGAATAAGGGAAGAATTAGGTAGAGAAGAATGTGCTACATCTAGAAAAGGGGTCAATGTGTAGTGTGGCTCTACATGGCCTCTTGAAGGGGCCAGTTACTCCTGCTGCAAGCCTGCGTCAAGTCTCCATAAAGAATAAAATAAAGGTATTTAATTATTAATATTAAATAAATAGCAGGTGGTATACACCTTTTAGCTGGTATTAGATAAGGTGCCGGGTTTGTTTATGTATTCATGTATTACATTGGGCCTGGGTATGCCCATTAGGCTCTGTTTTTGTATTTACATTTTTCTTTGAAACTGAATAAAAGGATTAAAATAATAAAAAAAAGGAATGTTTACTTGATACTGTGAAAAAGAAGCTCACTGCACGAAGCCACAAGCAGGGGCCACATAGAGCATAGTATATTTATTTAAAAAGTATAGCTATCACATAAAAAAGATAGAAGGCTTTATCCAAATGCCAGTGAAATGATTGTCATGACAAATGAGTGCATGCAAGTGGCAGCGATACGTCAGTGTGTTTCTGCCCCAGTTGGAAAAATATAATGTTTAAGAGTTCTAACAAGTTTTCTAGCAAAAAATGCTAATGTTTACATGTATGTGAGAAATGTCAGAATTGACCTGGAGGTCAAAAATTGATATGTACTGTCCCTTTCAATGTTTTCAGGCTTTTTAAAAACTTTGTTTCAAAATACAGAAATATGCAAAGAAATTGAACGAAAAGTAAAATATACCACGAAAAATAAAAAAAATAAAAAAGAGTAAAAATGGAGTATACTGCACCCTTAAAAATTTCTAAGTGATTAATAAAGCAGAAAAGTAAATAAAAATACTATCAAAAAACAGTAAAGTACAATCTGCAAAAAAATTAATTTGGAATTTAGAGCTCTGAACATGAAACGATATATGAAACACTCAGAAGTACTGAGAATTTAGAACTCAGAATTAGGAACCTGGAATTTAGAACTTGGAATGTAGAATTTGGAATTTAGAACTAGTAATTTTAAACTTGAAATAAGGAATACAAAATTGGCATTTTGGACCTCGAAATTCACATCTTTTGAAATTTTGAAATTTGAAACTTAGAATATGTAAGGATTTCTTAAATTAGAAGGTATTCACATGTCTTATTTCATCACATATCCAAAAAATAAGAGGATTATTCCTAATATTAGG
This sequence comes from Pelophylax lessonae, assembly GCF_965119305.1. Lineage (NCBI taxonomy): Eukaryota > Metazoa > Chordata > Amphibia > Anura > Ranidae > Pelophylax > Pelophylax lessonae. The sequence goes on from NC_138775.1 coordinate 93,011,546, forward strand.
ACAGTCAATAGAGCCATGCAAATTAATGTTTTTTTGCTGTCTAGTTTTTACTGCTGGGGGTTTGGTGCAGGTATAGGCTAATATTATATTGTTCTACGTACAACTGTTTCAGATTATTTGGTCATCATCAGTGCAGCATATGAAAACCATGCCTTCTATGGAGTAGGGCTAGAGATGTAACAAGACCAAATAACCATACAGGTCATGGAGAAAAGGAATAAACACAATAAAAAGATCCCACTCGAATCAGTGCATCAGCACAGTAAGGCCTTAACAGAAGATATTCACATATATCATTCCATCACATATCCCTAAAATAAGAGGATTAGTCCTCATTTTAGGGCAGTGGGTGTAGCCATTCAAGTTATTTGGACCCAACGAGGCACAGCACAATGCATAATGAATGTGAAAAAAGTAAAAATATTTGGGATGACAAGCTTGTATGATGTCGCTCCTGCGTGGAAAAACCATGGTGTGTTATGAATCCTTGAAACTCCAATGAAAATATTGAAAATGAAAAAAAAATGGGGTGTACCAGCACATTTTCAAGTTGATCAAGAAAAATATAAATAATGATCAAAACTGTAAAAAAAATCTCTGAAGAGTAATATGCACACCAATAAAGAAACAAATTGACCCTTTACAATATTCAAGTTGATAAAAGTAATAAAAGATGTAGAAAAGTGCAAAGAAATGTACCTATGCTCTGAGGAAGGGGGTGCGCCCCAAAACAGCTTGCTAGTAGAGGGATGTTGTTGGAGCTTCTATATCCTGCACCACATGGCATCTTCTGGTCTGCATGTTCTTTTATACTGCACTTTAGCAAGTATTCATTTTTTTTGGTTTATAACTTTCCTATAACATTTTTGGGGAATTCAATTGGTGTTAGCGCCTTCCTCGTTTGTTCTTGTAGTTTCACATTGGATTATCCGTCTGAGGAGGGCTGCATTCGCCAAAGCATTCGGGTCATTTGTGTACATGTTGCCTGCTCAGCCTTATCTCTCTGTGGAGGACCCCTGAGCACTGGGAGTGATTCTAGTTTTCTTGTGTTGTGTTGATTCAAATAAACTTTTATATAGAAATTCTCTAATCCCTCTGCGTGATAAATAAAAAGATCAGTATGGCTCAACAGGGATTAAACCTCCACAAGCACAAATATACAGTAACTGTCCAAACCTGGAATAATAAAGTTAACATCCCACTGCCATATTATTCATCGGGGTGAATCAGGGGGTCACTGATCACTAGTGATAGTTTGACTCGCCTGCACCTAGTGCACTCCCATGCTATTTGATATATAATCAGCCTAGGGGTCCTACACACAGAAGTGGCAAGTAACTAAAAAATAGATGTACTAAGAGAAACAAAGCCCCCTCAGCTCACCCCCCCATGGGGACAACAAAAGTACTAGCTGTGCCACCTACATTTGCTCCATGTGGCAGACCAACAATCCTCCATCTATATGGACTGCAATAAGGCTGCAACCAATTCTGTTCTCCCCCAGAGGTGTAATTTATTGCATCACCGGCCGCCACCCTTAAATACCCCCCAACGGAAGTGCCGGCATGTGACATCATCCAGCCCAGCTGACTTCATTGCGTATGCACCAAGCTGGCACCATGTTCTCAGTCTGACCCGACAAGGAGGTCCGCCAAAAATAAGTGCCTTATGCGCCTCAGTCAATGCATGCACAGGAAAAAATCACCACCCAGATCCCCATCACAGCGATGCAGCGGCCAATCAGAAGGAAGGTGCAAAAACACTCCAAATCTGTCAGATTGCAAGGGTATCTCCTGTGCGCAGCCCTCCTCAGATCACTCGGATTCAGGTCTGGGCTCTGGCTGGGCCATTCTAAAACTTTAATCTTCTGGTGAAGCCATTCCTTTGTTGGTTTGGATATATGCTTTGAGTCATTTCCATGCTGAAAGATGAAGTTCCTCTTCATGTTCAGCGTTCTAGCAGAAGCCTTAAGGTTTTGTGCCAATACTGACAGGTATTTGGAACTGTTCATAATTCCCTCTACCTTGACTAAGGCCCCTGTCCCAGCTGAAGAAAAACAGCCCCAAAGCATGATGCTGCCCCCACCATGCTTCACTAGGGGTTTGATGTTCTTTTGGTGATGTGCAGTGTTGTTTTTGCGCCAAACATATCTTTTGGAATTATAGCCAAAAAGTTCAACCTTGGTTTCATCAGACCATAACACATTTTCCCACATGCTTTTGGGAGACTTCAGATGTGTTTTTGCAAAATTTAGCTGGGTTTGGATGTTTTTCTTTATAATACAAGGCTTCCCTCTTGCCAATCTACCCCATAGCCCAGACATATGAAGAATATGGGAGATTGTTGTCACATGTTCCACACAGCCAGTACTTTGCGGATATTCCTGCAGCTCCTCTATTGTTGCTGTAGGCCTCTTGGCAGCCTCCCTGACGATATTTTTTCTTGTCTTTTCATCAATTTTGCAGGGACGTCAAGTTATTGGTAATATCACTGTTGTGCCATATTTTCTCCACTTGATGATGATTGTCTTCACTGTGTTCCATGGTATATCTAATGCCTTGGAAATTCTTTTGTACCCTTCTCCTGACTGATACCTTTTAACAATGGGATCCCTCTGATGCTTTGGGAGCTCTCTGAGGATCATGGCTTTTGCTGTAGGATGAGACTAAGAAAATGTCAGGGAAGACCTTTTTGAACCTTATTTGGGGTTAATCAGAGGCACTTTAAATGATGGCAGGTGTGTACTGATGTGATTGCTTAATTCTGGACACAGTTACATCCCCAGTCTTAAGAGGGTGTGCACATTTATGCAACCACTTTATTTTCGTTTTTTTACTTTCTCCCCCCCCCCCCTTCCTAAAAGATTTCAGTTTGTTTTTCAAGTCAGTTGTACAATTTATAGGTCATCTTAAAGGTGGATAAAGTTCTGAAATTATTTATCTTTTTTTTATTTTTTTACATCCCAGAACCCTGACTTTTTAACAACCTATATGCCACATATGAAAATATATCAAAAACCTGAACAGCCATGAATGACAGCCCGGCACAACAGACAAACAAACAAGCAAACAAAATGTTTTACTTCATAAATTTATAAGAAAGATTTATATGATAATACTTCATTAATGCCTGGTGGCTGTGTCACGCCATGCTGCTCAATCCACAGGGTCTCCTTCTGTAGGATTTTGTTGTCCCAATTACCCCCTCGCGGGTCTTTTCTAACTACATCTATCTATATTTGGAACTCAAAATCTGGAATTTTAAACTCAGAATTTGGAACCCAGAATCTTGAATTATAAATTAAGAATTGAGAACTCCCAATTTGGGGCCCTTTTTCCGTCCCTTTGGGCGGAAAAAGTTATTTGGTTATTTTCCTCCATTGGGAGATTGGTCGGGACCATGTCATTCTATCTTCCATCCCTGCAGAGACTGGACGATTCACATATGATTTTGAATTTATGGCTTCAGCTTTCTGACTCATCTATGTCATGTGAGTAACTATTTGTATGATCAAGATCTATCATTGATGGATTTGATGAATATTGTCATTGTATAAATATGTGCTTGTGTCTTACCTAGTCTCTCTTTTGTTTCCATTAGAAGTACTCTGTTTGTCACAAATGTATGTCACAACATCCCTGAAGACGGATAATTTTCTAGAAACGCGTCGGGTGTAATTACCACTTGTTGTACCTACTATACTATTACATTGTACCTAGTTGCCATATGATGTGGTCATTTTAGGGCTAGCCACCCATGTTTGTTTCATATGTATGTATTTTTTTTTTTACTCTTTTTTGCATAAAAACTCCTTTTTTTCATTGCTTAACAGCAGTACATTATTTTTGGAAGACCTTTAAAGTCCCATTGGGGGGTGCTCTCCTCTTTTTCAAGTTATCGGAATGTGGTCTCACCTTTAAGCTCCATTTCCCCAACCAGCCCCATTTTCTTTCCTGGAATGTTATGTGGGAAAGTGGGAACTCAAAATTTAGAACTTAGAGTTTACATAGGGCCAAAGTTGGTAAGGTTGAATAAACACACCAATTCATCCAATTCAACCGAAGCGTGCGTTTGTGCGTGTGTGTCACTACCATCTTCCATATCCTTGTACATTGCACTTATTGAGAAACACATCTAAAAGTTTTTTTTTTTTTTTTAAATGTATCTACTCTCCCCACCGCTCCCCCCCCCCCCAACTTTGGAAAGAGTTCCACATCCTTACTGCTCTAACAGTGAAGAACCCCTTACTCCGTTTGAGCAGCTTTTCATCCCATTTCATAGTCTTGACTGCTTATCCTCTTTATAGATTTTAGGTTAGTTCCCTCATAATGCTAGAGTCACCATTTAAATGTTTGTATCTTGCAATCATATCCCCTCTAAAGCATCTCTTCTCCATTGTTTGTAATGGTTCCTCATAACTGAGGACCTTCCAACACCCTTTTTAGCTTTGTTGCCTTTCCCTGACATCAGGAGCCATAAACCAGGCAGAGATAGAAAATGCAGTTAAAATCACATCTTTAATGTAATAGCAAAAATAACAACTGTTCAAGAACGTAGTAAAAACAGGAGCCAGGGTTTGGAAGCCAGAGTGGGTAATCAGACGAACCAGGATCAGGGAACCAAAAGTCAGTGTTGTCAGGAGCAGGAATCAAAAGAGAAGCCAGCCAGAGCAATTCATACACAGGACCACACTGGAGATGTTGCCCACGCGAGGGCACGGAGGGAATGGTCAAATCTGTTTAAATAGCCAAAGGGGGCAGGCTGTAGGCTTGACTAATGAGGCAGGTAACGGTAACCAGGTGAGTCACTGTGGAAACAATGAATGTCTGGTAATTAACCGACAGCTGAGCAGCCTTTGTGCACTGAAAGAAAAAGCTGCGCTAGTAATTGGCAGGAGCCCATCCCTTACACCTGAACTCTCTCTAGTTCAAGTACATCATTCCTGAGGATTAGTGACTAGAAATTGACCACCTACTCAGGATGTTGCTAAGGCAGAGTTTTGTAAAATGGTAGAATTATAGTTTTATCTCTAGGGTAAATACCCTTTTAATGCATGCTAATAGTCTAATGCTGATGATTGGCCAAAGCATGCACCTGACCTGTATGCTTTGGCCAATCACAGTACAATGTACTGAGAGAGCCACGATTGGCCAAAGGCAGAGTGCCTTTGGCCAATCATGGCTCAGGGGCTAAGTCCAAGCCCCACACTATATATGGCTGCTGCTTACACGATAGCCATGTATAGTGTGTGACAATAGAGATTAGGCAGGTAGTTAGTGTATAGTGTGTTCAGTCAGTGTAGTGTACAGGCATATTCCACTTTTAAATTGTATGGATATGTTGTAGTCCTTGGTCTTCTCTCGGTGCCCCCCAAGTTTAGTGTCCCTGTCACCTATGGATCGGAGCAGTGCCATGTCAAGCTGACCAAGATTTCCCATAGACGCCAATGAGCACTGAAAGCTAAAAATTGGTCTGGGCAGGAAGGGGGTGAAAGTGCCCTGTACTTAAATGGTTAAGGGTAAACCTTTGACAGAATAAAAAAATGGCATGGGGTCTCCCCAAAACACATACCAGGCCCTTTGGGTCTAGTATAGATTTTAAGGTGAACCCCACGTAAAAATTAAATGAAAAAACGAATGGTCCCCCCCCCTCCTGAACCAGGCCATTTGCCCTCAACATGGGGAGGGTGCTTTGAGGTGCCCCCCAAAGCACCTTGTCCCTATGTTGATGGGGACAAGAGCCTCTTCCCAACAACCCTGGGCTGTGGTTGTGGGGGTCTGCGGGTGATGGCTTCTCGGAATCTGGAAGCCCCCTTTAACAAGGGGGCCCCCAGATCCCAGTCACCACTTTATGTAAATGGACAGAAAACAGTTTTTGACAAGTCCTTTATTCAAAAATAACAATTTAGTGTCTCTCAATGTAAATCCATCATCAATTATAAAGCCCACTGGACCTGAAAAAAAATACGCTTCTGCCAAATGCCTTCTCTCCTCTTTGACAGCTCTTATATAGGCATGGGGCTTGGACACCCGGCTACGTCCCCCAGTGGCACCGCCCCTTCTGAGATCACATGATGTCAGGACATAGCCAGGTGGCCCTGCTCATTGCCCATATACTGTACGAGCTGTCAAAAGGGAAGAGAAGGCATTCGGCAGGAAGCCTTTCAAGAGGCGTAAGCGTATTTTTTTTTGGGTCCGGCGGGTGTCGTGATTGACAATGGATTTACACAGAGGGACATTACTTTTTTTAATTGTTATTTTTTAACCACTTTACAACCGGAGGATTTTGCTGTCTTCCGTCCAGGCCACTTTTTGCGATTCGGCGCTGTGCGACTTCAACTGACAATTGCGCGGTCGTGCGACGCCGTACCCAAACGAAATTTACGTCCTTTTTTTCCCACAAACAGAGCTTTCTTTTGGTGGTATTTGATCACCTGTGCGATTTTTACTTTTTGCGCTATAAACAAAAAAAGAGCGTTTATTTTGAAAAAATAACAATATTTTTCACATTTTTTTATATGAAATTCCCCCCAAAAAAGATGTAAAAACCAATTTTTTTAAAAGTTTTTGGCCAATTTGTTTTATGCTACATATGTTTGGTAAAAAAAATCGCAATAAGCGTATTTTGATTGGTTTGCGCAAAAGTTATTGCGTTTACTAACAAAGGGAAAGATTTCTGTCATTTTTGGTGTTTTTTTTTTAACGCGTAATGGCGGCGATCTGCGATTTTTTTTGCGGGACTGCGACATTGCGGCGGACAGACCGGACCCCTGACTGACATTTTTGACACTTTTGGGGGTACCAGTGACATTACTGCAGTAATCAGTGCTATATATATGCACTGTTACTGTAAAAATGACACTGGCAGGGAAGGGGTTAATTTTATTGGAGAGGGAGGGGTTAATGTATGCCTGGTGCTTACTGACGTGTAGGGGGGGAGGTGACTGTGTGATTCATGGACAGATCGGATGTCCAGCTATGCTGAACAGTCCGATCTGTCACTCCCTGTCACTATGGAGATCCGCCCGCTGTGTTTACACACAGCGGGCGGATCTCCAGACTCGATCCCCGACGATCGGGTAAGAGCAGCGGCGATCGCCGCTGCTCCTCCCCTGGCCCGACTCCCGCTGTGAATGAAAACAGCGGGAGCGAGCCTCTGGCGGCGCGCAAGCGCCGCCCAGAAGGGGAGGAGTCCAGTCACGTTAATACTACGTGACTGGACGATAACGAACCACTCTGCCGCAGTAGTATTACTGTGAGCGGTAGCAGAGTGGTTAATAAAGGGAATTTTTCATTTTGATTGTTTCACTTTAAGCATCATTAAAATCCCTGCTTCATTAAAAACGGGTAATGTTTTTGCACGGGTAATGTTTTTGCATTGGTACATGTCCCCTAGGGCAGTACCCGGGTCCCCATACAATTTTTAATGGCAATAACTTGCATTTAGTGCAAACCTTTAAAATGAGGAGTTTTGATTTTTCATATTCGTGTCCAATAGACTTTAATAGAGTTTGCATGTTTGCTAGAACTTTTTCCCTGTTCGAGATGTTCTGGTGCAAACCGAACAGGGGGGTTTTCAGCCCATCCCTACACACAAGAGAAAATAAGAATTCACAAGCAGTAACCTGCTTTAAAAGTGCCAGTTGAAAGTGAGAACATAGGCAGTCCGTCCAAGTGGCAGCCTAGTGCGTCCATCATCCCTTAGCCATTAAGAGATTTGAGGCATTAGACCTAGATCTCTTCTTCTGTGGACATTGCTGCCAACCTGTAGGAATGGGGTGGCCAGGGGTCACAGCTTTAGGTAGCCAGCCAGACAAGGCAATTTGAGGAAGTTCAAATAATCTGAGAAACTTTGGAAGGTCCCCCAGGGTGCAAAAGTGCCAACATTCCATCATAAGAGGCTGTAAGTTGGGATGGAAAACTCCAGCGATATTTAATATGTTTAGATTGCAGGACCTCTCTAATTGGTTTTAGGGCTTGACGCATTTCAAGGGTTTGCTTAGAGAGGTCAGGTAGAAGTGTGACGGAGGTTTCATTGAAAAGAATAGTGTCTTACATCGAGGCCACTAGCATGATTTTTGCATTTACTTTGAAAAAGGGAGCCCTGCGAACAACATTATGTGGGAATGCAGGATTAGTATTCCACAGACTTAAGGAGCTGTAAAATGCGGTCAAGTTCTAGCGGAGAAGGCTTAGGTTTTTGTAGGAGTTGGTTGAGAATTGCCACAGCTGCGGGTGCCAGATCTTTGGTTTCAAACAATTCAGGCAAACCCCATATCCGATGTTATTACGGTGGCTCCAATCTTCCAGGTCATCTTGGTGGTAGAAAGCTGCTGTATCTGAACGGTATGCTCCTTCAGGATCCCCTTGTGATCATTAAGTTTAGCGATTGTAGTGTTCAGTGCCTGCTCAAGATTCTGCAACCTGGAGCCCAGATCATTCCTCAGGTCAGAAATCTCCTGCCTGTATGTGTGCTCCAGCCTTTCCACATAAGATTCAAAGTCCTGACGGGTGGTTAAAGCTTTACATATGCCTCAAAATCCCAAAACGCTCTGAATCACTGTGAGGCTTGTGAAGGGCTCCTGGACTGGGTAGAGCCATGATCAGAGTACTGGGGGGACAGGGTATGCTGCCATGGGCTCACCTGGGAGGCCTCATGCTAATTAGGAGAGGGGGCTAGCACCATCTTGTGAGCCTGGGAACTCCTGGTGTAGAAGGCTGAATTGGTGAAAAAAATGACTTATCTCACCCAATGTATGGCTGCCGCTTAGGTGTCCACCCTCACTACTACACCCCTTTCCCATCTTGAAGCAGGTGCGGGAATGAGAGAAGTGGCTGGAGCCATGTATAACTCTGTCAGAGTGGGAGCTGAAGGCAGGTGTGTCCTATCTCTCCATGGGCTTGGCCATGCCCTGAAAAATCTGGAATTTGAAACTCTGGGTTTAAAACTCAGAAATGAGAGGTCAAAATCTCGAATTGTAAACTCAAAAACTGGAACTTGGAATTTGGAGCTCAAAATTAAGAACTCAGAATTTAGACTTATGAATTTGAAATCTCAGAATTTGGAACTTAAAATCGGGAATTGTAAACTCAGAATTATGATCTACAAATCTGGAATTTTAAACTCTGGATTTGTAATTCAAGAATCTAATCAAAATCTGGTGTTTTTAATTCAGAATTCGGAACTCAAAATTAAGAACTTAGAATGCAGAATTAAGAAGTAGGACTTTGGAGCTTAAAATTTGGAACTCAGATTTTAGGACTTAGAACCCAGAATTTGGAACTTAAAATCTGGAATTGTAAACTCAGAATTATGATCTACATATCTGGAATTTTAAACTCTGGATTTATAATTCAAGAATCTAATTCAAAATCTGGTGTTTTTAATTCAGAATTCGGAACTTAGAATGCAGAATTAAACAGTAGGACTTTGAAGCTTAAAATTTGGAACCAATGAATTTGAAACTAGGAGGTTGAAATTCAGAGTTTAGAACTTTCGAACTTTCAAACTGCAAACATGGAATTGTAACTTGGAACTTGAACTCAGAACTTAGACTTTTAAATATGGAACTTAAAATTTGAACACGGGATCTTGCATTTGGAACTCAAGTTCTAGAATTCTAAACTCCAGAGTGTGGAACATAAAAGTTAGAATTTGGAACTTGCATGTATATTGGCCTTAGATGAATCTGTATGTACCGTGTCCAAAATAAAAGTGAGTTCCTTAAAATTATTTATAAGGAAGGGTATTTACTGCATCCTGAAGAGGTAGTATAAAAAAGAGTGGATGAGGGGATAAAGGAGGGGACATAAAGATTACTTCTAGCAAGCTTTAGAGTCACTACCGCCAATTGCCTGGAAACAGAATTTTTGTAAAATCTTACCTGTAAAATTCCTTTCTCTGAGTCCTCTGACAGTCGCCGCCGCCTCTAAGTAATTACTGTTGGGTATTGACTTCCGCTCCGCAGGAGTGGCTAGGCATAAAGACTTAGTCAAAAGAACAAAGGCGTTTACATATACACACCGACGGGGGCTGTCCCATCTGGTCAATACCCCCCCTGCATGGTCACTCCCAACTCAGTTTGGTAGCATAGCAGTAGGAATAATAACACAACCCCAAAAGAGAGGCGGGGGCGGCGACTGTCGGAGGACTCAGAGAAAGGAATTTTACAGGTAAGATTTTACAAAAATTCAGTTTTCTCTTACGTCCTCCGACAGTCGCCGCCACTGTTGGGATGTCCCAAAGCAGTATAGACATGAGGGGTGGGAGACGCAACCGTAGAAAAGGCAACGCAGTACTCACATCAGAGAAAGGAATCTCACATGCACAGTAAGAGATCCTGCTGGGCAACAGAAAAAACAATGCTCAACAGGAGCAACAGCCCAGAAAAGCAATCACCAACAGCCAGGGACCCATAGAAAAAAACAAGGGTCCTTCAAGGCACTGCCGCACTGAGAACCTTGCGGCCAAAGGAGGCATCAGCTGATGCCAGAACATCTACTTTGTAGAATTTGGAAAAAGTGTGCACCGACGTCGCAGCTTTGCACACCTGGGCCACTGAGGCCCGATGCCAATAGGCCCAAGACGCACTCACAGATCTGGTAGAGTGCGCTTTCAGGGAAGGGTGGAACCCGTTCCTTCAAAGCATAAGCTTGTTCAATGGTCTGTCTGATCCATTTGGCAATAGTGGCTGCAGACGCAGCCATGCCCTTCCGAGGTCCCTCAGGAAGGACATAGAGGGAATCTGTCTTCCGAAAGGATTCTGTGGACGACAGGTAAACCCTGATCGCCCTGACAACATCCAGGGAATGCAGAGCAATCTCCTTCAGATGCTTAGGCTTCGTACAAAGCGAAGGCAGGACAATGTCCTCATTAAGGTGGAACTCAGAAATGACCTTAGGAAGGAAGGAGGGTTGCGGACGCAAAACCACCTTATCCTTGTGAATCACTAAGTACGGAGAACGGCAAGATAATGCCCCAGTTCCAACACCCTGCGAGCCAAAGTGATCGCCACCAAAAAGGCAACCTTCTTGGACAGCAGAGGCAACGATATTTTCCGTATGTTTTCAAACGGAGTACCCTGTAATACGGACAGAGTTCAAGTCCCATGGAGGTAGGGGCTCCTTCCTGGGAGGAGCCAAATGTCGCACACCTTGAATGAAGGTGCAAACCAGGGAATGAGACGCCACAGGGCGTTGGAAAAGAACAGCCAGTGCGGACACCTGGCCTTTGATCGTGGCCAGCGCCAGGCGCTGGTCCACCCCAGACTGGAGGAAAGCCAACACTCTCGACACGAGTACGAGCGAGGGGAGAACCCCCTGGACTCACACCAGGCGAAATAGGCCTTCCATGTACAGTAATAGATCTTACCAGAGGAGCTCTTCCTAGCCTTGACAAGGGTAGGGATGACCTCAGGGGATAGACCCCTGTCCTTCAGGACCTGGGTCTCAACAGCCAGGCCGTTAAAGCCAGCGACTGTAAAGCAGGATGGAAGATCGGACCCTGAGACAGGAGATCTTCCCGCATTGGCAGCCGCCACTGCCAGACGAACAACGTCGGCGTACCAGGACCGGCGCGGCCAGTCCGGCGCCACCAGAATCACCAGGCGAGGTTCCGAGGCTAGCCGGCGGAGAAACCTGGACAGCAACTGGATCGGGGGAAAGGCATACATCAGACGATACTGATGCCAAGGGGCCACCAACGCATCTGAGGCGTCCGCCAGAGGATCGCGCGTTCTTGCCACGAACCTTTCGGTTTAATCGGGATGCGAAAAGATCCACGTCCGGGGATCCCCACTTCGCACACAGCATCTGGAAGACCTCCGGGTCCAGGGACCATTCCCCCTGGTCCAGGGTCTGGCGGCTCAGATAATCGGCCTGCCAGTTCTCCACACCCGGAATGTGAACTGCTGAAATCGCCAGGACAGGAGTCTCGGCTCATGACAGAATGTAGGTCACCTCCCGGGCAAGCCCGAGCACTCCTGGTGCCCCCTTGGTGATTGATGTAAGCCCAAACGGTAGCATTGTCCGTCTGTACCCGGACAGGACGGCGCCGAAGTTGGTCCGACCACTCGAAGAGACAGAGTTTTATCGCTCTCAATTCCAGCACATTTATCGGGAGAGAGGACTCCTCCTCCGACCAAAGGCCCTGGGCAGACAGGTTGCCCAGGATGCCACCCCAGCCCGACAGGCTGGCATCCATGGTAACCACCGTCCACAGTAATGGACGGAATGACTTGCCCTCCGACACTGTCGGGGACTGGAGCCACCACAGAAGAGCCAATCTGGTCTGGCGACTCAATGAGACACTCAGATCCAGAGACTGAGGGAGTTTGTCCCACCTGGCCAGGATCTCCGCCTGGAGAGCCCGCGTGTGAAACTGGGCAAAGGGTATTGCCTCGAAGGCCGAAACCATCAACCCCATCAACACGGATTGTCCCTGAGGGACCTGATCACATCCTGCAAGGTCCGGAGCTTGTCCTCCGGCAAGAACACCTTTGCCTGAGCAGAGTCCAGAATCATTCCCAGATAGGGAAGACGAACCGATGGTGACAACGTCGATTTCCGAACATTGATGGTCCATCCGAACTCCTGTAGCGTCTGTACCGTGGTGGACAGATCGCGCAGAAGGTCTTGGCTGACACTCGATCTCAGAAGGAGATCGTCTAGGTACCCCAAGACCGCAATGCCCTGTGCTCTCAACAGGCCCAGAACTGGCGCCAGCACTTTGGTAAAAACCCTTGGAGCTGAAGCGAGACCGAAAGGTAACGCCACAAACTGATAGTGGTCCTCTGCGATAGCAAACCGAAGGTACCTCTGGTGACCTTCGAAAATGGGGATGTGCAGATACGCATCCTTCAGATCTATCGAGGCCAGGAATTCTCCTGGACTCAGAGAGGCCACCACCAAACGGAGAGACTCCATTTCGAAACTTTCGAACTCGCACGAATCGGTTCAGCACTTTCAGGTCCAGAATTGGACGTACTTTGCCCTCCTTCCTGGGCACAGTGAACAGGTTTGAATAAAAACCTCGAAACCTGTCCCGATGAGGCACCTGGACAATCACCCCTTGAGCAAGAAGGTCTCGCACCGCTTGGTGCAGATCCTGCAGACGCCCAGGAGGCAAATGAAGATTTGAGGCAAAAAACCTGTTCCCTGGCCGGGAGAGGAATTCGATCTTGTAACCTGATCGAACGATTTCCTAAACCCACCTGTCCGAAATCCGGAGTAGCCAAGGTTGGAGGAAACCGCGCAAACGTCCCCCCACCACAGAATTGGGTGAGGGCGCCCCTTCAGGCGGAGGCGGAGTGACCCGCCGAGCTGGCATTGCCTGGCTTCCACTTGCCCGCCCAGGGCTTCTTCTGACTACCCTGGCCCTTGAATTGGTTCCGAAAGGCACGAAAGGACCCCTGAGTGGGTCGAGATGTAGAACCCCGCTTGCCACGAAAGGACTTGTTCTTCGGGTTCTGGGGCAGCATAGTGCTCTTGCCCCCTGTGACGCCTTTTACCAGGGTATCCAACGCCTTGCCAAACAGGTGGGAACCAGCATTGGGAAAATCAGCGACTGTTTTCCTCGAGGACTGGTCAGCCGACCAGCTCTTCAGCCAAATCAGTCGACGAATAAGTACTGAGACACTAGACAGGCATGCTACCAAAGGTGCCTCATTCAAGGCCACATCACACAAATACATGATTCCTCTGTGAATTTGATCCACCATATCCAGCCGAGCAGGTGGAACAGCATCAGACATGAGGTTGCTCCTAAGCACCGTAGTCCAATCAGCCACCGCCTGAGCCACTAGAACGGACGCAAAAATGGGTTTGAGCAGCGAGCCCGCCACCGTATAGGAATGGCGTGCTAGAGACTCCAACCGCCGGTCCGTGGGATCCCGAAAAACTGGGGTATCCTCTGAAGGAACCAAGGTAGCCTTGTTTAAGACCGCCACAGTGTGATCTACCTGCGGAGGCACACACCATCGTGATTCCGTAGCCAGCGCGAAAGGATAGAGCAATTTGAACCGACTAGGTACCAGGAATGGACGTTTTAAAGTGCGCCGCATTTCATTAACAGTGTAATGAAACTCAGCGGGACAGGGAAAAACCTGCGCCGACTTGCGGGTCCTATGAGTCCCAAAAGATGACACAATGCCCGGAGTGGGCTCATCCTCCAAATGCAGTGTTTCCTTTACAGAAACAATCAATTCATCCATGGTCGCGCGCTCTGCAGGCGACCCCAGGAAGGGAGTATGAACCCCCTCCACCTCAGCCTCCCCATCAGACCCCAGTGGGTCCAAGGATGAGCGGGACCCTGAAAAGGGCACGCTCGCCGCAGCAGCCATATCACCATCAGAATCAGAAGAAAGGGACAATCTGGCCCTCTTTCTAACAACACGTTCAGCCATCAGCATTTCCATATTGGACACTAAGGTCGCCACTACAGCGGCCAAATCAGGACTCAGAGGGGTCACAGGAGAAGAGCTGTCCCCCACCAGAGCTGGGGGTAATTTGCTGTCCTGAGAATCCATTGCTCCAGACAAAAAACAATAGTGCAATAAAATTGTACCGCCCCTTTAAGAGCGATGCGAAGTGCGCAGCCCACCGCTACAGCTACAGTGACAAAGACCCCCAAACAGGAGAAGAAAAAACTGAGCCAAAAGTAACAATACAGAGAGTAATTGAGAGAGATAATCTGCAGAGCTCTGCAGAGTGTTACGGTGTCCTGCTTCAAGAGGAAAAGGAAGTGCTGTTAGAGGAGGCTGAACTAAAGGCTGCATGACTCAGGGAAAATGGCTGCCCCATAAGACTGAATGAGAGACTTCAGTAAAATGGCCGCCGAACATGCGGTCGGAACGAATGTTCTGCTACCGCAAAATGGCGGCGGATGGCGCCAAAACAGCATGTAGTATTGCCCATATTGAAGCAACATGCCTGTCCATACTTAAAATGGCGGACCGCGCAGTTTTCACTACGCTGCGGCCGCCACACAGTCTGCGCCCCAAACAAGCACCGAAGTGACACAGGGAAGGGGACCCCCAAAAACATACAGCACCGCAGCGCATGTACAAGCGATCCCCGCAGGGACCGCATGGGGAGTCACACAGGCACAGACATGGGGGACACACAGCACAGGACTGCCACCCCACACAGAAGTACTTACCTGTACCCGATGGCGTGGGGAGCCTGTCAGAACGGAAAGCCTCTGTCCTCATCTGACAGAGAGTGCCGTTAGCCAGGGACATGACACTGCAGCATCGCAGAGGTGTCCTGTGAGGTAGCCACCTCACAGCTGCATCCCTGCAGCGAGCAGGGATGGGTCGTTCATAATGCCAGGGCGAACCATAAGCTGAACGCTCGATGGCGGGCTGGGGGTCCATCTGACCCTTCTGCCCTGGAGAACCAGGGCGGTCAGTCCGAATCCCAGCACCGCATGATCCAACTTCATCCGAAGAAATGACTAACAACTAAAAGCTGACAAAATAAACAGCTAGTAAAGTAAGAAAAAACTGCCATTTTCAAAGAAAATCAAATAAAAGATCAGTTTGAGACAGTGCCCCAGCACAGGGAATCCTAACCACTCCTGACGCTAGGCAGAAAGAAAGTTGAGAGTGACCATGCAGGGGGGTATTGACCAGATGGGACAGCCCCCGTGGGTGTGTATATGCAAACGCCTTTGTTCTTTTGACTAAGTCTTTATGCCTAGCCACTCCTGCGGAGCGGAAGTCAATACCCAACAGTGATGACTTAGAGGCGGCGGTGACTGTCGGAGGACGTAAGAGAAATCTGGGCTATAATTCATAGTCAGATTGGTATTAATAATCAGGTAAGCCAAGCTGCTGATGTGGAGTTCCAAAAATGAATGTATTGAACAGAACAGGTAAATTGTCATCCAGGTATCAACCAGGTATCCCGAAATTTAGCTTCCATTTTGTGTTATGTTGCAGGTAATTTTTTTATAGTCCTAATCACATTTATTTTGGAAAGTCACTGCCACAACAAGGTGGGGTTGTTTGCTTCCAAAGGTCTAGAATACAAGATCCTGCAGCGTTCAGAAAATAGACCTTAAGGGAGGTCTTATAGCGACTCATAGGTACCTGGTTGACGCATAATAGGTAGCAAATGGGGTCTGCGCCAAATCCACAATTGTCAATTGGAGAATTTTGTGGACCTCTGACCACAAAGTTTGTAGGAACAGGCAGTGCCAGAAAATATGTTGGAGGGTACCTGGGTCTTTTTGACATGGGGGTAGATTTTAACAACACTGAGACTTGGTACCACCAGAGCAGTTTATACCCTTGTTTCCTGAAAATGATTTGCTATTGAGGACCTGCATGCCACGGTATCAGCTTTATTAATATGGGCTTTTGACAGAGGCCGTTGAAGGTCAGATTCCCACCTGTGTATGTATGGCAGAACAAAGTCATATGGTGGAGCATTTAGGAGTTTGTAGAGAATAGACAATAAGTGGGGGACTTATCTCGCATCCCTACATATTTTCTCAAATAGGGAAAGTGGTGCAGGGGCTATAGTCTTAAGCCCCGTACACACGTACCGATCGGCCGTCTTTTGTCCAGGGCTGTCGTGTCTGTTGAAAACTGCAAAAGACTGCACACGAATTTTGTCGGCCAACAACAGCCGACTGCAGAAGTGATGTCATGTGATGGTTAACTTTCCTTGTCTTTTTTTCTTTTCTGAGCATGCCCAGTCTTGCAAATCTGCTGTCTGTCGGCCGAAATCTGTACTGACTGGCGAACAATCGGCCGTTCTGTTGTTGGCCAACAAAAATTTTAATGCCTGCACGACAGATTCTGTTCGGCCAAACATGCGCTGTCGGAAGCATCATACTAACAAGCCTACAATCGGCCGATCGGTCGTCGGCCGAATATTTACGGCCGACAATCGGTACGTGTGTACGGGGCTTTACATTGAGGTTAGGAAGTGCAACACAGGTGTCATAGGAGAAGGGTGAGATCACTTGCAGGTGGAAAGTTTGATGGATTACTCCAGTGGTAGCACTGGTGGCAGGATATTGTTTGAGCACCGTACAATGTCTCGCTGGCAACCAGAGGAGGCATGAAAGGGCATTATGTGGCGCCCATTGGCAGGCAAACTTCCCCCTGAGCACCCCATTTGTTTGTGTGTTCAGCGAACCCACGAACAGCTGATGTTCAAATCCAACGTAAGCCCAGCCCTAGTTCCGACGTCCTTGAGGGGGTTTTAAGTTTAGTGTGGGTGACAATGTTGTCCCCTTTTATGTGGTGATGGGTGTAGGAAAATCAAAATTTTTAGAATTTGTGAATTGTTTCATATTTTTCAATAAATGCTATTTTTGTACTATTAACCCCATTGATGCCAGTGAGTCTCTATAGGTAATCGCTGTTCCATGTGTTCCAGATTCTTTACACCAACCTCTTTTTTTTTGCAGAAATGTTGCACAACCTGAGCCCACAGTTTAGCCGTTGAGCTGGACCACCAAGTATCCACTCGGGAGATATGTAGTTTTGTAACATTTTGGGGAACCCTATACCCCCTGAATGTTTGAATGAGTAAGGTGGGACATACAAATTCTGACAGTTTTATTGTTGCATTTGAATTGGGCCATCATGGAATGTAAGTTTGCAAAGAAATTAACGGGGTATCCAAATGGGTAATGTTTTCATCAGGTATAAGATTTGAGGCAGAGTTGTCATCTTAAAAGCATTAAATCACCAAAACCAGGTGAGGGAGAGTGATTACTTTTGTGAAAGTTCCAGCGCGTCTTTGACAGAAGGGGGCTAAAATTGGCCTCAAATAAACTAGAAGGGTCTGGGGTGATTTTGGAGCCCAAACAGCTTAGGCAAGAATGGGGCCAGTGGAATAGGAACGTCTGCTTCAATCTTACTTCCACGTCAAGAGGGACAATAATGTTAGTGCCTCCGACTTGTCGCATTTGATTTTAAAGTTTGCAACAGATCCATATTGAATGATTTACAAGATCTAAAAGAGTGGGAAGGGGCGACCCTGAGATTATCTAAACACGAGGTCATCAGCTATTGCTATTTTATGTTATGTGTTAGATAGTCTTAGCCCTTGAATGGATGGATTAAATCTAATCTTCCATGGTTAGAATAAAGATTTACAGGAGATATGGAAAAGTAATCAAATCGGGTCTCGTTGACTTGTTGCAATTGCAAGTCCACCTAGTCAATGACCTTCTCCACAGAAGCTTCATGACCTTTGTGGTGTTGTCCCTCTCTTCTTGGGAAAGGATGATGCCCATTTGGCTTCCATGGATTAGCAGGGGTACATATGGAAGTTGTTGTTTTTGTCTCGCATACGTTACCCTTCCATGTGCTCTTTGCTATGGAGGCCAGTTATAGTTGGGGGCAAGGGCCATTTTGTTTTGTTTTGCTATCTCCAGGCCCACCTGCCCCCTATCTATCCATTAGAGTGCATGTACTTCAACTGTGGAGACTCTCATTTATTTACAGGCATTAGGGCTGCAGGAAATACAGGGTGCCGTGAAGTGGCCGTGCAGCTTACACATGCGTTTGCAAATGTGTGCTAACTAAACCCCTGTTTTTTAATGCATACTGTTAGACGGGTTAATTTGGTTGGTAAGCAAACTGGTTGGTGAATTTTTTTCCCGTTTTTGTCTCGCATGCGTTGCCCTTCCATGTGCTCTTTGCTATGAAGGCCAGTTATAGGTAGGGCAGGGGCTATTTTGTTTGTGTATATATGGAGGTAACCTGGTCACCAAAAATTTTTGTGGGTAAAAAAGAAATGTGCATTTATTTTTTTTACTAGGAGCCTGTAAAGCAGATCACGGGTGCAGTGTCAGGTTCTGCTACATATGTTTGGTAAAAAAAAACCGCAATAAGCGTATTTTGATTGGTTTGCCAAAAGTTATTGCGTTTACTAACTAAGGGAAAGATTTTTGTCATTTTTGGTGTTTTTTTTTTTTTAACGAGTAATGGCGGCGATCTGCGATTTTTTTTGCGGGACTGCGACATTGCGGCGGACAGATCGGACCCTTGACTGACACTTTTGGGGGTACCAGTGACATTACTACAGTAATCAGTGCTATACATATGCACTGTTACTGTAAGAAATGACACTGGCAGGGAAGGGGCTAACTTTATTAGTGATCAAGGGGGTTAAGTGTGTCCCTAAGGGCGTGCTTCTTATTGTAAAGGGGCGTGGCTAGCGATGTAACCACAGAGACAGACGATCCTACATAGCAGGATTGTATGACCTCTGCAGTTAGATCAGGGAGAATGTCAGGCGGCTTAGTTTACATCAGCCGCCTGCCTTTTTCCCTCTCCACGGGGAGATCGCGAGTGACCGGCAGACATCGGGTACGCCAGGCACACGCGCGGACTTGTTAGGGAATGATCGGGGGCGGGAGCACGCCTCCAGCGGCACGCGCTCGCCCCCTAGAGGCTCACAGGCTAGCGACGTAGTACTACGTCACTTTGCCTGTACGGGGCTGACTGCCGCAGTAAATGTACTTGCGGCGGTCGGCAAGTGGTTAAAAGCTCAGGTCATTAGTTTAGCGTTACAGGTGAGGTCTGGTGCTAGAATGATTGCTTTCACGCCAGTGTACACAGGCAATATACGACATGTGTACTGCAGTTTACATTTTTGTGCGTAGGTGCCCCCAACGCTTGTGCTTGTATTCGTACATGTGCATGGTGGGGAAGCCTCAAACATTTTTGAGGGGGATTTTATTCGCTTGGGTGTAAATTAAATTATTTACAAATAAAATTATTACCACATCAAGAACTGACAGCAGACTACAGATGTGTTTCACAAGACATTAGACTAGTTTGTTATTAGCTTAACCACCTGTTGAGCACTCAGTAAATATACTGTGAGCAGGCACAATCACATACCTGTACGTGGGCTTACTCTTACAGGATTGGTGGCATGCATCTGTGTGCCTCCTGCCCACCCATGCTGTGATTGGACACAGCATGAGTTTGGCACTTGATTTTAGCCAATGGTTTTTAACTGAAGGCAGCTGATCAGCTGTGTCCACACACACACACAGGGTTCTGTGTTTACAATAACACAGAACTCTGTATACGGGGAACTGGCTGTATTTGCAAGAGAAAAACAGCCAGATAGTAAAGGAATCAGCACATATTAAATCCATGGCACACTGTTAACACATTCCCAGCCAGTGACATTAGTACAGCATCAGTGTACTGTAGTATCACTGTATTTACTTTCTTTCCACTGGATATCATATGACATCCTGGTCTTTAAGTGGGGATATCTGAATGAGGGCCCCCATCCCTCAGGTGCTTCTACCGGCTCGCCCGCGTGATCAGCAAGCCAGAGAAGGAATCTGACGGTGGCGGAAGTACACCATAAAGACTGCCGAGAAAAAGATGGTCCTCGGCAGTCTCTATGACTCTTGGAGATCCAGGCCCGACGTTATGACATCACGCGCAGCCTGGCAGTTGTGAATACTGCCATGATCTCGGCTGGATAGTCGAGATCGGGTTTTTTATTTTATTTTAGACTTTCAAGCCTGTAGAGAGATCTGAGGTCTTATTGATCCATAAAGAGGACCTGTCTGCACTATTCCTATTGCAAGGGATGTTTACATTCCTTGTAATAGGAATAAAAGTAATTAAAAAAAAAATTAAAAGTGTAAAAAAAAAAAAAATGTTTTAAAGTGCCCCCACCCCTGCACGCAGACGCAAATGCATGCTTACATTGCAGCACATATGTAAATGGTGTTCAATCTATATATGTGAGGTATCATCGCCAACGTTCAAGTGAGAGCAACAATTCTAGCCCAAGACCTCCTCTGTAACTCTAAAAACTGCTAGCCTGTAAAAATGTTAAAGCATTGCCTATGGCGATTTTTAAGTACCGACGTTTGGAGCCATTCCACGAGTGTGCGCAATTTTAAAGCGTGACATGTTGGTATCTATTTACTCTGCGTAACATCATATTTCACATTATACAAAGAAATTGGGTTTAGTGTGTGTTTTTAAGTCATAAAACTCCCCCCCCCCCAAAAAAAAAAAAAAAAAAAAATCAGAGCAGTCATGATTGGCCATTGGTGGAAGAGGCCCTCTCTGATCCATCCCAGCGATCTTAACCACTTAAGCCCCGGAGGATTTGGCTGCTAAAGGACCAGACCCCTTTTTTCAACTTGGCACTTCGTGACTTTAACTGATAATTGCTCGGTCATGCAATGCTGTACCTAAACGAAATTTACGTCCTTTTTTTCCCACAAACAGAGCTTTCTTTTGGTGGCATTTGATCACCTCTGCGCTTTTTATTTTTTGCGATATTAATAAAAAAAGAGCGAAAATTTTGCAAAAAAATGACATTTTCAACTTTGTCTTTTAAAAAATATCCAATATACTCAATTTATGTCATTTTTTTTGGCCAAAATATATTTAGCTACATGTCTTTGACAAAAAAAAAATCAATGAGCGTATTTTTATTGGTTTGCGCAAAAGTTATAGCGTCTACAAACTATGGTGTAAATACTGAAATTTACGAAGCTTTAATTTCTGACTGCCTATCTCATTTCATGAAGTGCTAAAATGGCGGGGCAGTACAAACCCCCCCCAAACTACCACTTTTTGGAAAGTAGACATCCTAAGGAATGTTCTGAGAGGCATGTTGAGCTCATTGAATATTTTATTTTTTTGTCACAGGTGTTTGTGTAAAAAAAAAAATTTTTTTAGTCATTTTTCAAAGTTGTCATTGAAATGATATATTGCTCACACATGCCATGGGTATATGTGTAATTACACCCCAAAATATATTCTGCTGCTTCTCCTGAGTACAGGGATACCACATATGTGAGACTTTTTGGGAGCGTAGCTGTGTACGGGAGCCAGAAAACAAATCACCACCATCAGAATTTCAAAGGGCGTACATTTTTCATTGCATTTTCTCACTACCTATAACGGTTTAGGAGGCCCTGAAATGTCAAGATACCACAAAACCCCCCCAAATGACCCCATTTTGGAAAGTAGACACCCCAAGCTGTTTGCTGAGAGGCATGGTGAGTCCATGGAATATTTTATATTTTGCCACAAGTTTCGGGAAAATTACAATTTTTTTTTTTAATTTTTTTTTTTTACACAACGTTGTCACTAAAAGATAAATTTCTCACACATGACATGGGTATATGTGGAATGACACCCCAAAATACATTCTGCCGCTTCTCCTGAGTATGGGGATGCCCCATGTGTGAGACTTTTTGGGAGCCTAGCTGTGTACAGGACCGCGAAAACCAATCAACACTCTCAGGTTTTCTAATGGCGTAAATTGTTCATGTCACCTCTGCACTACCTGTCGCAGTTTCGGAGGCCCTAAAATTCCAAGATAGCACAAAACCCCCCCAAATGACCCCATTTTGGAAAGTAGACACCCCAAGCTGTTTGCTGAGAGGCATGGTGAGTCCATGGAATATTTTATATTTTGCCACAAGTTCCGGGAAATATATATATATATATTTTTTTTTTTACACAAAGCTGTCAGTAAATGATATATTGCTCACACATGCCATGTGTATATGTGAAATGACACCCCAAAATACATTCTGCTGCTTCTCCTGAGTACAGGGATACCCCATGTGTGAGACTTTTTTGCAGTCTAGCCGAGTACAGGACCCCGAAAACCAACCTCCACTTTCAGGCTTTCCAAGGGCGTAAATTGTTGATTTCACTCCTGACTACCTATCACAGTTTCGGAGGCCCTAAAATTCCAAGATAGCACAAAACCCCCCCAAATGACCCCATTTTGGAAAGTAGACACCCTGAGCTATTTGCAGAGAGGCATGTTGAGTGTTTTGCAGATCTCACTTTTTGTCACAAAGTTTTGGAAATTGAAAAAAGAGGAAAAAAAATGCATTTTCCTGTTTTTTCTTCATTTTCCAAAAAAAATGAGAGCTGCAAAATACTCACCATGCCTCTCAGCAAATAGATTGGAGTGTCTACTTTGCAAAATTGGGTCATTTGGGGGGGGTTTTGTGCTATCTTGGAATTTTAGGGCCTCCGAAACTGTGATAGGTAGTCAGGAGTGAAATCAACAATTTACGCCCTTGGAAAGCCTGAAAGTGGAGGTTTGTTTTCGGGGTCCTGTACTCGGCTAGACTGCAAAAAAGTCTCACACATGGGGTATCCCTGTACTCAGGAGAAGCAGCAGAATGTATTTTGGGGTGTCATTTCACATATACCCATGGCATGCGTGAGCATTATATCATTTACTGACAACTTTGTGTTAAAAAAAAAAAAAAAATTATTTTCCCGAAACTTGTGGCAAAAAATAAACTATTCCATGGACTCACCATGCTTCTCAGCCAATAGCTTGGAGTGTCTACTTTGCAAAATGGGGTCATTTGGGGGGGTTTTGTGCTATCTTGAAATTTCAGGGCCTCTGAAACTGTGACAGGTAGTCAGGGGTAAAATCAGCAATTTACGCCATTAGAAAACCTGAAGATGTGGATTGGTTTTCGGGGGCGCGTACACAGCTACGCTGCCAAAAAGTCTCACACATGGGGTATCCCTGTACTCAGGAGAAGCAGCAGAATGTATTTTGGGGTGTCATTTCACATATACACATGGCATGTGTGAGCAATATATCATTTAGTGACAACTTTCTGTAAAAAAAACAACAAAAAAAAAAGAAATAATAATTTTCCCGACACTTGTAGCAAAATATAAAATATTCCATGGACTCACCATGCCTCTCAGCAAATAGCTTTGGGTGTCTACTTTTCAAAAAGGGGTCATTTGGGGGGTGTTTGAACTGTCCCGGCATTTTATGCTCAATCTTATCCACACATCACCCACTCTTCTAACCACTTGAAAACCAAGCCTTTTCTGTGCCTTTTTGTTTACATGAAAAAATATTTTTTTTTTACTAGAAAATTACTTTGAACCCCCAAACATTATATATTTCTTTAAAGCAGAGGCCCTATAGAATAAAATGGGGGATGTTGCAAATTTTTTTGTCACACGGTATTTGCGCACAGATTTTCCAAACGCAATTTTTGCGAAAAAAATACATTTTTTTTAAATTTATTGCACAAATACACTATATAATTCCAATTTTTTTGGTAAAATTTAAAAGATGATCTTATGCCGAGTTCATAGACACCTGACATGACATGCTTTAAAAATTGCGCACGCCTGCGCAGCGGCAACAACGTACGTACATTTTTAAAAACTTTAAAAGTCTCTACAGGTTACCACTTTAGACTTACAGAGGAGGTCTACTGCAAAAATTACTGCACTCGATCTGGCGATCGCGGCGATACCTCACATGCATGCTGAAATTGCGGTTTACATATGACACTAGACCAACGCTTGCGTGTGCCATTGCGTGCAAGCACGGGGGGAAAGGGGGGGGGCTCAATTTTTTTTTTTTTTTGCTTTTTTATGTTATTTTGACACCTTTCTTTTAATTTTTTTTTTTTAAATCATTTTTATTGTTATCACAGTGAATTTAGATATCCCCTATGATAGCAATCGGTAGTGACAGGTACTCTTTTTTAAAAAAATTGGGGTCTTTTATACTCTAGATCTCTCCTCTGACCTTAATGTATCTGACCACGCCAAAATTGGTGTGATAAAATACTTTCCCAATGGCCCTGTTTATTTCTGGCGAAAAAGAAGTCATGAAATGCTCGTAGCCTCCGGCATCTTAGGCCATAGAGATGATTGGAGCCATTCTCATCTCCAATTAGCTCTATGGTTAGATAACTGAACCACCGGCTGCACTCTCGGGTTAACCGGTGGGACAGGAGAGCCCGAGAAAAACCACGGAAGGCTGCGGTGGGGGGGGGGGGGGGGGGAGACCCCTCCCACTGCATGTAAAAGCAGTCTAGCGGCCAATTACCTGCTAGGATTGCTTTTACATGTTAGCCGACCGCTGGCTGTAAAAAACGATACCAAGATGATGCCTAAATCTGCAGGCATCATCCTGGTACAACCACTCAAAGTCCAGCAACGTACCAGTACATTGCTGGTCCTTGTTTGGCATATAGGTTTTTTTTTTTCATGCAGCCTGTGGGCTGAACGGAAAAAAAGAGAACCTATCAGAAATCAGCACAGGAATAATGCGTAGTATTACTCATCATTAACCGCCCAAACAACCACCCACTGAATTTAATGATGGGTATACACGACACTATCCACGTATACCAAAATAGGATTTTAACTGCAGTGCTGAAATCAGAAAATCACCACAGCTGCTATCAGCAAAGGTATCCATATATGCTGAGCGCAAACACTGTTTGTGTCAGAATATATAAAATCAATGCGTGGTAGCCGACGAGTACCTGCAAGAGAAACAGGTCACAAAAGAATGAAAAAACAAACAAAGTACATTAAAAAAAAGTACATTAGGAAGAGTAGGACATATAAAATGACTGACACAACAAAAGTTTTTGGATTCTCATCATTAACCGCCCAAACAACCACCCACTGAATTTAATGATGGGTATACACGGCGCTATCCACGTATACAAAAATAAGATTTTAACTGCAGTGCTGAAATCAGAAAATCACCACAGCTGCTATCAGCAAAGGTATCCATATATGCTGAGTGCAAACGCTGTTTGTGTCAGAATATATAAAATCAATGCGTGGTAGCCGACAATTACCTGCAAGAGAAACAGGTCACAAAAGAATGAAAAAACAAACAAAGTACATTAAAAAAAAGTACATTAGGAAGAGTAGGACATATAAAATGACTGACAACAAAAGTTTTTGGATTCTCATCATTAACCGCCCAAACAACCACCCACTGAATTTAATGATGGGTATACACGGCGCTATCCACGTATACCAAAATAAGATTTTAACTGCAGTGCTGAAATCAGAAAATCACCACAGCTGCTATCAGCAAAGGTATCCATATATGCTGAGCGCAAACGCTGTTTGTGTCAGAATATATAAAATCAATGCGTGGTAGCCGACAATTACCTGCAAGAGAAACAGGTCACAAAAGAATGAAAAAACAAACAAAGGACATTGAAAAAAGTATAGTAGGAAGGAGTAGAAGGACATATAAAATTACTGACACCACAACAGTTTTTGGATCCTTTTATTTTACTTTCTAACTGTTCCTTTATTTCTTGATTTGGGATGGAGTGCGATCTTCTGCGATCTTCTCTTCCAGCTTGGGTCTCTCAAAATGTCGATGGACATCCAACATCCTTCGAGACCCTGTGTTTGTGTGCCCTACACTATGTCGTGCTGTACCCTACACTAATACTCCACTAGTGTATGGTAGCGCTCAAAACATTCCCCGATGCAGAGACCAGGTTGGTCAGGACATTTGGGACAATAATAACGGGTGTCACGCCTAAATCCGCGCCTGCTACAGACACGACATCGTCTTTGGGGTCGTATTTGGGTAGGGGTACTCGGGAGGGCATAAGGAAAATGCCTCTCATGCAGCCGGCTCACTGCATCTGGAAGGGGAAGTTGGGCAGGCATGCCTCCTGGGTACAGGTAGGCAAGGATGACCGCTTCCTGGAATTCCCGGAAGGGTCCAGTTCGTCCTGACGCCCTGTATAGGACAAAGGCGTTCAGCATAGCCAATTGGAAAAGGTAAACAGACACTTTTTTGTACCAGCGTCTGGCTTTACGGGCAACTAAATACGGCGCCAAAAGCTGGTCGTTAAGGTCCACCCCTCCCATGTTAAGGTTATATTCGTGGACACAGAGGGGTTTCTCCATAACGCCAGTTGCCGTAGGGATTTGGACTGTCGTGTCTGCGTGAAGGGAGGACAGAACATAAACATCCCGTGTATCCTTCCACTTCACCGCAAGTAATTTGTCCGTTTTCAAGCAGGCTCTCGCCCCCCGACTAAGACGGGAATTTACAAGCCGTTGGGGGAAGCCCCGGCGATTAGGTCGCACGGTGCCACATGCGCCAATTTGTAAATCAAGCAGGTGACTAAATAGTGGCACGCTTGTGTAAAAATTGTCCACGTACAAATGGTACCCCTTTCCGGATAAGGGTGACACCAAGTCCCAAACAATCTTACCGCTGCTCCCTATGTAGTCTGGGCAGTTCGGGGGCTCCACAGTGCTATCTTTTCCCTCATAGACACGGAAATTAACTGTATAGCCTGTGGCCCTGTCACAGAGCTTATACAACTTGACCCCGTATCTGGCACGCTTGCTGGGGAGGTACTGTTTGATAGCAAGACGGCCAGTAAATTTAATCAGGGACTCGTCAATGCAGACAACTTGTTCGGGGGTAAACAAGGCTGCAAACCGCTGATTGAAGTGGTCTATGAGGGGCCGAATTTTGTGGAGCCGATCGTATGCAGGGTCTCCCCGAGGACGACAGATTTCATTGTCGCTGAAATGCATAAATCGCAGAATTTGCTCGTATCTCCCCCTGGACATGGAGGCAGAGTACATGCGCATATGGTGAGCTGGGCTAGTGGACCAATATAGCCGCAATTCACTTTGTTTAGTTATGCCCATGTGGAGGGAAAGGCCCAGAAAGATCTTAAATTCGGAAACCGTTATAGGATTCCAGCCGAATCGTCTGGCAAGGTGCGAATTTGGGTTGGCGGCGATAAATTGTTGAGCATATAAATTTGATTGATCCACAATAGATCTGAAAAGATCTTCCGTGAAGAACAGCTCAAAAAAGTTCAGGGGCGTAAAACCAGCTGTCTCCACGTGGATTCCAGGTTGGGCGGTGAATGGGGGAAGTACTGGCGCTGTAGAATCAGTGGGTTGCCAATTGGGATATGCCAGCGCATCAGGGAGGGCACTATGGGCTCTACGGGCCTGTCTTCGAATACGCGGTGGCTGCGGGCCACTACTTGTGCTAGCCACCGCACCAGCTTCAACTGCACTTAGGGGACTCGCCACGTCACCAGGTCTTACTGCAGTGCTGGTTGTACTAGGTCCAGGTTGTACTAGGCCGCTGGCGCTTGCCAGGTCGCCAGAAGGATGAGCGGCACTAGTACCCACACTCTGCTCCATACGAGCACCCTGCGATTCCTGCATTTCAACAACACCAGAATGGGGTCGGGTACGCCTGGGTCTAACAGGGACCCATCTGTCGTCGGAGCTGTCTGTCAGGGAGCCGCTGCTGTCATCTGGTTCGTATACTGACCCTGATTCTGCCGGTGAGGCTTCCCCATCGCTCTCACCTGACATGGACATTATACTGTAAATAGCTTCATCACTGTACGAACGTTTAGACATTTTGGTAACTAAATTTACCCGTACAGTGATGCGACTCACAGGTAATAAAAGCACCTGGTTGTCGAAGACTATTTCAAGCGCTACCAAAAAAACTGCTAATGCTAGCAGGGATCAGGCCTGACTCTGCTAACACAGCGGTTTTGTGTCTTGTGTTTTTTGTAAGTGACAGTAATCTATTGATTACTACACTTACCTGGGTGAAAGGGTTAAACGCAGGTGCTGGCCGGAATCAGTGCTGATCGTGCAAACACCGCGTTTTGGGAACCCTAAACTATGGGGGCGCTAGTATAGCTCTGATCAGATCAGATATTGATCTGTTCAAACACTATACTAGAAATGGAAGTGTAGGTGCGTGCGTGCGTGTGTGGTAATCAAGGGGTTACTTCTAAACTATGCGCCGGGGATCTGGGGGGGGGGGGTGGCGGGGACCCTAAACCTCCTTTGGGAAAGAAACTAGCTAGCTAGAGCAACCTCAAGTCACAATGACACCAATACAAAAATACAGTAAAAACAGTATATTATGTGTGTATTAGTGCTAATGTGACAGAGGGTGTAGGGGTTAACGGGATGTGATCAGGGGGGGATCAGGGGTTTAAATCTTTATTGGAAGGGACTGGCGGGTATCCTAAGGATAAAAGGAACGGTGGCAAGCGCTAAACCTGGTCACAAGTCACACTTATACGGGTATATAGAAAATGCTATATACTGTATACAGTGTGCGTTGTGGCAGGGGGTGTAGGGGTGATCAGGGGATTAAATCTTTATTGGGCGGGTGGCGGGGACCCTAAACCTCCTTGGGACACAAACTTAGTCGCCTGCGCTAATTCTGATCACAATCACACTAATACAAAAATACAAAAACACAGTATATTACGTTTGTATTAGTGCTGATGTGACAGAGGGTGTAGGGGTTAACTAGCGGTGATCAGGGGGGGGTCAGGGGAGATCAGGGGCTCAAATCTTTATTAGGGGGGGGGTGGCGGGTAATTCAAGTGGAAAAAAGGGGGTCGCAAGCGCTAGACCTGACCACAAATCACACTTATACGGGTATATAGCAAAATGCTATATACTGTATACGGTGTGTGTTATGGCAGGGGGTGTAGGGGTGATCAGGGGGGGGTCAGGGGCTTAAATCTTTATTGGGCGGGTGGCGGGGACCCTAAACCTTCTTGGGACAGAAACTTAGTCGCCTGCGCTAATTCTGATCACAATGACACTAATACAAAAATACAATAACACCGTATATTGCGTTTGTATTAGTGCTGATGTGACAGAGGGTGTAGGGGTTAACGGCGGTGATCAGGGGGGGGGCAGGGGAGATCAGTGGGTTAAATCTTTATTAGGGGGGGGGTGGGGGGTAATTTGAGTGGAAAAGGGGGGGTCGCAAGGGCTACACCTGTTCACAAATCACACTTATACAGGTATATAGGTATATGCTATATGCTGTATATAGTGTGTGTTGTGTCAGGTGCTGTAGGGGTTAATTGGGGGGGCGATCGGGGGTGAAATGTGCCTATCTAACTGTGTATGTACGTGCTTGGTGCTGTACTTACAATTAGATGTGCTCTCCTCTCACGCTGGATCCAAAAAGACCGTTGGGAGGGGAGGGCACATCTCCTCTAAGCCTGTGTTTACATTTCACAGGCTTAGAGGGAGATCTGATTGGGCAGGACCGATCAACAGGTCCAGACCAAAAATGATTGGCCTGGACCTGATGACTGATCGGTTCTGAACCCAATCGAGTCATCGGCAGGACCGCGGGTGCGCGCGCGTGCACCAGAGCGGCGAAGGCTAGTGACGTACCGCTACGTCACTCTGCCTGGCCGGGGCTGACCGCCGCAGTATATAGTCGTGCGGCGGTCGGCAACCGGTTAAGGAAAGAAGAGGCAGAAGAGCATGGTTTTCTAACACCAGGACTGCTGCACCAGGCTCTGTGGACCATAAAACTATCACAAGAGGGGGGGGGGGGGGGGGGTGGAGAGCATTAGTTTACCTTTACAGGGAAAATGGAAAAGCGAAGTATCACTCATGTTGATAAATGTACTGTAAGACACTTCAGTGGTGAAACTTTATTAACCCATCTTAGTGCTAATCAGTAAGACCTGAGATGATGCTCAATTTAAAATAACATTGCATACAAAAGTGAGCATAAGGTTTTTCCTTGGGTGCTCCTTAATCCATTTTGTTAATTGCCTAGAAGACATCATGCAGAGTAATACATTGGCAATTAAAAAATGATGAGCTATAAATTCATTAACCTGATAGGATCTGAGGTGCAACAATTAGATCTATGAATAAAATACACGTTTCCATTCGTGGCAGGCTGGCAGAGTTGGGTTTACCCATTTTAAATAGTTGGAGAGGGGTGAAAACCAAAAACAGCACCATTAAATTAGTTCATCTCTTGTAGATATTAAAAAGAATTCCATACATCTGTCTAGTGCAGTTTAGCTGGCTCAGGCATAATTCTTATTTCTAGGTTCTCTAATTTGGGAAAAATCTTGAGGAATTCTCCAAAGGCTTCTATACATTTTAGGAAACTAGGTAGACAAGGTAGAATTTGTTGGAATATCACATTCTGCAGTCCAAACTGGGCCACTGCAGAGCTGGACACCGATATTTACAATACCAAAGTATCAGATATCTGATTATTTTTCACCCGGTGAAGGTGTTGAAAGAACCCGGAGAATACAATTATTGTACATATTTCAATTCTACCCTAGCCCACTGTAGACCATTTGGAACAGTCAGGGATTAAAGCTCAGGGTAACACCAAATGGGAGTGGTAGGGAAGAGGACCTGGCATTAATTGGACATTGCTAGAAAAGTGGCAAGAGAAGTGCAGCTCTGATGAAAGAAAAAAAGGAAAAGCCCTAAAAACAAATGAAAAATAAAATTAAAAAAAAGCCTTGCTAATACACAAATATCATAATTCACATAGAACAGATACACAGAGGTTTATAGAAATCAGACATGTTGAAATGACACACGAACCACAACTGAAGGATATTTTGTATTTAACAGTTTCATGTTCTGAAAAGCAGCAATATAATTACACATACAGAAAGCAATGTATGCATGAAATAATAGCATTGCTGTAGTTGTATCTTCTTTACAGCCTAGTAAGAATACTTCAGTGAATACTTCAGTGAATCAACCTTTTTTACAAGTGCAGGGAACATGGTAATAAATCACATATCAGACCCGCAGTAAACATATACAGTATCTGTTCAGCTCCTATGTTTAATTGTGCTCTGCATTTTTAACATACATTAGGTAGCTATTTCATCTGTTGAGCTAAGACAAAACTAAAGGATGCCACTGAGGTAAAGATATAGTTTATTTAGCAGTTCAATAAAAATGTCTCATGCCTTGGTGATCTCAACAGCCTTAATATATTAAAAAAAAAAAAAAAAAAAAAAAAAAAAACCCTGTGCCTTCAAGTGTCTGAGTTTCCAATGTTTCCCATAGCAATTAGAACCTTCCTAGGTGGCCAACCTACCAGAACACAGATTAATGCAAATGGCTTGATTTAAAAAGGAAGTACCAGTTTTTAAGAGTTACATGGCAATGTTGTTGGGAATTCTCCAGTATTCTGAACATAGTTTGGCTTTCTCTTGAGTAACACAAACATCCATAAGCAGCACATGCCCTTTTCTTAATGCTTTAGTCCTGACAGCCTTAGGAACATCAACCTTTAGGTTATCTTAAAGCAGTAGTAAACCAAAACTCAAAACACAACATTTTATGTATTGCAGCTTACCTAAACGTGGTGACTATATTCATTTCCATAATTTTTTATTTTTTTTTTTACACCTGCTGATCCCTCCCTCCTCCTGCAGGTGCGTTTTCATTCCCCCCCCCCCCCCGCTTCTTTTAACTGACATGTTTGCCTCAGCTGTCCGGGACTTTCCCTCCTGATTGGCTGAGAGCACCATTGGCTACCGCTGCTGAGTTAGCCAATGAGGAGAGAGGGGGGCAGGGCCAAACCACAGCTTCATGTCTGAATCGATACACAAAGCTGTGGCTTGGCTTTGTGCTCCTATAGCAAGCAGCTTGCTGTGGGGGCACTCAACAGGAGGGAGGGGCCAGAAGCTCTAACCAAGGAGCCAAGAAGAGGAGGACCGGGGCTACCCTGTGCAAAACTACTACACAGGGCAGGTAAGTATGTTAGGTTTGTTATTTTAACAGAATAAAAACAAGAGTTTACAATCACTTTAAGCTGGAATTACATTCGATTTCAGAACGAATGTTTGTAGAAAAATTGATCATTGCATTTGACGACAGGGTGGAGCCTACGGTAGACGATGCATGCGCAAGCGGGGGACGCGGCAGCCATTTTCTTGTTAGGAAACAAAGCTACGCAAGACAGATGGGAGGCATGATGTGCCGCTGCCACTCTGCATTTCTGTAAGCTGCTCTATTTTACTTTTATAATAAAATTTGTAGAAACTTACTGCACTATGAGAGGCACTTTTATTCTCACATGAGCCGTAAGGAGTGACACTGGCCGCTGTATCAACTAAGCTGGGAGAGATATCCTGTGTGCATCAGTGTCCTGGTCTCTGTTGCCTGTTACCAGCGCTATATGACCTGTGTAGGTGTTGCCATCCGGTAAGAGTATATAGATTAGAACCTGGAGGTGGATCTCTATCTCCCTGCACTATAAGACTGGCTGGTGAGGATTGAGCAACTCACGTGGATTCTTTACTGTGTGTTCCAAGGACTAGCACTGCACCTTCACCTCTATTGCTTTTTAAGATTTTCATTCAGGATCTTTTTGTGTCAGCTGCTTCAGTTCTTTAAGTGATTATTTAGATTTGCGCAGCAAAACACCCATTTCATTTGATGACATAGTTTGAGTGCTTCAAAATCAAATGTTAAAAACAAAAGTTTATTTTTTGAAGAGGATGGACTTTCCTGAACAAAAGCCGTATTCGCCAATAGAAAATGGTTTGGGAGAGAAAAAAAAAAAAAAAAATTCTAGCTTAATCCTTTGAATTTTCTTGCCATTGTGTTAAACAAATGTTGGATTTAAAAGCCAAGGCTGGCCATACACTATACAATTTTCTTATTCAATTTCCTTTAGATTTACCTATAACTATGTAGTGCAAGGGCATGCATGGTTGCATACAAATTGAAAGTGTTTAGGTGTGACCTCATATTATATGGTTTTGGTAAATCTAAAGGAAAGTTGAACAAGAAAAAATTGTATAGTGTATGGCCAGCCTTACGCTTAGAAAATTTAACAAACGTTCTAAAACACATTTTTGGTTTTAAAAAAAAAAACTACTAGTGTTTGGCCAGCTGAACACTACCCTCTGCTGTCCAATCTGTTGTATACAAAACACTATGGGTGCTTTGCCGGGTTTTAGGGGGGGGAAAAAAAAAAAAAAGCCACAAATGATTTAAAACCACGTGAATAAAAAGGTGACCATTTTTAAAGCGGAACTTTAAATTGTTATCAAATTGTTACGTTTAATGTCCTTTAACGAAAGAACATGCATTCCACAATAATAATTATGCTGCCAAGTTTAGTGTGTGCTGTAAATTGCTCCCAGCACTGCTCTTGATTCTTCTATCCCAAGGCCACCATTTTGGTGAAGTCCAAAGCAGTCACTTCCTTATTAAGAACTCTCCTCCACTTAGTCTCAAAAAACTATAAAAGTCACAGTTTGCAATTAAAACCATACTATCCTTGTAAGTTTTTCCCCCTCGCTGCTCCTGTCCCGTCCCCCCCCCCCCCCCAATCTAAATTTCCTCAGCAGGGCCTGTCATTCCTGTTCTCTACCCCCCGCAGCACATTTTTTTAAGCCATCAGCAGATCCACTCCCAGAGAGACTCCCTCTCTGCTCTGGTTCTTAGCACAGTTATGAGACTAGAGAACTGTGGCTGTGCAGAGCAGGAAGAGACAGTGCTTTACTGAATTTTAAACAACTTTAAAAAGGTGTTTTTACTAAATATCTGAAAAAGGAGCCTCTGGTCAGAAAATTAAGTCCTGATTACTTCATGATGGCTCGAAGTTCCACTTTAAGCAATACTGAAACTTTCCTAGTTTTCTGTCATTTTGGACAGATTGTCTTTTCTGCTTTCAAAAATTTAGACTAAATAAAATAACTGATGCTTTCGATGATAGCGGTGCAGAGTGGTATTCTATTCAAGTACTGCAGTTTCCACATCACAACAAGTTTGTTTCATTCCGCCACTCAGACACAAGACAAAGGTTCAAACCTGACTTTGAAGGCAACATGGCTACTATGACTGAGACATTTGATAAGTTAGCATCACAGTACTGTGCTCAAACAGTGGGCACGTGTTAAATTGCAAAATTCACATTATACAATATTTAAAAAAAAAAACAAAACACCAAGACGTCTTCACAATGGTCCACTCAAACCTACATGCTCGTAAAATGCACTAGGCTTTGACTCATTACACTGAAAAGTTGGCTTGGAAGATGTTATTTGGTCAAAACATACAATACTGACATAAGAATAAAAAGGATATCCTTAAAAAAAAAAAAATAAAAAGAAAAAAGTACAGGTAACAGGAAGCAAAGATGCTATAGAAAAAAAAAAAAAAAAAAAAAAAATCATACAAGGGAGTGGAACTTTACAGTAAAAAAGTGCAACTGTACAATTACATTCCTTCTCCATAAAATATTTGTGCCATTGTGTACTACAAATGATTTTATACATTCTCAAAATAAAAAAACTTTTCTGTTTGTATCAATTGTACAAATTAATACATTTAATAGAAATTTCTAAAAAAAACAAAAACAAATCCCTGTCTTCCCCTCTTATTGAGAAGTTGGCATTAATCCATAGCAGAAAACAGTCTTATAAATATTGCACATTGATCATTACCCCCAATGCCCTCATCCAGCATCTGAAAAGAAATGAAACCATTTCACTTTACATGCAAAGCAAACAAATATAAAAAAGGCCAAAGATGCCAACTGCTGTTCTGATGAAAAAAAAAAAAAAAAAAAAAAATGTTAAAGTAAACCTTAAACCGTGTGGATGGAATACTTAACTGTAGTGGTGCCCAAAGAGATGGGCACTTGTAGACACAATACTGACTATTGTGCATCATTACAGGATTAAGGGCTTGTACAGCACAGAAACCATGAAAAATCCACTAACCAGTTTTAGTCCCCATTCACACTAGTGCGACTTGTCAGGCGACTTGGTCGCCTGACAAGTCGCGGTGGGTCGCTCGCCATTGAATAGTACAGGACCCATTCTAATAGGAGCGACGCAAGTCGCTCCGACTTAGAAAAAGGGTCCTGTACTACTTTGGGGCGACCTGGAGGCGACTTGCATTGACTTCAATGATATGAAGTCCGTGCATGTCGCGCCAAGGTCGCCCCAGCAAGTAGCGTCGCCCCTGTGTGAACGGGGTCTTAAGAAACATATGCTTTGCTTACTAGTGAGTCATGAAAAAAACAAACACAGATTTGTGAAAAAAAAAAAAAAAAAATTAGAATTACGAGCAGCAACAATCCCCACCCCAGCTACAAAGCGGTGAAGTTCTGATGCAGTGGAGGTGTACATGGACCAGACTGCTGGGAGCCAAATGGCACAGCTAGATCCAGAAGCTGCATCCTAATAGAGTTTAGATGAAAATGATATATTCGTTTTCTCCTATAATGGGGTTATGTTTAGTTTTAACCCTGAGCTGTATATTAGTTATGCAAATAACAAGCTCTACATACCCTTGCTTTTCATCTTTAAGGTTTCCATCTTTCTGTAATGCTCTGAACTACACTAGCTGCAGTTAACCTAGGCCTTCTGGTAAAGACCTGTCCAAGAGCAAGAACAGCAGCTAGGATTTTCCATAGAAGTTATTAATGGCAACTTATGTCATGCTGATGCATAGCTTCAACACCCTGAGTGAATGACCTCATGCAAATTAGGGGCTCTAGCGTCACTAACCGCACACTTGTTTTGCAAAAGTGGTTTAGAAAAGTTAGAAGGCCAGAAATCTCCAGGCAATAAATTAAAGCAAGAGGTGGTCATGGGAACCCCCATATTTCTTTCAGAACATGCTCACATGAAAACTAACTATGGGTCATTTCAGCATGTGCGCAATGTAACTACTGAAAGGCCACCACTGTCTTCATGAAGGTGCAGAAATACCTGGGCATGCTCTAAGCCTTCTCCAACTGTCGACTAAGCTGTACTGTTCCATGTTGGCAGGCATTTCCTGTCCCAATGAATTAAACCAGATCAGTTTTCTTCATCTGGCAATGCATTACAACACAATGTAGACAAACGGTTTGCTTATTTCTTATATATTATAAACAACTGATCATGGCTTGTAATGCTTTGTGTTTAAATGGAAATTCCAGGCTAAATGACCCATCAGCTTTTAATATCCCTTACAAATGACACCAGTGATATACATTTCAAGGGGATCTCTCGTGCAGACAGATTCCTCTTGTTAGGTTATATTACAGATGATGTGACTCAGGAATTCCAGAGGCAATCCTTGTGATATAAGGATCCAATTATTAACTTAATTCATTAGGGTCCAAATTAAACTGGATTAGCAATATGGACCCATGCACATACACACATGCAGATTGTACGGTTTCTTTTAAATGCCAGAAACATACGACCTCTGCACCAAGCACATCTCTAGAATAAAGCTATTCATTTTTAAATTCAGGAGGGAAAAAAAAAAAAAAAAAAAAAAAAAAAAAGAAGTAGGTAGGTAGGTGTTCCAAGCTTGAGAAACCCCCCAGAAAGGCTCAAAATGTTGCTACAGTTCCATAATGGGATGGGGTATGTTTTGTACTAATGTGCTGTAAAAATGATTAAAAAGTTATTTTTTTTTTACTATGAAATGCATTCATTACCAGCCATTTGCCCTCAGGACTAACTTCTACATTTCCAACTGGAGTGGTCATCTTTGCACAAAGCATGTTTAAAAAAGGTACCTGCTCTAAAAGTGGATATTGTAAATTAATGCTTGTGTCCGTTTAGGAGGGGAAAAAAAAAAAAAAAAATGGTTTAAAACTGCATGTTTACCCATTAAATATATTTCAAGTTTTAAAAAGAAAATGGAGTGTTAAAAAAAAAAAAAAAATTACATATTTTACAGTATGAATAGCCTAAAATGGTTTGAGCACAAAAATGATACTTAAAATCCCAATTCCAGCCAAAATTGATATCCCGTTTTAAAATAGCTGGAAAGGGTAACAAGCTCGGTTTCTCTCTTTTTTATTGCTGTCTGTGTCCTAGCTGAAAAGATTCACCCTCTACCTCTTGTCCATGTGACAGGAAATGATGGTAGGGATAGAGGCTGTAATGACAGAACAGTAAAGAGGCGGTTCTGTGTCTTCTTGTCCTAGGGACAACAGTGCCCTCTCATATCTTGTTCTGGTTTTACCAGAAGCGAGGGGAAATCTCCAAAAGAAGGACACAGCCATCAATACTTGACAGACTGTCACTCACCCACTCTGTCAAAAAAAAAAAAAAGTTAGTCTGGCGTGAAGACGTTTATCCCAATTCGATTTCACTATAAAATATGAGTTCCTGATGATTAGAGCTGCACATTTTGTAACCCCATCAGTTTCCAGAGGGTTTTGCAGTGCAATGGAGGAAAGGAACACATGGATCACATCTGCTGCTAAAGATGATTTGGAACAGTCTGAAGAGCTTCTTCACTGGTGCGATGAACATCAACATTCTGAAACAGAGTAAAAATAATCAGAAATTCTGAAAGAGTCTCACTAAACTATATCATGAACAACTAAACAGTTAAAGCATGAAAAGAAAAAAAAAAAAAAAAAAAGTAGCACTTTGTTCTGCCTGGGTAATTGTGGTCAATGTGATGCTTTTGATAACTCACCAGTCAGTCAAGGCCGATTTACCATTAGACACACCATGCGTATGCACCCGATTAGCGTTTCCTCCTCTACAGTCTTAGGCTCCATGTACATGGGACGTTGTTAAAAGTCCCTTTGAATGCTGGAATTTTTAGGACGTTTGAAACGTCCGTTCGGTCGCGTTTGTACCCGCGTTTAGCGGGCATATGCGCTTAGAACCGTTCCTAGAGGTCAAAAAAATTATTCCCCTTTAAAATGGAAAAACGCGAACGCTAAACGCGGATCATCGTGGTCGGTCGCGTTTTTGCGTTTGAAACGCCGGGAAACACACGTTTGAACGCAAATAATTGCGTTCTAAAAAAATTCCCTGAACGCAACTGCCTGCAAATGACTGTAAACGACCTGGTGTACATGGACAGATAAGATAAAATGTAGATAGGTTCAGGGGCTTCTAAAAAAAACGCCCAACTGCTCCTAAACGGCCATTTCCAGCGTCCCGTGTACATGGAGCCTAAATACTGTGATGACATACCATCACAATCAAAATTACATTTTTGTAGAAGCTTTGCTTTTTTTTTTAACATTTGAAACAAAGCAAGAAAATACTATAAAAAGGTGATGCGAAAAAAGAAATCACTTTGGGAAGACTGGAATAATGAGTTGTAACCAAGCCAAGCTGCAGGCCAATCAATTATTTGCATGGTGTCTTTGGATTTTTAGTGAACAGGTAAACTTAAACCTAAAATTTCCCAGTGCATGCATCTCTGTGTGCTGATAGTCTACATGTTACAGTCTAATGTACAATAAATTATTTTTCGTTATCTTACATTTAACTTATCAGAAGTTCCTGGTTTCCTTGAGGCACTGGTGATGTAGCCAGTGCCAAAAAAGGTGCCCCCCTAGAACGGCCATGGCACCAGTATCTTCCTGGGAGATTTTACACATGTGCCGTACGATCTGTGGTGATCTGTGATTGTTCACTATTAAATCGCTCCACAACTCACTGTGCATGTGCCATATGGGCTGTGAAGCATTTTTATTAATAGCAAACTGCTCCACAGCTCATAGAATTTCAGAAGGCCATGGTACTATACAAGTCGCATACAAATGTGCATTCTATCTTGCTCCTTTAAGCTCAGATCAGACAATATAGTAAATTCTAGAAAAAAAAAAAGGCAATGAAAATAAACACAACCTTTTTAAGCATCTAGCAGCAATAATTTAACCAGGCTCACTAGGGCACCTTTTTTCTTTGTAGTAACAGTGTGCGGGGGGGGGGGGGGGGGGGTGGGGGTGGTGCAAGCAGTAGTTCTGGGATTACATGGGCAAATCATTGAAAGCTGCCACATTTAAAATGGACTACAGGCTTGCGTAGATGGGCAGATGCAGTAGTTCTGGGATTACATGGGCAAATCATTGAAAGCTGCCACATTTAAAATGGACTACAGGCTTGCGTAGATGGGCAGATGCAGCACACTTTCAGTTGCATTTAGCTTGAATTTTAAATTTATTTGAACACAGATCCTTCACGTCGTCAAAAAAAAAAAAAAAAAAATTACTGGAGATAGGAAGGTGGGTTTTCCTCCTTCAACGTTACAATATTAACGGCTTGCAACTTCTTTATTATATACTACATTATAGTTCTTTATTTTAGTTAATAGACAGTTCTACTTGAAAGCACATAATACTAAACTTGCATACAAAA
The DNA here is from genome assembly GCF_965119305.1 of Pelophylax lessonae. Taxonomy (NCBI): domain Eukaryota; kingdom Metazoa; phylum Chordata; class Amphibia; order Anura; family Ranidae; genus Pelophylax; species Pelophylax lessonae. The sequence goes on from NC_138775.1 coordinate 93,051,281, forward strand.
ACCTGTAACATGTAGACTTGGCTCTTTTCAGATTTCATTAGGAAAAAAAAAAAAAAAATCAATCATCATAAAATAATTTTTTTGCAATTATAAATCTTTATAGCAAGAATTAATATAGCTTAAGAAAAAAATTATCCATAAATGATCCATAAATTATGCAAGGACTGAAGTAAATTGAGAAAACAGATTGCATGTGGCAGCATTAATAATAAATAAAAAGTGGCACCAAGGTTTGGGTGGTCCATGAAGGTCAGGTACAGTAAGCAGGGCTGCCTCAGGTGATCGGAATATGTCTACGTTCTATGAAGCAGAACCACAGAAAACAATTTACATGGAGTTAAACTTTATCATAGTCAAAAATCTACATTAGAAAGTATGCAAAATAAGGGCTTATTATACATGTGTAATGTATATGCTGCTTCCTGTTTATACAGGGTACAATCAAATACATTAAACAGAGCTACAGACCTTTTACTATTATGAATGAACAAGCAATATTGCTTGATCATTCAAAGCAGTTACAGATCACTCAGTTCAGAGAAGGGGCGGGGCTATGTTGGCAGCATCTTCCTCCACAGGAATGCCCATAATTTAGGCTTCACAACAGGGTAGAGCTACAGGCAGCATATAGGTGCGTTTTGTAGATAACTGGGCCACCAACCAGAACCAGACCAAGTGCTATAAGCAATTCCAGGATCAGTCAAAGCTGCTGCTAGGCACAACAAGGCAGATCCGACATCAACAAGCCATTAGGCAGGGTTGACCTGCTGACTGCCAGTCTACATCGACATAACTCCAAGATCCCCCAAACAGATTATGTAACCAAGGTCTTCCACCACCCAATGCTAGCCCAATCATGAAATCACCCCTTTCAAAAAAAAAAAAAAAAAAAAAAGATTTCCAACTTTTGTCAGTTACTTTTAAGCATAAAAGAACAGTTGTATGAAACAACTGTAAATATGTGTGGACTTTAAGGGCACATCCTGAGACAGATGTAGACAAAGGTATATAAATGAATAAATAATGCAATTATTAAAACCAATAACCATTAAAATGGTGAGACTGACCAAGAAGAAGGTCCAGATCACCAAGCATATATGCAAATGAACATAACTATTGATTGGGAGTCGTGTATACAAT